>NC_090443.1:744218364-744825864 GCF_031143425.1 Pleurodeles waltl
TATTGATTAGCTATCTCGTCCTAAGGTGTCTTTCAACTGGGTCAAAAGATTCATTGGCCTAAAACGAGTCCTGATGTGTAATAAATTATCATAAAGGGACGCGTTAACACACCCATCGATCACAGATGTCACCAGTCAAGTGGCACTGCAAATAAAAGGGGCCGGGAGCACGTGACCTTACCCTTAGGCCAGTTGCAAGTACCCCAACCTTGTGTCTGTGTCATTCACTTACATAGCATATGGGCCCTGGGTCCTCAACACTATACAAATGTCATGAAAAAATATGATACAGACTCTTTACATCAAAAGAAAACACATTTTCAACAGTTCTGAGTTTCTAAAAAAAAGTGGATAGAATTATTCACTGGATTGATAGTTATGGGAAATAATACTTTTTTTAACCTGAAACGGTAAGGAATATCTCCATTTCCCGACAACGTTGCCAGAGTTATCCAAGTCATGTTCTCTGTGTATATGGCGTATGTGAAGCAAAACTATTTTATATCTGTAATTCAGGTCTTTATACTGCACAGATCCTGAACCGACTTACTTCAATGTGCTCTGAAATTGGTTAGTCAAGAATAATGATATAAAGTGAGGTAAATTGGGTTGCTCGGATCTCACAGTTTGGTCAAGGGGGAAGTTAGGATTTGAGTCTAGGTGTCCTGGATGTATAGTATACAATTCAGCCACTGTAAGGTAACATCGCTTACCTTTAACTCCAAATGACAACGATTTCTGTTAATTTATTTAATGTATTATACTAGTAAACGCAATTCCATAGACATACTCATCACACTTCCAATGAAACTGACACCACACTGTTTAGTTACAGTTCAGTCACACTTTCCATGGGAAATTCATTTTTAGGTCTGGCCTAAAGACAGCTTTAGCTGTCTTGCCAGACTCATGCTTTCCAAAATAAATTTGCAAAAATACATACATATATATAAACAACGCTCTTTCACCATTGGTATTTTGATATATCACTCAAATTATTCCCCCCCAATCCCACCAGAAGGCATAGCTCAACAGACCAGCCCACTCCAGCCATTGGATACTTTCACTTTGAGTGACTGCATTTTTCCCACACACGTGTACACATACACTTAAATATAAAATAGTTCCCCAAGAATAGAACTTGCATGTTCAGTGGCTGCAGACTCCATAAAAAGACATAGCACCCTCTTTACTAACCCACTGCCTATCTATAACACCCAACAAAAAATGAACAGCCTTAATGTACTTTTTCTTACCATTGAATCAAAGCTCATATATTTAGTAGAGTGTAATCACTTACTGTGTTAGAATTCAAGAAAAGTATTGAAACTTGTATTTTTGATTCATAATTATGAACCAGCTTTGACAAACAATGAAACCTATGTAAAACAAGTCTAAATAATTAAAATAACAAAAGTATGAATGCAAATTAATATAGTAAAGCCACACACCCTTAGCTTGGTTCAGGCGATCTAGAAAAGACAAGCAAAACTGCTGATTTACGTAAGAATTCTAATACATTTGAATTTGCCTCAACACCTAGTAATGGCTTGTGGAAATGCAGCTTCATGTAAGAATTTCAATGTGTTTGCAATTGACTTGTGGGGGTCACCTAATAAAGACTAGTGGAACTGCAGCTACATCCCATAATTTCAATGCTTCTGCATTTAACTCCAGAGGTACTACTTGTAACAACAATTTGGAACTGTGACCTCATGTCAGAATTTCACTACTTTTACTTTTGACCGAAGAAGTACCTCTAGTAACGATTTGTGGAACTGCACCTTCATTAAAGAATATCAATACTTTCCCATTTGACTTGAAAGGGACACCTAGTAATGACTAGTGGAAATGCAGCTTCATGAAAGAATTTCAATGTTTTTGCCCATGACTCAAGAGTGAGCTCTAGTAAAACCTTGAGGAACAGCAGCTCTGGGAAACAATTATTTGAAGATTTAGCATCTGAATCCAAAGGGATCTCTAGTAAAAACTTGAGGAATTGCAGGTTTGTGAAAATATATTCATATTATATTTTTGTTGACAGGCCTGATAAAATCACCAATCGGATTGTGATCCGGCTGAGACATATTGACAACCTCTTTGTAAATGGGATGATTCAATGGAATGTTTTCACAAATACTTCTCATATTTAAATCAAAATCCACACACTACCCGCCTAACTAGTAACATCAGTACCACAACCTTTGTGTTTCTTGACATAATAATTTATGTACAGTATAATGTCTTGCAGACTTCTATTCTCGGAAAAGCCACAGCAACAAATAATGTATTGCACACCAGTATGATAGACATTTAAAATGGAGCACACCCTATGGAAAAATGATCAGCATAACACTTAATTGCTCCAAAAAAAAGTATGTGGATTGGAATATCAAATTGGATCTCCAAAAATACCTGCCATAGGGATACCATTCTAAAATATTGGCTAGAGTACGTGACAGAATTGAAAATCTTAAGAGAGTAGAACTAGTAATCACGAAACAACAAAAGTAGAGAATGGAAGACAAACAAGAATACGGTTGATTACTAGCTGTAAAAAGGAAGTGGGGCAAGTCAGAAGTATCTGTAGAAACACTGATCTGTGCTCAAAAAGGACCAGAAGATGCAGGATATAAACAAACCACACCCACAAAAAATCCTTTAGGAAGGCCCCTTCCGCGGCCTCTATCTCAACAAAAAGCCATTTTAAGGATGAGAACCAGACTAACTGGCTCACAAAAATGGAGGAATGACTTCTGGAAATGTTCACAGTTGTAACACGTGCAAACATGGTCAAAGTATCAATGAATTTAAAAATAGTGGAAGACTCTATAAGATTAATAAGGTGATTACATGCAAAAGCACTTCTGTGGCATACATACTTAAATGCCTGTGCAATAAGAAGTACATAGGTGGTACAACTTGCCAACTGCTAAACTTATACTCAAACATATATGCCCAACTGACAACAATGACCCACCATACCCAATGACCTGACATTACATTAAGGAACACCTGATGGAACAGAGACCATGACATTCTGGGGCTTTGACATGGTGGAAAAAACTAAATGCAGGGGTGACAGAACAGTGGCACTAAGACAAATGGAATAAACCTATATCATTAAGATGAATACAAAAATGCCAAATGGACACAATCAAAATGAAAAACTTTTCATACACCTAAAAAATATGTAGATCTCTGGGAGAGAAATGTCTGCACCCTAACACTAACACTGAGGAGGACCCATATTTATGTTAATGTGACTTCTGTACCACCTGACAATGATTTTAGGAAAGGGTCCACCACAATTAGAAAATTAACAGAGCGAAAAAAATAAAGAGGTCTTGGAGCCCACATGGAGTTTGCGTCTTAAGTAATAGCTATTCAAGGAGACTCATAAAAACTGCAGGATCAGATATGTTTTGCCACTGTGTTTGATCTTCAGTTTCTGTAGAAACCTTCTGTTAGAAATGGGGTCTCTAGTTGGCAGGGGTATACATCCTGTCCAAACAGACAGGGGCCACCACTCTAGTCAGGGAAAGTCAGATGCACACTAAAAGATAATCTGTGCTTACCCTGTGGTAGCTTGTCATAGAGCAGTCTATCTAAATAGGCAATATTTAAAGTATTTGTGCAATACGCACACCCAGTAACATAATGAAAACACCACAAAAAGACTCCACACCAGGTTAGAAAAATATACAATTATTTTATAAATAATTTAAGACCAAAACAGCAGGTACAAGAGCCATGCAGGCCCGGGGAACAGAGTACTTTGATCTTGGTCACATGCATGAGATGCGTAGATTTTCCTCCCACAGTGCTGGTGAAGATTCGGTTCTGAAGCCGATGCGCCGGGTTTTTCCACGCAGTGAAGGGATGCGTCGATCTTCCTTCAGGAGTGGTGGTGAGGCGGTGGATCCGATGCAATGATGATGCGTTGGTTCCGAAGTTGATGCACTGGGCTTCTCCACGCAGTGAAGGGATGCACCGATCTTCCTTTAGAAGTGGTGGTGATGCAGTGGTTCCGATGCAGTACCAATGCAATGGTGAAGCTCTCGTTCTGAATGCGATGCACCATTTCCACTCCCACAACAGGGTCAATGCATTGGTTGCCGCTACCAGTAGACATGAGATGCATAGATTTCACTGGTACAAGCCTCTGGGTCCACTTCCAGTGAACCAGGCACAGGAGCAGAGGTGGAGAATTTGATGTCCCTGAGTCTCTAGCAATAGGAGGCAAACCATCAAGTCCTTGGAGATCCCTTTAGGGTGCAAGGCAGAATCCAGTTCTCCCTTAGCAAGGCCAGAGACCAGCAGGGCAGCACAGCAGAAAAGCAGTCCTTCTAGGTCAGCAGTCCAGCAGAGTGACAGTTCTTGAAGCAGCACAGGGGTTCCTCTGACAGAATCCAGTTGTAGGTCCAGAAGTGTCTGATTTGGTGGGGTTAGAGATCCAGTACTTGTACCCAAAGCCCTTGAAGTGCAGAAGTATCCTTTCTTCCTCAGCCCTGGCTCCAGACTATCAGTAGGGGGTAATCAGCCTTTTCAATCAATCAATCAATCAAAAAAAAAATTATAGAGCGCGCTACTCACCCGTGAGGGTCTCAAGGCGCTGGGAGGGGCAGGGGGGGTTAAAGGGGGGCAGGGAGGGTCACTGTTCGAACAACCATGTCTTGAGGTTCTTTCTGAAGAGCAGGAGGTCTTTGGTTTTGCGAAGGTTGGTGAGGAGGAAGTTCCAGGTTTTGGGGGCGAGGACCTGCCTCCTGTGGTGGTGCGTTGGATGCGGGGGACTGTGGCTAGGGCGAGGTCGGCTGATCGGAGGTTGCGTGTGGGAGTGTGGAAGTTCACTCTTTCGTTGAGGTAGGTTGGGCCGGTGTTGTGGAGGGATTTGTGTGCGTGGATGAGGATCTTGAATATGATTCTCTCGTCTATGGGTAGCCAGTGAAGGGATTTGAGGTGTGGTGAGATTCGTTCGTGGCGGGGGAGGCCAAGGACGAGGCGTGCGGCTGTGTTCTGGATTCCCTGGAGTTTGGGTTGAGTTTGAGTGTGGTGCCGGCGTAGAGGGCGTTGCCGTAGTCTAGTCTGCTGCTGATGAGTGCATGGGTGACTGTCTTCCTGGTCTCTGGGGAAATCCATTTGAAGGATTTTTTTAGAGTGCGGAGTGTGTGGAAGCAGGAGGAGGTTAGGGCATTGATTTGCTGTGTCATGGAGAGGGAGGGTCCAGGATGATGCTGAGGTTGCGTGCGTGGTTTGCGGGGGTGGGTGCGGGACCTAGGGCGGTGGGCCACCAGGAGTCGTCCCATGTGGTTTCGTTGGGGCCGAAGATGATGATCTCGGTTTTGTTGGAGTTAAGCTTGAGGTGGTCATCCAGTTGGCGGTGTCGAGGAGAGCAGCGTGTAGTATGGTTTTGGCGGTGATGGGGTTGCGGGTGAGGGAGAGGATGAGTTGGGTGTCATCTGCGTAGGAGAGGATAGTGATTCCGTGTGCTCGGAGGATGTTGGCTAGGGGGATCATGTAGATGTTGAAGAGTGTGGGGCTGAGGAAGGACCCTTGGGGGACTCTGCAGATGATCTTGGTAGCAGTGGAGTGGAAAGGTGGAAGGCGGACTCTCTGGGTCCGGTCGGTGAGGAAGGAGGTGAGCCAGTCTAAGGCTTTGTGGTGAATTCCTGTGTTGTGGAGGCGTGTGCAGAGTGTGTGGTGCCAGACTGTGTCAAAGGCAGCAGAGAGGTCTTGGAGGATGAGTGCGACGGTCTCGCCTTTGTCGACTTTGGTCCTGATGTTGTCAGTGCATGCGATGAGTGTGGGAACAGGCACTGTCTATTCAGGTGTAAGTGTCAGCCCCTCCTGCCCTTCCTGCCATCAAAATGCAGATGAGCACTCAGACACACCTAACCTTCTTGTGTTTTTCTGGCTCTCAAGAGGGAATGCTAAAAGTGTAGCTGTCATCCACACAAGACATGTATGGGCGACAGCCTGTAGGCACACAGAGCTGTAAGAGCAGAGAAATGCTCACTTTCTATAGGTGACAATTCTAAAATAGTAATGTAAAATCCAACTTTACCAGTAAAGAGAATTTATCACTACTATTCCAAAAATATGAAACATGATACAGCTACTCCTTTCTAACCAGGAATTACAGCTTAAAGGTATATTAAGGAATTCCTAATGTTAACCTATGAGAGGAGTAGGCCTTGCTGTAGTGAAAATGAATTTAAGTGTTTGCACTACCAGGAGGACATGCAAAGCATAAAAGTGCAAGTCCTACCTTTTGCTTACACAACACCCTGCCCTATGGGCTACCTAGCTCATACCTTCGGGGTGATGTATGTGTAATAAAAGGGGAGTGTAAGGCTTAGCAAGGGATTTTATTATTTTTTTTATTCTTTTTATAGTTTCCATAACAAAAAGTACAATAACATTGCAAAGTAGAACACTTTCAAGAAAACAAGACATCCACACAATATTGTAGTTTAACACCTCTTCCCCCATTCGTCCCTCCCTTTGAGTGATACCCATCATTGCAAAGTAGGTGTCTCACTGCAGGAGGCTGGCCTGGCTTATAGTGGGTACCTGATAGTACTTACACCTTGTGCCAGGTCCAGTTATCCATTATTAGTAGATTAGTAGTGTTCTAGCAGCTTAGGCTGATGGAGGTAGCTATAGCAGAGCAGCTTAGGCTGAACTAGGAGACATGCACAGCTCCTACTATACCACTTATATCATATAGCACTATATCACAAGAAACACAATACTCAGGGTTACTAAAAATAAAGGTACTTTATTTTAGTGACAATATGTCAAAAGTATCTCAGAGGACATACTCCCGTAGGAGGTAAGTAAAATACACAAAATATACACACAAACCAAAATCAGGTAAATAAACAGTTAGAAAAGTAGTGCAAACACTGTAGAACACAATAGAATGCAATAGGAGACAATAGGCCTAGGGGCAACACAAACCATATACTCCAAAAGTGGAATGCGAACCACAAATGGACCCCAGACCTAGTGTACTGTGTGTTGCGAGTCTCTGGGAGTGTAAAAAACACACTAAGGGTGTCCAAGATACCCCACCCCAAGACCCTGAAAGTAGGAGTAAAGTTACCCTACTACCCCAGAAAGACAGTAAAGTTGAGATAGGGGATTCTTCAAAGACAACAACTGACTGCAAAGCACTGAAGATGGATTCCTGGACCTGAGGACCTGCGAAGGAAGGGGACCCAGTCCAAGAGTCACGCAAGTGTCCAGTGGGGCAGGAGCCCACTAAACCCCGGATGAAGGTGCAAAAGGGCTGCCTCTGGGTGGAAAAAGCCAAAGATTCAGCAACAACAGAAGGTGCCAGGAACTTCTCCTTTGGTCAGAAGATGTCCCACAGTGTGCTGGAGGATGCAGAGTTGTTTTCATGCAGAAAGACTGCAAACAAGCCTTGCTAGCTGCAATAGTCAGGGATGAGGATTTTGGGTGCTGCCAGGGCCCAGGAAGGACCAGGCGGTCGCCCCTTGGAGGAGGAGACAGATAGGGCACTCAGCAACAGAGAGAGCCCATGCAGAAGCAGGCAGCACCCACAGAAGTACCTGAACAGGCGTTCAGAAGATCTGAACACGGCGGTCGTCTCAGCACAACAAAAGAGGGTCCCACAAAGTCGGAGTCCAACTCAGCAAGTTGGGCAATGCAGGACAGAATGCTGGGGACCTGGGCTATGCTGTGCATGAAGGAAGTCTTGCAAAAGTGCACAGAAGCCCTAGTAGCTGCAGTTCACGCAGTACACAGGATTACTGTCTAGCGTGGGGAGGCAAGGACTTATCTCCACCAAATTTGGACAGAAGGGCCACTGGACTGTCGGGGACACTTGAATCCAGCTCCTGTGTTCCAGAGACCATGCTTCGCAAGATGAGAGGGGTCCCAGAGGACCGGTGATGCAGAAGTGTGGTGCATGCGTTGGCAGGGGGAAGATTCTGTCGACCCACGGGAGATTTCTTCTTGGCTTCCAGTGCAGGGTGAAGGCAGACAGCCCTCAGAGCATGCACCACCAGGAACCATCGAGAAAGCCGGCAGGATGAGGCGCTACAATGTTGCTGGTAGTCTTCTTGCTACTTTGTTGCGGTTTTGCAAGCATCCTGGAGCAGTCAGCGGTTGATCCTTGGCAGAAGTCGAAGAGAGAAGTGCAGAGGAACTCTGGTGAGCTCTTACATTTGTTATCTGATGAGAAACCCACAGGAGAGACCCAGGGGGGCAGAAACCTGTCTGAGGGTTGGCAGCAGCGGTAGCTGCAGAGAAAATCCCGAAGAGATAGTTTGGCAGTACCCGGGCTCTATGCTGGAGCCCCAGGGATGCATGGAATTGTCACCCCAATACCAGAATGGTATTGGGGTGACAATTCCATGATCCTAGACACGTTACATGGCCATATTCGGAGTTATCATTGTGACGCTACATATAGGTATTGACCTATATGTAGTTCACGCGTGTAATGGTGTCCCGCACTCACAAAGTCTGGGGAATTTGCCCTGAACAATGTGGGGGCACCTTGGTTAGTGCCAGGGTGCCCTCACACTAAGTAACTTTGCACCTAACCTTCACTAAGTGAGGGTTAGACATGTAGGTGACTTATAAGTTACTGAAGTGCAGTGTAAAATGGCTGGGAAATAACGTGGACGTTATTTCACTCAGACTGCAGTGGCATTCCTGTGTAAGAATTGTCTGAGCTCCCTATGGGTGGCAAAAGAAATGCTGCAGCCCATAGGGATCTCCTGGAACCCCAATACCCTGGGGACCTAGGTACCATATACTAGGGAATTATAAGGGTGTTCCAGTGTGCCAATCAGAATTGGTAAAATTAGTCACTAGACTGTAGTGACAATTTTAAAAGCAGAGAGAGCATAAACACTGAGATTCTGGTTAGCAGAGTCTCAGTGATACAGTTAGGCACCACACTGGGAACACAAGTAGGCCACAAACTATGAGCACTGGGATCCTGGCTAGCAGGGTCCCTGTGACACATATCAAACACGCTGACAACATAGGGCTTCCACTATGAGCACTGGGGCCCTGGCTACCAGGATCCCAGTGAGACAGTAAAAACACCCTGACATATACTCACAAACAGGCCAAAAGTGGGGCTAACAAGGCTAGGAAGAGGCTACCTTCCTACACCCAGTCCTCATAGATCACTTGGGACCACCATATTTGGGTTGTGACAAATGTTCCCTCTATAGTAATTCTAGGGTCCCAACTCTTGTTCTATTTTTCTGGCCAGCACCGACTCTCATAAACCACCTGTTCCGCCAACATGCATCAATCCAATCCATGTCACTTTTCCAGTTGTACAATTGGGGCACTTGTTATAATCCCCACAGTCTTGCTATAATTTGTTTAGCAATATTCAATCTGAGTGTTACATAGATACGTCATACTGGACAATTCTGTTCCCTCCCAAATGTTCAAGAGGCACAGTCTCGCTGTTGGAGGGGTTGTCCCAAACACACTGTTCAGACATTCGAACACCACCTCCCAGAAATTTCGTATTCTGGAGCATTCCCAAATTGTATGACAGGAGTTTCCCTTCTGGCCACAACCCCGCCTACAACTGGCACTTGTGGTTTTACCTATCTTGAATAAGGTGGTTGGGGAATAGTATGTACAGTGTAGAATTTGTAATTGTACTAGTCGAAACCTTGAGCATATGGGGCCAGATGTAGGAAGATATGCTTTTGCGAGTCTGAAATTGCGAGTCGTGCGACTCGCAATTTCAGACTCGCAAAAGCATATGCAGAATGGTGTCTCAGACACCTTCTGCGACTCGCTATGGGGTCGCAAAGACCCACCTCATCAATATTCATGAGGTGGGTCGCATTTTTCGACCCCATAGCGAGTCCCTGCACTCACAGGGATGGTGGCCTGCTGTAGTCAGCAGACCTCCATGTCTGGTACTGCTTTTTAAATAAAGCTGTTTTTTTTTTCATTTTGCAGCCCGTTTTCCTTAAAGGAAAACGAGTTGCAAAATGAAAAAAATACCGAAACCATTTGGTTTCGTTTTTTTCAGAGTAGGCAGTGGTCCATAGGACCACTGCCTGCTCTGAAAAAATATTTTTGTCGACATTCACAGAGGGGAAGGGGTCCCATGGGGACCCCTTCCCTTTTGCGAATGAGTTACCACCAGTGTGACACTGGTGGTAACTGCGAGTTGGTTTGCGACCGCATTCGCGGTCACAAAGCAACTCTGAATTGCGATGCGAGTCGCAAATAGGAAATTAACACCTCTTCCTATTTGCGAGTCGCATTCCTAAATTGCGAGTCGGTACCGACTCGCAATTTGGGAATGAGCATCGCAAAAGGCTTTTTGCATGGCGCAAACTGCGATTTGGGGGACCCTGCTGAGTACATTATTAAGGTGTCCTAGTTTTAATGCAGTGTTACAATGGGGCATGAAGCCCGATTGATCCGGGTGTACTAGTTCTGGGATCACTTTTATGAGGAGATTGGCCAGGACTTTGGCCATAATTTTGGCCACTGCGTTTAGCAGAGAAAGTGGCCTGTATGAGGCACAATCGTCAGGTGGCTTCCCCTCATTTGGCATTTCTCTGCACTTACTGTTCTCTGTGCCTTATAGTCTGTCTCCAATCCACATCTTGTATGTGCTGCTTGACAGCCCCCTTTATGCATTCCACCCAGACAACCAAAAACACAGGACACTCAGCTGCATGTGAATTCATCTGCATACCGATGGGCCTTCCTGGCGAGGAAGAGTGAAGGGGCTCTCACTCACACTTCAAAGGCTATTGACGTGATCTCACACAAAGGACTGATAACCTCCCACAGATCTCCTGGCAGACAGGACAGGACTGGGTTCAAAGGTAAACTGGTGCACTTCAAAACCACTCTTGAAGTCTCCTCCACTTCAAAGGCTCATTTGGGTATATATATATATATATATATATATATATATATATATATATATATATATATATATATTGCAGATGAATCCTTTGTCCCGCCCATCCTTCCTGTGTTTGTGGCTCTCTAGAGGGACTGTCCAAAGTGTGGCTGTCACCTGGCCCAGATGTGTATTGGAGACAGGCTGCAAGGCACACAGAGCAGTAAGAGCAGAGAAATGCCCACTTTCTAAAAGCGGCATTTCTAAAATATTAAAGTATAGTACATATATATATATATATATATATATATATATATATATATATATATATATATATATATATATATATATATATATATATATCACAAAGTTCTGGTGGTGAAAACCTCCAAAGTTCATTTTTCACTACTGTGAGGTCTACGGCTCTCATAGGCCAGCATTGGTAGTTCCTTAATGCACTCCTAAGATGTAATTCCTGATCAGAAAGGAGTAGCTTGGTCATGTTTCATACCTTTGGAATGGTAATGTTAAATCCTATTTAATGGTAAAGTGCGACTTAACATTTCTATTTTAGAAATGGCACTTTGCTCTTACAAGGACTCATCTGCATTATGATGGGCCTTCCTGGGCAGGAAGGGTGGAGGGGAACTGAATATGGAAATGCCTGTCCCCACACAAAGGGCTGATTACCCCCACTGATAGTCTGGAGCCAGGGCTGGGATGAAAGGGGAACCTGTGCACTTCAAGGAGCTGCTTTGAAGCCCTATCCTTGCCTGAGATGCCCCCTCCAGTCCTGGGCCCAGAAAGTGTGTTTTGTAGCAGCTTTCAGCTCAAAAATGATGTAACTTCACCACTGCGCCGGTTGGTACTAATGCAGCTCCCCTTTGATGCCGACCCAGAGGCTGTTCAGCTACAGCAGATTCACAGCCTGCGAAGCTCAATGACGACACATTGCATTCATATCTATGTAGCTCAACACCGACACAGGACCGGATTGCATGGCAAATATCACTGCATCGCCTTCGCATTAGCTTCTCGACGGTGATGCTTACTCTATACAAGGTACTTCTTCAATGGAACCTGCGTGGGTTCTGTAGTCATCCTACCCTCTATCTTGGATTTTGGATTTGCACTGGTCCCTCGCGACCTCAAGTAACCTTTTGATCACTAGTGACTTCTAAGCAATATTTTTAGTTTCATATTTAAAAATCAATATCTCAACTTCTACTGATTGGCTTTTTGTCGCTTTGGTCTTGTTTTACTCAGATATTCTCTATTTTTCTAAACCTGTGTGGTGTCTTCTTGTGGTGTTTTCATTGTGTTACTGTGTGTGCGTTGCACAAGTACTTTACACATTGCCTCCTAAGTTAAGTCTGACTGCTCAGTGCCAAGCCACCAGAGGGTGAGCACAGGTTAAGTTAAAGTGTGTATTAGACTTACCATGACTAGGACTGTGGTCCCTACTTGGATAAGGTGCATACCTCTGCCAACTATGGCCCAATTTCTAATAGTCTACAACTTTGCAAGGGACTTACAAGCAAATTAAATATGCTAATTGTGTATACACCAATGTTACCATGTTCAGGGGAGAAGCACATGCTATTTAGCACCCGTCAGCCGTGGTAAAGTGCTCAGAGTCCTAAGGCAGACGAAAAGAAATATGAGGCAAGCAGGAAAAATGTTTAGGGGAAGACCAACCTGAGGCTGACAGGTCTAACACATTCCAAACAGAAAATCACACTTTAAACTGTTATGACTACACTCAGCTCGCCTGCATTTTAGTAGTTTCTGCCAAAGAGAGGGGGATTGTCCGGGGCACTGGGCTCAGCAGTATTTCTGCTCGTCAGTCTTAATGGGACAAGTGCCATAGCCGGAGCCAGACACTGAGCTCATGCAAGGCTTGAGCTTTTCTGGGCTCACCCACCGCTAGTTGTGAGTGTATGATAGGCGGTCTATTTTTTTTTCACGTCTTTATTGGTTTACAGACAACTGGTACAGGTAGTGCTTGCCTGATAACATTCAAAAGCAGCTGGAATAGCCATATTGTCGCTTAAACGTGTAAACCGATTCTCACAGGTCAACGTTCGAGGTTACAGCATGTAGTGCAACACAGGTGTTGGGATTGTTCCACGTTTACACTGTAGGTTCCGTACCCCAACCACATGATCGTGGTAAGCTAAGCAATGATGTATAAGAACATGAGTGAGTAGGCAACTTCTAGCATCCGGTTGTGGACGCAAGCTACGGTCCAGAATGGGGTACCCAAGGGGGAGAGACGAAGGAGGTGGAAGGAAGAAAGTCGCAGGGGCATAACAAAGGCCCCCGCAACCCCCACTGTGCGGGAGTGTGGGGGCGTTCGAGCTCCAGGGCATGGGCGTAGGAAGTGTGGGGGACGCGGGGGACGTATCCCCCCCAGATTTTGGAGGGTGGGGGACACGGGGGACAAGGGGGACAAAATAATTTCCCCTTTTACATCTATTATTCAGAGGGCCATTAGCACACAAAGGCGCTACTTTTAATAGCCCTGTAGGGACCATCCTCCAATCTGATGGTAACAGAATGAAGGTGAGTCAGGAGGCCCCCTGCGCCTTCTGCCTTTTTGTTTGTCCTGTTCACAGCTGTGGGCATTAAGGGTGCTCATAAGAACAAAGGGCACGAGGAGGAGAAGAGTTTTGGATGATTACTGTCTGCATCACCTGCTGCCGCCTTGAAGAGGAGCACTGCAGGAGGCCTTTAAGAGGAGCTGCAGAACAATGAAGAAGATCTAAAGAGGAAACAGAGTCCCACTCAGCATGGTGCCTGCAGGCTAGAAAGGAGACTGTGAAACACAGTATTTGTATTTGCCTAAGATCACACCAGTTGGTGAAACAGTGAAGTCGAAATTGGGCCCAGATTTTACCCTTTCCCACAACAATTTAGGTATTAGAAGGGTATATTTTTCTAAGATTTATGCTTAATGCTTTTTTATCTAGGTAATGAAGGGCTTGAATATAGCGTGGCTAACAGGGAGAAGCCATATTTCATTTTGGGCCGTTATGCCTAGCGTTATTATTTATGTTGTTGTTATCGTTACATACTTAAGCATATTGAAGTATATTATCTTTTCTTTATATTTTCTTTATCTTTTCTTCACTCTACTCTGAAACAATCTACCCTATGCCACTGCACCCTACACCACTTTTCTCCACTCTGTGCCACTCTACGCCACTGCAATCTATGCTGTACCACTCCACTCTACATCACTCTACTCTGCAGCACTCTACACTACGCAACTGCAATCTATGCCTATTTCACTCTAACCATTGTACACTACACCCTGTGCACTCTGCCAGTGCACTCTTCACCACTTTACTCAAAACCAATGCACTCTATGCCAATCTACTCTGCACCACAGCACTCTATTACACTGCTTTCAATGCCACTGTACTCTGCGCCACAGCACTCTAGGCGACTGCACTCTATGCCACTCTACAATACACCACTGTACTCTGCGACCCTCTAATCTGCAACATTACACTCTGCTACTGAACTCCACGCCACTCTACTCTGCACCACTGCATTCAATGCCACTGTACTCTGTACCAATGCACTCTTTTCTGCACCACAGCACTCTAATCTACTCTACTCTACACCACTCCACTGTAGGCACTTCACTCTACTTTGAAATCATCTCCTCTATGCCACTGCAATCTACGCAATTCCACTATTTGCTATGCCAGTCTAATCTACCCTGCACCACTCCAATGTACCCTGCGCCACTCCAATTTGCTCTGCACTGCTTTATGCTACTGCACTCTACATCACTATGCTCCACTCTGCAACAATCTACTCTTCACCACTATACTGTACTCTGCAGCAATCTACTCTATGCCACAGCACTCTATGCAACTCTATTCTACTCTGCACCACTGTACTCTAAGCCACTCTTCTCTACTCTGCATTACTCTACATCACAGCACTCTGCTCTGCAACACTGCACTCTGCCACTGAACTATACTCCTCTCTGCACTGCTCAACTATATGCCACTCGACACCAATGTACTATATGCCACTACACTCTATGCCACTCTACTCTGCATCACTGCACTCTACACCAGTCTACTCTACCTTGCACCACTCCACTCTACAATGCACTGCATCACTCTGACACATCACTCTGAACCACTGCAATCTATGCTGTGCCACTCCACTCTGCTCCCCTCTACTCTTCACCACTCTACGCTACTGCACTGTACGCTAAACCAGTGCGTCTTCGTCAATGCACTCTACACCACTTTACTCAAAACCAACGCACTCTATACCACCACACTCTACACCAATCTACTTTGCACCACTGTACTCTATGCCATTTCACTCTAGACCACGCAACTCCACTCTATGACACTTCACTCTGACATTACACTCCATGATACTAGACTCTGACACACTATTCCATTAAACTCTAACACTTTCTCCACTCTGTAACTCCCTACACACTCAATTCCACTTTACTCCACTCTATGCCACTCCACACCACTCTATGCCACTTCAATCTACGATACTCTACTCAACGCCACTGCACAACCCTCTATGCCACTCCACTATACAACAATGTACTATGCTCAACAGCACTCTACCCAACTTTCTCTATGCAAATTCACGTTACTTTACTACACTCTACTGCAGTTCACTCATATTTATGCCTTTCCACTCTACGACACTCTGCCACTCCACTCTATGACACTCTATTGCACTGTGACACTACTCCACTCTACTACTACTTTATGGCATTGGCGCTTGATTAGAGATTCAGATCTCCATTGATTGCCTTGTCACTCATATGAGACGTGAGTCAGATTTATCTGGGCAGTTTTGGTTACAAGCACTCTGTAACCCTTTTAACTCAAGCTTAACGAAGGCTTAGGATGATCCTGATACTTGTCTAGGGGATCGAAATATCGTCGGCCAAAGTACCTTGACTTGAATTTGTGATATTGTACATAAGTTGGCATAAGCATAGGTACTATGAGCTAATGACTTCTCGATTCACTATATGAGTCATTCATGTAAAAGTGGGTGTATAAAAGCTTGTAAATCATTATTATGGATGCTTACCTTGTAGGAAGGTAGCCTCTTTCTAGCTTGGTTACCCCACATTTGGCCTGTTTGCCAGTGTGTTTGAGTGTGTCTACTGGGATCCTGCTAATCAGGACCCCAACAGTTATGCTCTCTCCCTTAAATTATGGTTGTTGCATACTGGTAACTCAGTATTTCACCCAAGCTTGGCATACTGGAGCCCCCTTATAAAACCCTATTATATGGTACTTGGGTACCCAGAGCATTGGGGTTCCAGGAGATCCCTATGAGCTGCAGCATTTCTTTTGCCACCCATAGGGTGCCCATGCAAAGGCTTCTGCAGGACTGCCATTGCAGCCTGCATGAAAAGGTGCATGCACCCTTTCACTGCCAGTTACACCACACCAGGTCACTTATAAGTCACCCCTATAGCAGGCCCTCCAGCCCTGAGGGCAGGGTGCAGAGTACCTGTGTGTGAGGGCACCCCTGCACTAGCAGAGGTGCCCCCACGAACTCCAGGGCCATTTTCCAAGACTTCAGGAGTGCGGGGATGCCATTTTACATGTGTACTGGAAATAGGTCACTCTCTATTCCCAGCTACATAATAGTAACTCCGAACATAGGTATGTTTGGTATCAAACATGTTGGAATCATACCCCAAGGCTTTTGCAAGCATTGGTTGTATCATTTCATGCACTCTGGGGGCTCCTTAGAGGACCCCCAGTATTGCCATTCCAGCCTTCTGAGGTTTTCCAGGCAGCCCCAGATGCTGCCACCTCTCAGACAGATTTCTGCCCTCCTGTTGCTTGAGAAGCTCAAGCCCAGGAAGGTAGAACAAAGGATTTCCTTTGGGGGAAGGGTGTTACACCCTCTCCCTTTGGAAATAGGTTTGGAAGGGGTAGCTTCCTTCCCCAGGCCACTGGAAATGCTTTGAAGGGCACATTTGGTGCCCTCCTTACATAGTCCAGTCTAGACCAGTTCAGGTACCCCCAGTCCCTGCTCTGGCACAAAACTGGACAAAGGAAAGGGGAGTGACCACTCCCCTGTCCACCACCCCAGGTGTGGTGCTCAGAGCTCCTCCAGAGGGTCCCTGGGTTTTGCCATCTTGGATTCCAAGTTGGCAGCAAACTCTGGGAGCATCTGAGTGGCCAGTGCCAGCAGGTGGTGTCAGAGCCATCCCCTGATAGGTGCTTACCTGTTTAGCTGACCAATCCCCCTTTGAGGGCTATTTAGGGTCTCTCCTTTGGGAGGATCTTCAAATTCAAAGTGCAAGACTCCAGCAGGAATCCTCTGCATCCTTTACTTCACCTTCTCACCGAAGAAACTGCATCTGGACCCTCCAGGAACTCCACAAACTGCAACAACGAAGCAAAGACGACTTCTGCAACATTGTAACTTCAGCTCCTGCCAGCAACTGCAGCTGTTTCCCGGTCGTGCATCCTCAGAGGACAGCCTGTCTTCAGTCTGCACCAGAAGAATGAACGAATCTCCCTTGGAGTGAAGGAGTCACTCCCCTGCTTCAGCAGGCACCTCTCTGCAATGATGACCATCTGCATGAGTCCCCTCTCGTGACGAGTTGCATGGATCTTGCATCACGGGTGGTAGACTGAAGTGGTCCCGATGGTCCTGACGTTCTACTGTCCAACTTTGGTGGAGGTAAGAGCTTGCCTTCTCACGCAAGAGAGTACCCCGTGCACCATGTGTTTTTCAGTTGCCAAGACGTGTGGCGTCCTTCTATGAAATTCTTTGTGCACAATGTAGCTCCGGTCCCCAGCACTCCTTCCTGAGATGCACAGCTTCCTGAGTGGTTCACTGGCGGCGTGGGATCCTTTGTTTTTGTGCTGTGTGGGCCTCCTTTTGCAACTCCTTTGTCCCCGTGCTGGGGGACTCCTGTGTGTGCTGGCTGGTATTCTGTGGGCTCTCTAAGTTGCTGAGAGCCCCCTCCGACTACTCCTCCACCTGGGTAGAGTCCACCAGGTCCCTCCTGGTCCCGGGTAGTGCCATTTTCCACTAACCATGAGCTTTGCCTGTGCCAAGGCTTGTTGGTGGAATCCAGCGATGCAAACCAGACTGCAATCATGCATCCGGTGTGGGATATCATCTGCACCAACCAGCATCAATCTTCTTGGGTGCAGTACTGACTGTTGTTCTTCACCAGTGGTTCTTCTTTTGCACCTTGATTCGGGTTAGCGGGGGTTCCTGTCCTCCCTTGACTCTTCTGTGCTTCTTGGACTTAGTCCCATTCTTTCACAGGTCTTTAGGTTCAGGAATCCACCCTTTGTGTCTTGAGGTATCTTCTGGTTCTTGCATTATCTTCTTTCTGTTGTTCTTGTGTGTTCTGGGAAAGTTACTGTGATTTACTCCTGCTTTCCTGGGCTCTGAGGTTGGTTCTATTACTTACCTTTGGTATTTTCTAATACTCCCGGCGCCCCTCTACACACCACACTTGCCTAGGTGGGAAACCGACATTCGCATTCCACTTTCTTAGTACATAGTTTGTGTTTCCCCTAGGCCCATTTCTAACCATTGTGATTTTCACTAATTGCACTGTTTTCAGTTGTTATTGCTATTGCTGCATACTAGTGTATATAATTGGTGTATTACTTACCTTCTAAGGGAGTATAGTCTCTATGGTATTTTTGGCATTTGTGTCACTAAAATAAAGTAACTTTATTTTTGTAACACTGAGTATTTTCTTTCATGTGTGTGAGTACTGTGTGACTACAGTGGTATTGCATGAGCTTTGCATGTCTCCTAGATAAGCCTTGGCTACAGCCACCCCTAGAGAGCCTGGCGTCTAGGCACTGCCTACATTTCACTAATAAGGGATAACTGGATGTGGTGTAAGGTGTAAGTACCATAGGTAACCACTGCAAACCAGGCCAGCCTCCTCCAAACCACTGTACTATATAGGTAACTTTTTAAATTTTTCTTGTAATTGGCGACATTGGGTCATCCAGATAACTTGTGTAATGCCCGAATACCAGTCTTTCTCGATTTCCCCTGTTGATGTTTTCCCACTACATTTGATCTTTTATATTTTGATTGAATAAATGCATAAAACATTGCATTTGCATACTACTTTAATATCATTGTTTAAGGGAGTGGTGTTGCATTTTTTTCCAGGGACCCCTGTTCCTTCAAAGTTAAGTTTACTGCTCCATTCTAGGACACTCTACTTACTCCATGATACTATGCCACACCAGTCAATGACACATCATACTCCTTTATGCCATTAACTTTGAGCCATGCTGAATAGTCGTCTCACTAGTGTACAGCATGGCTAAAACACATTGGCAAAGGCAATAGAACTTACATAGGTGAGACCTATTGGCTTTGCCACTGCTTGTTTATAAGGTTCAAGGTGACTTGCAATATCCTTATGTACACAGGGGGTATTTTACCCCATATAATACATGGTCACACCACCAACTTTCCCACAAACTACTTAAAACCTTAGTGCATAGGTTCTGTCATTCCAAGCTATTAAAGTAGAGCAGAAGAAAGAAAAGCAACATTAAAGTTTTTGCTTTAAACAGCTTTATTAATTATGCTCCTTGACCTGATCTGCCTTTTACCTTGGCTGCTAGCTCTGGCAGAAGGCATTGTAATGTCAGAACTCGACTGTAATAACCCTATCATAGTCATTTTCTGATGTCTTTTCTTTATAATCAGTGAATGTCTTTTCTTTACAGGCTGTGACTTGGTGCATCACAAACAGCTGTTTCTAAAGAAATCAGTGACTGCAGTTTATACAGAGATTAGAGAATCCATGTTTATATAGACTGTAACTCCAAGAGTTTCTTCAGTTGAAATGCTTCTAGTTATGACTGATGTGGAGATGAGCTTCCCAAGATCACACACAGGAGTAGAAGTGTTATTAGAACTATGGTTTCCGAGCACAGTTTACAACTATTGTACCTAATTGCTTTTGATCTCTCCAGTGCGGTTCCAATTGGCATGAGGCGAAGGGCATGATGGGTGTGGGGCACAAAGCGCATGTTCTTCCTTTTTACCCTCCTACCTAGATTTGCTTGGTGCATGAAGATGCAAGGTTAATCAACATGTTATTTTCACATTTGAGCTAATTACTTTGTGAATATAAATAACAATAAAAGATACTTTCAGACTGTGTAAACATGCCTTCCTTTCTCCCTATTTCACTTCCAATATATATGATTGGGTATATTTATCGGAGCCTGCAGTTCGTAAACAATGAGCGATTTGTATAGGGTTGATTGAAAGTCCCCAAGGCTGTCCCTGTCCCCCCCAGAAATGTACTGTCTCCTACGCCCCTGCTCCAGGGGCCCCCTCAGCACAGCACCTGCGCCGAGTGAGGTTGGAGGGCCCCCCTCTGTGTTCTTTGGAAGGAGGGGGACTCCAGTTGTTTACGCCACTGGGTGAATGATATATGCAGAAGTGTCATGAATATGTATGAAGCGGAGACCCTGGTTGGAGGGGAGGAGGGGAAGGATGACAGGGAGCACGTGGGAGGCATCTAGATGCTAACACTTTGAGTGGGACATGTAAGCTCAAGGTGGCCTCTTGTCAGATTTGGATTCTATCACAGCCAGGTACCTCTCCCGGTCGGAAAGTGAAACTAGCCCTTCAACCCTAGCACCAGCTCTTCTCTGAGTGTCTAACTCTGCCATCGTTCCAGACCGCAAATCCGATAGCCGAAGCGATAAGGAGGAGGGAGGGCTGACCTCCAGTACACAGCTGTCGTCCTCTTGGGAGGACTAGAGCCAAAACGATGAAATTATTGTGAGATTTGCACTTGCTGAGATGCTCAGGGAGTCCTAGTAGACAGTGCTGCGTCTTTCGTTAGCTGGCGGGCCAGAACATCTGAAGAGTGCGCAAGTATCTCATTCCAGTCGGCACTGATAAGCAGGCCTTCCCTCACCATATGGAGGAAATCTGCTGCATCGGCCACAGCACCTGGGAACCTTTGCGCTTGGGGGTTAGGTAGGTGTGATGTATGTAGTTTCATTGGCTGTACTTACGTCTGGAGTTAGTGGAAATAAGCCTAACCATCCCCAGACATTGCTCCCATTGTTTATCCACAAACTCCACCTCCAGCGCAGCTCCCCAGTGAACCCTCAGCTCCAGAAACGGTATGTCTAGCTCAACCATGTGTAAGGAGTTGCAAAGTCGCAGGTTCATCAAGTGTCCTATGCCAGACCTGATACAGTTGGCGAGTGAGAGCAATGTAAACAAGGAAGGTGCCCAGTGAAATATCATAAGTGTCTATCAGATTCTCAAAATAGTATAGAACCTTATCAACCAAGAGGTCTCACCACGTGGAGAGGCCGGCTTCTGTCCATTTGTCCACGTCATGTGTTAGTCAGGGATTAGCACAGGTGGCACCCAGAGTGGTAGTTCCGGTGTGTAAGGGGTCTGTTTAAGACGCAAAGTAGTAAAGGTTCCAGAGGAAGCTCTGACCACCCTCATAAGGATGTTCCCACCCCCTTTCGGTGTCACCTCTGTGGACCTGAACAACCGTCTCAAGACATCAGCGGGAGGTGATCCCACAAACCAGTTCTCCAGTTCTGATGTGCCCTCCCCCACCAGCCAGCATGTCGCCACTACAGCTGGGCCACTTAATAACAGTGTTTGTGATTCGGGCCCCTAAACTGCTCTCCATTAGTGGGGCATAGAATTTAGCAATCACTATCTGCCTTCTCCCAGTGCTCCATATAAACACTATTAATAATGCATGTGACCCTACAAAAAACCCTTTGGATTATAGGACCAGGATAACTGAGAAAAAGTGTAGCAGTCATAGGAGTATTGGCATCTTAGAGATAGCTATGCACCCCATCGGAGAGAGCAGGAGGATTGACCAGAATGGCAGGGAGCACCTCTCAGCAGACAATGTACATCCTGTATTGCCATCTATTAGGTCCTTCTCGGAGTGGTAAAGTCAGACCCCTAGGTATTTGATGGTGTCATAGCTCCAAGGGAGAAGGGTTGCAGTGGAGAACAAGTCACCTCTTTTCAGGCAGTGCTGTCAAGGGGAAGAGGTCATATTTATCCCTGTTCACCCAGAGGCCCAAGGCCCTGCCAAAGTGTTGTAGAAGGTCAATTAAGTGTTGTACTATGTTACCCCCCTCCCAAAGATAGATCAAGGCTTCATTGGCTTAAAGCAAAATGATGTGCCACATATCATCTTCTTGAAAACCTCACACTGGGGCCTTGGTATACAATGCACAGTTCAGGGAATCCATGGCTAAGATAAAAATGATCAGTGAGAGGGGACAGCCCGGTCTTGTGCCCCTTTCTATGGGGTTCAGATCAGATACAGTCCTGCCCGCTCCCACCCGGTGTTATATAGCACTGAGACCCAGGAGAGGAACCTTGGTCCCACCCCCAATCGATGGAGGACCTACTTTTGCTAAAGCCACCAAAGAGTGTTGAAAGTCTTTTGTATGCCAAGGGGCGCCATCCAAGGGTTAGTGACAGATGTCCTTGCCCAGTTCAGTATCATGAATAGGCAGCATAAGCTAAGAAAGGTGTTGCTCAACGGGATGAAGCCATTCTGATCTGGGTCTTCTTTTGCAATGGGTATCAACCTGTTGGCCTGCACTTTCCCAAGAATCTTGTAGTCTGAGTTTAAGAGGGATAGTGGCCAATGATATCCCATCAGCAAGGGGTCTGTAGGAGGCTGGCCCTCTATGTAGTGTGAAAGCTAGGCACAATGTGTAGGGTGTCCAGGTAACAGCACATTGGTTCACAAGGGTGAAAACTAGATCACCTATGCTCTAATATTTTAGGGTAGCTTGGTCGAGCAGTTAGGCCAATCTTGGAGAAGTGCAAATCATTTGTTGTACTCACAGCATCAATCTTGCAACTCACACACTCAAAGGAATAACAAGACCAATTTATAAAAATACTTCAGATTTGTATATAAATTCTAAGACCAAGGTCATAAAAATTGGATAAGTATCTTTCGAGATATTAATTTTTGAAGTTTAATAAAAATAGTCTTTTTGTGCGTAATTACGCACCATAGAAATCAATGGTGGATAACCTTTAAGAATACATACATATAACATCACACAATGGGTTTACCAAGTTCTTCATTTGCAGGTTGGTCGAGGACGTCGGTAGGCACACTGTGCCAGCTGGAGAAGTTCAGGTGGCTCCCGGTTCCAGAGGGAGCAGCGGGAAAAGGTCTCTGGAATTGGTGCTGGGCCTCTGCGACAGCCCACTTGGAAAATCACTGCACAGGTAAATTTAAAGGTGAATCCTGTGGCTCCCCTTGGTGGCAAGGGGTGGGAGGCCCTTGGGGCACAGCGTGTTCTTTGGAGCAGGGCTCAGGGCGGCCGGGTGCAGAGTGAATTGGTGAGCCAGGAGCTGGGAGCAAGGATGTCTCAGAAGCAGGAGGTAAGTCAGTCCAAAGGTAGGTTGCAGGACAATGGGGGCACTCTGGTGGGAGGTCTATGCTGTTTCTGAAGTCCCTTAACTGGGGCATCCTCCTGGTCCTTTTGCAGGGGGCTATTTTTCTTGGTGTCCGATGTGGGCTGACCAACACCTAGGGTAATGGCATGGTTTGGCCGCTAGGGGGTGCAGTACCACCAAACTTGGCACACTGGTAGGGTTTGTCCTTGCGGTTGTTGGGGGTGCAGTTTGGTCCAGCTGCAGCACCTGGTTCTGAAGTTAGCAGCAGGTGAGTGAACTCATCCTCACTGGTTTGTTGGTTTCTTGTGGGTTTAGTGTGGTACTTCCACTCTGGAGAGAGTTATCTGGTGATTTGTGAAACCTAGAGGTCCTTTGGTGTTTTTGTAGAGTTGTCCAGTTGCACAGCAGTTCCTCAGTGATGATTGTTGGTCCTGGGTGCAGCAGGTCCACAGATCTCCTGCCTTTGGATCTTCTTGTTGCTGTTATTCTTCTGTCCATAAAATCTGATTTCCTGGTCTAGGAATGCCCACTAAATACTGCATTTAGTGGGCTTTTTAGGTGGAACCTAGTAGTGACCAGTGGGTCATCTACCTGAAGGTGGGTACACCCACTAAGTGACCACTTCCTGTGGGCACAGGTCATTTCCTTGAACCCAATTAGCTATTTTCCTTCCATCCAAGATTGAAGAAAATGAAATGGAGGGTCCACCTTATAGGCAACACCTTAGGGGTAGTGCATGCCAGGTGGGGCTACTCTACCTACTCTTTTTTTAATTTTTTCGCTTTTGCTTCTGCCAAAAGTGGGGGTTTGCAATAGGGACAGCCATCTGCTGCTAGCAGCAGGCTTGGGAGCTGAGTTTCAAAGGTGGTAAGCCCTTTGAAACTCACCGCCAGGGCAGTGCACATTCCTGGGGGAGGGGGTGTGGGCACCTCCACCCAGGAAGGGCTTTGTTATGCAACCCAGAGAGAAGGATTTCTTATGCCAGGGTTGTAGCTTGGCTTTATGGTGATGGCAGGCTGGTTAGAACCAGTCAACACCCATGCCAGGGTAGTTAGCTTTTGCAGGGGACATCTCTATGGTTACCCCTGGCTACATTTTGTCATAAATCCAAAACTGGTACCAGTTTGGATTTATTGGTCTGAGTTGTTTGACATCAAACAACCCAGTGTTCAGAGTTGCCATCATTTTGCTGTGAAACTCGTACTGACAAGTGTCCAGCACATGTATTTAAAATCGCTGCTCTGCTCACTCACTATGTCCCAGACTTGGCAAGGACACAGTGGGGGCATATTGCTCTTGCAGCTATGCCCTCAAATACAGTATAATGCACTCTGCCTTAGGGCTGGAAGGCCTGCCAAAGGGGTGACATCTATAATGCATGCAGTGTGTGGTGGACAGGGCATACAGGTAGTGTGCCATGTCGAGTTTGTGTTTTTGGTTTGCACCAGAGCGCTCAGTCTACAATGGTATGACTGGGTGCATCTGGATGCATGGCCCTAGAGGGTGGCACAATCAGTGCTGCTGCCCTCAGGGGCCTACCCTCAGTACCTTATGCCGTGGGTACCTAGGTACCATTTACTAGGGGCTTATAGTGGCAGCTAAAGGCATTGCCAATTGTACCAATGCATCACAACAGTTTAGGAAAAGAGCTCTGGCCAAGGGAACCGGGTTAGCAGGGTCCCTGGGCACTAACAACTTCTAGGCTACATCATATACCAGGAAAAAAGTGGGGGCTAACCATGTCAAAAAGAGGCCTTTTCTCACTGGACCCCTGCCAGGCTTTGAAAGCACCACCAATACTGCCTTCCTCATAGAGTGAGGAAGTATCCCCTGGGATCGCCCCTTCTCATAAACTTGTAACAGTTTTGAGAGTAGTCCACACCTTGTGTTTTACCATGATTCATTTGTTTTTGGACTTGGGCTATCTCGTCTGCTGATAGGGCCGCCTCTAGCTCAGCCCGGTGTGATGCCTGCAATTTTGGTAGTTGCACGTCTTCCAGAAATGTCTGTCTCGTGGAGGAATCTACATCCCTCGATCTCCTGGAAATATGTCTAGCTGGTCTGTGAGGGCGGCACGAAATGCCGCATTACACAGCGCCTCCACAGGTAGGTGCCATGTTGGTATACGTGGAGGTACCCTGCCCCAAGTCAATCAGAGCTGAAGTGATTGTGATCTGATATGGAACACCCCAGGTACTCAGGCCACTCCATCCAAGATAGCGCCTCACTACTGACTGCAGTAGAAGAGGTCAATTATAGTGTGGAGATCATGTAACCTAGGATAGTATGAGTATTCCTTGGAGCCTGGGTGCTGGCAGTGCCAAACGTCAGACACCTGTGTATGGGATGCCCATCATTGTAGGTGTTTCTCTATGTGATCACTGCGCCCGGGAACCAGTTGATGAGAACGATCAAGTAGTACATCAGGGACACAGTTGTAGTCGTTACCCAAATGGAAGACGCCAGGATGTAACTCAACAGTGTAAGCTTTAGTGTGTCAAGGAAGGTTACCTGATTCGAGTTAGGTGCATACAGTGACGATAGGGATATCGGAAGCTCGTCTAACAACCCCTCTACCACCACATATCTACCCTCAAGGTCGGTCCTAGTGTGCTGTACTGAGAGAGGCACCCCGAGGCAAACCAAATCAGGACACCCCTAGCATATCTTGAATACATGGTCCCCACAACCATGTCCCTCCATTTCTTGCATACCTTCTTAAGATCAGGAGCAGAAAGATGTGCTTTCTGAAGAAAGGCTATGTGTATACTGCACCGTCTCTGATACTAGTAGATTCTATGGGCCATATTTAGGAGCCCCTAGCACCACCTTAACGCCACCATAGCGTAATTTTTTTGATGCTATGGTGGCGCTAAAGTGCCTTTTACACACACCAGATTTACAAAGTGGCGTTATACATGCATTGCGCCACTTTGTAAACCCTTGTGCCACATTATGCCTGCGCCAGGCATAGTGTAAGCAAGGGGAGCGCTAGGAGGCCGACTAAAGTGGCGCAGTGAAATTTAACAGATTCCACTGCTCCATTTTTGGCATAATTTTTAACGCCTACTAAGAGCAGGCGTTAAAATGACGCTCCCATAGAAACCTATGGGCCCCCTTGCACTTTGCTACACTAACGTCAACATTTTTGACGGCAACATTTTTGGCGCTAGTGTAGCTAAGCACCACAATAGCGTCAAAAATGTTGACGCTATTGTGCTAACGAGCGCCATGGCGCGCCGTATTATATATACAGCGCAGCCATGGTGTCGTAAGGTGCCAGCAGCGGGGTGCAGAAAAAATGCACATCAGCTCTAATGCTTCACTTTTACTTAAATATGGGCCTATATCTTTTAACATAGCTAGCCATACCCTGGACACTCCAGGTCAGGAAAAGGTAGTGGGATGCAGCATAGTGATTACTGTCTGTCATAACAAGTGCAACAGTGTCCATACCCCCATACTCACCCAGCCCCTAACCCACTCAAACGTACCCCCCACCCTCCAACAGCGTGCCAAGGCATAACAGAAACAGAGAAACAAGAAGAGCGTGAAAAGTGCAATAAAAACCCCAACGTCCCCTCCAAGGCCGACACACCAACAGGAGCTCCGCCAGTAGCACTGCAATGCACATAAATATGGTCACTCAGCAAGTGCCAGAGTTAGTAACAAGCTAACAAGGGGTGGGTTCAAATGTATGAACCACGTTTCAGTGGGAAACAGTTGGTGTGGCCAGCCCACAGTATATCATTGATTTTTCGCTGACTACACCCAGGAGGAGCATGCATGTTCTGGTCAATAACAGTGACACAAGCGAAGCGAGGAGTGACACCCCTGTGCATCACAGACAGCGTGGGGTATTCTAGGTTCGGGCACATTATATCACTCCATCTGCTGACATGGGTGTGAGGTCTAGGCCCCTGGAAGCAGAGCGGCTGCCAGTGCAATGTCTGTTTGCGATGAGATCTGTTCCTCTGCCTCTGACCCATGGGTGGGAGAAGAACGGTGGGCACTGATTCGACCCACCACAGGAACCGCCTGGGCCCTTTCTTTGGCTGCTTCCTCCTTTGTGGGTACTGCCTTCCTGACCTTGCCCCGAGGGCGCTGATATTTTTGTACTGACCAGCTGCCTGCACCTCCCTCTCATTCTGGTGCTAATGCTATGCCACTATCCTCCAGCCAACCCCACCCCTTGCCTGGTGTTGCACATAAGACTGTATTGCCGTCATTTATTATCTTCAGAGTGGCAGGGAAGTGTAGAGCACATTTCAATTCCAGAATGCCCAACTGCTGTTTTACTTACAGAAAGGAAGCCTCTTCCTTTGTACTTCACCAGTATAGTCGGGAACATATTGATTCAGCAGTTCTCAACGAGCCAGGTACTCTGTCCATGCCACTTTTAGGTTGTGATCCTTGTCACAATAATTGAAAAATTGGGCAACCATCAACCGGAGGGAGGGCAATCAGGGGGCTGTGACCTACCTGGGACCCTGGGACCCTGTGTGCATGTTCCAGACAAAAGATGCTTGAAATCTTGTTCCCTAACACAGACTGAGCCAGTCATTCTTCCAGGCAGAGCTCCATGCTAGGACCCTCGGTGCGTTCTGGTAGTCCCACAATTCTCACATTGTTGCGGTGGGAGTGGCTATCATAATCCCTCATGTTACCAGTGCCTCCTGGGGAAAGGGAAGGGAGAGAGGCTCACCCCTTTCGTGCGGGCCACGGTCCGGGCGACCGCATCTGGCCGCATTACTGTTCCTGTGACCCTGCTGGTGGGAAGGCCAATGCAGAGCTGTAATGGGGGAAGAAAGGGTGCTCTTCTGTCTTGTACAGTCTCCGCTGCAGCCCCCTGATCAAGTCGAGGATGTGAGGCTGCTAATCCAGTTCATCTCCTCACCAGCAGCACAGAGGAGATTCTGCCAGGTTGCCACCCCCAAGGCTTTCCAGGCCACGGCTCAGCTAGCTTTGTAGTGGGCCCATGGCATCATCCCAGCAGAAGACGGGCGCCCCTCTGGCCCCTTTGATTACTGCTGCAGCCCTCTGAAGAAGAGGTGAAGGGAGGGCTGCTGTACCTCTCTGTCCTTGAGACTGGGTGGCCTGTAGGCTGCAATGGGCCCTGGGAGGTGAGAACAGTCCTGGCCCCGGGAATCACCGCACATCCCCTGCAGAAGAAGGAAAGGGAGGGCCACTGTTCTTCACTGACCTCCCGCCCTCTGTGGGGTGAAGGCTCAGACAGGATTCAACCTCCTCAGCTGCACAAGGCTGCCATCTGGTCAGTCACCAGGCCTCCCTGCCAGTAATTAGAAATAATATTATAAGTATTACCAAATACCCTAGTGCCAGTAAGTGATTGATTCACAGAATATGGCTGCTTGTGAAGAGGCAAAGTGGTGCCCTCCTATACCTGTCTTGCTGCTATTGATACGGTATGCACCTTTGTGGCCCACTGAAGACTCCCAATGGAGACACCCACCATACTATCAACCATCTCCTACCTTACATGCTCTAATACCTCTTTCCAAACGGGATGCATTGGTGATTATCTGTGGCTTCCTCAGCAGTTGGCTTTGAAGATATATGACACATACTTAAGAAGTCATGCAATATTATGTCTATTTAATAAAGAAAGGCTCAAAAGATGTCTTTGAAGAGCCAAAAGAACTCATGGTAGATTCCAGGATGGAGCCAGTGTTTTAGGAGGGAATACTCTTTAACAACTTCAGCAGCTTCAGTATACGGCAATTCGAGGCTCCATCAATTCTTCGGTCGAGCAAGGTGGCAGTAGTATGTGGTATGACTGCAGGTTTTCCCAAGGAATACTAGCACATTACCCAGAAGTTGACCCCGGTTTCACAATAGTAAACCCTAGCTCAGTCATGGTAGAGTGGCTAAGAGCAGTCAGGTTACTTGGAGGGACATGTGTTAAGCATTTAACACCAACATGGACGACAAGTAATTGACACGTCTTGAAATAAATCTGACACCAATTTATTAAAAAAAAGCTGATTTTTATATTAATTTCGACACCAAAATGATATCAATACATTGCAGATAACCGTAGTTATCGATTTTAAAGGATTAAATAAATCAGTACTTTGTAGAGCTGTCAAATTCTATCATTGCGGTCAATGGGAGAAAGTACACTATTCAAGCTGTCACTTGTGTGGTGAGTTTCGGGGAACCCATTTGAGGTTAAAGTTCTTACGGGCCCCAAGACCAAGCAATAACAGTCAGATTAATTTTACCTGGCCCGTGGGGCTGGGATGCAGAGTGGAACTGGCTGTCCTTCGTGCTGTACAGGACTCGCAGTCTTGAGATTGCACCTTGGCAAAAGGTGCCTTGCAGGTCAAGTTCAGCAAGGTCCTTTGGACCTGGAGCTGGGAATTTGTCTCAGGTCAGGATTCACCAAGCTTTGCAGCTCGGTGACGCTCGGGTCACCTGGGTACAGAGGTGCTCCTGGCTGTCCGGAGTGCTGAACGGATATGCTGGCGCTGTCAAAATGCAGCACTTGGAAAAAGCACCCTTGTAGGTAGATGTACTGTCTTCCCTCAGGGAGTAGACGCCTTTGGGGTCCCAGGACCTGGGTTCAACAGCTGGAGCTTTGCCACCACGTCTGGCGGCTCCAGTGCAGAAGTGGCCTTGCAGGTGTCACTCATGGGCAGGTCGTGCCAAAGATGCTTCCTCACTTACTCGGTCACCTCCTTCAGGATGCAGGATCTCAGCAGTGGGGTGTTGCCAAAATTGGCCACTATTGCTGAGGGTCACTCTGGAGGCAGGGATGTCCATGACAGGGTTGGTTACCGGTAGAATAATAAACAAGGGGATTAGAGAGGAATAATGGTCCAGTGTATGTCCTCCCGCAATTAATACTATGCAAACAAACAAGATACACTGTTCCAAAAGAGAGTGGCAGGAGAAAGTATGCAAGAGTCCTCACACACCCAGATGGGTGTCATGCTTCATCATCGGAGTTGCTCCTCATCAGACTGGCGCTGCAAGGTCCTGAAGAAGCGTCGCTGGATCCGGCTGGACCATAGAGACGCAAAACATGTTGACTCTTTTCTAGGGATGGTCTGGTAGTTCCTCACCCCCCTTTTCCTAATAATTGTGGTAGAGAGTGATTGATCATTGTCTCTTTTTCACTCTCTTGATCATTTTTAATCTTGGCCTTAACCCCCCATGGATTAATAAAATTGTTACCCTTTGATTTGGGTTTTGAGCCAATTTTAGCCTTTAGTTTGACTCTCCTAGTTTTCTCTCTTTTTCCAAACTCACTCTTGGGGTCTTGGCGTCATCGAGAAAAGATCTCCGGCAAAGAGCCCCCCTACGGGGGGTGCCCGTCAGACATTGCAGCACCGGTCTGACGAGGAGCAACTCCGATGATGAAGAATGACACCCATCTGGGTGTGTGAGGACTCTTGCTCCTAAAATTTAGGACACCCTTGTATACTTTCTCCTGCCACTCTCTTTTGGAACAGTGTATCTTGTTTGTTTTCAGAGGGTTGGTTACCGGGCTGATGATCAACAAGCCTTGGCAGCGGCAAAAGTAATCCATGGGTACTTCGTAGGCTGGAGGTCGACAAGTGTGGCGTAGCAGCCCAAAACTTTCAGTGAGCCTCACCACAGCTCCTGGGGTACAGGTCACCCTTTCTCTGTGGACTCACTCCTGAGGGGCCCGACAGGTGCACTTCTTGTGATGCAGCATGACAATTCTGCAGATTGCAGGTGACTGATTCCACCAGTTAGAGGAGTATGTCTTAGTTTCTGGTGTCCACTGGGGTCCCTCTTGCAGGGACCGAGAAGCTTTTGCCATGGGCACACGTCGAAAACTCAGTTCCAGCATAGTGTCTCCTGAGGGCACTTAAGTTTCCTATCCTTGCACTGTGACAGAGTCCAAAGTCCTGTTGTCGGTGACGGCATCTTCTCTGTGCCTCTTATCAGATTGAAAGTCAGAAGTGAGGTTCTGTTGCCAGGGGAGCCCATTAAATCCTGGTTTAGGGGGTGTTGAGGGTGGAGGAGACAGTGGGCTGCTGGTCTCTGCGGCTGCAGTGATGACTTCCTGTGGGAGTGTGCCACTTTTCTACCCAGACTCACTAATTCAGGGTTTGCCAATATGGCAATAACGTCCTTCAGCAGTTAAGACCTCCTAGCTCACCCTAGAGGTGTGGCTAGCCTTCTAGGGGTGTGTGCCTCCTGAATACCTAATTTTCCTGTCAGCCTCGATGGGGGAGGGTTTTGTCCTCGAGTGGGGTCAAGAGACCACATATCAGGGGTGGTGAAAGCCTTTGAGGCTCACCGCCTTGATTACTGTAAACACTAGCCATCCCGGGAGGGAGGAGGTGTGACCTCCTTCCTGCCAAGGTCCTTTGTCTTCTGTGGATGTGCTAGCGTGACTAGCAGGAGGGCAGACTCTTATCTTGGTGGCAAATGCTCCGGGGGGAAGTGCCAAGTCAGGAGAAAGATGGTATTTTGGTGGCCATTCTCGTAGGGCACCACCTGGGTACATGCTAAGTAAACCTGGGCATGAGAATAAAGTCAGGGTTAAAAATCAGTGTGTTTGACACCAAACATGGGGGAATTCAGTCGGGCCATCATACAGCTGGACATTTGGGGTTTGCCTGGGTGGCTGCCCATGTTATTCTATGGACCGCCAGTCACTAGCAGTAGTATTACATTTTAAATGCTACCACAGTGCCATATGTGCCTGTGCATATATGTCCACACTCATAACAGTGCACCCTGCCTCTTGGGCTATAGGAGGCCTGCCGTAGGGGTGACTAACCTGTGCTATAGCAATGAAGGGACTCTGCTTGCACCTGATGTGGGCAGAGTGGGATTCGAGCATGGAAGATGCTCATACAGGGCTGACATGGCAGCTCTGCAAGCTTTGCTTTTACTTGGTCACACAGGGTAGCACAATCAGTGCTGCAGCCCTGGTGACCCCTTTACCATCCCTGCCCTGGGTACCACTGATACCATTTACTAGGGCCTTACAGGGGTGGTAAAGTCCTTGCCAATTGAGTTTACCAGATCACAGTACAATTTAAGGGGGACAGCACTGGCACTGAGGTCTGATTAGCAGGCCTCAATGCACTTTCAGATCAAAAACGACAGGGTCAGTCATTAACAATTTGGGGGGGTGACCATCCAAAAATGGGACTTTACAACAACATCTGTCTCCTGCATTCCTAATGTCACATTGGAAAGTATCTTTGTCTCTGCTCTGAGCCGAAAACAGAGTTTTCCAGCTATAAGACCGTAGTAGATGCTCTGGATATATTAACAAAGGTCTTGGATTACTGTGCAGTGTAATTCCAGCACAAGTAGAAGAATATAAGGGCTCATAGCTTTTTAGTAATGTCTCCAGAATTCTGTCAAAATAACCAACATGGAATACAAGAACAAAAACTGAGGGCGATTCATCTCCGCTTTAGTGTTTGAGTTTTATTTATCTAATACCCTGGCCAATGAAGCCTTCTCTGAGCCTTTCCATTCTTTTAGCAGAGGATCTGTTATTTCAAAGTTTGTTGATTGTTCAGGAGGGCACAAAATAGGGCAACTCAATAATCCTCCAGGTGATTGGGTATGAACGGTTGAATATAATAAGGGGACTAGTAAGGGAGTAATTTTGGGAAAGCATTGAATCAACTGCTTTTAGGTTGGTATCAGATTAATCCAACCAAGAAAATCAATTATTAAACATCTGAGAGAAAAATCATAAATGTCAACACGTGCACATATGGAGGCGTAAGTATATAACCTGAGACAGATCCGTGCCCTCACCATGCACAATTTTCTCATCAATAATTTCACTGCAAATGTTCCAGTGATATTATCAATGATGTCATAGAAGATGTCATTAATGATGTAATACGTGGGGAAATTAGCAGTGCATTGTTAGGGCGTGAGTTATGTTTATCTTAGGACACAAGTTATAGTTTCTTGAGATTAGTATAACAATAACTGCTGAATTCCTATGGTTTTCTGTGTGTAAAATCTGAAATTAACTATAATGTCCATGTAACCTTTGGGATTTTCAGTGAATTTGAAAGTTTTTCTTAATTCTATTTCCTAACAATAAGGTCCCTGTAACCTTTGTTTTTTTCAGTGAATTTCTAGGATTTGTTTTTCATGTAAGGGCATATTTGAATCCCATATGTTGATCCAACTGCTGCTGCACATGGCCTTTGGTCGTACATGGCAGGAGGGTGGCCGCAGGGCCTGGCCTGCAGCCAGGCCCTGCACCCAACACCTGCATTTAGCCAGCACTATGCACTACACAGCCTCCAACCATGTGTATCAGGGGGTCGGCTGCAGGGCCTGGCCCGCATGCAGCCAGCCTCATGATGTGCTTGGCCAAAGACGATCTGGCTTGCGGCCAGGCCCTGAAACCAACCACCTGTATGCAGTCAACCCCATGCACTGTGTGTGGCAGGGGGTTGGCTACAGGTTCTGGTCAGTGGCCATGCCCTGCAGCCAACTCCCCACATGCAGCCAACCCCAAGCCGTGCACAGCTTTTAGCCATGCGTTTTGGCCAACCTCCTAAGGCAGCCAACCCAGGAGGGGGACACGCAGCCCCCCTCTTCGGCTAGTTTTGGGCCCAAGGACCCCATCCTCGGGGCCCATCACATTTCTTTTGGGGAGGATTTACTTCGCCCCCATCCCTGGGCCATATTTGGTCTCACGCCCTAATCCTCTTGGGTCCAGCACTTAATTAATGGGGGAGGGAGGCATACAGCACTCCTCAGGAAAATATGGGCTCCAGGGACCCTATCCCCCGGATCCTATCCAATTAATAATGAAGGAGGTTGGCTGTGTGGCCCCCCGCCCTGGGCCGATTTCAGCCCTGGAGAAACCATCCCCCAGGGCCCAGCCAATAAAGGGCGGGTGCCCTGGAGTCCACCCAGGGCACCCACTGCATCTTTGTTGGGGGCTCCGGTGGGGGGCCCCAATGCCCCCGCAGCCCCAGCCAGCTCCCCACTTCCAGTGGGAGCCAGTTTTGCTCCTGACCACAGTAAGCAGCTAAAAATACTATCTCCTGCATGTGGAAACCATTTTTCATCCGTTTTCCTGTTTGCTTCAATGTGGGCAGGGAAACAGATGAAAAGTCCACTCCAAGGGTTTGCTGAGAGCGGATTTAGGGCCAGATTTAGATCTTGACGGTATTACTACCATTCCACGGCAGCGGCTGTACCAAGTGCTCTGTCAAGCTGATGGTGTTCCGACTGGCGAATTTAGATATATAGCTGTTCAGCCGCCATCCGCATCAATGGAGTGTACTCTGTTGCATTAGCAGTAACCCGCAGCTGACTTGGTGAACATCAATGCTTACGAGTAGCACTCCGTTGCTGTTGAGATGGCGGCTTTGCGCTGATACTATTTAGATAACACAGTCGTGCAGGCGGTTGGTCAGCGGTGGTCCCATGACGGCAGGAATCCATTGCGGAACTCTTTCAGAATTGGACTATGGCTGTAGTGATTGGATTTATGTTAGCAACCCACGCCTGATATATACTGGACATCTGTGAACACCTGCAAAACATACTATAAAATGCACTCCATTTCAGAGCATGAATCTTTGCCATTCCATTGCTGACCACCATTCTGAGGACAACTTTGCCATAGAACAGCCAGGTTTTTGTTTTTCAAGGCTCCCTCTTTTTTCACTTTATTTGTTTTTCATTATTTGTCAAATCACTGTAGGGACACTGGTATATATTCTTTCTATCACAATGGCAGGGAGGAAGAACTCACATTTTACAGAGGGAGAATTGACAGGCATGATGGATAAAATTATTAGGGTAGAGCCACAATTGTTTAGAGCATAAGTCAAAAATACTATCATATCTCAGAAAAAGCAAATGTGGGCAGAATAGTCAACAGAGTGAGTGCTGAGCAGACCTGAGGAAATTAGGAAGAGGTGGAACGACCTGTGGGAATGAGTCCATTCCCCGGCCTCTAAATGTCACCTGGAGGCCCAGAGGATTGGTGGTGGTTCTCCCAGCCCCCATTTCAACTCTTTCCCTGGAAGGAGAATATCTTGCTGAACCTACATCCTGAAGGCTTACAGGAATCCCTGGTGGAGTGGAGACTGGTAGGTTACGTCTTTGTATGTCTCACCAATTACAAATGGAGTCCTCGCATATAACTCAGCTATTCAGAATGTTTCTATACACCTATCAAAGCATACGTATTAAAATGTAATTTTCCAAAATACCTTGTGTTATCCAAATCAGTAGCATCATGGTTGTTACAATCTATTTAACAATAGCCAATAAGTATTGTCAGATTGTGTGTTGTCCTCTATAGATCACCCCTAGCATTTGCCTAGTCCTGTGATGTATTTCAATGTGGGTTGTTGTCCTTCAAAATACAGGTTCTAAACTCCATCCATATACACATGAAGGTATAGTGCTTGTAAGTGGTATTTTAACCTATGCACATAATGCACATATGTGTGTGCATATCGTAAATGTGTGTTTAATTTTCACTGTATTCATTTATATAGGTATGTGTTACTCACTTTTTCACAAGTATTGGCAATAATGTTTACACATGACTACAACTTCTATGATATCCTTCTTTTGTCTCTGCAAAACAATAGTGCGTTGTGAGGCTGCCCAACCTTCCTTTCCTTCCACATATGCACAAAAGACAAAGCTTTACGTATTTGTCATTCACCATTTCATGTATGTATCACAATTTCATCTGCTGTGTTGATCCAGTATGTTGTCACCTTCTTGTAACTTTATTGAATTGATTTACTTGCTTGCAGAAATCACAGTGTGTATATACAAAGGTTTCCAATCAAGTTCTGTGGCATGCTGATTACTGGGGTGTTGTTTGACATTTACCATCACATGTGCAGGGCTTTTCTTGTACCATCTATCCCTGTCCGTGGTCCTTCTACATCAGTACACAATACACCTTCCTCAGCCACAGACAGGGAGGCCCTGCCACAGTAGAAAACTGATCCACCCACCCCAGTCCCTACACCTATTGTCCCCCTTCCTAGCCCTCCAGGAGGGGGGCATTCATTCAGACCACCAGGAGAGAATGGCAAGATCTCCACCACCACCTCCAAGAGACAATGAACCTAATTTTTCCAGTGTGTGTCTACCATTCACCCTGTGGACTGTTACATGGACACATTTACTTTTCTGAAGAGAGATGTATTTTGTACACTGGACTCCGAACAATTTGCACTCAACAACGTGTACTCAACAAAAATAGTTTCATCTACCAGGGTGGATTTTTAAAAATTCTTGTTCGTTTTCATTTTCATTCTGGTTTCATAGACATTGCACTCATCTTTTTGTTCAAAATAAATGCACACAAACAAAGTGAAAGACTGGTGCTGTGTTTATTGTGATAGTTATTTTTTTATGTTTTCTGGACACCATCATTTTTTAAATCTGGCAAACGGTATTATACTAAAGCAAATAAGAGATGCCAACTGGGTAATGTGTTTCCCAGGTCAAAAAAAATGGAAAAAGAAACAATGAAATATGAATTTTATGGTGCCATACATTTCTAGGAGACAAGTTTGTGACACAATCAAATATGTATCTCACAAACCATGCAGAAGCCAAACAGTCTGTGCCATTTAGAAGTTGACATTCCAGAACCTTGACACCATGGAAGAAACAGAATAGTACATGAAATCAAATTAAATAGGCAAACTATTATTGATGCATGACCTCAGCTGGTTCCAGACATACTGGCCTCACATTAGGAATCCTATATCAATAACACCAATAGTCTACATTGTGGCAGTAAAAAAATTTGAGGCCACATAACCATTTGAGTACACTGTGGCAGTATCTGGTGCAATGTCACAACCATTATTCAGTGATGTGCTAAAAAAATGTTCTTTCAACTATGAGGAGACACATCAGTAGCTTCCTACACTGAACACAAATTGAAGATTTTGCCAATGTGAAGGAAGACCAGTATGCTATGACTTGACATACACATGTGGTTGGAGCAAGTTATGCAGCACATATTGCCTTGGTGGCAATACATGTGGGAAACTGGCACTTTGTTGCAGTTCCCCCCACACTTTTTGCCTGGCTTCTGGGTGTACCTTTGACTGGAGTGCACTGGGACCTTGCTAACGAGGTTCCCAGCGTTCTTTCCCTAAAATTGCAAAGGTAATTGGCAACACCTTTAGCTGCCACTATTGGTCCCTAGTAAATGGTACTTAGGTACCAAGGGCATGGGGCACTAAGGGCAGGCCCCTGAGGGCAGCAGCACTGATTGTGCCACCCTCTAGGGCCATGCCAGCTGAGTGTCCTGGTGCAATCCTACAATGCAAACTCAACATGGCATACTGCTGCTGTACCCAGTCCACCATACACTGCATACCATATAGGTAAGTTACCCCTCTGGCAGGCCTTTCAGCCCTAAGGCAGGGTGCACTATATTGTGTGTGAGGGCATAGCCTCACGAGCTCTATGTCCCCACTGTGTCCTTGTCAAACCTGGGACATAGTGAGTGAGTATACGTTTCACAGCTACATGATGGCAACTCTGAAACCTGGGTTGTTTGGTATCAAGCAACTCAGAATGATAAATCCAAACTGGTACCAGATTTATTATAAAATGTACCCAGGGGTCACCTTAGAGGTGCCCCCTGCAAAAGCTCACTACCCTGGCATGGTTGCTGGCCTGTCCCAACCACCAGCCTGACACCTCCAGATACAAGTTTAAATCCCTGGGGTGAGCGCACCTGCTCTCTGGGATTCAGAACAATTCCCTTTCTGGGTAGAGGTGCTAACACCTGCTGGAGAGCTTCAAAGGGCATACCATGTTTGAAACTCGACTTCCAAACCTGCTGCTAGCAGCAGATGGTCAGCCCCAAGTAAAATGTTTCTCTTAAATAAAAAACGTGCCGGTGCCCAAAGCCCTCTTCTTAAACATGCCGCTTGCATGGCACTCTTCTCTGCAGTCTTGTAATTCGTCACTGGAAGCCAAGCATAATTTCCGTTCCTCTGTGTGGAGCAGGTACCAAGCACTGATTGATTCAACTTAATCTGTGGTGCTCCTGAAGATTGAGATACTATTTTGTTCATTTTAACTTCCAATGCCCTGCAAAAAGGTGGCTTCTGACTTACAAACAAAATTGCAAAGGTTTATTTTTTAGAGTTAACTTTCTTTTATTTTTGCCAAGTCATCTTTTCTCACGTTTGCACTTATGTTTTCTTTTGTTTTTAGTCAGGGGCACTTTTCTCAAAAGATGACGATTATCTTCTTCTCATTATTGCAAAGCGACATTGTTTCTTTATTATGTGTAATTTCTGAAATGGTGCTTTAAACATAATCATGCAATATATCCCAATCCATCCCACTCCAATCCAAACCACTCATCCAATACACTCCAACCCGCTCTACTCCAATTCAAACCACTTACCTCAACCCAATCCACTTCAGTCCACCCCACTCCAGTCCTCCCAACCCATCCCAATCACTCAAATCTATCCACTCCACCCTAATCCACCCCACTCAATCCGACTCACCCCACTCCGATCCAGTCCACACCACGCAGTCCAATTCACCACCCACCAATCCAATGCACCTCACCTCAATCCAATCCACTCCAAGCCAGCCCACCCCAGTGTCCCCCACCCCAGCCACTGTTTCAGGTTAAATGGCAACAACAAAGCATGTATTACACTTTTGAAACACTCATACCCGTTTAGAATATCACACCTTACAGACTTTTTTAATTTCCAGAGTCTCCTTGTGGTTATGTCATACTTCTTTTATTACCATTCTAACATATTCTACAAAGTTAGGAGAATTAAAAACATATCTTCCTGTCAATGTCTGCCTGAAGGAGGTGGTATATTTTGAGCACAAAGTACGCAGTACAAACTTCAGTTCTATCATTTGCACATCACCCAGAAAGTGTTCTGACTTGTTTTGATCCTATGAAAATGATTGTTTCCATCACACAGAATTACAAAAAATGTGCTTTAGAAACTACTGAAATATATTTCAAAATATTTGTACAGTTGATTTACAAACTATTTACATGCAGTGTGCTAGAAACAAAACCTTGACGTCCTGCAGCTTTTCATTTCACACTCCCTGAACGGCATGTTTATAAGAAGGTTCACTTCACAAAAACAGTTGCTTTTTCTAGTGGAGCCTATGGAACTGGCATGCACATTGGGTTTGTAACTCCTGTAACTAATGCTAAATATCTTGCTTCCAATTGCAGAGGGTAAACATTTGGATTTGAACGGACAGGCATGCGTACCCATAAAGGCCAGGTAATTCTGTAGACGTTCCAGGTGGGATTAGGGAACTCCTGATAAATCAAGTTCAAGATCCACACCTCTTCTTCTCTTACAGGTTGGTCGGACAGTGCAAGGTATATATTTGAATGAGCTGATGAGCGTAGAAGAAGGACCAGGTAAATATTTGGTAGATCACCTTCTGGGTCACCTGGCACATCATAGTATGACAACATGCTTTAACCAACATTTAACCACTTTTTCTTCTGTTGCAGGCATCTCAGATTGTACAGCTCATATACCAGAAGAGGCCACCGGGAGTATCAGCAGAAAGAGCTGGTTATTAGTTGCTAGTTCTTCCTTGTGGTGCATCTGAGCCCCATTTTTCTTCTTTGCAGGCATCTCAAACAGTGCTACACATAAATGTGAACAGGCACACATGAGTAGAAGCAGAAAGACAAGGTAATTATTTGGTAGATTTCCCTTGTGGTGCACTTTGTGTATTATAATATGACGTCATACTGCAAAAATTTATTTTCCTTTTGCAGGCTTCCTAGACAGTGCTACTCATAGTAGATTAGAAAGGGCAGACATGACTACAAGCAGAAAGACAAGGTAACTACTTGATAGTTTTTCTTTGTGGTGCATCTATGAAATTGGAACATAAACATGTGTTTTAACAATGTTTTTTCATCTATTGCAGACATCTTAGACAGTGTTACACCTAAATTTGAAAGGGCAGGTGTGAAGCAGACAGACCAGGTAATTATCTGGCAAACTTCACTTCCAGTGCGTCTGGTAGAATACAAACTAGCAACCTATTTTAACCATCTTCTCTTCCATTGCAGGCATTACAGGCAGTACTCATACAGAGTTGGATGGGAAGGTGTGAGAACAAATAGAAAAGTCCAGGTAATTACTTGCTACATTTTCCATGAGGTAGTTCAGGACTGTCTGACAGACTGTATTCATGAGCATAACAACCAACTTTTTAAAAAAAATCCTTTTTTGCAGGCATTGCGGCATAGTGGGCTCAGGCTGATTGCCACCAAAATGTTCAAGCGCAAAGTTGTCACTTCTGCAGAGGACAACACTTCACCACCAAGAAAGAAATGCTGTCTTGTGTTCAAAGAAGAATGGATGAACGAAACTGTGGAGACTAAGACAACTAAGTCATGGAGCAAGATTTGCATGCAACTGGGAGAGCTATTTCAATACAACCCAGATGTAGGCCTGATTTGTAAAGTATGTGTCGAAGCAAAGATTGCAGAAGACTTTTCTACTGGGAAGAAATGGAGCAATGGCTGGAAGCTGGGCTACTTGAAACACCATCTATTTAGCAAAGTTCATGGATCTGCATTGGTGACCTTAAGAAACAAAAGTGCTGCTATCAGGCTTGGTTTTGGAGTGCGCACCATGCTGACAGAAACCGCCACTGACAGAGCAAACAGACTCGAAGTGGTTGAATGGCAAAGATCTCTGCCGGAAGAGGTAAAGATTCTCATCAACAATGTGTTGCTAGCGGTCAAGATGAACACTTCAATGTTGTCTTTTCAAGACATCCCTGACCACCTTGCATTATATGTGAAGATACCAGACAGCTGGAAGAGCAAGAACTATGCCTTTGAGTTTTTAGAGGCCATCAACAGCGTGATACGCTCTGACACCATCGTAGAACTTCGCAGCGCTCAATATCATACATTGATAATTGATGAGAGCACAGATATTTCAGTTACAAAAATGCTCATCGTCTACTTTAAGTTCCGTTCTGTAGCATCAACAGAGCACAAAACAGTGTTTGGGGGAATAGTAACTCTGAGTACATGTACTGCAGAGGCTATCACTATAGCTGTAAGAGACTTCTACATTGCCAATAAACTAGACCTTATGAGAATGGTCATGTTTACGTCAGATGGTGCATCAGTGATGCTGGGCAAGAGCAATGGTGTTGCTGCCCACCTTAAACAATCCATTCCCCATCTAGTTGAGCAGCATTGTGTTGCTCACCAAGAAGATTTGGGAGTTGATGATGCCTGGAACAAAGTGCAGATGATCTTGGAGATGGAGATGTTACTGAGGACTGTCTAAACTGTGCTCTCCTGGTCTCCTGTAAGGAAGTCAAAGTTGGACGAAATTGCTTTGGTCACCGATTGTGAAGCGGTCGCCTTTCGGCCACTGAATGAAGTGCGTTGGCTTTTCAGGCATTTTGCAGTTGGTGCACTCTCGCATAATTATGAGGTTGCGCTTAAATACTTTGAGCATGTAAAGGTTGAGGAGAATTACCCAACTTCTAAGTAGTGCTACAAGAAACTATCTGACTCAACTGCCATATTTCACTTGCAGCACTGTATGACATTCTTAGTCAACTTGCATCTTTATGCAAGTTGTTTCAGAAAAAAACTCTTTGACCACTGTATAAGTTGTACAGTATGCAAGAGCAAAAATTGGCCACATCAAGGAACAGTACTTGGGGGACGCTGTCTTTTGGAGCAACACAGTAAGAAATCTGATGGATTTGTACAGAGAAGACCGAAAGCATAACAGTGAGTTGATTTTATCTTTTTATTAAACTTTTTTGTGAGCACATGGAAAGAAGGTTCCCAGAAGATGAATTGAAGGAATGGACAAGCTTTGATTTCCATGCAGTAACAACACAATCACAGTTTGATTTTGGGACTGAGAATGTACAAAGACTTGTTAAAAAGTATAAAAAGGTCTTGCTCCCTCTGTGATTGTGGCATCCCTGATGATGTTGTTCAGCAATACAGAGATTATAAATATGTGGTGGCAGAACATACAAAAAGTGGATGCTTTGGGACCTTTCAAGACATAGAGGGTTATTCTAACTTTGGAGGAGTGTTAATCCGTCCCAAAAGTGACGGTAAAGTGACGGATATACCACCAGCCGTATCATGAGTTCCATAGGATATAATGGACTCGTAATACGGCTGGTGGTAAATCCGTCACTTTTCCGTCACTTTTGGGACGGATTAACACCTCCTCCAAAGTTAGAATAACCCCCATAGTGAATTTCACTCTGTGAAATGCCGCACAGTATAATGTTGTATGTCAGTTTGTTGGTGTCTGTGCAACTTTTCAGGCTTCAAGTGCAGACTGCAAACGAGGATTCAGCCTCATGAACTCACTCAAGTCCAAATTAAGAAACAGATTTGAGGAGAGTCACCTCGATATGCTGATGAGCATAAAGGCTTACCTCTCAAATGGGAAAGTTGACTTAGACCAAGTTTATCAGCACTGGAAGAATGGCAAGGACCGGCGAGAGAAACAAACATCTCACACATTTAATGTTGGACCCTGACTTGTCTAAACTCTGATGCGGCTCCTCCCACAGTCCATGTGTGGGTTGGGTAAGAACATTTCTCAGCATGTCTCTTGGCAGGGGAATCATGGCATTTATCAGTAGTGTGTTCATCAAATTGTAAACATTAACTAATTGTACAACTTGCTCTATTTGATGTATATGGACCTCTGCAGCGCTCTGAGAGTATTCATTAAAGTTTCATAATGGTTCAACCTCTTGATTTCTGTTTTCTCTTACTGGGGTGTCGTGGTACTTAACTGGTCATGTCCCTGGGGTGTGCTACCAGGTCACAATACTGCCTTAATGCCCTATTACATGGAGCAATGTTTATGAAAATATCCCTTTTTTGCTTTAGTGGTAAAACAAAGCTATGGAGAGGCAAATGTCAATGATCTTGGTAGTTATGCGCTAACGTAAATGATCAATTTCTTGGCGCACGTATCCTTGGGTGTATTGCACAGAGACCTTACACAGCCACACAGTGGAAAAAAAATTGAGGGAACATTGACCCTGACCACTTAGCATTGGTGGGGTGGAGTCTCAGAGGGAGCCCCCCCCAGAGCAAAAAAGTATTTTTATAGATTTTATTTTTTTGCCTCGAATTTGCGGAACGTTTTGCAGCAAAAAAAACAATTGTGGGCTACCATGCTTGTTTTTTTATAGACCCCTGGGTGGGCCAGGTCCCGGGGGGCATTACTAATTTTGTGTGGGGGGGCCTCCTGGCCCCGCCACAGCCCGAGCCCCAGGGACCACTACTTCCCTGAGGCTTTCAATTTAATAAGTGAAGGGGGTCCCGTGGCCCCCCGTGCCCTGGGGACCACCACCTCCTTGGGGCATCCATTTAAAAATATGCAGGGGACCTGTGGCTCCCCTGCTGCCCTGGGAACTGCCACCTTCCCAGGGCTTTGAGTTAAGTATATGCAGGGGGCCACCCTCACCCCCTGCATGCCAGGGACCACCACCTCCCATGGCTTTGCTTGAGATATATGTGGGGGGGGGGCCTGTGGCCCTCACCCACTCACCGGGGACCAGCACCCCACGGGACAAAGTTTGAAAAAAGTGAAGGTGGTCCCCAGGGCTTCGAGTTACATATATGCGGGGAGGCTTGCAGCCCCCCGTGCCCCTGGGACCACCACCCCTGAGGCTTTGCATTAAATATATGTGGGGGGGGGTCGCGGCCTCCCCCAGGCACCGGGGAACACCAACCCCCGGGGCAAGACTTGAAAAAAGTGAAGAGAGTCTCTATGGAACCCCTGCTGCCATGGGGTCCGACACCCCAGCAGGGCTTCTAGTTAAATATATTCGGGGGCCTATCATCCCCCCGGGGCAAAGTTCAAGGGACATAGATGGAATTCTTCAGCAGTCACGGAGCTGTGACAAAGCAGCTCCATGCTTGCTGAAGCAATGACACTGCCAGGGAAGCCTTAAGGGCTTCCCCTGCAGTGCCAGGCAGCCCTTAAGAGCTTTTCATTCAAAATGTTTTAAAAAATAAATAAATAAATAGGGACAGCCTTGCGGACTTCCGCATAATCCCTGAAAGCCCATAAAGTGCTACAAAGATTTGCAAAAAAAAATTAACCCCTATAGCTCAGCGTCAAGGTCACAGACCTTCACACTGAGCTTTGGCAGTTCAAGTCCAGCTGGATTAATTTCCTTTTTTTTTAAATAAAAAATTACTATATTTTTCACTAAAAAAAATACTTTTTTTAATTTTAAATTGGAAACAAATAACTCATTCTAAGAATATCAAACATCAAACTCTAAAACAGCTTCAGATTTTGACAGTAGGACCTGCTTTAATGGTCCCGCTGTCAAAACCCAAGTGTTTGCTGTGGCTTGGCTGCAGCTGCAGATCTGCAGCCAAGCCACAGCAAACAGTGATATCCTGGGGTGGGCACCCCGGGACATAGCAGGGGCCGGCCCTGGAGGGTGGCGGTCCCCAGGGCCATCAGAGACTCCTCGAAGGGGGCAGAGTGGCTGCACTTCAACATATGCATGGCCCCAGGGTGGTGGTGATCCCCGAGGCTAGGGTGTCCCAAAGGGACCCCCTTTCTGTTTTTAAAATATTTGCCCTGGGGAGGTGGTGATCCCCAGGGCAGCGGGAGGGCTGCATGGCCCTCTGCAAATCAATTACATTTTTCCCCAGGGAGGTGGTGGCCCCCGGGGCAGTGGGAGGAGGCTGGGCGCCCCCACATATTATAATACAGCCCTGGAAGGTGGTGGCACCCAGGGCAGTGGGGGGCAAAAGCCCCCCCATATAAATGATATGCCCCAGGGAGGTGCCCGGTCCACCGGACAGTGGGAGGGGGCCAGGAGCCCCCCACTACATTTGTAAATAAATGCCCCCAGGATTTGGCCCACCCGGGCGTGGGAGTCCGCTCTTGTTTTTAACAAATTTCAAAAGGTACTGTGCCCGGGGATCCATGCGACTCCATGACTGGCGCTTGTGGGGTCGGACTATTGGGAACGACTCTGTCAACTACGCCGTGATAGCCCCAGTTGGAGCTATTGTGTTTCTAAGCACATTAGTGGGATTTAATCTTCAAAAATTCATAATTTTGCTTCTGTACATTGGATTTTCATTGTTTTTACCTTTTTTATTCAGACAAATATTATCTATTTTTCTAAACCTGTGTGGTGCATTTTTGTGGTATTTTCATTGTGTTACTGTGTGAGTTATTGCACAAATACTTTACACATTGCCTTCTAAGTTAAGCCTGCCTGCTCTGTGCCAAGCTACCAGAGGGTGAGCACAGGATAATTTGGATTGTGTTGTGACTTACCCTGACTAGGATTGTGGTCCCTATTGGACAAGGGTACTCACTCACCTAGATTTTGGAAAAGCCATCCTTGCAGACCTTTGAATATCCACTATCATACCCCTTCAAGGTACACTGCAAGCAACTGCCCAATTAACCGCTCTTGTGAAGAAATCTGACCACATCTCCCGAACCTATGGCACCTTAACAGGCTACCACCAGAAGGAAGAGTTGACCTCAAGATTGCATGTATCACACATTGTGCCTGTCACCAGGACCCTACGATAGCAATATAGGAACATAGAATGCATGTTGCCTGTTATGTATTTTTAGATTGTAGGTTTATCTTCGTGTGGTTAGCATGAAAACAGCAGGTTTTTCCAAATAATATGTTTGTAGATAGCAGTAAGTGAATCACTGGACTATACCTGCAGTAAAAAGAAGAAAAGGTTTTTCATTAAGAATATACGATTTTAGAAAATTCAGTTTTTGTTATAAAACAAATTCTGCCTGTGTGTCAAGTGTCTGGGGCTGTTGCCGGCAAGGCACAGTTAAAATTAGGCCCTGGTTTTATTTACAAGGCCCAGGCTTTGCTGAGCTTCTACGAAAAATAAGTTATTAGACAACGGAAAAGGGAAATTCTGTAACAGTTTCAACTGTCATTATCCAAATGTACGGGAAGGAAATCAGTCTGAATATAAGCCTCGACTGGATGAAATCCCTATTTTACATGAATTATGTCTTATTCTCAAAGATAACATGCTCTGTTGTGAAAAACAAACAAATCCATATTTCACAGGAATTATGTCATTTTCACAAAATATCATGCTCTGCAGGTGAAAAAAAAGCTTTTGAAACTCTACTTTTTGTGGTTTACAAACACTTCGACGCTACTACCTGAAGAAATTAAAAATCTTTCAAACCAAAATTTCTTGAAATGACAAACGAGATTTAACCAAAATGAAGAGTTTTTTCTATTTTGGCTCCTTGCTGCACTCTTTGTCCCGAGTGAAAAGGGCACCTCTCTCCTGCCTCCGCAGCCCTCACTGCTTGTAGGCCGCCCACTCAGCTGCAGGGTGTGGCTAGAAGCAGGTATTTATTTTCACTATCTGAAGGGAAGGGATGCGTTTTAGCAGAGCTTCAGTGTAGTAAGGCGATCCCAGTTTTAGAAATAAGCCCTTAGAGATTCCGGCTTGTCTGCTGAGGGCACATGTTACTCGACGAATAAAGCGGTGCAAGTCAAGATGGAGATAGGAAGCGTCAGATTCTTCGTTCTGGTGGGGGTTTTCTTCACCTGTGCTGAGAAGGTAAGTTCATGCATGTTTTTGAAACAACCTCCCAGAGTTGGACTTTATATTTCACAACCCCACCTATTTTCACGTCTCTTGTCAGCATCTTTGTTGCTCGGCGCAGTTCTAACCAGAAGTGGCGTCGTGCTATTTCTGCGCCACGGGTCCTCCATGGCACTTATCAGGAACCAGGCACAGAGGTCAGTCCGGTGACCTTAAGAGCCTGTCAGGAGCCGCCCGCGGCCCGTGGTGTGTCAGCAGCGGGGCTCTGAGCGCCCCGTCCAAGAAGCACGACCCGCATTCCCGCGCTGCATCTCCTTGTCCAGGCTCGAGCTGAGGTCAAGGGCAGGTCTGGGAAGGGCCAGTCTATGCCGGGGATGGGGGGGATTCACTGAAGTTATCGAGGAATGTCATCTTCTTTACTTAAAAAGTCCGTTTATATGATTTTCTGATATGGAAAGTTGTTACTCTTTGTGATCCTAATAATGTACATCTTATTTTTTTCAGGCTGCTACCCAAAGCTCAGGTAAACAAAAAAATGTTTCGTATGCAGTTGACACAGACATGAGCGCACGTTTTTTCATCGATTAGAATGAATTGCAAGCGCGTCAGATAGCTGCATGGTTTTTGCGCAGGTGCTCGAATCGAGGCATTTTGCTTTCCATAGCGTTTCCATTGATGAAATATGTATATCCTCCCACACATATGTCTATAATTATATGATGAGATGAGGGTGAGCTCATACATAAAAGTATGCCTGTATATATTTTGTGTACAAATGCAGCATATATATATATATATATATATATATATATATATATATATATATATATATATATATATATATATCATATAAATCATATAAATCATACGTATCTTAACGTTGATCTTAGTGCATGAAATGTGTTTTTCGAAAAAGTTTGCTTTGAAAGGCAGTGAACAAACGCCACGCTTCGCTGATAAATCTTGTATTTTTTTGCAAACCTCAGCTATCGACGTGTCCATTTTTCAACTGACGGAGAAAAGCTTCTACGTGCAATGGGCCAAGTTTGCAGGCGCATCTTCGTACAAGGTGACGGCCACCCCTGTCGGTTCTGCGCTCATCCCGTCGGTCTTTGCCGTGTTCAACAGTGCGGTCAGCATTGGGACTCTCAACACCCTGGTGCCAGACACGCTGTATGACGTCTCCGTCGAAGCCATCAACAGCCCTGGATTCATACTGGCTTTGGGAACCATTAAGGGGAAAACAGGTACCAGCTTTCTAAGTCAAAGAATTCTTCTCTCTCGTAACCTCAATGCCTACCACATCAGCCAACTTGCGCTTGAGAAGGTGGCATCCACTTCGCATATGTAATGATGGGTACAGCGGGCACTGTGCCGTTGTTGTGAAGGAGGGTGAAGCGGGCCTGCCTGCCTGCGCTGATGTCAAAAGTGATTAATACTTGAACATTGTAGAAGTTTACTCAGTGTTGGTAATGTACCTGTGTAAAGTGCACATCAGGGTCATGGATAGCATGCCACCACCAAAGGTTTCGTTTTACATGTGATGCATGTACAGATGCCTGGGACACAGAAAGCTGCTTGATAATATATGTACTCAATTATGTGCAATATGTTGTTGAGATTTGTGAAAGGACGAACTTGCCACTGACTGCAGGGGTCAAGTGTTTTTTGTAGAACACGGTCCAGGATTGCATGTGATCATTCCAGAACATAACAGAACTCCACACATAAACATCGCAATTGAGATAGGTTCCATAGGGCCCAATTCGTAAGAAATTATGCCTCCTTGGTAGTGCTGATATACACGTTTGTCTAACATTTTGCACACTTTCTGCTCCATTAATACCTGATTTATTAAGGTGTAAGTTCAGAAGTGCCGTTAAATGTGAGGGGTGTTTGTGAATGCACTCAAATATGTCCCCTATAGTGGTTCTCCTCATTGTCATTACGATTCCTGACCGGATACTCCCATACATACACCCGCTACATTATATGGGGGTGACCTATGAGTGTGGAAAATCCTTCATACCTCACTGACCGTCCACGCTGTGGCACCTCTGTATGCAATGCTCCACAGATGGCACCTCTGTATGTAATGCTCCACAGGTGGCACCTCTGTATGCAGTGCTCCACAGATGGCACCTCTGTATGCAATGCTCCACAGATGGCACCTCTGTATGTAATGCTCCACAGGTGGCACCTCTGTATGCAGTGCTCCACAGATGGCACCTCTGTATGCAATGCTCCACAGATGGCACCTCTGGATGCAATGCTCCACAGATGGTACCTCTGTATGCAATGCTCCACAGGTGGCACCTCTGTATGCAATGCTCCACAGATGGTACCTCTGTATGCAATGCTCCACATGTGGTACCGCTGTATGCAATGCTCCACAGATGGCACCTCTGGATGCAATGCTCCACAGATGGCACCTCTGTATGCAATGCTCCACAGATGGTACCTCTGTATGCAATGCTCCACATGTGGTACCGCTGTATGCAATGCTCCACAGATGGCACCTCTGTATGCAATGCTCCACAGATGGCACCTCTGGATGCAATGCTCCACAGATGGCACCTCTGTATGCAATGCTCCACAGATGGCACCTCTGTATGCAATGCTCCACAGATGGCACCTCTGTATGCAATGCTCCACAGATAGCACCTCTGCATGCAATGCTCCACAGGTGGTACCTCTGTATGCAATGCTCCACAGGTGGCACCTCTGTATGCAATGCTCCACAGATGGCACCTCTGTATGCAATGCTCCACAGATGGCACCCCTGCATCGAATGCTCCACAGATGGTACCTCTGTATGCAATGCTCTACAGGTGGCACCTCTGTATGCAATGCTGCACAGGTGGTACCTCTGTGAAGCAGCAATAAGTATTGTATATGGAGTTGGAAGCTTTTCCACAGATATCACATTTCATGTGGAAAAATCTTTCGGAATTGTAGCCTTTAGTGTGCCGAATGCGATCAGATATGGATGCCCCTCCTTAAATGTGGTCTAGGAGGGCAGCACTGATGTGTCATTAACTGCACTTCCGGGGCAGGGAACCATAAACGAAGCTCATGATCATATCACCACCATTAACGGGGTGAAGTCTTTTCACTAAATGCTTCACAATGATAAAGCCGTTTTAACATAAATACCTAAGAAGACAGGCAAATACATTCTTGCAGATGCAATGATGTGACCTAAGATACCACGACCGGGGCCTTAATCAGGGGCAGCAGGAGATAGCAGGTGGTTCTGCATGTATCTCATACGGGCTACTTTGCAACACCTGTGATTGTGCCAATCTTAAGTGTTGCATTTTAGAAAGAGTGCATCTCTGCAGTTTCTGTTCTAATGCGCGTGCCTCTAACAGTAACTGTGTGTTTAGCACGCTTGAGACTAGGTATTCAATAAATATTGCCTAGTAAATAGTAGCATGGCGTGTCATGTGATGAAAGATCGTGTGAAGTCCCCTGTGTGACAGCAGTGTGTCGTGAGTCATGACATGTCTCTGTCTCCGACCTTTTGACTTTGGAATGATGCCGCTGCATCATGTCTTCTTCTGAGCCAGTAGAAGTGACTTTCTAAACATGTCTCTCGTGTAGGCCTGCATCAAACCATGTTGTGTGTCACCATCAGTGATTTACGGATCGCAGGAATTTGCATGCACCCAGTCTCCTACGAGGGGCGGAGAGATTTCTGTGGCCATGGCTACCCTCCTCATCCTTTCAGAGCCAGTTATTAATTGTAGAGCTGCCTAAATAGGATTGGAGTAAGGTCTTCATTTGTGTAAGGATGGCACTTTGTGCGCCCTTGAACCTCCAGAAGTGGATAAAGTATAAACATGGTTAGGCACTATACCAGGTAGTGGAGGTTCAAATGCCATGCGTGACATCACAGATACATGTAGGGTCTTAGCATTCATAGTTAAATCTGATGACTTGTGCCAAGAGGGATAGTGCAGCCTTAGTGGAGCAGTCAATACCCATTACCAGGGTCATCCTTGAAAAGCATTGCATCATTTGCATTGACACAGCTTTGGAATAAATCAGGGTGGTCTGTTTGAAATCCTTTACACTTGTTCTTTTTTTCTTTTCATCCATTCTACAAAAACAAGCAGCCACTGACTCATTCATCACTTAATTAATTAATAGACTCATTAATTCCCCATTCCATGTTACTGGTCCAATAAAACTAATGAGTTTGTGTAATTAATGGAAGGTCCTGCAGTAAAACAGTTTGAAGCTTTCTTAAAATATATGCTATGTCAAAAAGAAATGGTGATTGAATGTGTGAAAATAGGATAACTCAAGGAAGGAGGGTTCATCTGGTTCTCCATGTCTTTCTTTCTCCAGCTCCTGACATACCTGTTATAGACCAGGCCTACTCCGAGCTAAGTAAGAGTATCACTGTGGAGTGGGCGTCCGTCCCGGGAGCCAGCAGCTACCTCGTCACAGCCCGCAATGGACCCTTGTTCTATGAGACCATTGTCCCTAGCTCACCAGGGACCGTGACCGGGCTCGATCCCGCCGTCCTCTACAAAATGACCATTCGGTCTATAAACTCTGCAGGGATGAGTCAGCCATCCCTTCCAAAGTACACACAGACAGGTAACGTATTCTCTTCAGTCAACTGCAACAGTTTTACACTCTGTCTAATTCATCTAGTAAGTTGTATCTTTTAGGGTTTGACTGAAAGCTCTTTCACCAAAATCTCTCTTTTGTAAGAAATGACTCACTCACTGAGTCTCAGGCTCTCCAAACCCATTCACCTCATTGAACACTCACTCACTCATTCACTCTGTAATACACACTGTCTCATTCATTCATTCCTTGACTCTCTTACTCACACATTGACTGACATTCATTTATTCAAGGACACACTCTTTCACTCATTAACTCACTCCCTGACTCACTCTTGGACTTACTACTCACTCACTCACCTAGTCGCATGCTTCATTTTACACTCCCTGGCTCATTCATTCACTCCCCCACTCACTCCCTGATCCACTCACACTTTCTTTCACCAATTGACTCAGTCCACATTCATTCACCCTTTGTTCTATGGACTCGCCCTGTAGCTCACTCAATTATTCTTTAGCTCATGTAGTCTTCCACTCATTAACTAGCTCAGTCACTCATATTTTCACCCATTTGCTCACTTTTTGACGCACCTTATGACACACTCAGTCTTTCACCATTTGATTCAGTCCTTAACTCACCACAGGACCACCCAACCACTCAGTCTTTCACTGATTGACTCCCTCATTGATTTACTCCAGGACTGATTTACTCATCCACTCACAGACTGTTTTGCCTGTTGACTCACTTATTGATTCACTCCCTGGCTCACACAATCACTCACTCATTCACACACGTTTTTTATTCATTGTTATGTTAAGTTATTTTATGTTGGTTTGTAAAGAGGCAACTCACCTGGGAGTGTTTCCTGACACAGAGGAGGTGAATCTAGACAAGTGTGGGGTCTAAAATGATTGCTTGAAGAACCACGTCTTCAGGTTGTTGCAGAATTCAAGAAATGAGTGGGAGGCTTGAAAGTGAAACTTGAAGTCATTTGTTCACTTTTCTATGCATAGACTTACTCATTAACTCACTCACTCACCCTACACACTTATTTTCTCACTCACTCAGGGTCCTTTCAGTCATACAGCCATATTGGATTATACTATAAAATAAGAAGCCCTTCCTCAGCCCTGTAGGGCTGAAGCTTATGTTTTGTATTAACACACTAGGTGCCACTAAATCTCACACACCAATATTGGCTTGAAACAGGTTGTATTTCTATTGCAACTACAAAGACAGATTTCTGCTTTCTTCAAAGGCTCATATAGTGAATCATGTCCTAATAGGTCTCAAATCCCAAGCAGGCATCATCAAACTAAGCAACATTCTAGAATACCTATTGAAGGTTATTTTTTTCCAATGCAGGACTGGGTGAAGAGAACTGTTCTTCTCTACACTTTCAAAGCCTTGTCAGGGGTAGTAAGCACTATATAAATGCAATTACAATTACACTGGCTGGCCCCATGAAGTAGGGCATGTTCTCAACCAGGCTGCACGTGTGAATAGTCTTGCGCTATATACTAACCCCAGCTGCAGTACCAATGGATGTATCTTTTGCATTACGTGGATCCATTACCTAGTGGGCAGACCTTGGATGATCAGATTTGAGTAATCTGATAACCGGGTTTGACTGGCGCATCAGGTCTGCACATAGAGTTACATTCGGGAATTATAAAAAAACTGATGAAACTCAACTTTTCCATTCATTCTTTTACTGCACGGAAGATAAACACTTTTAATATCCGTAACATAGTCTGGCTAACTCTGAAATAAGGTCAGGTAGAGGCCTCCGGCACTCTAGCTACAGTGGGAACAGTTATTCTTTCGAACAAATGGGTCCTCAAACGTCATTTCTTTACATTTGGAACATTCTTCGATGCAAGACCATTGTAGAAGGGACAGTAATGTAACACCTCTTGCAAAGAATACAGACCCGAAATCAAAACCAGGTTAGGCTTTGCAAATCCTTTCAGAGCTGCAGGTTAGTAATACTATCTGATCATTGATTCCTGCAGCTAACAGGCGTGTTTGAATGTCTCCTCCAACAACAAATTACGTTAAAAATCTAAACTATTCTCAGCACTTCATTCTAGTTTCCAAAACACCCTTATTAGTGCCTTGTTGTAAGAAGAAGACCATTCCAAGGAACGTTTATACAGCTGAGGATGTGAGATTCTATTTGCACAAACAAGGAGTGTGGGCATTCAGAAGTTGGGGCATTCATCACACATCTCTCACCACTTTTTTAAGATCAGCAAAATTTGGAAGCAACCTTGGGTGAGCTAAGTTGAGTATGTATGTGGGTGAGTATTTTGGAACATGGGAAGCTGGATGACCAACCCTGAGGACATGAGAATAGAAATGCATCAGGTTTATAAATTAATGCAAGCTGTAACGCAAAACCAACTCGAGGGAGTGAGATCAATGGAAAAGGTGCAAGTAATTTTTATGGACATGTTTTGTGTAAGTCCAAGGAGTGACCACATCAGTGTGATTAGAGGAAGCAAATAGCAGGAGATTTGTTTAGATCAGAATACTCATACAGGGTGTCGACAGAGCCTACGTTTCACTGAGTAATTGTGTTAACTACTACACACCCAGAAGTTTGCTTTAGTCAAGAATAGGGGGTAGATCATGATAGACAAACATTATTAGCATATCAAGATCAGTAATAGGACGACATAAGAGGGTATATGTGTTCCACCTAAGAATGACATATAAAACTATGGCTAGGGCCCTCAACCATTCAACGTGGCATGTTCCTTCATTGAGAGGAAGCACTTTTTATTTAAACTTTTGGACATTACCTTGTCCAGAGAAAGATGTTGATAATATAGATGCTTCTAAATCCTCGCCACTTTATTGTTGTTGCTGCAGCCTGGAAACTGCACAACTTCTCTGAACAGCCACAAATGTAAACTTCTATATGTATAGAATAATCACCAGGAAAAAACAAAAGGTGACAAGGCTAATTTTATTGAGACCTCCCATCAACAAGATTAGAACCAGGAGGCTATAGTTATGAACCCTTCATCTGGGTCACATTGGAGTTAATAATTATACCTGCCCAAACTTAGCTACTTGCCCACAGGATTACTATTAGGATAAATTCTGACTGAGGTAGGAAATATGGTCCATGGTCAGCGTTGGACAGAAAATAGACGGGGCCAATTGTACAAGTTATGGAACACTGTATGGATATGAGCTTGCTGCAGGCAACATTTGTTTTAATATGAAGGAAATCAATAACAAAAACGGACTGACCAGACCATAAAACAGGCCCACACACATCGAAAAAAACAGCACAAACACCAAGATTTCAGACCAGCCCATCGGGCACTGCTTGATTGCCTAAAGGCCAGTCCAACCTTGATATGGTCGCTTTTTGTAGCCCTGTACCTCAGTTCACAAATCTGCTCGAGTTTGAATAGTGTGACAACGGATGGTATGCTCATACAAAGCAACCATTAATCCTGGAAGAACAAAGAAGTGAGTTTGTTGTGGAGAAGTACTGGAACTATCTCCTAACTCACTTAAAACATATTTCAGTGGTGCCTGTGTTTACTAAGGAATTGGCAATAAAGAGAAGTGGTTCTGATGTTCGGCTGTCCACCTTTGGCCCCAGTCTGGATCCATACCAGAATTATGGGATGTCCACGAAAGATACAGCTACATACAAATCATCTAAATGGGAAACCTTCACAAAGTTGATAGTTATCCTTCTGGATTCAGCACTTTTTTACAAAAGTTAGATACTCCTGTTCCAAATCACGGGGTGATAAGGTTCACCGGACCAAGTGTGGTGCATGCAGGAATTTATTTCCAAGAGAAGAAACACAATTCTGGTGTGGGGCAGAACTAGGAAGGAAACATTAAAATTAAATGCAAAGCTGAATTCTAGATCTAGGGCCAAAACTGTAAGGTTACCATGCTGCTCTTTGGTTGTCGGACTGTGTTTTTAAGAACTGGATTGAACAATTAGGCACAGATGTCACAGCAGTATCCTCCCAGCAATATTTTTCAACTATACTTTGACTATGTGACCAGCTGTGCGGTCACTGCATCTTAAGGGATGATGATATGCATAGGGCTGCAGGACTCTGTCCCTTGAAACTGTGGCACAAGCTGCCTAACAGTGAAACCGATTGTCCAGCTGAGGCACAAGGGTCACTGTGTGGGGAAGGACAGAAGCAGAATTTCTGACATGGCTGGTTGAAGGTAGAAGACCCAGAGGTTAGCTGTCTTGTGCTATAAACGGGCTGCCCATGAAAGAGATTAAATGGTTTGCCAAGGATATTCTCATAGTTGCACAAAAGGAAATGGGCCCTGCCATCTGTGCAATTGCTGATATGTTTACAGCCATCCCAATATTCCAAAATAGTAGGATCCACAGTCATTCAGCAGACACAGGGGTCGAAACCAAAGGCTAAAACAGGCTTGGGAGGCCACAGGTCTATGGGGACCACCTCTCACTAGGTCATTAGAGACACTGACTTCAGCCTTGAAGGGTTCCCCTACAAACCATTGTTTTCAGACAGGTTAGTCTAATTAGTTCAATGGAACCAAAACAAAACTACTGTACCCCAAACACATTAGTTTGTGACATTGTAAGTCCAGGACTGGAAACAGTGTCCATAATAATCTGGAGGGAGGTGTTCACTCTACTTTCCACATACCTGTGCAACCTACCCATGGAACCACAGTGTTGGTCAACCAGACCATACAGTGGCTATTTATTGTCATGTGCATGCAGATAGATAAAAATGCAAGGCCCCCATTGATCCCAGTGGGAATGGAATCATGTCCCACTCCAGGCACTTAATGCATCTAAACCCTTATCATCTAAGGACCTAACTCACACCAACCCATGAAGGAAAATACCTCTGTTCAATGGCACTAACCTGTGTTGTACTAACCCTTTCTAGCCAAATGCCAGTCCCACATACTTTGGTCGAGCTTCAGCTGCATGTGGCCCTTCAAAATATAAAGAAATTACATATACATTTGCCCATCCATGCATCATTCATACGGACTTTGTGATATTGAATCGAAAACTATTCTGCTCTACATTGTGGTGGTTATCTTTATTACCTTATGTAAACAAGGATGAGTAAAGGCAATAGGTCTTGGCTTTAAAAATCTGAGCTATCGTTTTTTTCAGTGTTTTTTGCCAATCGTGTGCATGGCTAGCAATCTTACACTGGGTTTTCTTTGAAAAATAGCCATTTCATGATGATCACTGATGCGTGCATGTGCCTTGCTGGAATGATGGCCATATTTAATTTACGATTCTAACATGGTAGACTGCCATGATGAATGGTAAATTACAGTGTAATAAAAGTGAAAAACAAGTGTGCATGTAGTCTTAAAAAGGAAGCGAATGGCACAGCAGCACTTCGCAGCAGCCTGGCCCCTGTAAAATACATAAGTAAGTGAAAAAAGAAACAACAGAGGGATCCCTGGAGGAATGAAAAGGGAGCCTGGGGAATGGTGGGGGTTGTGGGGGCACAGGACGATACAGTGGGGAAAATCAAGAAGACATGCACTCCCAATGGAGTGCTGAATACTAAATAAAAGAGTCTCCTGAGATATGCCATGGAAGGATACAACTTATCCTATCAGAACCCTGGGAGACAGAAATGCTTCTGTGTGGAACAAACTTGAGAATAGGGAGGGAAGCTATCAAATCAAGAGTCGAGAACTGAAATAGGCTTCACAGCCATCCAATCATAAACAAATGTCTGACACAATGCCCACTCTAATTATACGTTAAACACTGGGAACACTACTTGTTTCTAGAAACAGCTTAAGCTGTGTGCAGCCAAAACTTTAAATGTCCGACTTGGCCGTCCTACTAACCTTGGCCTTTACCGTTTAACCTTCAAATCAGCATTGCTACTTTTGATGTCTATTTTTTGTTCTGTTATGATTCTTATCAATATTCAATATGTATGTTGAATGTGGTCTCATTTAACTGATAAAAGACACAACACTTTCATGAAATATGATCTAGAATTATGTGATGTAATGTCAGTGTGCACCCAAAGCAACTAGACACCACTGTGATGTTACATCAGTGAGCAACCAAAGCAGTGGTACACTCTGTGATGTCATTCCACTCTTTCCCCCTGAGCAACTGTACACCACTGTGATGTTACAGCAGTATGTAACTAACGTCTTTGTACACCACAATGATGCAGTGGCATAGCGTGGGTTGTCAGCACCCGGGGCAAGGCAAGTAATTTGCGCCCCCTAACCCGTGGATTTTAGCACTCGCAAGTGCGCCCCCCCCAGATGTTGCGCCCGGTGCGGCCGGCCCCCCCTGCACCCCCCACGCTACGCCACTGCAATTATGTCACAGCGCCAACTAGGACTACACTTTACACAGTACTTTAATCAGCAACAGCTGGCCACAAAGTGCACAGTTCTTACTCACTCACTGTTCTTGGAATTAGGGAGACAATCTCTGTCAGCAGCGGCCTTGTCCCATCTCCACAGCTTACCACAGTCTTGAAGTCTTGAAGGATCTGAAGAAATGTCATCCTCTGCCAGCATCGCCTCTGCCTACATTCACCACTCCTTTTGGAGCCTCAGGATCCAAGGGACATAGAGTGGAGGAAGTGTCACACCTCTTTCTGTACACAGTTTCATGTATTGTAATAATATTGTGATGCTAGTGTGCAGATTGAGTAATGGTTGTATTGGTATTCTTTCACAGTTTTGGCAGCTGCAAACGTCAGTACGAGCTCTGAAAGTTCTGACAGTGTGCAAGTGGTGTGGAGTCCCGTTATGTCAGCGGTGTCCTACTCGGTGTCGATTGTGCGCTCGGATGGGCTGGGAAGTACAATAACTGAGAATACTACTGACACCAACCTGACATTCACTGGTCTTGATCCTGGTACCGTCTACACCATCGTCGTCATCGCCTGGGATGAAAATGGAAATCCTGGAGATAGTGTCACTCTCACTCAAATAACACGTAAGTACTACGAAAAAGTTTATGATGTGACTGTTGCAGCAATAAATTGCTGCAACTGCTTACATACCTCGTTCCCTTTGCATGGCACTTATAGTCTTTTGTTTGATTGAAACTGTTTTGCACGTTGTGCTCCTTACCCAGCTACAAAATCCATAGTTATCTTTGTATAATGTAATATGCCACTACAACTTGAAGAGCAAAGCTGTAATTGCTAAAACAATGGACAGTGACCTTGAAAACTACTTGATGCCTTGATGACTAAATCAATATCAATATGTATAGACATTTCAGTCTAGTGGTAGCACCTCCAAAAATGTTCACCAATTCCTTCCTGCCCAGCTAAATCCAGTAATAGTACCTATTACCCTCACATAAAACAGATCCTAGTATTCAGTCTGGAATACCAGAAGAAGAGCAGGAAAGTGTGAGTTGAAAAATCCTTGAGTGGGAATTTGTCTGCTGCTATTGTCAGGAAACGGCTATTAGAACAGTACTGCCATGTGTGGAGAACACCCACTTATCCCTGAAAAGGCATGCCTGATATCCACTGACACTGGACTTGTCTACTTTTGGCGTAGATTACCTGCAACAGAATATCGAACCATGTTATGTGATATCCACTTTAAAAAGACCAAGGCTGATGTTTATTTTACTGTATGGTAGTATACCTCAGCATAGGGCAATCTAAGCACTCTAAGTGGAGGAAAGTTGAGGCTAAGGGTTAACAGCATTCTTAATTTGCAATGACTATTCAGGTCTTAAACCATGACAAATGTGGATTTCATTCAGTCTAGACTAGAATACATCAAGAGTAGGGTGTTGACCGAAATCTGTTACATAGCTTTTAGTTAGTGAGATGGCAAGTAGATCTTAAGTTTAGAAAAGGGAGTTTATTTGAGATACATATGTGCAAACGAGATTCTGATTATCAAAGGAAAACACTGAGGGCTCTGAAACTTAATTTTATGCCTGAGATGGCAAAATTCCAGATTATCTGGAAGCTTATAATCAATTTAGTTGAAAGTATCCAACTTAGTAGAACTTATAAAATTAATCTATTAGCTCTCTCTTCTTTGTGAATGCCAAGTTGAAAATACAGTGAAGGTAAGAGTGATGAAAGTTGGAAAAGTTGTTAATGTAATTAATCTTACTTGTAATTAATCAACTCTATGTTGCGGTCAGCATCCATAGTGACATCAAGGCCATGGAATGGATTATGATTGATTCCACAATTATAATGAAGCATGCAGATATGTAGGTTGTTCTGTGGTCTGTTAGTAGCTGTTTATGATGAGAGAGCGAGTGGTCCTGTGGCCCATTACTCTCTATGAATGAGCCAATATGGTGGACTTTTGAAATTATAAGTGAGAGATATTGTCATACTACTTAATATGGAGGCAAAGTTCAAGATCACCCAAATATGGTCCTCATCATGTTGAGTATGACATGATAGAATGATGTGATTTAATACAATGTGGAATTTGGAACATCCGCAGTACATTTATAAATATATGTGATTTAAACAGGTCCAGAGGCTCCAGTTTCAGCAGCTATTACCTCTGCTCTCGATGTTGCAAACCTGGATGCCACTTTCAGCTGGCCAACAGCACATGGAACTTCAGAATACACACTGATCCTCTTCAGTGATGCCGGAGACCCTATCCTCAACTGCACATCATCATCCACATCCTGCACCATCTTTTCACTTGAGTGTGGAAAGCTGTACTCAGTGACCCTCATTGCAAGCAATGATGGAGGACCCAGCCTACCTTCTAGTGCAGAGCCTTTACTAACTGGTAAGTGACCTATGCTTTGATAGTCCTGATTGATTTTGCATTGATCATGCCAGTGATGTTCCTCCATTGTTTAGGTTACCTAGAGCACGCCTCATTTCCAAACCTACTTTAGCAAAGGCAACTGATCAACCGCCTGTGTTATAAGTCTGTGCCCCAACCCCAGGACCAACATCATTTCATATGGTCAAAAACAGTTTGGGTTCAGCTTTGTACAAGATGGAATTATAAAGCAGTTTGATGTGGTTGTCTTTATTTTCTACACCAATCAAGTCTTACTTCCACACAACACCACCAACCCACCACACCAATCTCCTAGGATTTTTTAGAGTTGCTTGTGTGAAGCTATCCATCTGTCAAAAAAATACCTTTTCGTCTTCCTCTGTGCCAAGAAACCATAGAATCATCCGCCAAAGCACTGATAGCATTGATGGCCAGCCCAGACCTCTGCTCCAATTGTTCTTTTCTATCCCACGAGTTGACATTATCGTGAATGTATTTCAAGCAGGATCTTATTAATGTGCTTCCTAAAATGATACGATCTCTTTCAATGTTAATTATGCTAATGGAGTAACATGCAATCGGTAATAAATTATGTAAATTAAAAAAAATACCCACTTAGATTCAGTGGCTCTATATACAATTATTTAATGTTAACCATCCACAATCGCTTTGTTGGGCCTGCTTGTTTACGGGAAGCAGGTAGGAGGACAGCATGTGTAGGTATCAAACCTTTTAGGATATCCTTCACAATTCTAAAAACATCTTAGCAACAGTTGCAAATATTCAGGAACCCTGATTTCCACCCACTCCTTAATGTTATCCCTCCTTTTGTAGGAATGCAATATGTGTGCATCGAGGCCATGTCTGTGAAAATGTATAGACTGCTATAATGGGAGAAGTCTTGGTAATGTTGGTGGGTTCTTTGTGGAGCTGTTCCAATCAAGTTCTCAATCGAGCGAACACATCTCACTCATTGATGCATTTTTTTCTAACAGGGATAGACAGTATTCAGAACTACGTCAAAAGTGGCCAAGCAGTGCTCAGTCCAGCAGTAAAGTTTTATTGAACCTGCTTTCCATAATGATAGGGGATAGTATCATTGTATAGAAAAATAATTTTAAACACACTAGATGAGTTACAAGAAAATATTATTCATTTTCTTTTCATGAGGGATGGGTCGAGGTAGTAGTGGTAGTAGTGGCAGATATGCAATTCCGAGTTTAAAGAGGTTCTTAGGTGAATTTCATAGTTGCACGTATATAATTGAACAAGCCAGTGTTTTTTTTAAATATGCAGCCAATCAGTTAGTAACAATTTAATACATTCTGGAAAATTGGATTATAGTAAATTGTGATTGAGAAATGTGAGCGGGAAGCCCATTAGTGTACCGGTCTTTTAAAAGTTTAGAGTTGAAATATCACTGACCCTCGTGTTATGTGTATGCTATTATGTCAAATGGACACAACAAAAATTAAGTTTTCTCCCAGTCTAGTAGGGTTTGCTCCCTGGTTCACACTTCGGAGAAAGTTGCAAAATGATTATTTTGTCACCATTTTAGTCCAAGAATAGGTGTGTATCCTGTGGGATGCTTATGCTCTCACTGGAATCACAAAGTGTACAAAACGTTGGCAAATACCATTAGGTCATTCAGACCAGACAGGTCCGAAGTAGGTATGGATTCTAGGGGGGACCAAATATTTTCCCTGATCTTTCTACTTGATGGTTGATCCAATGAAAGGAATGTCCTTAAATGGATTGCTACCTATTTCTAATTTTTTAAATAAAATATCAGATGCTGATTAATCTCAGACCAAGCCTCCTAAGTATGCACCGCTACTCCTGCATTTTTAAACTTCACATGTAGGACCTCTTTCAAAATCTTAAAGGCTTGCACCTTAGCTGATCTTGTTAATTGATTTTCGTGGTCTATAATTTCCTCCAAATTATTAATTTCCATGCTTCAGTTTCTGTGTTTCTCAATGTGCTTAGTTAGCCCCGCAGGAACACATTTAGCAAAATATTGCAGATTTTAGAAAAATATTAATTTCGAGCTGGGTATGCTGAAACCAATTTGTGCAAATTACTAACAGACTTGCTTGTGCTTTACTTAGTTCCCTGTGCTCCAGGTGGTATCACAGTTTCAGAGGAGGACCCCAGCACCCTCTCCGTGTCCTGGTCTGACGTGCTGCTCGAGGACTATTTTGTTGTATTTGTGAAAAGTGATGACGGACTGGAGGTGAACTGCAACACATCACTGACACATTGTACTTTCCCAGCGGAATGTGGATTCACCTATTTCATCACTGTCTTTGCATACAACAGGGCCGGGCAGAGTCCACTAGGCGACGTGTATAATTACACCACTGGTAAGTAAACGAAAGGGATGTAATCTGTAGTTGCCCATTATCTGCAAGGATACATTGCCAGCCTCCATAGCACATAGAGGGCTCTGGATGTTTACCTGAACCTTAGGTAAATGAGGTGATGGACTGAGGGGCAGATTTATACTCAGTATGCGCCGAAATTGCGTATTTGTTTTTTGACACTAATTCAGCGCAAACCTAACTCCATATTTATGTTTTGACGTTAGACACGTCTAACATCAAAATATAGGAGTTTGCACCATTTTTTGAATGCGTGCACCTACCTTGCATCAATGGGATGCAAGGTAGGCATTCCCATCTGATAAACTATGCTATCCTCATAGCCCCATATTTATCCCGTGCTAAAATGACGCACAGGTGGGAGGAGGGGCCAAATAATGGTGCAAAGCTTACTTTGCACCATTATTTAATGCCTAGTTAAGACCAGGCGTTAGGGGAACTGTGGACCCATTTCCATGGTTAAACACCATGGAATGGGTCCACAGGTGCCCCCCCGTAGATTGGAATGGCGAAGAGTGAAGTAGAGTGTTGTAGACTTGAGTGGCCCAGAGTGTCGTGTATTGGAGTGGCACAGTATGAAACTGCGCAGAGTGGCATACACTGGGGTGGCATAGAGCAGAGTGGACTGGTGTAGAGTGTACTGGCATAGAGTGTTATAGAGTATAGTGGCAAAGACTGCAGTGGCATACAATGCAGCATCGTAGAATGCAGTGGCATAGATTAGAGTGGTGCATAGTAGAGTGATGTGGCACAGAGTGAACTGGCACAGAGTAAAGTGGCACAGAGTGCAGAGGCATACAGTGCAGTGGTGTAGAGTGCAGTGTCATAAAGTGCAGTGGCATAGAGTGGTATAGAACGGAGTGTCGTAAGTTGAGTGATGCAGAAGCCAGTGGCATAGACTAGAGTCAAATGTCATAGAGTGCAGTGGCGTAGAGTGCAGAGGAGGATCAAGTGCCATAGAGTGTAGTGACATGGAGTGGTGCAGAGTAGAGTAGCATAGAGTGGTGCAGAGTAGGGTATAGTGCCATAGAGTGAAGTGGTGTAGACTGGAGTAGAGAGATGTAGATAGCAGTGGTGTACAGTATGGTGATGTAGAGTAGAGTGTAGTTGTGTAGAGTGCAGCTGTGTAGAGTGCATTGGCACTGAGGGGCTCATTCCGAGTCCGGCGGGCGGCGGGCACCGCCCGCCGGGCGGAAACCGCCCAAAGACCGCGGGGGTCATTTTGACTTTCCCGCTGGGCCGGCGGGCGATCTCCAGAAGATCGCCCGCCGGCCCAGCGGGAAAGCCCCTGCAACGAGGAAGCCGGCTCCGAATGGAGCCGGCGGAGTTGCAGGGGTGCAACGGGTGCAGTAGCACCCGTCGCGATTTTCACTGTCTGCATAGCAGACAGTGAAAATCATGGTGGGGCCCTGTTAGGGGGCCCCTGCACTGCCCATGCCAGTGGCATGGGCAGTGCAGGGGCCCCCAGGGGCTCCACGACACCCGTTCCCGCCATCCTGTTCCTGGAGGGTTTTACCGCCAGGAACAGGCTGGCGGGAAGGGGGTCGGAATCCCCATGGCGGCGCTGCAAGCAGCGCCGCCATGGAGGATTCCCTGGGCCAGGGGAAAACCGGCAGGAAACCGCCGGTTCCCCTTTTCTGACCGCGGCTTTACCGCCGCGGTCAGAATGGCCCTGGAAGCACCGCCAGCCTGTTGGCGGTGCTTCCGTGGTCCCCGGCCCTGGCAGTCATGGACCGCCAGGGTCGGAATGACCCCCTGAGTGTATTGGTTAAGAGTAGAGTGGCGTAGAGTGCAATAGCATCGAGTAGCTTAGAGTGCAGTGGCATACTGTAGATCGATTCATAGTAGAGTGAAGTGGCATAGAGTAGAGTGGTGCAGGGCAGAATACAGTTGCGTAGAGAAGCATAGAGTTTAATGGTGTAGAGTAAAGTGGTGAAGAGTGCACTGGCATATAGTGCAGTGATGCAGAGTACATTAGAGTGGTGTACAGTGTATTGTTATAGAATGCAGGGACATAGAGTTGAGTGTTACAGATTAAAGTGCATTGGCGTAGAGTGTATAGTCCTAGAGTGCAGTGGTGTAGAGTGTAGTCTTGCAGAATGGTGTAGAGTACAGTGGAGTAGAGTGGAGTTGTGCAGAGTAGATTGGTGTGGCCTAGACTGGAGCGGTATACAGTGAAGTGGCAAAGAGTGCAGTGGTACAGAGTGAAATGGTGAAGAGTGCAGTGATGTGGAGTGGTGCAGATTAGAGTGGAGTGGCGTAGTGTGGAGTATTCATAGTGTGTTAACGCACTGCCATTACAAACAACACATTTTCAATTGTATTTGACAATTATGTTTGCACAGACATACATTTTGCTAATAAAACTATACAGTGCACAAACGGAAATGTGTGGAAATTGCATCACCTACTGTAATGATTTGTTTTGATCATATTAAAGTATTTGTTTCCCACACACTTCAAAAAGAACAAAAATATGCTTAATTTGTGTTCCTAATTGTAATACGTTCTGAAATAATTACACAGTTCATTTAAATGTTGTCGTGTGCTAGGAAAAAAAAAACCTTCCTACCCCCAGTATCCAGCAAAAGTATCACATAAATCTTCTCACTTTTAAGTGAGAAAAAAAAGTAAACAAGCACCCTTGAAAGACAGCGCCTGACATTCTACCTTGGTCTTTGAATGCACAGCAAGTGTGACAAGATAAAAACAAGAATTAGAGGTCTGTTTACAGAAAGGGAGCACTCAGAAGGATACTGTAAATGAGGTTTGGGGAAGGTTCAAACCCAGGCTGGACAGCCTATAACAAATAAAGCAGACAAATGGAAAGCAAAAAAATGTAAGTTACAAATTACAAAGCCAATGGCAAGCAACCGGCAGAATGCATCCCTATGTCAACTTTCTGAATGTCCCCAAGATGTCTTTAGCAAACCAGACACCTATGCTGTCTGGTGGGCTGCAACCTAATAACCATTTGAGAGGGAGTCTTGAGGGATAGATGGTGGAGCGAGTAGGGAAGAGGGATTAAAAAGTAAACACCTCTGAGAGGCAGCAGCAACAGGGAGTGTGAAGGAGCAACAGAGAAGCTAGGTGAGTAAAAAAATAAAAAAGGTGAACAGGATGGGAGGATCATTGAATCAACAGTATGGCAATTAAAAACTAAATATCACAGAGCATCCCCAGCAACAGGGAGCATAAGAAAGCAATGGAAGTAGGAGCTTGGTTAAATAATTCAATTCTGACCGAAAGCGAGGGACAAGGGAAGCAAGAGAAGAACTTAGCAGGCGCAAAATGTAAAGTGGGGTAGGCAGATCTGAAGAGAAAGCAGCATATGGGGGTCAGAGTATGAAAACACATACACTCCCGTGGAGTGCTGAAGGAAAAGAAAAAAAGCAGTCTCCTAAATGTGAGCAGTGGAAAGGTAAAGTCATCTAATCATTACGATGGTAAAGAAACTAGGCTCCAGAGGAGGGAGAAACATAAGAAGAGGAAGAAAAGCCATCAAATAAAATGCAAGCAAACGGCAAGCAATGAGCTGACCTAAATTTCACGGGGTTTGGACAAAATTATTGTGAAGATAAGTTTCTATGGGAAAACAAAGTTCTACCATACTTAACTGCACACCTACATACGTCGAACATATATGTATCTTCAAGGTACATAGATGTGGAGTTAAGAACAGTAAATCTGTACTTACCTATGTGCACTTAGTACTCAATATTTTGACACATCTGTCCATGCAATAATTTTGCAATCAATATTCTATCAGACCTCCAGTCTCGCAGTTAAGTATTGGTAGTGTCCACGATAGGTCTTCTACAACAGATGGCTAAAAGGTGCCTGTATGCCTGACCTAAAAATGCCCTTGGGATGGGCATTGAAGGGATCCATACCCTATGTTTCAAAACAGGCTTTCCTAGGTGCTCAAAAGGGCCCAAGGGGATGTCCTATGAACAACTAAGACCCAGGCACAAGACATGCTCCGAAATATTTATAACGGCCGTGGCATACAGCTATCCAACAAAAAAACACATCCCCTTTGAGAATCAACAAACTGTGATTTATCTTAATGTAGCGCAAATATGTAAAGCCATATATGTACTATTTTTATTTATACATCTACAGGGACATTATAGTTAGGTTCTGAATATATATATATTATATATATATATGTGCATATATATATATATAAATATATATATATATATAGAGAGAGAGAGAGAAAGAGAGAGAGATTTAACTGTTTATGCGGTTGAAGCTAACTTGGACTTATTGTGTTTAACGTTTAGCACCTTGTTGCCCTGGAGACGTGAGTCCAGCGTATGTATCCGGTGACACTCTCGAGATTGTCTGGTCTCCTGTCCGAGGTGCTGAAATGTACGAAACCAAAGCCGTGTTTGGATCCAACGTAATACTCTGTAATGACACGTCAACTGTATGCGCTCTCTCTGCATTAGAGTGCGACACCAAGTACGCCATCACAGTGTACTCCTTCAGCGAAATCCTGGGCAGCAACACCTCATGCCCATCGAGATACGTGACAACAGGTACAATTGTTATGCAGTGTGTCATCATGAATTTGCTGAACGATACTGTCTGGTATCTATATAGCTTAAACTTTAAAAAAGAGTCTGTTAGTGATGCTAAGTCAACAGATCTGCAAACACTCTTTCTGCCAAGACACAAGCATTTAGTGATATGTACAAATTGGCCTTGTTAGTATTCTGAACCACTATTGGACCTGCACTTCAATAACTGGCTCAAATGTGCATGCATGCACCTGCACTGCAGGAACAAGCATTGTCCATGTGACTCAGAGTACAAGAGATTTTTAGTGCATGCCCCAATGGTATTCTGATCTGTATGACCATCGAAGGCATCATGGCAGACAGCCCACAGAAACTGTACTTCAGGAAAGGGGGTTCTTTAACATATTGGATTATACATTTGCACAAATAAAGTGGTTTGAAATCAAAGGCGACTAAAGAAAATAATGTGTGCCCACCCACACAAGCTTTTTTGGGTTTTGCCTAAAATCATTTCTGTTAGAAGTTGAACTTTTTTCCTAACTCCAACAGTATCAACAGGGCATTGGGCCATTGTCAGATGCATGAGTAAATATGCAGTTAAAGCTCACTTAGGGTCTAAAAGGCTTGCTAAGGTAAGGCGATCAATGGGGTGGAGGACCAGGTATCATACCCGAAGGAGTTCAAGAAATAGACCATGGAAGAATAGGTATTATCTTACCTTGATCACTGGCATGTCTTATTCAGTCAGGAGCTGATAAGAAATAACTAGGGAGCCGCATGGACGTCACTTAGGGGTCGCCAGAGGTCGCAGCTGCGACCCCGAACTTGCTCCTTGCGACCCCTGGCCTCAAATGTGTCACAAGCAGTGCCAGGAACACAGGGGCAGCTCGTCCTTATGGACGTTGCTTGTGGCCCTTACTTGCTTATCTTCAGTCAGTTTTTTTATTACACAAATAGCGAATAATATGTTATTCACTATTAGTGTAATAAAAAATTAATATAACCCTCCTTGGGAGCTGAGGTAAGTAAAATGTTGTGTGCATGCTTGTGGGGGAGTGTGCTTATGTAAAGACAGCGTATCTGTGACTGAATGTATGTTTGTGCAAGCATATGTGTGAGTGAAAGTAAAGATGAAATGGTGTGTTATGTCACTTCCGCTACCCCTGGCATTTGGGTGATTTGACGTCCATGGGGGGCCGATGGAAAGTGATTCCTGCATCAGACCCTACCTGCTTCTCCGAAGCATGTGTTTTGTTAAAGCACTGATGTGCATCACACATTATAATGGAGACAGGGTGATACTTTTGTGGTATCTAATTAGAGATGGCGTTCTAGCAAAAGTGTCTTATCCATATATTTTGGACAAGTACAACAATGACTTAATTTTGCAGTTAGGTCGTGGTAGGACAAAAGGTGCGCTAGTAATTCCACTGGATTCAGAGAAAAGATAGTCTTGTGGATTTTGGATGTGTTAACATTTGTTAGAAGACAGTGTTGAATGTCAAATAGGAAACCCTCTATTGAAACATGGATTTAAGATCTTGTTTCTTTAGGTGGGTTGGAGCAGGCATCTTACTGAAACAGGAAAGTAATACTAAAATGTTTGATGATGTTTGATTCTATGGTTACTCGTAATATGAAATTTTGATTGGAGGAGTTTTACTCGTTAAATCGTACATACCCTCTGCCGCTCATTTCTTTGCTGTTTTTCCCATAACCCTCCTAATCTTTCTCTTGTAATGATTTCTATCTGTAAACGTTGATTTGAAAAGAAGAAACATCCCTGTGTGACAGACTGTTGTGAAACTAATGGTAACTGATATGACTGTAGAATTGTATCAACACTTTATTATTTGACTATAATATTCTGGTCTTAATGTAGATACTGTAACTAACAAAGAGGTTTTTCATAAAAATGTTTTAAAAATAAAATTTCAATGCACAGTCTCTCATCCCTTTTTATGCAATTCCACTGCTTGATTTTCCTAGATCATTTTATACACATACATGTGTTTTAAATAATGTATTGTGTTACCTCTTTTAGCCCCTTGCAGTCCTGAAGTATTAAATATTACAATGATTGATAAATCCAGCTTTGATGTCTACTGGGAGTCGTCGAGCAATGATGATGTCACATATCTTGTGACTGCCAAAGGGGATGAAGGAACGTGGAACTGCACCAGCTCTGGAATCTCCTGCACACTGGCTGGTCTCCCATGTGGATGCATGTTTGTGGTGCATGTTGCGGCAAGTTCCCCATCAGGACTGAGTTTACCCAGCTACGCTGTGCCTTTAGAAACAGGTGTGTGAGCATTGTCAATCTATGAAGCAATCTGTTGCGACACAATAGATACAAATGCATTCTTGTAAAGTCCAAATCTCCAGGAAGAAGCAATAGAACTCCATAGGACAATATGTTTTGGGTCTACAATATCATTCCTGAAGCAAGACCTTCAGAATCACAATTCAGTGATATTAATGAAATGGTTAATCAAAGTGGTCAAGCAAAGGTTATGAGGTTTTAGCTGCATGTCAGGAGTATGCTGAAACAGTAAAGATTTTCCAAGATATTTTTTGTTTCCACAATATATTTAATCAAGAGCATTTATGCATTAGACAAGAGTCTAGAAATAAACCTTGTACCATAGTCAAGAGAGCCTGATTGAGTCTCTGATCAGACATAGTTTTCAGCGTCTTTCCTGGGAATTAATGAGGAGCTGTGAAACAAGTTCTATTGAGGTTTTAGGGCACCTAGGTTGGACTTTGAGGTGTAAAAACACAATGAATCTGTTCCAGGATATTGCTGATCGCTGCAGTCTATTTATTAGTATTCACCATTCTCAAGCTTCTCAGACTTCCCCCAAATACTTCTGAAGTTTGCGCCCTAAACAAACCAGTTGACATTAAGCCACACTGTTCTTTTCTATAAAGCTTCACACATCCCCTCAGCCATGAAAATATATATGTCCAGTTTGATGATCCCCTCTTCTTCCTTCTCTGGCCCATAGGAGAACCGGTGCTTATCCCCTGGTCATTACCTCTAGCGAGGCTTGGCCAGCCTTCAAAGTTTCTCAACACTTTTTTTCACGTCAAAAGTACACTTTAATATTAGACACCTCTCAAACTCTTGTAGACAAAACTCTCTCTAACCTTCACTACCACAAAATCCTATGACCATTAAGCCAACTGCAGCCTTTGATCTACCTCTGACAAAATCAAAGTGCATGTTGTTGCCATCAGCCATACCTTCAAAGATAGGACAAATATGTAAGGTGAACTCTTAACGTGCCTTAAAACAGATGAAAGGTAGCAATTGGATCAGTTTGCTGATTAATCCATTAAGCGTTTTGGTATTATACTTTTTTTACACCTGGTCAGCTGATAACATTGCTCCATGGATGATAGCAAGTCATATCATCTGCTGAAACTAATGAATGAGCTAATGAGTTTTCTAAAAGTGGGGTTGAACTAGCTATTCCATCATTGCTCTGTTGATCAGGATTTACTGTTTTTAATGTAAATCCTGCTTATTTGGGTCACCTGGTCTCAGCAACATTTCATTTATATATTGTAGCGCCGTGGGCCTGACACTAACTGTCTAATAACTGTAAACCCTTGCTCCTGTAAGAAGCCATCAAACCCCATACTATCAGCTACAAGGCTATCTATTTCTGAGGTCCTCTGAACATTAAACATGCTGTGTGGCATTGATCTATGCTATGTAGACTTTCTATTGTGTGATTATGACCTTGTGAAGCACTTAGTGACCTCTTAATGCTACTGTCAGTAACCTTTGTTTTTGGTGTGATGTTCTTATTTTAAACGTGCATTCTCCTACCTGCTACAGAACAACCACAGGCCCAGATGCTTTTCTGGGGTGTCTAAAACTAACAGTGCTTTTCCTTTCCCGCTATAGCTCCGTGCTGCCCTACTAATCTGCAAGCAGTTCAAGTTACCCAGGCCATGACCAATGTCAGCTGGTCAACTGCGTTGGGGGCTCAGACCTACACCACAATGCTGGAATCGTCAAAAGGCCAGGCTAAGTGCACCACCCTCCAGAACCACTGCCTTCTGGGCTGTATCACCTGTAGCAGCAACTACTCCGTGTCGTTGGAAGCCATCAGCGAAACAGGGCTGAAGTCAGTGTGCACGTACCAAGGCTACTCCTCCAGTAAGAAGAGGGAAGCTAAGTCCACGTGCTGTGTACCCTTTTGTGTTTCTTTAATGGAGGCTGAATGTTAAACAACGTTCTTTGGAATTTTTCATCTCAACTGATAATATATTTAGGTGTCTTCATCTGCCACGTATTACATAATTAATGATGTATACAGAACATTAGACCATGAGGCACACTGTTGGGGCGCTGGGATGACCAAAATGTGTTACCATTTGTAGACAAGAGTGAATCATGTGCTACTCCATGATGCGCAGGCATGTTCTTTGTGTACACATGTGCTCTACTACAAGCCCATTGCATGCAAGCTCGCTGTCAGGGCAATTTGTGAATGACAGTACATCAGTGATTAAAAGTCACACAGGAATTTCTAGGCAGTTCTGCAATTTTCACACCGAATTATTTGCTCTCTTTGAATATGCTGGGAGGAAATAGAGATGCAGACATGATTTGATATTTCTGTGACCTTTGTTAAAATAATAATTAATCCAAAAAGTTTTGAGAGACTATTACATTGGTCTAATACAAAACAAACGTAATAGGACTTTTTTTTTATATGTCACCACCCTACAGAGTAAAATATTTTCTCTTTAGTGGGAATATTTTATTCTACTTTTTGTGCTTATAAGGTGCATTCAATAAAGAATTCAAGAATGGCAATTGAATGGTGTAGATTAAAATATAATCAAACAATCATGAACGAGACTGTCGAGTGAGGAAGAAGAGGAGGAGGTTAAGAAGCACACCTGTAGAGGGAGACAACAGGAGCTAAAGCAGGGGAGTGGTGGGAGAAGAAGGAGGAGGAAATCCTAAGGCTGATGGGGGAAAAGAAGCAAAATGAAATTGAGAGCCTGGGAGGCGGCGGTTGGTGAGTTGAATTGGAACGTAAAAAGTAAATTACATCCACTTTTGTAAAGTGAAGAAAGTTAAAAGGCAGTGGGGATGAGTCCAATGATACACTTAAACGTGATTTAAGGAAAGGAACCAAGAAGACAAATAGTAGATCGGGAACCAGAACAGAAAGACATTGAGGAGAGGTATGGGCGAGACAAAGGGCGTGAACAAGAAGTTGGTTAAAGGAGTTAAGCAGTGGGACTAAGTAATAAACAGGGGGGGAGCAAGCGGAATTAAAAATCAGTTACCCAAAAGAGAGAAGATAAGAACGGTAACAATATTTCATAGCAAGGAAAGTCAAGAAGGGGGGAATTAGAAAGTAGAATATAATGCTAAAATCAGAAAGTGTGTTTGGCACAGAACATGTGAATTGAGAAGAAGAAAAGGGTAACACTCGAGGCCCTAATTGCTCGTGAAAGTAGAGAGAGGAGCAGATAGCCACAGGAGGAGGACAGTCATGAGGAGAGATAGCAGAACAAAATGGAGTATCAGTTTTAGGAGGTTTAAGATGAAGAGAGTGAGAAAACATCCAATCCCGGACAGGCCAAGATAGAAATGGCATCATTAAATTTCATAAGAATACAAATAAGTAGATACCTGAAAAGCTTTCAACATAGAGTTAACAGATAGGATCCAAAAAGAGATAAATGAACCAAGGGGGCTGTTGGAGACCCAAAAGAAAGCAAGGCAAAGAACATAGAAGAATCTAATAGCGGAGAGGAAAAGAGTTAGAATAAGCAACGTGTGAGGAGCAACCAGAAACAGGGTAAAAATCGCTACCAGCACCTCATGCTGACCCTCTTGATCTTCAGGTCTGTTTAGCATACAGATCCCCCTAACATTTCAGGGTGTTTTCTTTATTATATTGATTCTCTTTTCCACCATTTCTGATAATGGTAGAACATAAACCAACCAGTTCCGCCATCAAGACAAAGATTTTGAAATCAAAATAAAACCCACAAAGTGAAAACAAGTGTAATTATTTTGACAGCATTTCACCAATAGCAATACAGGGTTCCCATCAAATATATTAAATATTGAAGAACATCTGCAATCCTTTATGGGATATGTTATTATTGCTTTCCCATGTCTAGCTAAACATGTTCTCTTCACCCAGAGGGTCAGCACAGCATATTAGGACTATTAGGCGGTATATATGAGATTGAGTTATAATTCTGGGACAGACGGCAGAAATCGTTAGGGCCAGTTTGCCTTTGGTACATTCTGTATGCTCCATAACGTAAACATGGTTTCCATTTCTTCACCAGATTGTCTTATTCTTCTTCTGTTTTCAAGGTGCTTGCTGCCCCATGGGTGTGAGGATATACAGACTTTCCAGTAATGGAATACGAGTGAGCTGGCGGGCCTCTGCCGAGCAAGTCCAGTACAATGCAGATCTTTCTGGATCAAAAGGCAATTTCACATGCTCTCCCAGCCTCGGTTCAAGCTACTGTGATGTCACAAATGTAGCTTGTGGGGACGTATACACCGTGGTAGTCGCACCAATAGATGACGATGGTTTGAAGCTTACGTTCTGTCCTAAAAGGACATATTCAGGTAACAAAACATTTATGGAATATTATGTTTGATAGAACGTGTGATGTACTGACTCCCACCCCCACCATTTTGTTTTCTTTTGCTTTTGCTTTTTTCTTTTGCTTATGCTATGATATGATATCCTGTTTAATAATCTCATATTGGCGTATGATTACTACCTACTATTTCCCAACATACTTATTTTCCTTCATTTGTACATTAATTGTATTGTACCACCTCACTCCACTTGCTACTCAGAGTTGCCTAAAGTTCCTGATCACAGACAGTCCTCAATGTTGTCCTCATGATTGTTTTCCTTATTATCCTTGATCGGAAAAAACCTTTTCCTCATCAACCATGGCCATCTTCTTCCTCCCCTTTCCTTCTTCAGAATGCTTGAGAAGCTTGTCTTTAACATGTTGCCCACCTTTCCACCACCAATTTATTTACCTTCTCGAGACAGATGGTTCCCAAGTCTTGAACTTTCTCACCACAACTGGGCCTACTGAACCTTCTTGACCGATGTGCTACCCTTGATATGGTTGCCCAGAAATCTCAACCATGTCTAGTCTTGGTTTCACACGCACATTGCTTTCCTGTTTCACCTCCTACAGAGACAACTATTTCTACTGAAGGTAATACAACCTCTCTGGCTGTAGGACAGTGGTTCCCAACAGGGACCCCTTAGGGTCCGCAAAGCCTCCTCTGGGGGTCCGTGACTCCTTACAAAATTAAATATTGACAGATTAATAAAGTGTATATAAATGAATTTGAAAATTTAAAACACACTGTAAATGTTGAGAAATTTGAAATTGGAGGCTACAAATTAAATTAGTATCCTCAAATTGATTTGTGGGAGCAGTGCAGGTGCATCAAAGAGAATATAGTATGCTTGATGTGTGGCTTTGATTTAATTTAGGCAAGCTCCAACCTTCCTATTAAAATAAAAAATAAAAAAAATGAAATGTATATTTGTTTGTAAATAAAATGTTATCGTTTGTGTATGTGTTTGACGGAATACTTGTTTCTGTATTTTTTGTATATTGTTTTGCAGTCAAATCATTGACAATGTTTAGGTCAGGCTCCCCGGCTTCCAGTATTGACTCAGTGGGGGGTCCCCAGATTTCAATAATGATTCAAGGGGGTCCCTTGATTCCAGTCATGTTAAAATGGGGGTCCATAGAAGTCAAAAGGTTGAGAACCACTGCTCTAGGCCATTCTCTCTACCAGTTGACTTCACTCATGGCTCTGGTTTAACCCTTTTCTTTTGACTCTGCTCCCTTATCCTTTAACCTACATTAACTTTTCCTACTAGTTTCTGATGACACTCAAATTGCCTTCTGCTGTCCTTCCTTTATTCAGGAGTGTAACATAAGCTCCTGCAGCTCCTACAGCACAGGTTGCCCCAAACCTTCTGGGGTCCCCATTCAGCCCAAGGCCGATCAATATCTGTCAATATGGGAGTCTCCAGTGCCTCCACCACATTATGCCAGGAAGATGCCCCATCATTTTGCATTATCCACTGCCTTTGTTATATATCTACAGCAACAAATGACTAAGTCCTTCACTGCTGTCTGTCACTGAATGGAACTGCATACCTTATACTGAATCTTTCAAAACAGAAACCATATAACTTCATACACTGAAAGCTCAAAGCAGAACACAGCTCCCATACCAACTCCACGAACCCAGTCTCCTCAAGTAAAGATATGAGGTTCTACTTTGGCAGTGATATCCACTTGCATCAACACAACAGGCAAAGTCACTAATTTCCATCTACGCAACACCCCAGCAATCTTTCCTTATCTCACACTTCACTATGCTTAAACCCCAATCAACACCATGAAGCAAACCCTTAGTAAATGCTTACTTGTCTGTCTTCAAGGCTATTACGTCTTAACAATGGAAAAGTTCCTCTACTATTCCTTTATGACCATTTTTACCCTCTTCTGCTTTAGCCTCACAACCCTTTCCTGAGAGTAGTCTGGCTGGGACTCATTTATGTAGAAAGTCTCCACCCATATTTCAGATTCAGCCGATTTCCTATTCTTTCCACCGTCCTCAAACCATCCCAACAGTTGTTTTTCAAAATATTGTTAGAAAAAATATCTCTGACAGAAATGTTGTATCCTAACACAATTTTCAAAAATACGGCCCCATTGGATGTAAAGGTTATATTGTTATAAACAATGTTTAGGCACAATACTTCTGTCAGACAATATATTGATTTCAGTATTCTGGTACTATACCCGTCAAGCCAACCAGACTTCACTACCAGAGAAACCCTTTAACCATTTACAAATCTACTCCGTTACCCTCCTTGTAATAAGGTTCTGAAACACACTGCCTGTTCACTTGCCACTGTATAGGTTTCTGCCCACCTCACAAGTAGTCCATAAGAACCACTGACCACCTCACAAGTGGCCCACAAGAACCACATTTTTCTATGCAACTCAAGCAACCACACTCATCAGCACTGACAATGACCATTATTCCTCATGTTTCTAGCGTGTTATGGATTAACATGGGTTAAATATTTTGCTCTATATTGTTCCATTTCCCTTGCCCAGTGGTTCCCAAACTTTTTAGACCCGCGGCTCCCTTGACCGATTGGCCATTGGCTGTGGTTCCCTGTCATGTCACTTTTGACGGGTGGGGGGATGTAAGCCAGGATTCGGGAGCACTTCCATTTTTCTTCCTAAAAAATAATTGGGCTGAAGCTGATAAAGGGCTTCTGCGATAGGGGCTTGTCTTTAGTGACTTGGAGAATGCACTGCCAGTAATCTGCTGCTGCAGGCCAGTGAACAACATTTTTGTCACGCTCTTTCTGCCTGCCATAATGCTTTCTCCTTGATCCTGGCAAGTAAAAAAAAAAAAAAAAAAGCACATTAGCATTTTTGATCTCAGATCTTCCAGCACCACACTTGGAAGTCCCATATATGACAATAGACCTGATTCAGGCCTCAAGGGGAGAAATACATTCTCCAGATTCTTTTTTTTTAATCTCCCACTTTCCTCTTAAATGTTGACATTTTAGTAATTTCATGATTATCCTCTTTTCTTGAGTAGCTGCAGAACACGGACAGAAGTAACACTATCATTGTCCTGATTGGGCCTGACCCTGCCTAAATGGACATGCTCTTTATTTATTAGGCAAGACGTCATGTGCTGGTCCAAACCAATCCAGACGCTGACAGCTGTGGCTTCCATAACATCCCCACATGGCATTCCCACATGGCTTACTCAGGGCTGCAAATGCGCATTACAAAACCCTAATAAGTTTGAATTTTGCACTGTGATTCTTTCTTTTTCATACTACCGTAGAGCTCTATTCCAAACATAACATCTTTAGAATGGAGCCGTATGGTAGTATGAAAGAGAAAGAATCGCAGTGCTAACAGTGCTTAATTTGAGCCAGCGCTTTCCGCAGGGCTTAATTTGAGCAGGTGGTTTCTGGTTTTCTGCATCAGACATTTAGTAAGAGCAAAAGATACATATGGGAAACGTGGAGAAGAGAAAAACTAAAAAGCATCACAAAGGGAGAAAGTAGAAAGCTGCATGAGTGAGCTGAAGGAGTAGGGAGTGGCTGTAAATGGATTAAAGAGGCCCGAGAAGGCTCGCACATTTAAATGCAGCATCCGCTTGTTTGAAAAGAGAGCTTTGAGCTCCATCACATTTTTATCTACAAATTAAGCACTGGGTTTCCAGTGGGGGGGCACGGCACTTATTTCTAAGGACTGGCACTTAAGCCAGTATTTATGAAAAGTTTGTGCCACATTTGCATTATTTTTTTACGCAAAAGGAGCGCAAACTTACAAAATATTATTATATTTTGTGAGTTTGCGCTGCTTTTGCATAAAAAAATTACGCAAATGTGGCACAAACGTTTCATAAATATGGGCCTTGGTTTTCTGCATCAGGCATTTACTGTAAGCAAAGGCACATATGGGAAAGATGAAGGAAGAGAAGGACCGAAAAGCTCCACATTTGGAGAAAGATGCAAGAGTGAACTGAAGGGGCAGGGAGAGGCTGTAAATGGATTGAAGAGGCCTAAAATGGCTTTAGGATTACTGCTGCCTCACTGTTCTGTGAATGCATATTTAACTGCAGCAGCCACGTGTTTCAGAGGATAGCTTTCAGGGATGTTTTCATTTATAAATAATTAAACATTGAGTGGAAACAAATCAAACTTGATGGGTTTTACAATTTACTATGTAACACTGCAAAACCCTAACAAGTTTGATTTATTTCCACTGTGATTCTTTCTTTTTCATACTACTATTGGGCTCCATTCTAAACGTAACTTGTCTTTAGAATGGAGCCGTACAGTAGTTTGAAACAGAAAGAATTGCAGTGCAGATAAATCAAACTCGTTAGGTTTTTGCAATGTCACCATGTCTATTGTAAAATCCATCAACTTTGGTTTGTTTCCACTGCAAGTCTTTCTCTGTCATACTACCATGCAGCTTTGTTAGTTGTACCAAGAGACTCTCAGTGGAAACAAGTCAAACTTGATGGGTTTTACAACTTACAACATAACCATGCAAAACCCTAACAAGTTCGATTTATTTCCACTGTGAGGCCCTACGGTAGTCTGAAAATGAAAGCATTTCAGTGTTCCCTAGAAGTGTGCGGCGCCTCTGGTGAGTTCTGATGGCGCACCAGGGAGCCACGGCGCACACTTTGGGAAACACTGCCCTTGCCTATTGCACACAGCTTCCACACCAGAGTTGCACATTTTATGCACATTTTGTGCCTTTATCATACTAATTACAAGACCCACTGATATGTACAATATTCTATTGACATAAACTGTTTTTCAGCTAATCTTTTAACATTGCAATATATTCTTATTTTTATTGCTATTGTCTTTCAGTTACGTGCTCTGGCAGTTCTGTTGGAACGGGTAAGAGAAATATAATGCTTGTTTTACATGTGAAAGCATTAGAGGAAATTTAGTCAAGTTTTGGGCTTTTTTCTTGTTGTTGATTACAAACCATTGGGTTGCACTTTTATAAAATATAGCACTGTTGCACGTACTGGGTAGTAACCACTCGAGCACATAGAAAATGCAGTGTGTGGTAAAGTCAAATAACTCTTCAAAATGAGGGTGTGTTTGGATACAGGAGCTCCTTTTGGACCATATTGTAAAGGAGAATGTTTATGATGTGTTGAATCACAAACCACACTTCCCAAACAACTGATATTATGAACAAGTATTAGAACATTGGAATGTTGGTAGTTCCATTGCAGACAATTGAGTGCTCCTTGTGGCTGGTAAAAGCCCAAGCGTCAACATTCCAATGTTCTCCTCACGGAGCCCGAGGGGAGGCTCTGTGAGGACTTTGTTTTATTCATTAGAACATTCTCCCCTCTAGTGGCAGAATGTTCTAATAGCCTTAGAACCCGCTGTAGCGGGCTCTAACGGCCATTAAAGGCCTGCCCATGCTTCAGCTCAGGTCTTTAACAAGGGAGCGGGCCTTTAATTGCCGGTGGAGTCCGTAGTAGAAGTCCAGGGTAATCTCCCATTTATGTTTAAATCACACCAAGTTTGAGACAAAAGCAAGATTTAAAAATCACAGAATTGGGATGACCACACAAAAATCTTATTTGGTTTGATAAATACAATATCTCGACCTAACACGGAAATCCATTAGATTTACATTTTGCAGGACTATAAAATATTTCAAACCTTGAATATCTTAGCCAGTGTATAGGAGAAACAAGCAAAGGTCTGAATTTCCAGGTGAAAATGCATTGAAATATATCTGTGTATATCATTCTAATGTTTAAAGTCCATGTGAAAGCAAACTATTATAAAAATGTATATCAATTAATTTTTGGCAGAGGTGGCGTGGTTTTAAGGGCATGGTTTTTAGTAGGTCTGCGTGAAATTTCAATTATGCTGGAGTAATCAGAGTAATTTTGGTTATTTTGCATTACTCTTGTGACACAAAATTGCTGAAAATTTAATCCAGAGCAGAAGAGCACGAGTGGCTGCTGTGGTTTGTGTTCTGCTGCATTCAGTACTATTTTCATAGTGCAAAATGCATCCTTTGGTCAATTTTGGGCACAAAGTGCATTTCGTGCTAAGAAAATAACGAATAATGCATGGTTACACCCCGTGCATAATTCTGCGTAATCTTGCATGATTTTGCTGTAATATTGTGTAATAACGCTACTGCAAATTATTCTAGTCATGCCTGGAACTGCTCAGAAATGGACTAAGTCCTATACAGTTATTAAGCACTGTTAATATATATGTCAACAAATACACTTCACATTCCTATCATTAGTTGAACTGAAGTCTAGTATCATATGATACAGTGAGATGGTGATAGGATTTACATTTATTGTTAATGGTAGAAGGTGCTGGTCTCTTTCATTTTTTTTAAACATAATTGTTACTGTTTCACATGAAAATCACAATAAGTACAACAATGACATCACAGGCTTCGGCCTCCCTTAATATAGCACAGGTTAGATCATACAAGTTTTATTATCATTATAGACACAACCTCTTTTCCTGCCAACTTCTGTGAGGCTGATCCAGTGACGGCCTAGTGCAGGTCTCCTTAATGGCCATTAGTTCACTAGTTCACTAGTAGCTGCAAAAACACTGTTAGGAGCTCCCAGTACTAACAAACATGGCTCTTACTTCTCGTCCGATGATTAATAAATTTCACACAACACTGTACAGTGAGATTGGCTTTGATAATGAATCCCCAGAATGTTGATGGACAACCTGTCCCACTTATTGACAAAAAGTCATTATAGATCCTGATTACAAAATTAACCTTTTTCTAGATTTTGTGTCTTGATCAGACACTGAAATAAATGCACATTTTAACTATTAGTGTAATGCAAAAGAAACACAAACTTATCCTCCTACATATTAAACCACTCTTTTTAAAATGTAGTAGAATCTATTAAAGGTGGACTAGCTTGTTTCTGTCCACCTTAAGACAACACATATCTTATATCCTGCCCCTAGATGGCTCGCCAATCACAAGTTATAATACACTCTCAGGAAAAACGATCACCAACAAACACAACGTGATAACACCATTATGCTCAGTATACTCCACAAATGGAACATAAGTCTTAAGTCTTGTCTTGTCCTGACTTCTGCCCTGGACTTCCTCATAGAGCTATTCCTGGGTCTGACACGGGGCTGCTAAAGGTCTTTGTTTTTTGGATCTGAAACAGTACTGTTAAAAGCCATTGTTTCCTGGTTCTGACACAGGACTTCCAAGCGCCATTGTTTAATGACATAGGACTGCTAAAAGCCATTGTTCCCTGGATCTGACATAGGACTGCTAAAAACCATTGTTTCCCGGAAGTGACACAGGACTGCTAAAAGTCATTATTGGCAGCACTGTGTGGACGTTTAGATCTCCGCAGTTCTTAGACCTTCTGCTTTAAAACATCTGGTTGTTTTTGGACTAAATTCCTATAAAAACTAAATAAATATTTTATTTTAGTGATTTACAGGGGGAAAAGAAGTGCAGAATAACGTCCAAACTTTCATGCAAAGATCAGTCCGGGTAAACAGGTAAGTTTCCTTATATTACTTATCCATAATACTTCTGTGAAGAATACACATACACTTCAATCACACGCGTGTTTTCTGAGGGATTTATACTTAACAGGTCCATTTAGACACCGGGAACAAAAAGAGGTGACGGAGAGCAGGGGCATATGTTTACATTTCTTCAGTCTGGCAGAATTCGAGCAGCCATGTTCTTTATCTTTATATGAAAGCAGACTTATTTACATTTTTGACAGGCCCAAATAAAGGGAATTGCTAAAGTAGAGGCGCGACTGCACAAAAGTGTTGCAAGTCATACATTTCTGTGAAAAGTTAGAAATAGAACATTTTCCGCAAATCAGATGTTACAAGCATGATTTAGTGGTGGTTGCCACCTGACCTGTGATAGAAAGAGCAGAGGTAATGATTATGCCTAGGATTCTAGCTCAGCCAACTGGAGGGGGCCAGGTTCCCAACAATGAATGCCACTGGTTGCATCCAAGGCAAGTTGACGAATTTATAATTGACAACATTTTGGGGCATATTTACAAGCCCCTTGTGCCACCTTGCGTTGCCCTAGTGCCATTTCTTTTATGCTAACGCGCCACTACGGTGGCCTTTTCTCCGCACCAGATTTACAAAGTGGTGCAATGCTTGCATTGTGCCACTTTGTGATTCCTTGTGCCACATTATGGCTACGTCAGACATAGTGTCAAAATTTACAACATTTCACTGCACCAGTTTTTCCATAATTTTTAATGCCTGCCCTAGGTAGGCATTTAAAGTGACGCACCCATAGTAACATATGGGCCTCCCTTTGCTTTGCTGCACAAGCATCAAAATTGTAGATCCTAGTGCAGCAAAGCGCCACAATAGAGTAACATTTTTTGACGCTGTTGTGTTAATGACCGCACGGTGTGCCGTATTATAAATATGGCGCAACCATGTTGTCGAAAGGTGGCGGTCGGGGGACGCAAGAAAAGTGCTGCATCGGGACCTATGCGCCACTTTCTTGTAAATCTGCCCCTTTGTTTATTTGGCTTCACTTTCAAGAAGTTTTCAAAACGTTCATTGCTTTACTAGCTCTAGAGGTGGCAGAACTGTTGTACTACATAATATCAACACCAACATCAATAGTGTTTGGAGAATATCGAGGGACAATATATCAAATGGTAGGTACATATAAGGAAGTATAGATTTGCCATTGCTAGCTCCTCATCAACGCAGCTTGAAGATATATGTACCACGTAGGTACATATATGTGGTGTTAGATAAAGAAAATCTAGACTGAGTTACCTGTAAATATTTTTTTATATTTTGTCAATGATATTCTGTCGCATTAATATTGTGAGTTCGATATTCAGGGTGCACACTTGCCAAAACTACTTGAAGAGTCGTACTGTCTACAGTAAGTAAGGGTGGTTGTGTCCACAAATGGGGTAGGCAATGAGGTCCCTTGACCAGGCTGGGCTCTGTTTTCCTCAGATGGCCAACAGTGCAAAGACAGCTCTGTTACATGCTGTCCTGTTGAGCTGAACATAATTATATATATATGTGTAGCTATGTGTGATGTCTGTGTGCCCGGTGGCCCTTAGTGTCTGTTGCGGATTGGAGATTTGTGGTGGTCCTAGTAGTTAGAGGGGAAAGTTCTAGAAGCAGCTTGCTGTCCTGGCGCCCAGACTGTGTCGGGAAAAGAAGGTTGTGCAGAATACGAACCTTGACCCTTGAAGTGAACACAGGTGACCTCTGCATGTGGGAAGGTCAATCGCTTTGCTAGTTGGTTGTTTCCAGTGGGCACTTGAGCTGCATGACTGTGAAAGGCTTCAGCTGCTGCCAAAAGAAGGCAATGAGTTGATGGACATGATAACATGGGACACACACTACAGGCCTGGCAGAAGGGTTTATGGAAGAAGAAAGAAATGTTGAGTTTCGAATGATGAAGACAAAGGATATTGTTCATGTCATCAAGCTGCTGATGTGTACTAATAGTGGTACTGAAGGAATACTGATGAGGCGAAGCCAGGGACCAGTGAGGCTAATTGATAGATGTGGTGAGTGACTAAAGATTCTGGAGTTAGAGATGGCAGGCCAAGGTCAAGTGGAAGGGTGGTGGGCTGGAGGTAGAGTACAAAGATAAAGAATAGTAACACACCTAGCACCTTAATAAAACATCAACACACACCTAAAATCCTGAAGTTCAGTTTGGGGGAATTTATCAGGACATATATGTTTTGTAGAGGCACATCGCCACATGCCCAAGTAACCAACACAGCATGCCATTGACATTACCAAGTTCTATGACATACATACATATAAATAAATGCAGTGGTACAAAAACGTGTATTGCTCAGGGAACCATAAAATATAAAAAATATTTCACTCTTCCATGTGAAATTAAGGTTTAATCATCAGCCCCAAACCACTCTGCACAGTTTTTAGTATGCAGCAAATATTCAAATTATGCTGAACATTTACTGGCAGTATCATTTTCATCCATTTGAGCTAGCAATTGTTTTTTGTGAAATCTGCAAATGTAAATCCATAATCATACAGTAAGCACAGCAGCCATAGAATCACTTAAAATTATTGGCCCTCTAAATTATCCATTGTTGTGTCAACAATTTTATAATGAAATGTATACAAAACCTAAACATTCTTATTTCAGTCAGTGGCAAATATTAATTGTCCTTTGAAGAGAAAAGCTTTTTTCAAGGCAAATCCCCCAATAAACACATATTATAAAAAAATACATAACGGTTTAAATGTGTAATATAGCCCTATTTTGCCATCTCGAGGTTCTCGTGACGTTTACAAACCACTCAGCTTTCAGCCTTGTGGTTTATGATGTCATTAGAATTGCTAGATGGCAATATTGTGTCATATAACACTGTTACCCCTTATGCATTTTTGTTTACTAATAGTTTTGGTGCAGTTTTACAAATCAGCACCAACTTTCCAGAAAACATTTCGGCAAGTTTGAGTTCCCCATCTCACGTTTTATGCAAATCCATCAAGTGGGGGCAAAGGTCAGGCCCTGCGGCTGTGTACGGTTTGGCATCTGCAGCAGATTGGGCACCAGTCTTGGACGTAGGTCATGCCCTGTGGTCAGTGCCCATTGTGCACACCTCCAGGCTTTGGAGTATGGCCGCCTGTGGCAGGTTGGGATAAGCAAATAGTGTGGGATGGCCATCTGCAGCAGGATTGGCAGGCAAGACCACTAGGGAACACAAGCAGGAAGACTACAGGCATGAACATGAGATCAGTCAGAAACAACCATGGAAAAATTAGGAAACAGACAACAGACTGTACCACATCACTATATTATAACAAAACCCACAACCTTCCATGCCACACCTTTCTAAGCCACTTCACAGCATACAGTTCATGCAAACCACACAACAGAACATTATGCTACAACATTCTGATACCACAGATGCACACATGCCCACATACCACAGTACATTCTGCTTCTGGCTCAATTCCACACATTACTAACCTTGCCATGCTATTCCATTATAAATCACAACCCATTACACCACGACAGCATACCATTCCCAGTGCACCGTGTAACAGGAGACCGCTGCATGCCACACCACATTCCATTTGTACTTTCACACATCATTTACTTTACCAAACCTCCCCATACCACAGCCACACCATTGCGTACGACACTACACTTTACTATACTATAACACAGTCTAAAACACACTGCACAACCTCCTAAAAGACCAGTTTATACCACATCTCACCACTGAACAACATATCTGTCAATATGTATTGAAATCTCATCAAACTGTATCACACCATCTATACCAGTCCATACTATATCGCATCACAATAGCCTCATCAAATACCACCCACCAACACACATCACTTTACCACCCTACCAAACATCAAAACCACACCACACACACCACTATGACACAATTCAAAAGTCACAGTATATCTCATTATAGAACACCTCACTACACCTTTCACTGCTCTCAAAATAGGCCGTTTTTATAAAGTGGAGGGTTAACAGGACACCTGACAATTTATGGCAGGATTCCTGTTACAACTTTCTTCAGATCATCCCACCAATGAATGCGAGAACACTCTCCTCTGGACCATGCTGACAAATTGCAAAGGGTGCCAAGGGGCTTTTGAAAGCAGTAGATGATGTGCTATATAAAAACAGACTTAACCAATCATGGAATACCTTACTACAATTAGGCACAGGGGTAATTTTAATCACACCGGAGTACTCGGAGTAGGTTTGGTAATTCCGTGTTACTCTTTGATGCAGTGTTGCTGGTAATAATGCAAATATTCCCACTTGCGTTATTTTTTTAAACCCTTTATTTTTCAGCTTTAGAGAACAATAGGCAGTATTCTGACTAACACTATACACATTACATGGCAGTTTATATTGAGAAGCACTAACATTAAAGCAACAATTGCTCTGGCAACCCAGCTCCAGCACTTGGTGTTGGCTGGCTTCACACCAATCCTGCAGCCTAAACACCCTAACATTGCTGCGGTTAATCCACCCCCTTTCTTAATTTGTGTCCTCATCCACACTCACACCCGTGTCATTGCTGTCAGCGGATTCCGTGTCTGCATGTGGGTCTAAAAGCATATCATACACATTCCTCCATACCTGAAGGCCATCCTCCAATTCATCATCATGCCGATTCAGCTTCTTGTGCACCTCCTCAGCCAGTGCCCACTCCTGTATATCCCTGTGCCATTGTTCAACTGTGGGGGAGCTCTGACCTGGCCAGGACTTGACCCAATTGTAGGAATTTGTGAGACATCTTACAACCCTTTGGCCTCTTAACATAGCCGAACAAACAGTGTAGTAGTATACAACAAGCTTGTAAACGTGTGGTCCACTGTACGTCAATCACCACCTGTGCCCAGAAGTTCTGCACTATCCAGCATTGCCATGCCAGGTGCAAGAAGTCCGCCCCACCCACATTGCAGTGCAGGCAACTGTCCGGTCGGGTGGGGGATATGCAGCGAAGACACTTGGGAGTCACATACGTCTTGTGGAGAAAGCTGTAGTGTACCAGCTTAAAGTGGGCTTTACAAGACACTGTTCGTGTCAGTTTGCAGATGTCAGTCCATGCTCTGTCATTTAACGAAGACTCCAGGTCCATATCTCATGCAGCACGTGCCTGGGCTGCGGACCAGCCACGTCCACCCTGATTGCCCTGTATAGATGTATTATTAGGTGCCGACCTGCGCCGCAGAACAGTAAATTGTCCAGTGTACACGTTAACTGTGGTGCAGCAAGGTATGTTGGCCAGGTCAATTTGGCCACCTCACTCAGTCCAGCGTTGTGTAGGAAGTGTCCTGGCCCTAGTGCAAGGTTCTTGCAGGCTCGTTCAAAGGAGATGAAAAACTCATCGGGATACAGATCTCCCAACAGATCACAGCTACTGTCCCTCCAGGCCTGAAAGGACGTATTGTCCATCATTTGCAGAACTGGCACCACTATCCAGATAGGGAGTTCTTGGTTAAAGTAAGCTTGCCTTACGACCGTTGCTACATAACGTTGCCATATGTGTGCTGTCTGACGAAGAACATAGGACAGGGTACTTAGCGGCTCTCAACCCCTCCATTAGTGCTTTGGGTATTCAGTCTGTGGTTACCAACCCAGCTAGTAGGTGCTTCTCCCAGGTGTCCCCCCATCCAGCCATCTAGCTACATGTTGTAAAAGTACTGCATAATAGTACAGGTCAAGTCTTGGCACCTCCATGTCCTCTTCCTCGTATCGTCGGGTCAAGGCCACACTACTGCAGCTGTCCACCCACAATAATGATATGAGTTCAGAGTTCAGCTGCTTAAGGACCTTCTTGGGTAAGGGACAGAGCGAATTCTGCAATGTATACAGGCATCGCTGCAACAGCACCATTTTGGCCACAGCCAGTCTGCCCATCAGTGATAGCAGCAGTGTGTTCCAGAAGGCTACTGACTTCCGTAGGGCGTTGAGACCCTTATCCATATTTAGGCATAGCTGCTGTGCCTCAGTATGTGCAGCCTATATCCCCAGATATTGGAATTGTGCCAGTTCCCAATGCAGTCCCAAGCTCGGGAGGCGATCCAATGGTGTAGTGACCAAGAAGGCCAGGGGAAAGAGCAATTATTTATTGCAGTTGAGGCAGATACCAGACAGGTCCCCAAACTCATCTAAGAGTTGCAACAGTATGGGCAGTGCTACACATGGGGTAGCAATAGAGAAAAGCACATCATCCACAAAGAGCGATATTATGTGCTGAGCGTCTCCCAGATGTATGCCCGAGTCCCACAGTCTCCGGCACGCCCAGATAACCAGCGCCAGCTCCTTATCCTGGTGCTCCACTTCATGCAGGACATAGGTGAGACGTCTAAGGTTTATACTGGTATTCCGACCGGGGATGAACCCACAGTGGTCTTCGTGTACCAGCTGAGACATGTGGGTCACCAGGCGATCGGAGAGTAACTTGCATAATATTTTCACATCTGCGTTAAGTATGATGAGCATCCAATAAGCGTCAGAATTGGACTCAAACCCTCCTGGTTTGAGGAACATGCAAATCTCTCCCTCCCTCATTGACATGGGCAGTAGACCACTCTCACGTGCCTCCAGAAGAACCTCCAGGAGTCCCTGCATGACCATTGTCAAGAACGCCTGATAGAATTCAGGAGGAAAACCATCACTGCCAAGCGCCTTTGCCCATGGTCCATACTTGACACTATAGGTAGGCTAATAAGGAGGTAGAGTGGCTCAGCAGCCAGCGGCGCGAATTGTGGGTGGTCCAGACCCTCCAGGAATGAGACATAACTAAACGGAGATATGGCGGGATCTACAGCATACACACGCTGTAAATGCTACTGAAAGAAGCCTACTATCCCAGCCGTCATGGCAACTCTGGTGCCATCCAGCGATATCAGGTGTGTTGTCAGCAGCAGGGGGTGCTCCCTGCGGAGTATCCAAGCTAGCAGCCAACCTGACTTATTCCCCTCTCTATGCAGCCTCTGCCTGTATTGTTTAAGCGTATATTTGCCTAGTTGAACCCAAATGTATGCTATGCGTCAATGTACTGGCTGCTCCCTGCAACGGACATCGGTTGTGATTGCTCCCCACCGCCTCTTCCCTACTGGGCTTCTGCTAAAGCTGCCTACACACTCCGCAGATTAAGTTCATACAAGTGCCCCTCAACATCGCTTTTAGAGCCTCCCATTCAATGGCCCTACTGGACGTGGTACCCCAGTTGACCGTTGTGTAATCTGGCAGTGCCTGTGAGAGTGCCTCCCTTTCAACCAGGTCCTCCAGTATGTCTGCTGACATTCTCCAGGACGAGCCTCTTGCGCACATTCTCCCCAATGCACAGCACAGCTAACAGGGGAGTGATCTTACAGGAAGTGCACCAAGTGGGTCATCTCAATGTCTTCCACCCGTGGGAATCCTGCCACTAGAATCCTAATCAGTCTACCTTATGTATTATGCATGGTGGAATAACAGGTGTATATCTTCTGCGCTGAGTAGCTCATCCACCGCATATTGTCAATGCCCATGTTTGGCATCACCCTGTGGCTGTCATTAAAGGTTTGGTACCCATCCTAGGGGGGGGCCCTGTCCAGGTCGGCGTTCAGTATGCAGTTAAAGTTGCCCAGCCACAGGAGCGGTATGTCAATGTCATGCATTAATAAGTCTTGCATGTTTTGTAAAAACGTGGAGTCATCATTATTCGGGGCATAGGTGTTCAATAGGGTCAGGGCATGTCAGTCCAAGGACCCCCGCAACAGGGCAAATTGACCACCCACATCAGCCCCCGTATGCATGAGGGAGAGCGGGACCCCTGGCGCAACTCAGATTAGCGTGCCCCTGGAGTACGTTGAGTAAGATGAGTGGAATACCTACCCTCGCCATTTCTTGTTGAGATGTGTAGCACCTGCATTGTCTAGGTGCATTTCCTGCAAGCAGGCTATGGAGATTTTATGTCACTTTAAAAAAGTGAGTACCCTACTCTGCTTAGTGTATGCCCCTAACCCTTTGACGTTCCATGTCAAGTGTCTAAGGTCAGCCCCATCATAATTTGTGGCATCTAATGATAGGCTCCCAACTCTCCACCATGTGCTAGTACCCACTGACTGCTGCAAGCTGTGTAACAAAAACGTGCATTGCACAACAAACCCCCACACCGACGGACATAGTTCAACCTTGGAACTATGTATACCCACCCAATGCATGTGCCAGGATGTGCGCAGCATCCCAGCCAGTCCAAAAGGGATTGGTGAACTCACTCCACCGGCCAGCCCCCCGGCCAGTCATCCTCCTTCAAGGGAGGCAGTACTGCACCTAGACATCTCTGTGCATGTTCCACCAACAATCACCATTGCCCTACTTAACTCAAATGCGCAGGCTCTCATACCCCTGCGGGCGGCACAATGATGCGGACATCCCAGTAGCACATGAGGCAGTCACTCTCTGCATCAACACCCCCAGCCACCCGTCTCACCCCCTCAGCCTTGTGCTCAGCATGCCATCATACCAACAGAAGTATAGCAGTATCCACTTTCCCACTCAGGCATCACCACGCCCCTTCTCTGGGGCAACCAGGGTGTCAGGCACAAAGTCCAGCATTGGGCTCAAGGCCCCTCTTTCAGTTCCATCAGCCGCTGGCAGCAAGTTGATATCCTGCACCTTCACTGTGCTGAGCTGCATGGTGCTGCCCTCACGTACCATGAGCCTCCTGTCCCCCAGCGGGCTGGTGCTGGGGGTCGTCCCTGGTTAAACTGCAGCAGCGAGACTCCCTCCCACCGCTGGTGCCCCAGGTTCGTTTTTGGCTGTGTTCAGAGTGTGGTGACACTGTCTCCCCTCGTATCTCTAGCCATACCCACACCTCTGGACTGTCGAAGAAATGAACCTTCCCTTGCTCTAAGACCTTCAGTTTTGCCAGGTACAGTAACATGTACTGAAGTTGGAGTAGCCTCAGTTTCTGTTTGACACCAAGAAGTGACCTGCATTGCTCCAGCACCTGCTTAGTATATTCCTGATAAATGGTTACCTTGCTATTGCCGAAGAGTGGGGCCAGCCCCTCGCTGGCCACATGAAGGACGCAGTCCCTGTTGCAACAGTTGAGGATTTCGGTGATTATGTCCTCGGGACGGTCCCAAGCAGGGGCACCAGTGCTCTGTGTGCCCTCTGCACCACGAAGAATTCAGGGAGGCCCGATGGACTGAGTACAGTGCCCACCCAGTATTCAAGAAACTTTTCAGCAGAGCCCCCCACTGCCCTCTCTGGAATCCCCAGGACACAGATGTTACTGCACCGGGAGCTGCCCTCCACATCCTCCACTCGTTGTTCCAGTTCCTTTGTGATCATAGTCATCTGGGCCTCCTGACATTTGAAGGCAACCACCTCCTCCTGCAGGTCTGCAATATTACCCTCTGATGCTTTGACCTTGTCCGCTACTGTCTGCAGGTCTGCCTGCAACAGATTAAGATCAATCAACACTGTCTCTATTTTGTGTGGCGGTTCGCTTCTGGAGCCTTTAATCGCAGCTAATAGGTCCACCTGGGAGGGCTTCGCATTCTCCTCTGATGCTTCCCCCACTTCGGTCCCATTTGCTGCATTATTCTTTAGGTGGGCTGTCACGGTGTGGTATAGTGGGTTATAGTATTCGCTAGATTTGAACAGGCTGACTTGTCCTTGCCTGTGATGCGCGGAGGGGAGAGGTTTCCCATACTCCAGGCCACAGACAACGCTGGGTCCTCTCACCAACTATACCGCAAGGAGCGCGAAGCAACAACCACCACTCCTGCAGTAGCATCAGCTCTGGGCAGCCGAACATGTACAATCGCCGTGGCAGTCTAAGCAGGCCAATCCCCCTCCTCTATGAGGAGTTTCACAAAAAGCCCATCTGCCCCTACAGTCACACCAGGAGTGCTCCTTACAGTTCAGGTTTCCGCGATGGTGTTGTCACTGCACCAGTGTAGTGTCTCTCCTGATGAGGTTAGGGTGACACTACTAGGGGCTAGAGGAGGGCAGAGCGCACCCTTAGATTCCTGATGTGTGCTCAGGGGAGGAGACACCCATCAGCCCAGGGCACACACACATTGTTCAGGACTCCACTGTGCCAAGAAGCATCCCCTGTCCTGGACAAGAGGCGCAACATGCGTCAGCACCTGGGTCCCTTGTAAATTCTCCAGATGGTTTGTCAGTTGGTGAAGGCAGGGTCTTTAACAGGTACAACCACCCTAGGCCACTAAGGCACCAAGGTGGAACCCCCCAGGTGGCTGCCCACCAGACAGTCAATGGGGGAATCAATGTGTAGGAGTACAAGTACCCCCACCAGGTTGAAGCAAGGGATGTGGCTGGGGCCCAGCCAGGGATGTCCAGCCAGTAGGTGCTATCAGGTGCAGGCTCCCAGTCACTATCCGGTGGGGTGGGGGCACCAGTGCCACAGCAGGAACACTGCGACTGCAGCCAAGCACCCGCTCCCCGCCGCTCCTCGTATGGTTGGACCACCAAGATCAGCCCACCCCGTGATACTAGAGGCCCGAAGGGAGACAAACACTTCAGTACAGGTCTTGGGGCTGCACTGGTAGAAGGTCTGATCTGCCACTGAAGCGCCCAGGCAGCCGGCTGTACTAGCTCCACTTTTACGAGCTCATAAAGATGGCAGCGAAAATTTAGGAAGACTCCACTGGGATACAGTACACATCTGAGCACCGTGTGCCACCCGCCCATCAAGGCACCACTGTCTGCATCTTGGGTCCCCCACTGGCAGCCAGTTCACAGCTACAGCAGAACAGTTGTGTCAAGTTCGTTCTTCCAATGGGTACGTTGGGACCCCCTGAACAGCTGCGGTCCAGCGTCTGTTCGGTGTCTAACGTGGATTATCTTGGCAGGCCTACTGGCCCCCAGGGGACTGCCAACACCACCTCACCAGGGGCCACTGCCCAATCGGATGTTCTTGCCACGTTGCAGGCAGGGTGGAGACAGAGGGTGCCCCTCCAATCCCAGTGCCCCTGGCAGTCTCTGGGCTGTGGCTCCAACCCTGCTGGGCCCCTCACCTCCTTGTCCCGCCCCTGTTGAGCCCCCAGGGCAGTTGCAGGGGGAGCAGAGCGTCTTCAAGACCTCTCACTGGTGGGCAGATCCGTTGTGTGAGCCAGGCATCAGTTGTTGCTCACTACAGGAGGCCACTCTTTACTCCTTGCCACATGGCTCAGGCCTCAATCATTCTGCCCGCTTCACTTGAGTAGTCCGGGACCCTCAATTGCAGGAGTGGGGCACCACACACTGTCAGTGTTTCTGGGATGGCATCATTTTGCGATCTGTAAACAGGATTCTGCAGGATTAAAGAGGATTAATTCATAGAAACTGGTCAGGAGCTCAGGAGTTCACATTCTGTTGACCATGTATCCTGGTCACCTCCGCCACCCACTTGCATATTTAAGAGTAATTTGAGGAAAGTGATCCTACCACATGTAGCGAGTGCGAGTGGCTGCTCATGGTGCTGTTTATGTTCTGTTGCATTTAGTGCAATTTTCTTAACGAAAAATGCAACCCTGCATCCATTTTGAATGCTAGAGTGCATTTTGCTGTAAAAAAACAAGTGATATATGCTGGTAGTAAATTGGAGGAAAATCCTACTTAAGTGCACATTTAGCGAGAGTAAGTGGCTGCTTGTGCTCTCTTTTCACATTGCGTTGCATTTAGGGCTATTTACTATAAAAAAGAGCATCATTGTGCCCATTTTGGAAGCAAGGGGGCATTTTTGTGCCAAGAAAGTAGGCTAAATGCAGAATTACTCTTCTTGTGTAATTCTGTGGAATCTTGCCGAATGTATAGGCAATTATGAGAGATTACGCTGCATGGAATTATGTGAGTTACGCCCACCGATAGCTATAATATTATTTTGTGAACAATTTTTCCACTTCTGAAGTATTTCTAATTTCCTTGTGTTGACCGTTTATTATCTGACTGTTACCAGAGACTGACTTTCTGCAGTGCCATTTTTAAAATGTGCTAGCTTCGGGACTGCTGCTGCACATTATAATGAGTGAGTCCACTAACGTGTGCAAATCTAGCCTTCCTGAAAGTAAAGGATATGTCATTCACTGCTGTGCAGAGGGAATGGCAGCAGCTTTTCCAGCTAAGGGAGGGGAGCTTACAGGAACTGCAAGTGCACACAGCAGCTCAGATGTATCACCTTGTTGAGGAGAGGAGGATATAGGCAGGGGGCAGTAATGAGATGTGAACAACGGCAGGACAAGAGCAGAGGAACAAATGGCTGGAGCAAGTGCATGACTGGGGGCAAATAGAACTCTACCATTACAGTAGGGTAGGGCAGCAGAAAGGAAATGCCCGGTCAGGAGAGAGAGCAGGAGCATGGCAGATGAATTGAGAGCAAGGTACCATGAGGTGGAAATTCCTTTCACACCCCTTATTCTGGGCTATAGAGCTGGGACAAAGACAGTGAAGCTTCCAGTGGGCATGGAAAGGGTTCTGACAGTAGTCTCTCGAGCCACAGTTGGCTCTGAATCTGTTTGACCTTCACATCTACTGTTGACCGAGTGAGCTTCTGCGACATAGTCACCCTTGCACATGGGCTTTGTAAGGCTGTACCAGCTGACGCAAGCCTGTGGAGGGGACCAACATCAGCTCTGGTCTTTTGTTTGCCTTTCCACTCACTGGCATTTTAGTGCATCTGGTAAGGGGAGCAGGCTAGGACCTGGTGCTCCAGGAGGCAATAAGGAGAGTGTGGTTGAAAAGGTGGCTTGTGAGGTGGAGGTAGCCCCACAAGACAATCTTGACCATGTCCTGGCATGCTAGATTTTGGTAGGGAGTCAGAGGAAAAGGAAGGCTTGCTGGTTTTGTCTCTGGGTCTCCTGGGCCTTTAATGGACAGAAGGATTACAGCAGGTGCTAGAGATTGGATGGTGATGATGATAATGGTGGTGAAAGTGGTAGTGGTGGTGGTTGTGATGATGGCAATAGTGATAATAGTGGTGGTGATGAGAGTAGCAGGGATGTTAGTAATAGTGATAGAGATGGTGGTAGTAGTGATGATTATGGTGATGACAGTGGTGATCATGACACTGGTGGTGAAAGTGGTAGCAGTGGCATTAGTTCTAACCCCTCCATAACCCAGGCGTGGGAACTGAAGTAGTGGCTTTATAACAGGACTCTGACCATTAGAAGTCACTTTACACACTGGACTATGCCTCTATTTCACACCCCCTTGACTAGTAGTGGGTCTATACATGTGATAATCATGTTGTAAGACCCCTTGACCAACCTTGTAATGGAACCTATGATATCAATCACTGCAGCAAGGCTATGTGATGTGCACTCCCAGTAAGGGACAGGCCAAGATTGTCACTTCTCCATGGAGGAATGGGTCCCCAAGTCCAGGCCAGCAAACTCCAGCCTACAACAGGTAAGTACACATATAAGGTAGATAATACATGGATTACCACTTAACATTACAATATATACTGGCATTCACTCACATCACACTGTCACTCACTATGTCACACATACTTAGGTCTCTACATACACATAAGAAGACTACGCCCAGTGTAATGTGCCACATAGCCATACTGCAACCATTGCATCCAGGACCAATGTAACACTGTACAGGGTGCTATTCCGCCATTTTAAAATCTTTTACATTCGTCCCCACACAAAAGGCTACTTGTGTCAGTCAGAACTGATGCATCATCTCTGATTTTTGACGCACTGCCGAAGTGGTGTCAGTGTAAGGGCAACTTGAGCAATGCGCCACTTTTGAGGCTGATGCATTGCGGCATCCTTCCCACAGATGCATCAGAATTTCTGACCCAACCTTGGGTCCTTATGCCATGGTGCCTCGTATTGTAAATATGACGCATCCATGATGTCATAACCTGTAATGACGAGGTGCAAGAACGTTTGATGCATCGCTGCTGCAAAGCAGTGATGCGTCAGTTCTTGTAAATGAGACCCGTAGTCTACGATTTTGCTGTGATAAATGTAAATTCAATTCCTAAAATAATATTGTCTGTGAAATTAAATAATGAGGAACCTAATTAATATATTTACACTGTCCTCTAAGCAATCAAGAGTGTAAACACACCCTAAAATCTATGAAAATAGAAACATTTCGAGAATAAAATATATATATTAAACTTGCAAAAAACTTTTCAAAATTACAATTATTGAAAACTTTTAATTACGACATATCACAAAACAGTTAAATTCTCCAATGCGCCGAACTTACATAGTGTCATGATGCAAGGCAATAACTATGAAACCAATGAGACCGATTACAAGAAATAAAATCCAATAGGGCTCGGCGAGGGCAATCTAGACTAGAACATGAGGCATTTATCTTTGAATACACATCAAGGAGATACTTCAGTATTGTTCAATGACACTTTGACCCCTTAATTAGCTTAGAATCCAGATGTGCCTCTGTTTTCTCCCTTTCAATGGTATGAGTAAATATGTGTCTCATTCATCCCACATAAACACTCTCTTGTACATGAAGCCTGCATGTCGCTGGCTGCTGTAATTGGAACAGTCTCGCATGACTATTTAAGCAAGAACTGTATTTGCTTTACCATTGATTGAGATTTGCATGTTTTATTATGTTGAACTTAGCTCTGTTTTTTATAAGCGCTTCCCTCCCATCTGTATAAGGGTGGTTGCATCATACATAACAGTACCGTTATTAACTAAACACAGAATTTGCGAAAATAAAATCACGTTATGCTACCACAACTGCATTTTTACAGTAGTTTGACAGGAAGTCCTTAGACATTGTACTGATTGTTTTGAGATATTGTATAATATCCTATGTGACTTTTAGACGACACAGAGGTTTCTACAGGGATGCCCACCTGGAACAAAGAAATGCCAATATTTACCTTTGGAGGCAAGTTCAACTGCAAATAATGCAGTATGTAATTTTACATGTCATTAGGCTGTCGGGGACCTCACACTCGTTAAAAAACATGCTGAGCCCACAGCAAGTATGATGTCTTTTCCAGGGCCAGTACAGACTGCTCAACATGAGCTAGCTCAAGAGCCTCCATCTGGAAAAGGTAGAACTGAAATCGAGGGGTTGTTCTAATGGTCCATCTCGGTAATACCGAGCGGTGCCATGGCCCCCACTTTCTCACCCACACTTTGGAGAAATGGGAATTCAGTGTGAAAGTGATCAGGTGCCCAAAGCTATGAAATATTTGTGACTTTCCTGACAATCCATGTGTGACAAAAGGGCGTAAAAGAGAAGCTGCAACAAAATATCCCAGTGACAAAAGATCCAGCCTAAAGAAATGTAAACTGTGCAACGAGTGACATGAGCAATCCTCTCATGTAACTACCCGACAGCTAAAGAAAGGGGACCTGAAATTATGTCACGCCTTTGCCTGGACGTCAATAATATGTTTTGGGTCTAGAATTAAACGGTCAGAGCTTCCTGATCACTGATCTCACCACATCTTTGTTTGAACATGGGATAGAGGACAGCCGCAGAGCAGACCAGTTTGAAGGGACAGCGATGTATTTTAAACTATGGGTGGATAATGGGCAATTCTTTCGGAGGAAAGCCTAAACGAAACCTGAGGCGATCTACCCAAACACAGCCAATCATTAGCAGATGAACACATATGCCAGCATCATCAGCATACATTGGTTTAGTCCCATTGAAATGCCTTTGAAGGGCCGGCATCGTCCATTGACACAGAACACTTATAATATGCAGACTTTGATTCAAGAGTAACAATATTTTCTTAACCACTGGCACTTAAGAAGATCTATTGGCAGAGGACCAAGGAGCACCAGGAAGCAAACACTTTAAAAACTGAAGTTTTGCGACTTCCCTTGATGTGGGGAACACTTATATGAGTTGAAGGCTACCTTGTTATTTCATCTAGAGTGTTGGGCTCCTTTTTGTATTAGATGACCACAGTTCATGTTATGTAGCATATGTTATGGAAGTGCAGCATCTTCAAAGTACACATCCTCTAAACATATCTTAGACATATCTGGGTAGGATGGCTCCAGGGATACTGATGCTACTGCAGGGATCTGTGTTTGTCCCCTTGGATACAGATTACGAGTATTGCTTGGTCCTCTCTGCCTTTCGTCCTCCAAGCAAAGACATAATGCTTGCCACTCGGTTGAGTAATGTTTGTTATACAGCACCAAGAAACTCCTGGGTGAACATTTGAGTTACCAGCAGACATTATATTAGGTTATACAAGGAAACAGAATGTGACGGAGCTGAGAACTGTGTGATGTTGGGCCTCTACCCACTGCTATGACGTCAACAGCCCTAGCGCGTCGTCAGAGATGCACATATGTTCACAGCTATGGGGTGCGCAGTCAGCATGAACCCTCTCTCGTTTTTTTATTTATACGTTCCACCATCCCCAGTGTCAGGATATAGGGATGCATGGTGGTACACCACAAGCAAGGCGATATGAGGTATATTAAATAACTTCACAGCTTACATTTCAAGAGCTAACTGGAAATTAGTAAAAAGGAGCGTTTCTGTCATGGTATGCAGCATTGTTGCTAAAGTTCAAGATATGCTTGGAACTCAGCACCTTGAAAGAGTTGTCCATTGTCAGTCTTTAGGCCTGTGGGGACTCAATACGCTATTATGTTTTCTCTTGTGTTTGATGTAATGCCCTAAAGGGTCAAGGGTATGTCCAGGTGTGGGTCCTTTGCGCACTGTGCCACTGGAGCCAAGCTACCCCTGACTGAAGAGCCCCATTGAGATTGAAAACATTCTTGTGTTGCTTATGTTCTGGTTCAAAGAGGCTGTGGCTTGGCAATTAGGACTGGACTGTTCTTAATGGAGCAGGGTCAAAATACATTTACACATAGATGTATCAAACTGAGGTGGGATGGTGGATAAAAGAATGATGGATTGAAATGCTATCCTGAGCAATTGCTAGTGGTTAGACTTATTGCAAGCATCCTCCCATCACCTTTAGTGTGTTTGATGTGACAACGAAAGAGCCCAAGGGTAAGCCCAGATGTGGGTACCTTGCTCAATGTGCCATGGAACCAAGCTATACCAGACTGAAGAGTCCCCCACAAGACAATGCCAGTCTTGGGTTGCTTGTGCTACGGTTCAGAGACAACCTGGCTTGCCAGTTTGGGCTGGGCTGTTCCTATTGGAGCAGGGTCAAAATTTATTTGCATATAGCTGAGTCTAATCCGAGGTAGCATGGTGGGTAAAAGAACGCCAGGTTGCAATGCTTCCCAAGTGATTGCCAGTGGTTTGACGTATTGCAAGCATCCTCCCATCACCTTTTGTGTGTTTGATATTTTCTGTGGCTTCGAACGGATGGATCAGTCTCTGTCGATCAAATGATTTTATTCACTGGTAGCTTTGTGCAGGCCAGACTAGAAGACCAGACTACCTCCTATCAGAAAGTATCTCCCATTGACAATGTTCTGACTTTTGGTCATTGTGTAGTGCAAGCTTCTTCAGTCAAGTATTTGTTGTCCCAGTGGCTTGGCACAATCTGCCCTCGTTGATCGCCTGTTCTGGGATCACATACATGTTAGAGAACCATGCTTTGTGGTGTAGTCTTGCTTTCATTTGCGATGTCTCTCGTGACCCTGATGCACCAACAATGTCAACATAAGCAAGATGGACTGAAGGATTGCAATGTTGCACCACCTTACAACTAGTCCCTCGGTGTTAGTACAAAGTTCATGCCCCACTCTCACAATGCTGATATGGTGCCTGACTAGCCCTATTTCGGACTTGCAGTCCTGATATTAACGTTTTGTATGTGTAGGTGTTTGCTGCCTCTACTGCCATTCGTAGGCATTTATCTTCAGCTGTTCTCTCAACAATTTCTTTCAGCGACAAGGTAGGGCAGGCGGTTTGGGCTATGAATTGCAGATCTTCTTCCATCTCTTATACTTGTGAGTTGTGAGGGTGTGTTTTGGAAGCGGGAGTCTTTGTGAGTAGCTAGCAGGATTATTGCACAGCAACAGCCAGATTAACCCCTGACACATGAACACTACATGATCTAATGTGTCACATTCGGCCTCTTGCCCTGGTTCGAAATTGTGTTTTATACCTTGACATTCTCCAGGTATTGCCCACGGCTGAGACAGTCTGCAAGATAGTCCCAGTTTCATGCAGGGCTATCCCCTCCAGCCCACCCACTTTCCATTCTGGGATGTGTAGTTCTTTTTGAATGCCAGTATAAAATATGAACTGCAAATCCCAACATGCAAAAAGAAAACTTGAACTTGATCAACTACTCACGCATAGACCCGGGAACACCTGAGAACGCTACCTTGTTTGGAATTTTGCGGCTGGATGTTATAATATGTCTTTTGCTATTTTGATAAGAAAATTAAATTAATGCTTTTTCTCCTGCACAATATCTGATCGATCTCATTATCTTTCTTCACAGCTAACAAGGGAGGAACAAATCGACTTCCAGGGACCATTCAACTGGAGAAATATACATCAGCTTTAGGGAGACAATATACATTTTCGGGGAGCAGTGCCTTTCCATGGTCATGCTACTGATTATTAATACTGAGGGACAATCAGGGTTGAAGTGATCCTCAAAGGCACCGCAGATTGTAAGAGATCCGGAGCACTGCCTCACTTCAGACAGAAGACAGGTCATTTTACTACAGTTTATGGATGGACAGATTTTAAACTCCGTGGTATTTGTCGTCCTCCTGTGATTTATGAGTACTTTAGTGCAGTGAATGGGCTACGGAAAGTGTGAGAGGCCTTAACAAGTAGATCGCCACCATATTTATGCCTTAATCAGACCATTAGGCATGTCAAGCAAAGCTACTGTGGGAATATACAATACTCTTCATTTTATATTTTTATAAAGTGAAAACAACTGTTGCCAGTGGGTCCAAGGGCCCAATATGTGGCCATTTGAGACTTAAAATCTGCCCGAGTTGCATCTGTCTTTCCTCTACCTAGTGGCTTCTTAAAGACTACAAAGTTAAGCTTCGACTAACCCCAGACACTGCTTGTGTCTCCATCCACTCCCCTTCCTAGGGCACACTCATTTTCAAATCCATGTTGCTGATAAGCCTTGACCAATCTCCTTTCTACTCCCATTCACTTGTCCAGCCAGATTTCCTGGCAGCCTCTCAAACCTTCCGCTTGCGTCTCTGTGTTCCTCTCACACTGCTGTGCCCTAGTCTCTCCTCCATCCTCCTGCACACTTGACACCCGTGCATCCTTTCTACTTTCCCCAACCCTCTCGTCCCTTCTCCCACCTGCTTCCCATCTCTGTGTCCTTTCTACTTCCACCCACTATCTCATGCTCCCTCCTACCTCCTGACTCCCATGTCTGTGTATAATCTCTCTCTTTTTCCCAGCCCATCTCCCAATCTGCACTCCAATATCCCACCCAATCTCCGAAAACAATGATCCCAACTGACTCCTAGTCTAAATGTGCAGTAAAGAAGTCAAATAGCCATCCCGTATCCCAGCAAAAAAATGGGGTATCCTAAAGTGCTAAGAATGACCAACGTTTGATGACATAAGACGCTTCATCCAGTGCCTTTCCTTTCTCCTTCCCTAATGCATCAACTGCCTCTGAATTTGGCAATTTCTAAATAAAATGGAGGAGTACACTTCCCTGGTTGCTTCAATGGACAAGACTCCTGAGTGGCTTTTAACCGTTGTAAAGCTCTATCCTACCTATTCCGTTACGTGGAAACATTTGCCCTCCGTGCTTCTGATCTCTTCATAATGGGACTGCGGCAGCCGTCTGAACCTTTGACTTTTCCGGACAAGTCTAAGATTCTGACTGCAGTTTCAGTCCTTCTTAGGTGAGCTCATAAGTAGGGTATTAACATCCATGAAATGCCTTCTCCCACTTTGAGTAAGTTAGTGGTTAGTGACCTGTGCCTGCATCAGTACATATAAGGCAGTGCAGACTCGGATCCTCCTTCCCAGTACTACCCTACACACAACAAGAGCATGACAAATATAGACTTCAGAAGACCTAAGCCATGTTAATGTTGGGTACGAGACACCTTTAGTACTACCAATGCCTACAAGTCATCAGTTGTCCTCTCTGAAACAGTGCCACCCTCTCCAATGCCAGACAAAGCCTGGAAACTACCAGGAGCAGAGCAGAAACACAAGTCGCCCCTACCTGTTAGCTGGCAGTCCGCGAGGTGCCTTCTTGTGTCACTTTTATTAAAGTCCAATGCCACACTCTTGTGGTTGAAGGTCAGGCAAAGCATATGAAGGTAAAAAATGAGAGAGATCTCCTTAAATAATGATGTTGTGTGATAAAGTGTTATCTGACGGCTATGTTATTTTTCAGAGGTTTTTGCCATTTAGACAACTTGGAGAAACCCTCAAGAATAATAAAGTAGTATGTGAATTTAATATGCATTTGCCTTTGCCACAATGGAATAAAACAAAAATCGTGTGGGCAATATGGCACAAACAAGTTACTATATTTGGACCTAAACAGACATTTTTTTATCGTTTTCATTAACGTTTCCATACAAAAGTGGTTATTTGCTTCAGCCTAGTCTGCTCATCTGTTTCATCATGGCAGAAATGTTCTTTGGACAACAAGAAAAGTACCACTTACTTACAAATCTCAAATGTAATTCCTGATTTTTGCATGAAAGAAAAACAATGTGTAACAATAAACAAGAATTACTTGCAACAATTCGTATTCATGTTGTCTCTTTAATGTTTAACCTTTTAGACGAGATCTGTAATACATAGAATGATTTCACTGGGGTGTATGGTGGGACAGAAGACCTAGCAAATGTAATTGAATGAACTGTGACCCGGAACAGGAATTCACAACTGTACCCTTTCACAGATTCGCCATTGCTTTGTGAAGTGTTTTTCTTAACAATAGATTGCTGCCTTTAGAACATAGCTCACAATTCTGCAATATCTTGAGGAGCATTTTAATGCTAACATAACCCGATTGGAATCCTACTACCCATAAGGTCTTCAGCCAGGCGCGCAACTCCCATTGGGCAAAAGGAACTTCTGCCCCCAATTCGACCCCCACCCCCCTCCACGTCGTGGTCAGAGCCCGGGTTGCAGGTTCCTCGGTGCTTGCCTCTGCCTGAACAGGGCACTGCTTGAAAAGCCAGCGTCCGACTCCGAGAAAAAAATTTCTGTGTTTTTTTAAGAGACACTTTAGCTTTTCCTGCTGTTGGAAAGGAGGAGTGGAGGTCAACAGTAAATAATGAAATGCTAGTTCACAGAGCCCATGGTGGGGGCTTTCACTGTGCAGGGCCATGTGCTTTAGCATTTCTCACTGAGACAATGATTGCCCATTAACACTGTGATGAGGGAGGCAGCAGTTGCAACTGAAAGGCGATCCCTGTTCCCAACCTGGCTGTTAACCTGAGACCTTCCAGTCAAAGAAGGTACACAGTATTGTATTCAGGACAACTGAATTATGCAATTGTGCGGCTACAGCATTTTTCACATTACCATAGACTTGCTGCATTTGCCACATAATCCATCATATGCGGCATATTCTGTAGATTTTAACAAAAATATATTTATTTTCTAAGTCAAACGGTTCAAAAGTCACTAAATACGCAGCAACACGTGTTGCTGGGCAGTGGAAGACCCTTCACAAAGCTTGACTGGTCACCTATCTACTGCTTACTGCTTTAATTGGGTATCAAACTGGTACTAACGAGGTACAATTAATGCCCACACAGTGCTAATAAGTGTAAAAATAACAAAGTAATGAATAGTTTCCCATTACGCTGCAAAATTTGCCTTTGCTTGCCACATAATTTACTCAACCCTGCTGCATTAATTGGCCCTCCCCTGTCGCATAATTCCAGTGGCCCTAATTTTATATAATTGCATTTATATGGTTCTTAGTACCCTTGACAAGAGGGAAAAATTGCTATGTACATGCAACAAAAGAAGAGAACGTTTTTCTTTTTTTAAATGCTATTGCTTTGGTTCAGTGTCCATCAAGCAGTCCAGAGTTTTTTGCCAACCACATCTTGCATTCTGGGGAGCTTGTGTTTTTGGTCATAAAAATTCCAAGTACTGGCTAAAAAGTCAGAACATGCAAAGTGTTATTGGAAAATATGGGTCTGTGCAGCAGTTACCTTGTTTTGGTGGTTGATGGTAGGTGGGACCAGCACTTAATAGTGGGGGCAGGGACTTTTAAAAGATGGTCCAGAGGGCAGTCTCTGAGCAAAATGCTCCTGGCTGCCTGTTCTATCCCAGAAGGAAGGTCAACCATGGCCCAAGCATTGATTTTGCCTGTAAATCTTTCAGGAAGGATTGGCGTCAGGGTGGTAGTTTGATAATAATGTCATGTCACACAGTTACTTTAACAGCCTGGCAGTTACTCTAACACTCACTACAAAGGCAGCAGAGGAGAGCAGCTCGTCACAGTGCTTCTCTACCTCATGATTGCAACCTAGCTCAGTTTGGGTATGGTGGGACATGTGCACCACAGTAGGAAGAAACATGGCTTGCCATATTGCGCTACAACTTATCAAAGGATGCTGGGTGCTGACCTCATATACTCTACCCCAAAGAACCCCGTGTGTGCCTCTTGCTCTGGGTATTTTTTAGCTGAACTTGTCATGTACAAACAAGTGGATCTGCATGGCACTGTGCATGGACAGCACCTGGCACTTAGCCCACCAAAGCTTTCTGCCACAGCAGATGGTGCCCACCCTGCCTTTTTCTACACTATGCCAACTTCATCTGGCAATGTACTACTGTGTGTTAATGCACCTTCTACTGAGACACAGTACAGATACTTCCCATTGCTTGAATGTCTGCATGTAGAGGGGATTTTAAAGCTCAAGTGTGGGTCCAGAAACAACATTTTACATTGACACAAGTGATGGACTCTCCGAGGTTGAGTGGGAATGACATCTGGACAAATAGATTAAACCAACCCCATTCTGCATTAAAGCAAATAAGTAGCCGGGGGGAGGAGCCAAGATGGCGACCGGGAAGGACGCTTGATTAAGCGCTCCTCTTGGGCTCGCCACGGAAAAATTTGCGGGGCGCTCCTGGGGCGCCGCTGCCACATCCCTGTGGCGGGATCCGCTTCTGCGGCCGCTCTCCACTTGCTGGTGGCTCCAGGTGCGTTCGGGCGGCCGGGCGGAGGTGCTGCCGCGGAGCGGACCGGAGCGGAAAGCTGCGGCCGCCATCTTGTCGGCCACGCCGGGCTGGTCGCGCCCCCGGAATCTGGAAGAGAGGTGGGTGCGCGGAGCCGGGAGCGACCCACCTCGCGAGGGCGTTAAGCCCATATTCTGACTCGCCCCCCCCCCCCCTCGCCAGGATATCGGACATCGGGGCTCTCCCCCCCCCCCCCTCCGCCGGACGTGGGGAGTTCCGAGGCACAGCGGCGAGCCGCGGCTGGGAACGAGCGAGGAGACGCACTTCCCCCCCGCAAAAGGCCTTGTGGGAGTACAACAATAGGCCAGGGGCAAATTCGCTCCATGAGCGGGTCGGGACCCGCTCCCTGGACCCCCCCGGATGCTTCACAAGGCTGTGGAGCCTGCCGGGCGGCTGTGAGCTCGGCCACAGCAGCCGTGCCCTCTCCAGGAGGCTGCTGGCGTTGTCTTCTCCTGAGGTGGGGTTTTGCACCAGATTGGAGGTCCTGACGGTGAGACGGGTGCACGGTGAGGGGAACTGGGAGTCATTGCCTTTGCCCTGTGCCGACTACCCCCTCCCGCCCACAAGGGGGGATGAAGGACGGGTGACGAATCCTTACGTGGGCCACTGGGGGTGCCTCCTTTATCTCATGTCTGATGGCGCGGTGCGCCCGCCCCGGGAGTCGTCTCTGAGCCTGCAGCTGGATATCGAGGCCACCACAGACGTGGTCCGTGCAGGGTCAGTCAGGATCAAGCTAAGCCATATCCTCTGTTAAATGGTGCTGACCTGCACCACAGGGTGGAATAGCGCTTAAAGAACTGTGCGGGCCCGTAATACACTAAGCTCGGGAACGCCACTCCCCTACTCCACACCGAAAGAGGACCTAGAGCCTGGAGCTGGCTGCCGACCGGGGGCTTGTGACACGTGTGTGGAACTAGCGACGGGAGGTACTGGATCGCCTGAATAAGATCTCGCTTAGAGGACCATCAGCAGGGCCGAAGCCTCAAACACTGAAGTCTGCACTGGCTTGGCCACGCGGGGAATTGTATGCCCTCCTCGCTTGCAGGGCCCAGAGAACGCAGGTGTGCGTGTGATTTTAGGAGGAATCAGGCCGCAACAGATAAGTCAAAATGGCCGGAAGGCCCAAATCAGCTAAAAACCAGGATCGGAGCACGCAAGGCCAGGCACCCGGAGATCAGCAGCATACGCCCTCTCTGCAGTCATTGGAGTCCACGCTCATGTCCCATTCCTCACAATTCGAGAAAGTTCTGCAAGCAATCATGGACACTAAAACCTCACTGGAAACCAGGATAGACACGGTATCGCAAGATCTGAACATCCTTAGAGTAGACCATGGCAAACTATCTGATAAAATGAAGACAACGGAGGCGGCGCTAAGTGAACTGGCCCCCACGGTAGCGGATAACCAAAAACAAATTCTCCGCCTAGATGCAGAAGTTAAGTCACTGCTGAGAAGAGCAGAGGAGGCGGAGGGCAGATCCCGCCGCAACAACATACGGTTTCTCGGTTTTCCTGAAAAATCTCTGGATCAAAGCTCAGAGCTCCTGTTGGAACACTGGTTAATTAAAGAGGTCTTGAATGGAACTCCATCCAAATTCTTCTCAGTGGAAAGAGCATACAGAATCCCCGGACGCCCCCCGGCACCGGGCCAACCTCCGAGACCACTGATAGCTAGGTTCCTAAACTTCAGGGACCAGGATACCATACTCCAACAGTTCCGCAGCAAAGGCCCATACAGGTATGAGGATTCGACTGTTCATGCTTATCCAGACTTCACTCAGGATGTGCAAAGGCAACGCAATTCCTTCACCCAAGTCAAACAACGCCTCCGGGAGTATGACATAAAATATGCATTAATGTTCCCCGCTAAACTTTGCGTAATAACAGATGAACGCACCCATGTGTTCACCTCTCCGGAAGATGCCTGGACGTGGATGCATGCCAAAGGCTTCGCCCAACCACGCGAGGCAGCCGGTGCTGACGAGAACTGGTCAACGACGAAACCTATGAAACGATCTAAGAGGCACGCCAGGGGTCAACCCACGGAGGAACAGGCTGCAGAGGAGAGAGCAAGGGCCCTTAAAGAAACTCCCCTACTAACTCAGAACTCCTTTGAGACGCTTAGGTCCCATCCAGTGGAGGGCTCGGACTCGATCAGCTCGGACTCTACATTAACGGAGGCATTGAGAGGCCCGGAGTTCACCCCCAGGTCCGCAGACGCACTCTGAACAAAAACCACTGAACTATCCCCCTAGGGGGGTCCAACCGCCACAGCCGGAGCACAGAACTGAACTTTGCTACTTCCTCCTGAAATAGGTGATCATATCACCTGAACTTCTGTATCCTTACACGTTTGCTCCTGGAGATAACTCCTTTATTCATATTGTGCGCAGCTGGTGACGCAGAGCGGAGGTGGGGTGGGCGGAGGGCCGTGCCCTGGGAGCGCCCCAAGCTAATTGCGGACCGTGTCTGCAGAAGGATGCGAGCCCCTAAAATGAGCCGCATCTGGATAGTATTATTGCTCCCCCGCAGATATCCATACGGATACACCTTAGCCCGCACCCACTATGGGTGTGTGGCCTGTTGCAAGTTCACAGTTGGGGTTGGGATCCAGTTGGGGAGGGTAAGAGGGTAACTATTAGTTCGTGCACTACCGGTCTGCTCACAACACTGTACAAATGCCCGGCGGTGTGGGGCCCGCCCGCGGGGGCTGCGGGGGCGGTGGGGACCCAGTGGAGCTTCCCGGGTTCTGGGGTGCGAGACATACATTCACAAATTGAATATGGCCCAATCCACAACCCATAGCACATACAAATATGACATAATCACCTGGAACGTCAGGGGACTGGGGACTCCGGGCAAGAGGGCCAGGGTGCACACACGACTCAAACGCCATGGCACACATATTGCAATCCTACAAGAGACTCACTTGCGAGACCCAGACCTGCAGGATCTACGTAGTAAATGGGGAGGTCAGATTGTGGGCACATCCTTTTCATCCTTCGCGAGGGGGGTACTCATTTGGATAGCAGGAAGTGTCCCCTTCGCTCAAACATCGCACAAGATAGATCACGAGGGCAAGTATGTGGTGGTGGAGGGTAAGCTGGACGGCAAACAATTGTCAATTATAGGGGTATACGCTCCCAACAGCGCACTGCCTGAGTTCCTGAGTACACTCACTCCAGCGCTATTAACGAACCCCGAAGCACCCGCCATATGGGGAGGAGACTTTAATTGCACGACAGATCCAGCATTGGACAGGTCAAATCCCCCCACACATTCAGTAGTCATTAGACACCTCAGCCGCCCATTATCGACATGGGCTAGTAACATGAGCCTTCATGACATATGGTGCATGAAACACCCACGACACAGGGAGTATTCATTTTACTCAGCACCACATAAGGTACACACTAGGATAGACTTGATGTGGGGCACTCAGGAGATCTGCACAGGGATCAGCGGAACAGAATATCTAGCCAAGACACTATCAGATCACTCACCGCTTAATATAGCCTTGGACTGGGGCAGGAAGCGCCAGGCTATTCCAACATGGAGGCTACAAGCGGAAGCATTACATGACCCTGCATTCACAGACTCACTGAGAACAGCGCTAAAACAGTACTGGGAACTAAACACCGGCACCACAAAATCAAGAGCAATGGAGTGGGACGCACACAAAGTGGTGATTCGTGGACATTGTATTTCCACTACATGGGGGGTGAGGTGCACACTTCACGCAGAGGTTATCAAGCTGGAGAAGAAACTAAGAGTACTAGAAAACGCGGTTGCTCGCAATGAAACGCCATACACGGCTCTGAAGGAAACGCGCGCGGAACATGCAAAGGCTGATGCCACATTACGCCTCCACGACCACAGACACCACGTGGCTAGGCTACAGTCGGAAGGCGACAGATCTGGTAGGCTGCTTGCGTGGCTGCTGCGGGAGGACCGGCGGTGCCCTCCAATAGGGGCAATAGGAACAGGCGCAGGCGCAATAGCTACTACGCAGGTCAATATAAATGATGCGTTTAGGGAATATTATACACAATTATACACCAAAAGCACATCAAGCACCATTCAACAGCTTGTGTCCTTTCTAGCAGACTCTCCTCTGCCCCAACTAATGCACGTCGACAGAGAGACACTAGAAGCCCCCATCACATTAGGGGAACTTAATAAGGCCCTCGAACAACTACCTAGGAATAAAGCCCCAGGTACAGACGGCCTGCCATCAGAATACTACTCCACTTTTGCGACACACCTTAACACACACCTCCTAAAAACGTTCGAAGAAGCAGGGATCAACGGTATCCTGCCCCCCTCAATGAGAGAGGCAATGATAGTGGTCCTTCCAAAGCAGGGGCGTGACCACACTGACGTCAGGTCTTACAGACCTCTCTCACTATTGAACCTAGACTGTAAGATACTTGGCAAAATCCTGGCTAATAGACTAGCTCCCTACATGCATATCCTGGTACATGATGACCAGAATGGATTCATCCCGAAACGTAACACCTTTCTAAATATTCGGAGGCTGCTCAGTGTGATGGGAGATACCTCCCCGACCGCACTCGAGGAAGTGGTGATATCGCTTGACATAGAAAAAGCGTTTGATACATTAGAATGGGACTTCCTGTTTGCCACCATGCAGTTATTGGTCCAAAATTCATAAACTGGGTACGTATTCTGTACACTGCCCCACAGGCCAGGGTGAAGACGGGAGGAGTAATATCAGAAACCTTTCCGATTAGCAGGGGAACAAGACAGGGCTGCCTCCTCTACCCCCTCCTGTTTGCTTTAGCGATGGAACCACTAGCTGTACGCGTCCGGGCCAAAAAAGAAGAATGGGGGGTGTCAAGGAACGGTACTCTCCACTCCATATCATTATACGCAGATGATGCCTTGATATACATATGCAGAGTTTGAGGATTCGCTGGCCCCAGTGATGTCGCTACTATCCGAGTTCGGAAGGGTATCTGGTCTAATAGTTAACTGGGGGAAATCCTGTATATTCCCACTAACCAGCTGGCCCCCTGCGAGGCAAGAGAGCGCCCCATCAGGCCACCTAAAATGGTGCTTCGACACATTTAAATACCTAGGGATCAACGTCTACCACAAGGCGGAAGATCTAAGGGATGGAAATCTGGGGAAAGCGGTGTCCTCTGTTAAGAGCTCAATACGCTTCTGGAATAAATTACCACTCTCACCACTGGGTAAAGTAGCTATAGATAACATGCTGATATTACCTAGACTGTTGTATTATTTTGCGGCCCTGCCAATCAATATCCCCAAAAGCTTTTTCGTTGGCTTGAACTCCATCCTACTACAGCTGGTGTGGGGTGAGGGCAGAAGGCGGATTGCACTTACCACGCTGCATCATCCGGTAGCAATGGGTGGACTGGGCGCCCCAAACTTTGAGCTCTATTCTGCGGCCGCACAGCTGCAGTGGATCTTAAATTGGCTCCATAGTCCCAGCTCGGCAGAAACCATATGGCTGCAATCCCGACTCCAGGGCGCTCCCGTACTAGTGTGGTTGCTGGACAAGCAGACTAAAAGCACATGCACAAATCCATTGATGATAGTGGCACACACATATTGGAAGAAGTATATCCAAAAGGGAATTAAAAGGCTACCCTATTCACCACTCCTCCCATTGGATCGGCTCCCCGGGTGGGTGGAAGCCGGCTCATATTCACCTACAACTTGGTCAGACGCAGGTATAAGCACAGTAGGAGACTGTTTCGAGGAAGGGAAATTAATGACTTTCGAAGCTATACAGGCCCTCACAGAGATCAATCCGGGGCAATTCCTGGCATACCACGCGATATGCCATGCAATCAGGAAAACGTGGGCATCTGGCGACGCAGAGCCTGATATCTCAGTCACCCTGCACCACATGCTGAACTGGGATCCCCAAGGAAAAGCAGTCTCAAACCTTTATAAACTTCTGAACAGACCCCCGGAAGACAACCTGCAGAAAGCTAGGGAGAGGTGGAATACCGTATTGCCCACTCCGATCTCAGAGACAGAATGGCCAAAAGCTCTGTGCCACACAAGCGAGGTCTTAAGAAACCCCAGATTCAGATACACACAGTTCAATTATCTACATCAGACATATCTGGCGCCGGCCAGGATTAAGCGCATGTTCCCCGGATCGGACCCAGCCTGTCCCAGATGCAAAATACCAGCAGCACAGTTCTATCACATGGTCTGGGAGTGCCCGCGGTTGGGGGTGCGGTGGGGGGGGTGGTCACAGCCTTAGCGGAAATCACGGGGCTCAACCTGGACACGAATCCCAAATCCTATCTACTCGGACTAAGGACAAGGACGAAAAGAAATAAACACTTGCACAGGTTTGTGGATCTAGCGTATGTAATGTACAAAAGACTGATAGCAATGAACTGGAAGGCTCGCAGCACACCTGACTTAAAAGTCTGGCTCGCCCTCACGTTACGCTGGGCTCGCGCTGAGCATCAGGTATTAACAAATTTAGCTCGTACGGGACTGCGACAGGCGGGCTGCGAGACCTGGGGCGTCTTAGTGTCCAGGCTAGAAGCCAAAAACGATGAAAGACCCCCCTGAATCACAGACGGCTGCACCCACCCGGAAGGCTGTGGGCCCACCCTCCGGCAGAAAGACATCACCACATCTGGGGAAGCATATATATCCATCATTAATGCCTCGCCAACATGGATAGCACAGCAGCCCCCCCTCCCAATGCATGCATGCCACAGCACTAAGAAGCCTGCACACTCAACCAATAGTCACCAGCGCTACGCTCCACTATGCCATTCTGTTTTGAAAAATCAATAAAAATATATTTAAAAAAAAAAAGCAAATAAGTAGCCTGAGGGTACAGCACTTGGTTTTGAGATTTAAACATATTTATTTTCCTAAAGATACATACATCAAGTTTCTTGATATTGACACACTTCAAAATATGTATATTATGTATATTGAACATCCATTTCAATACAAGGCTAGATCTCTCCGAGGTTGAGTGTGAATGACACCTGGGAGAATACACTAAACCAGCCCATTATGCATGAAAGCAATGAAGTAGCCTGAGCCACAACACTTGCTTTTGAAAGCCATATTTCTTTTCCTAAAGGTTCATACATAACATTTCTTGATATTGAAACACTTCAAAATATTTATATCATGTGTATTAAACATTCATTTCAATACAAGGCTAGACATAAAATTTTCTGTCTGAAATTCTTTAAATCATGGTTATCCATGGGCTGGCTCTTCATGCTCCATCCCTCCAAAAATGTAATTTGGTACCCCCAGATTTCCACTATGACTCCTACTTAGTATTCAGCAAGGTGAACTCATTCGCTTTCTCATACTTGGGAAGCCCACTTGGGTCAACCAGTAAGTTGGACTCTAACCATTCCGGAGCAGCACCAAAAGTGGATCCTCTGGGCACCGTTGGAAGATGTACCTCAGTAACTGGCCATATGTTGGTCCCCTGTGCCACTTTATTTTCCTGTGTACTGCAGTGTAATTTTACTTTTACCACATTGTCCATAGGCAGTCACCTGAGCACTGTTTATACTTTCATACTATTCTCTGTCCCTGTATTCATGCTCTCCATATGACATTTCCTGTTTTTTCCTGCTCCCAGGAACCCAAAACTGAAGGTGGTTGCACTTCTAGAGATGTGCAGATAACCTAGAAGACATAAGTGAGTTCCTGCACAAATAAAATGAGTTCCTGCACATGCAGAGAGAGTAGGTCTCTGTCATAAACAGACCCCGTCCTATTGAAGAGTGGAGCACATTCAGAGATAAAGTTGACCTTTTTCAATAAAGCACAAACTCGACCTGAAGGTAATGGAGCACTTTACAGGAGCACATGTAACAAAACACAAGGTCACAAAGATTAAGGGATTTTTCCAGAATCTGGGGATGTATTCAATCCTGGTTTCTCAGTTCCAAAGTTGGCAGCTGTGGCCCTAACAATACAGCTGAGTCACTGCATATGTAGTCCGGAACAACTGCATAGTTACAGCTGAGTTTGTGCATGGGTGGAGCTGAGCTTCTCCAGATAGAATGTTGAGTTCTTTGCAGACAGCTAATTTCTTGCACTGAACCAGAGCAGAGTTCCTGTATACATAGGGCTGAGCCCCTACACACAGAATTCTGGAGATTCATAGATTATTTTGAGGCAGTCCACAGGCAGAGTGCAGCTCCTTCAGTATTCATTTCTGTAATGTAAAAGCTGAACTTCTGTGGGGACTGAGACACCAGTCACCAGCTCCTAATCTATGGGATTGGTAAGACTGACACTGAAAGGGGGTCAGGAGGAGAAGCTAGGAGGGGAGATGGTAGTGAAAGGTACTAAGGAAAGAAATTGTGAAAAAAGAGCGACAGAGACGAGATAGAGAACAGTGACAGAGAAGAGCACGAACATGTAAGACATTAATTAAGGAGGGCCGAAAGAGAGGCTAAAGAAATGAGAGGAGAACGTGACTAAGATGGTAAGAAGAAAGAAAACGTGTGAAACTGGCAATGGCAGTGTGATTGACCGGTGAACAAGCAGCAAGAAATTATGCTAAGGCAAACTTTACTGCACAATTCACCTATTACGTTCACTCTCTTCATCACCAGAAGTCTGACTGTCAGCGATGGCACTACTAATTGTGGATGTTGCAGGTGCAAAGAAACATTTAGGGTATAGCACTTTTGTTGTTTTTCCAAACTAAGCATAAAATATACTGTCAGTTCCTGCTGCTTTCACTCTGCGGACAATGGATATAACTCATGCCAATGTCCTGCTTCTTCAGGACATCATGCACAATGTCGTCATTCATTGTCAGTCCTTCTGTTACCACCTCTCCCAGCTTAATAGCAATAGGCAAACCCCAAACTGAGTGGATGGATGCGTGAAACCTAAAGCCTGTGAGAGAGAGTGAAGTTCAAGAATACAGAAGGAGGGATTTCTTTAAGCAGCCTCATGGTCCAATCATGGTTTCCTCAGCATTTAAAGGGTCTACGCACTTCCCTAGACTGCTAGCTATTCCTTCCATCTTCCTGCGAGAGATCATTGGCATCTGTTCAGGTGGAGAAACATAAGCTTCTTACTGGCTGCTGGCGCAGTTGGTGCCAGTTAGCTGGAGATACAGCATCCCAGTAAGAGGGGGACAGAGGGCTGACAAGCATGGCCACACCTTTCCACATACATGGATCTATGCCCAGGCCTCTGTCTGGCTATCCTCATATCACTCATTCTAATCCTGCAGCAGTGGGTTTTCTGCTGCTGATGCCCGATAACAAGATTTAATCTAATTTTTACACAGCTTTGGCTCCTTCATAGACATAGCTGACAACATTATTTACCATAATTAATTTCTCGTGCTGCATATGCACAGTTACATTTTGTGTTCTTTAGCCAAACCTCTTTCATTCGTAGAAAAAGAAAATGTGATTGAGTGTTAATTTGGCCAAGTCAGGTATCTGTTATTTCGTGAATAAATATCTAACCTGCAACTTTCAAACAGAACCTAGCTTTATAGTTTTAATTTTCAGTATTGGTGATTTCCTGTCAGAGAAGCGCGTAGCTATTTCAAGAAAGGATTGTAGTGCCAAAAAATGAAAAAAAAATCATAAAAATTCTGTATACTATTTTAAATGATAAAAAATACCCCAGTAAAAAAGGTACTCATCATCTGGACCATTGTCTCTGTTCCACCCTGATGGGTACAATGGAGATGCATCACTATTAAAAAAATAATTTATTTGTTTTGATCTTCGTAAATATTTATGTTAAACATCACATTGTACTTTAACTCATAGTGCTTATGCACATAGACAAAACTAAACCTTAAATGAGAGACAGTGTAATCAAAGTGTGGCCGATGTACAATACCTACATAACACAGTAATTTACATATGGCCTACTCCCTAGACTTCATGGGGAACACAGCGTAATGCCTATGGGAAAATACTACAAGAATAGAAATAGTCACAAGGAATGGTGAAGGTAAACTTTGGGAGCATTTTCAACTTTTAACCCTTTTTTTAATTTTATTAGATCAACTAAGGAAGAAGATGTGGAGAAATGACTAAGTCAACATGGGGACCTAGTTTTGAATCCAGCTTAGCAGTTGACCTACAATTGTGCATTTCTGGGCAAATGACTTAACCTCTGATGAACTGATAATGCCTTAATTGAATGTCAATTTGTGTAATTCAAAGTTTTAAGTCCTCACATGATGTATGCAATCTTGCTTTGGCTTCCATTACTACTCATAATATCCAACACTCTGTTACTTTGCAGCTAAGTTTGTGCTATAACAATATAAACACGTATGTTTCTACATTGTGAAGCTATCCCACTTACTCCACTCTGTGAATGTGCCTTCCTTTTTAGCTATTTGTGAACTTCCCCCTTTTTGTGGCATTTAGCTAGAAGTCCCAAATAATTTTCTTTACCCTAGTATGTGTCACACCTTTATTAGTGTTCATGTAAGTCTATTTCTTGTGTTTATTGGGAGATCCCCTTACACATCTTCTTGTTCCTCGGGCATATTTGTTTATTATGTCTCTTTGTTTTTGGTAAGAGGAGACACCTTTCCAATAAGGCTACAGTGCTTTCTTATCTGTGTAGCAGACATGCACACATGGGCAAGACTCTCTCTGTACCAACCATCCTGCAGACATCCGATGGACGCAGGTGTGGTGAATACTCTCGGATCTCCAGCAGTGCTTAGTAGCTTTGTGGAAATTATTGGCAAAGCCAATAGATCTGGTTGTAATAGGCTGATGCACTAAAATACAGACAAATAAAGTGCTGTTTGCATGTTTTAGCACATTAAGCCCAGACATATTGGCAATGTGTGCTCTCATACTGTCTCTGAGGACGTGTCTACCAACATTGTGTGACATGGTAGCCCCGCCACTGTGGCTTGAAGTACTAGCTCCTCACCCCGAAGTTTAGGTCTAATTGTGACCCTGTCTTCAGCTACAAGAGACCTCTGCATTCTATATGCTCATATTGAGCACATGTGCGCAAGAAAGAGACCGCATAGGCCAGATGTACTATTCCCAATGGAAAACAAGAAAACCATGGATGTTCAATTTACTCACCAAGTTGTGATGAGACCTATGCACTTATAGGTGGCATCAAAAATGGTTCATTGGCAAAATCAACTGATTTACAAATATTAATTAGGTAGATAGCAATTTCGATCCACAGTTGGCTGGTTGGCCACTAAAGTAAGGATGGAGGACTGCAATTGAAAGAGACCTTCGTTCCTGCATTCCCGAAAAACGAGCATTTTTTAAAACTGCCTGTGCTCATAAAGGGGCAGGGTCTGCCTTAATTTTAAAAAGCATTCCATCTTGGGAAGACATCGGAGGGGAAAATGCAGTAGTCATCCGGACCAGTTGCTACCACCAGTGCTGTCAACAAGATTCCCAAAGGGGAAGCTGTGAATCATCGATCATCTCCAACTCGGAGAAGTCAAGACTGATACATGGTTTGTGACTGCAGACACAAACCACTGATACACCACTCTCCAAATCACATATAGGAGAGGGATTTCAAAAGGGTTACAAAAGCCCTTTTGTGAGTCTGAAAGATTTCTATGACTTAAAAAAGTGGGGTTTGTATACTTTGCAAGACCGGCTGTAGTCACAAACCCAGTCAGTTTCCAATCCACAGTGTTTGTGATCATAAAAGGGCTTTGTATATCTCTTTTGATTGCTTCCACCTAACAGAAAAAGAGAAATGTTCATGACCATTAGGTTTTAAGCTACTGTAATCCATACTATATCCAAGGGCATCATCTCCTTTTTCAAACAGTGAGCTGTCTTCACCCCCTCAACCGTAAGGGTATTAGTGGATTCGTTCACACAATGTATAGATGGCTAGATGCCAAGAATGGGGCCACTTAATAGCATAGTCAGAGGATATAACAACATCTTCTTTACAGTCGTCCTTCTGAGTACTCCCTTCACTGGGTGTTACTGTGGGTTATTTTAGGAGAATGTGAATTACGTAGCCTACAGTGTCACATGTCTGCCCTCGGATTTCCTAGTGGCCAGAGGAGAATCTGATTTAACTGGCTGGTGGTCATCTGCCACACCTGTGAAGGAGATTGCGGTTAGCTTCTATAAGCTGCTACTCTGTGCTGCCCAAGATCCTCTCCAGATGTTCTCCTAAGTTTCTTTGAGATGCCGGTTCTTGTCTAGACCTGGCAGACGTTCATATATGTCCATTTATTGTCTTTGAGGAGCATGAGACGACTCCTGTTTGCACCAAAATAGCACCGGATGGATCACTGCCTGCTGAAAGGGATATTATAACCACATGTTGTGAATTATATCCAGAGCCACTTGAATTATGCAATATTGTGGTTGCAGCATTTTTCGCATCGTTATGGATTTGCTGCATTTGGCACATAATCCATCTTCTACTGCATAACCTGCAGATTTTAACAAACAAAATGCTGTTTCTAGCTCAAACAGATCAAAAGTTACTACAATCAGAGTTACCTGTGCTGCCACCCAGTGGAAGGTCTGGGGCAAAGGTTGACCAGTCATCTTTCAGATGCTTATTATTCTATTTGGATGTCAATGTTGTATTTGGAGGAGGTGAAACCTTTGCCTAGTGTTAACATGTGAAAACATAACACGTTTAGGCAATGATAGTAACACAAGCTGTGCTGAATTATTCTGCATAGTTTACCTATCTTGCCACATAATTTAGTAAACCCTGCCACATAATTTGGTCCTTCTCTGCTGCATACTCCAGTGGCCCTTATTATATCAAGTCTTGCCTCTTGATATTCTTTGACCCATTGTCTGACCAGAAAGAGTGAAATTGCTTTTCTGCAAGAGTTTGAACGTACCCTGGTTTGTTTTAAACAGTTGGAACATTCCTCCTACTCACTGACAGGCTGTGCCATGCCAGTTTTCTTTTAAATAAAACGTTTACATTTAATTTTGATAGGAGTGAAAATTGAACAGTTATCTCATGGGGTATTTCTGCTTATCAAGCTCTAGTTTCAGCAGTCGGAAGTTTCCACTCCACCACTGCCGCTGTCCATGCTGTTGTCTCTAGGGTGCCCTGAGGGCAGCACTTCTCACTCTCACACCTTCTGAAGCCTCAGAGAAGAGATGCTAGCAATATAAAGGTGTGCTACCTAATTTGGCAGGTTGTATACCCAACCACGCTTTCTGTCCGGACGTGTGAAATTGTGCTTGCTTAATTCTCCCTTGTATATGACTTGTATGGCAGGTACAAACGGCAATCTTCTATCTACCACCAACTGTGCCCTATCACCCAATATACGAAGGGCTGGCCAGAGTTCATCAAGCAAGAACAAGTTAGAAGACAGAGGCAAAGGCAGTGATGGTGGAACAATTTTTGGAGTGCGAGTGCTGCCATCAGTGTTACATCACTGAAGTTATAGGGGATGGGAAAATCTCAGCATCACACAAAGAACAAGTATAGCAAACGAGCCACACCCAATCAGCAGGAGAGTGAAAGGGGCAGTGAAAAGAGAGGAATGCGGATTGGTAGGGATACTAAGTGAGGAAAAACGCAATCTTTTATCAAATGACCAATATTTCTGATGACTTTAAAAACGGAGAGGGAGACAGTGTGTGTGCGTTTTTGTCTGAATATATGTAAAAATTCCTGGTGAAATCCAACAGATATCTCACAAGCTTTTGTACCCAACTATTTATCAGAAAATTCATTGATTAGGGGGGTGTAGCACTCCACACACACCACGTGAAGCTACACTCCTGAAAATAGGCACTGACATGCAGTTTTAGGGGTAAAGCTATATAAAGCCCACAAACCATATTGTGTGGAAATTGTGGGGAATATTTTCAATGAATTGGCATAGGGCAGCGTCGCAAGTATTGCTGCAGTGCTGCCCTAAGGCAATTAGAAAAGACAGAAATGCACTATATTTTCAAGATACAGTGCATTTCTGTCCTTTACCCTTTGCTGGCGCACACATTGTTGCCTAACGCCAATGCAGGCACCATTGAGCAAGGGTGTCTGCATTGTCGGTAGGATTGTTCTAGTGCCTTCCTGCACAAAAACAATCCAGAGAAGCATTTTCTTCTTTCTACATGTGCTGCAGAAAGGAAACAACAAAGTAAAAAAAAGATATTTCTCCTTGTTACGCCTGCCCAAGGGAGATGTTCATTTTTAACGCATTACCAGGTTTACAGATTCTTGTAAATCTGGGAATGAATCAAAACCCATGGGTGTTGCGAGGGAACACCCACCACAACCCCCATGGTCCGCTTCCCTGACACAGTGTTGCAGTGCGTTGCTTTACATACACCATATCTACAAGGCCATGAAAAAGCCATGCAAATGGCTTTGCGTGGCCTTGTAGACATTGGTTTGCACACTGCCCCACCGGAGCATAAGAAAAAGCACTGCACCAGCCCGCACAAGGCTTAAAAATATGCCCGTGAATTTCAGCAAATATTGATCATTTACACATCACTAAGTTAAGTGCCTTAATTTGCTTTGATCCTGTTAAAATCTTTGGGCCTCCTTTACAAGAGTCCTGCGCTGACAGAGCGTCACTTTTGGTGGTAAAGGACTCTCAATCATATCAATGAGGTGACACAAAGCCACCCTGTGTGGCTTTGCATGGCCTCATAGATATGGAGTAAGGCAAGGCATCGCGACCTGCTGCGTTGCCTTACTCTACATCAAGAAGGCATTCCATGGGCATTGCAGTGGGTTTTCCCAAGCAACACCCATTGGTTTTGACACATTCCCAGATTTATAATGATCTGTAAACCTGGGAATGCGTCTATGCGCTTCCCCAGGGAAGGGGTAATGAGGAGAAATAACTTTATTTCTCCTTGTTTTTTCCTCTTTGTATGTGTGCTGCATTCTGCAGCACACATAGAAAGATGAAAACATCTCCTTTGATTGTTTTTGTGCAGGAAGGTGTCCCTTTTTACAAAAAAACAATCATGTCAACAACGCAGACATGCAATGGTGCCTGCATTAGCACTAGGCACCAATGTGTACTCAGGCAGAAGGGGCAGGAATGTACTGTATTTTATTAATACGCCACATCCCTGTCCTTTCCATTTGATGCAGGGCAGTGCAGCAAAGTGACTTGCTGTGCTGCGGCAAAACTCATAAATGAGGCTCTTTTTTTCCAGGACTCTTCAGAATTGCAAAGGAAAGTAGTTCATTTGTGCTTTCCTAACTTCTATATGTTTTTAAATATTTGTACCAAATATATATAGGTATTTAAATGTTTTTGTATGTTATTAAAACCCTGACATCCTACAACCTTTTCTTTGCAGTCAGAGAAGGCAAAGTAGGCGCTAATATACATTTGACCTCTCTCTTTGAAGCATAGCAAATATGACAAGATAAAAACACAATTTAAAGGCATCGTTATTGCTCATTCACCTTGTGAACTTCAGCATGTTTTATTTTTGGGGGTGCTGCTGCACGGCGTACTCCTATTTCCAGTGTCTATCAGGAAAGTTGAATGAGAAGTCCTCAAACAGCAAGGGAATAAATCAAAATATGAAAGCAAACACATGATTAGGTTATTAGGCATGAATTACAGTATCAATTAAGGAACCAAAGCCTGATTTATGAAACGTTAGCGCCCCCTTTACATCATTTTTTGACGCAAAAGCGTATTATATTTATTATTATTTTGTAAGTTTGTGCTGCTTTTGCGTCAAAAAATGACATGAAGGCAACGCTAACTTTTCATAAATCAGACCCTAAGGACTAATGCGGATTGCGCACTAAAGTCAGCCAAGTTCATCAAGTAAACGAAATACAGGAACAAAGCATTGACAAAGCCAATAGGTTTAGTGTCGGCTGCCAACCGTTTGGCTTTCTTTATGCTAGTTTTATTTTGTCATTGTTTTCGCAAAACGTTATTGTTGGGGAATCTGCCTGGCCTTCTCAAGCTCTAAAATACATCGGCTAAAAGCAAGAATATTGTTTGGTCTTAAAAAGCAGACATTGCCTAAAAATTTCGAAAATTGTACGTATCTTTGATTTAATATTTGATTTCTATTTTGGAACTTTCTGGAAAGTACAGAAGTACAGTGGGCCTACAAAAAAGAATTCCAGTGAAAAATATTCATGACATGTAAGGGAATGCAATTATTTCGGTCGTGTGAAGATGAAAATTGGTGTCATTTATTCATCAAATTAGCATTTCATGGTGAAGCAATATCAGACAGAATCATTGGTGATAGAAATGACCACAATAGAAATGATGCATTTACCGCTCCAGTTAATTCTACAAACTTTTCCTTTCTTGGGGCAGGACCACAACTGATTTGGAAAGGGTGGTACCTGCTGTAATCAGACAAACAAGCAAAACCTATGGAAATGAAATGCACCCAGACTAATCATCAGTGGTCTAGATTGACTCAAGAGCATTCAGCCATCGCTTTTGTGATATCTACGTTCCGACCGATAATTGGTAGGTTCACCAGAGCTTAGTTTCCAAGCTTGATGTGTTTTACGGATCAAAACTGCATCTTGGTAATGAGGTCCAGTATGGCTGAAGTAAAGCTAGGATTGCTTGTTTTCACCCTTGTCCAGGACACGGCCTACCATTTTTGGACTGGCAGCTAGCATATTTCATCATGTGGATCTGAGGTCGTGTCATCAATTCCCACTGCCGTCGCCAGTTCGTGACTCAAAATAGGTAAATGACAACTGCTATCTTGCATATATATATATATCACCAAACACTGCTTCTCTTCCTGATTCTGTTAGGTGGGTGAAGCATATCTCAAAACCCAATCCAGAAGTATCTTCCTCAAATGTGTCTTCATTTGTCCTCTGATGAGGCATACATGATGCATTGAAAATCGCTTAGGGTATCTTTTTTAAAAACGTTAATTATACACACACAACGCACGCGAACAAAATCATGGGAAAAAGAACTGAAAGGCAGTAGAGTAGATAATATAGTTGAACGCCTTCCAGCGTGATCTGTCAAGATATTGGAAACCGAGCAGAATTCACTCATCCTTTTGCCGTAAGTTGATAAATATGCGTTACTTAGCTGTGTTATAGACCACGTTTGACACTTTTAAAGCCAGAGTGTTCGCAAAATGCCACAAAACACTCAACTGAATATCAAATGGGCAGGAATCAGCTCGCGACTTGTCGTCAAACATTGCAAATGCCGGTATGTAGGCTTCAGCTGACCTCCATCCCGGTAATGGGGCAGCGTTGAGAGTCCAGGGTTGCACTGTGGATGCGAATGCTGGAATGGAGAGGGGCTGTCTCATGCAGACCTCCATCCTGCATTTGCAACGTTTCACAATCCATCACAAGCTGAATCCTACCCCAATAATATTCATGAATTAGTCAGACTGCAGGCTTTTGCAAACAGTCCCTTTGTGCTGTAAAGGATTTGGAAATGCCTTGCAGTTTAAAGTGGGAGGCTGGTAATACCGAAACACAAAATATTGAACTGCATTTACTAGCTGCCTTTGTGCATATAAAACCTATGAAAGAGTCTCCTTTTTGCAAGTAGGTGAGCCTGATGAAAAGTGGGACTTTAACACTTTTCAATAACTTTGCATTTTGTTGCACGTTTCAATAACGTTTTGCATGGTGGTTTTCCAGTTGCCAAAGACCAGTCATTCCTGACCTTTTAACTTCGGTGGACCCCTACTTAATCATTACTGGAATTTGAGGTCCCCCCCCACTGAATCATTATTGGAATCCAGGGACCCCAACTGAGTCATTATTTAAAGCCAGCTTAAACATGTTTGGTAATTTGGGGCCAGATGTAGCAAGCAGTTTTGCCCATTCTGTGTCTATAGGAAAATGTGTTCGTACATATGGCCCTTGAACCGCAAAACAATTCACAAAAATACAGACCTAAGCATTCATCAAAGGATGCAAAAATTATGAAATATTTTATTTAATTAACACAAAAAAAGGTTGGAGCTCTTCTGAATTCAACTGAGGCCTCCCATCGTCCATATTATATTCTGTTCGATGCACATACACCTCTCTCACGAATCAATCTGAGGATAACAACTTAGGGGGTCATTATGACCTTGGTGGTATTATGACCGCCAGGGCCAAAACGACGGGAGCACAGCCAACAGGCTGGCGGTGCCTCCCTGCGTATTTGGACCGTGGCGGTAGAGCCGCGGTCGCACCGCCGGGGCCGGCGGTATACCGCCATTTTAGCCCCAGCGGTGCTAATCCGCCAGGGCAGCCTCCCCTACCGCCAGCCTGCTTCTGGCGGTTTGCACCGCCAGGAAGAGGCTGGCGGTAAGGGGACTCAGGGGGCCCCTGCACTGCCCATGCACTTGTCATGGGCAGTGCAGGGGCCCCCAGGCAGAGCCCTGTTGCGCATTTCATTGCCCAAATTTCGGGCAGTGAAATGCGCGATGGGTGCTACTGCACCCGCTGCACATCAGCATTGCCGCGGCTCAATTACGAGCCGGCGGCAATGTTGATGTGACATAGAACCTTGAATGAGTGGAGAACCATGCTACAGCCCAGGATAAGTCCTGATCTGTTTCACACTCTCCCTGTTAATCTGCCTAGATATTGGCCTTGAAAGCTTAGTGGAGCACGAGGACGTCAACAAAATATTTATTTTGTGTTTTTTTCCTCAGTTTAGTCGTCTGCACAGTGGTTTGATGTTCCAAAAAGGAGCTTATACCGCTGAGAATGCTTGGTCTCATTCTTTTGTGTCTTTGCTGAGAAACGGAGTGAGAGCGTTGTAAAATGTATTTGTCTGGAGCATGGAGTTCGTAATGAAAATTAAGAAATGCTGAGCCTCTTTATTGAAAGGTTCTTTGGGCCGGACAAAAAGACCTAAAAAATGACCATCTCTTTCAAAGGGGAAGTTTTATGCTCTTTCTTATCCCAGAAAACAGACATTCTGATGCAGTCCTCAATGAAATCTGTGTAAATAATTTAATCTTAATGCGACAATAAAAATTACGCTAGAAGTTATCTAGCGGTGTAGTACAACAAAATGAGAAAATTAATATCCAGCTGCAATAGTACTGATTGCAATTGTCAAAATGTGTGTGGGTGTGTGCATATATTCATATATACATATATGTAAATGGAGGAATATATGTATGCTATTCTTAACTCCACATTTACCTACCTGGCCTACAGGCCCTGTGGCTAGATCACAAATAAAGGAGATGTATAACACCCTACTATAATGGAAGCTGTAAGGAAACAGGCTTTTTTGCAGGTCCTTCCCTCCCACAGCCCCCTTCACCCCCATTTCCCTCATCTGGTCCATCAGCTACTGGGTTTTCTGTACACTGCCACTGCAGACTAGAAGGACAGTGTTTTCACTGCCAGTTCGACTTTGCCATTGAAACCAATGGCAAAGCCACACTATCTCTGAATATTCTATATTATTCTCCTCTAAGGAAGACCTATAGAGTCCTATGACACATAGGTGTATTTTGTTAAGACATATGTTTTCTAAATGTCTAAACAGCAACACTTCCAAATAATCATTTTGCTGTGGGTAAAGTTAGTAGCCCTATTGACTAACACAGAGTTACCGGGTGACATCCCAACCCAGCTAACCTTTGAATGGGACTTACCTAACTGGGTCATGTAAGGTATGAAATAAATTGCTGCATTAAATTCGACCTGATGACCAGGAAGATATTAATGTCACTATTAAAATTAGCCAACTTTAGAAAGTTGCCACTTTGTGCTCTGGTCATCTCGTAGCCTCACAAAGGCACACACACACAGACAACTTTCTGATCACCTGGAGCAACATGTGAATGACTTCCAGGTTCAGGAACAAAGACAGTGCTGCAGCAGCAAGGTGCCACCCCCTGTGTCAGGAAGGCCACTCGCAGGGTTAGCCCAGAGGCGAGCTTCAAAAGGGAAGCCACCTCTGATGGGCCATCTGGACCAACACCCCTGAGCAGCAGGATGCCTTTTGATCCTGTAGACAGCATGAAGATAGGACCAGAGAGGGGAAACTTGCAGCCAAACTTGTTTTACCATTGTCATGTAGCCCTCAGCTAGCCACACCTCTAGGGTGGGCTACCAAGCTCCTGATGACAGAGGAAGGGTTGTGCTATATTGCAAGAGGCAAGGATGTGGCATTCTGGGATAGCCAGATGCCATACATTACAGGAATTCTATCACTAGGTAGGAGGAGACCCAGTAACCCATTGGCTAGTGACAGGGTGGTCCCCTCGGGGCACTTTCCTGAAATAAATACAGCACCCCTGGTACCCTGACCCTAAAATCATGCAGGAATCAGAGAGGGGACTGAAGAAGAACTGCCCAATTGCCTTTGGACCCGCACAAAGAAAGGCTGCACACTCGGAAAGACTGCACCTGCGGCACTTTGGGCTAGCAAACTTTGCACTATGCCTATGGCTCCTGGCTTGGGGAAAAGTTGATTTCCGACATCCAACAACAGCAGTGACTCAAAGGATCAGTCAGCTGATCTCCTGGAACCAGCTCCACAAGAGCTGAAGTTGCCCAGATCATTAACTAGATAGCCACAGCAGATGTTTTGCCACTACCAGTCGCCAGCATCCAAGAGGACAAATCTGATGTAGCAAAACCTGAATCCATGTCTGTTGAACCTTGGGCTGGATTTGTCATACCCAAGGGACACTAGCCCCCTCTCCCCATGGATTCAGCCCCAACTGCCGTACAGACTTATAGGAAAGTACCCACTTTTTCACATGTTATCCCCAATTTCTGTCCAATGTCAGTGTGTTTGACTGTGTTCACTGGGATCCTGCTAACCAGAACCCCCATGATTATGCTCCCTCTCCTCTAAAATTTGTCAATGCATACTAGTAACCCAGTATTTCACCCAAAATCAGCATACTGGTCCCCCCTTATAAGTCCCTAGTATATGGTACCTAGGTACCCAGGGCATAGAGGTTACAGGGGATCCCTATGGGCTGCAGCATTTCTATTGTGCATAGGGTGCAAAGGCTTCTACAGGACTGCCATTGCAGCCTGTGTGAAAAGGTGTGTGCAGCCTTTCACTGCCATTTACACTGCACCAGGTCACTTATAAGTCAAGGTGCAGAGTACCTGTGTGTGAGGGGCCCCCTGCACTAGCAGAGGTGCCCCCACGACCTCCAGGACCATTTTCCCGGACTTCGTGAGTGCGGGGATGCCATTTTACGTGTGCACTGGACATAGGTCACTATCTATGTCCATCTCCACAATGGTAACTCCGGATATGGCCATATTTGGTATCAAACATGTTGGAATCATACCCCAAGGCATTGGTTATATGATTCTATGCACTCTAGGGGCTCCTTTGAGGACCGCCAGTACTTCCATTACAGCCTTCTGAGGTTTTCCAGGCACCCCCAGCTACTGCCACCTCACAGACAGGTTTCCGCCCTCCTATTGCACAAGCAGCTCGAGCCCAGGAAGGCAGAACAAAGGATTTCCTTTGGGAGAGGGTGTTACACCCTCTACCTTTGGAAATAGGTGTTACAGGCTTGGGAGAGGTAGCCTCCCAGAGCCTCTGGAAATGCTTTGAAGGGCACAGATGGTGCCCTCCTAGCATAATCCAGTCTACACTGGCTGAAGGACCCCCAGTCCCTGCTCTGGTGCAAAACTGGGCAAAGAAAAGGGGAGTGACCACTCTCCTGTCCAGCACCACCCCAGGGGTGGTGCTCAGAGCTCCTCCAGAGGGTCCCTGGGTTTTGTCATCTTGGATTCCAAGTTAGCAGGCACTCTGGGAGCATCTGAGTGTCCAGTGCCAGCAGGTGACGTCAGAGCCCTCACCTGATAGGTGCTTTCCTGTTTAGCTGACAAATCCCCCTCTCAGGGCTATTTAGGGTCTCTGTCTTGGGTGATTCTCCAGATTCGCATTGCAAGATTCCAGCAGGAATCCTCTGCATCCTTTACTTCACCTTCTTACCGAAGAAACTGCATCTGTACCCTCCAGGAACTTTACAAACTGCAACAAAGAAGCAAAGATGACTTCTGCAACATTGTATCTTCAGCTCCTGCCAGCAACTGCAACTGTTTCAGGGTCGTGCATCCTCGGAGGACTGCCTGTCTTCAGCCTCCACCAGAAGAAAGAAGGAATCTCCCTTGAAGTGAAGGAGTCACTTTGCTGCTTCCGCAGGTACCCCTATGCAGCGACGACTGGTGGTGTGGGTCCTCTCTCCTTACAAAGTGTGTGGATCCAGCAACACAAGTGGTGGTAGACTGAAGTGGTCACGATGCTCCTGATGTTCAACTGTCCAACTTTGGTGGAGGTAAGACTTTGCCTCCCCACACAAGACAGTACCCCCATGCACTGCATGTTTTGCAGTTGCCAAGGCTTGTTGGCATCCTTTCACAAAGGTCTTCATGCACCGTGCAGCTCCGGCCCCCAGCACTCCTTCCTGTGATGCACAGCTTCTTGAGTGGTTCTCCGGCGGCATGGAATCCCTTTGTTTAGTGCTGCACGGTCCTCCTTTTGCACCTTCTTTGTCCCCGTGCTGTTGGACTCCTGTGTATGCTGCCTGTTCTTCTGAGAGCTATCTGAGTTGCTGAGAGCCCTCTCTGAGTCCCCCTCCTGGGCAGAGTCCACCAGGGTCCCGGACAGTGCCATTTTCTGTTAACCGCAAGCTTTACGTGTGCCAAGGCTTGTTGGCAGAATCCAGCGACGCAAACCAGGCTGCATTTAGCCGTCCGGCGTGGGACATCATCTGCACCAACCAGGAACCCACATCTGTCTTCTTGGGTGCAATACTGACTGTTATCCCTCACAACTGGTCCTTCTTTTGCACCTTCATCTGGGTTAGCAGGGGCTCCTGTTCTCCATGGACTCTTCAGTGCTTCTTGGACTTGGTCCTCTTCTTCCACAGGTCTTCAGGTCCAGGAATCCATCATTGGTGTCGTGCAGTCTCTTCTGGTTCTTGCATAATCTTCTTTCTCGTGTTCTTGTGTGCTAGGAAAGTTACTGTGATTTACTCCTGCTTTCCTGGGCTCTGGGTGGGTTATATTATTTACCTTTGGTGTTTTCTAATACTCCAAGCACCTCTCTACACACTACACTTGCCTAGGTGGGAAACCAGCTTTCGCATTCCACTTTCTTAGTATATGGTTTGTGTTCCCCAAGGCCCATTCCTAACTATTGTGATTTTCACTATTTGCACTGTTTTGACAACTATTTCTGCATACTAGTCTATATAATTTGTATATTACTTACCTCCTAAGGGAGTATAGTCTCTATGGTATTTTTGGCATTTGTGTCACCAAAATAAAGTACCTTTATTTTTGTAACACTGAGTATTTTCTTTCATGTGTGTGAGTACTGTGTGACTACAGTGGTATTTCATGAGCTTTGCATGTCTCCTAGTTAAGCCTTGGCTGCTCATCCACACTATCCATAGAGAGCCTGGCTTCTAGACACTGTCTACATTTCACTAATAAGGAATAACTGGACCTGGTGTAAGGTGTAAGTACCTTAGGTACCCACCACAAACCAGGCCAACCTCCTACAAGACTGACTAATAGCCCAGCATCGGCTGTCTGGCTACTGCAATGTAGAGAATTTCTAGGGACCCTGACCTCTGTGGCCAAGTTTGCCACACTTCACCTGTGGATCGAGGAACACCAACAAAGGCAGCCTCGTCAACTGCACCACAACTGGAGCATCCTTTGAGCATCTTTTTACCTGCATCTCTCAACATCAGCACCACTCCATTAATGTCTATGGCACGTCGTCCTGTAAAGTTTGGATCTTACCTTAAAAATGCTTTGGTGGCCAGGTAACTGTCCAAGGTGTCCTTTCTCACCCCCTAGACTTCTCCCCTGCCAGACTAGGGGCCCTGATTTATACTTTTTGGTGCAAAACTGCTGTAACACAGTTTTGCACCATAAAGTTTAGCACAGGCTTGCACCATTTCTGTGCAGCAGCCTGGCACCATGTTTATAGAATGGTGCAAGCCGGTGCAAAGGGTAGGCTAGCATAAAAAAAATGTTGTTAGTTGGGTGGGGCTGGCGGTACGGAAGAAGTGGGTTTTACACCATAAAATGACGTAAGTAAAAAAAATGACTCTAACCTGCTTAGAGTCATTTTCTGATGCAAAACCATCCATACCACATGACTCCTTTCTTAGAAAAGACAGGAGTCATGCCCACCACCCTAATGGCCAGCACAGGGGACCAGGGTCCCCTGGGCATGGCCATTGCACCCAGTGCCACGTAGGGGGGGCCATTTCAGGGCCCTCAATGGCACTTTAAAAAAAAATACTTACCTGTACTTACCTATACTTACCTGGGATGGGGTCCCCCTTCCTCCACAGTCGCTCAGGTGTGGGTGGGGCTGTCCCTGGAGCCTGGGGAGGGCACCTGCGGGTTTATTCCATGGTGTTCCACCATGGAAATAGGCCCACAGGTCCCCTAACGCCTTTCCTGAACCAGGCTTTAAAAAATAGGGCAAAGCAAGCTTTGCACATTTTTTGACCCCTCCTCCCTCCCGTGTACCATTTTTGCACAGAAGTATAAATATGGAATTAAGGCCATAGAGTCATGTTTTGCACGGGAACGCCTACCTTGCATCTCATTAGGGCAAGGTAGGTTTCCACGTCCAAAAAATTACTTTAACTCTATAAACTTGGTGCTAGATGGGCTAGCGCCAAAGTATAAATATGGATTTAGTTTTGCACCGAATTAGAGTAAAAAACAATGACGCTAATTCGGTGCAAACAGAGTATAAATTTGCCCTTTGGTGTCTCAGCTTGGGCCAGAGTTGCCGAACGAACTTTTGCAAACTTTCCAAAAGTTTCCAAACATTTTGTTGGCCAATACTTGTTTGATATACAAGTTATTTATTGCTTCTAAAATCTATATCTCCGGAATCCTCCAATGGATTTTGATACTTAAGTTCTCTGAAAATTAATAAACATATACATTTTAATGAATTAGTGTGTTGTTCATTTGCTAAGCCTTACTGCTCACAGTCACAGCTACCCAGGGTTGAGCTTAAGGTTTAGTAAACACACCTGAATGGACCCAAGAAAATATTTTTGAGTGCACTGCCCAATAAGGCCTCCCCACCATATAATATAGTACACCCAAATCCTCACAGAAAAATATCAAATAAATCACATTGGCTGGAAGGGCCATATTCAGATGCTAGTTTATGTATACACACATACATTTTACTTTAGGCAGTGCCAAGGACATAGGTTCCAGAAACTGTGGGTTCAAGACTCCTCTTAAACATTACACAATTAGGTTTTCAGTCTTGCTGATGAGCCAACCTAGAAAGCTTAAGGAAATGAGCACTCCTCTATTAAACAATTGCAGTCAAGCAGGCATGCAAGGTAGCAGGCGTGATTCAATTTGCATCAAGGCAAAATACAATCTGAGTATCATCCACATACGTAAAGCATTTAAAAGTCTACTGGCATCCTCTGTGTGATATCTGTCAGTTTCCCCTTTTCAGAGTCATTTACTTCCCGCATGTAGTGAATGATGATATTTTGTGGGTGTATGTTTGTACCTGCTTCTGTGTAGATGTGGTGTGTGGAGGGCACTCGCTTACAGCACGAGGTGGAGGTTCCTCTATTATGCCTCATGGATGTAACATTGCTTATGTAGTTTCTTCTTACAGAACCATCTAGCCTGTCTAGGAAGGAATATGAAACACATTCATCCCCTCAGAGAAAAAGGACTGACCTTTACTGCTTTGGCAGGTCTGCTTCCAGATTTGTTCTGTGATAGTTTACCCCCTACTTTGGAACTAGACCTATCCCTCCTCTAAGTCACCCCTTTGACCATCTGTGGCCACACCTTTTTTCTGAACTGGGAGTTTTTTGGTAATGAAAAGTGTGCACTGTTTTCCTTAGAATACAAGTTCCTTTGACTTCTTGGTGACAGTCTCACCCCTCCTTTATGGAGAAAACTCTCTACGACGAACACAGTTCTGGGTAGCCAGAGTTGCCAAACTTCACACCCTTTGACGACTGGTTCTGGCATTCCACCAGTGCATACAGTTTTAGGCAATACCTCTTTTGAGCTATTAAATTTGTTTTTTAGATGTGTTGCAAGATCATAGAGATGCCATACCAGGAATAAGACTTTGAAAATTCCTGTTTGCCACTAAGGCTGGGAAGGCTATAACCTTCCCTGAAAGCAGAAGGGGAAGCAGTACTGCCTGGTGAGGGGATGACCCTTCGCCAGTAGGATAAAAATAAGGCCAAGGGAACGTAGAAGCCATCTTGAGGAAATTACCCACCTTATGCAATCCCTGGCTTGTGGAGAACTTTATAATCCTTTTCCCAACCTACGTGGGGTACAAGTTGTGTCTCCCTCTTTTTTTAAACAGATTTTATTGACATTTTCAACAGTACAAACAGCATCAGTGGGGTGAGGTAGTGAGACAACCAATATCTTCATCTAATTCATTAGGCAGTAGCAAATCAGCTCAGTGGTAATATAAACCACGTTTCATCAAAGGAACGTCAGTGAATATTCAAAATACTTTACTCTGTGCTAACAAAAGCTATGCGCCTCTCACAACTGCCACTCATCTGGTATGTCCACTCAATAACAATGTCTGCAAGAACATGCCCCCGCCACCTGCCCCCTTCCTCCCATTAAGATGTCAGTGAGCCTCTGCTCCCACCTTCAGTCTACCAATGTAGGCTCAACTAGTCCCGTCCCACATCTGAGTCACTGTTAGTCTGCTGGGAACCAACTGGGGTGTCAGAGGCAGGCACTTTAAGACAATCGGCCAGGCGATCCCATGCTTTGGCGGCATCCGTCCCCCTGCATCCTCTGTGTGCCTCCTGAAACAAAATCCCACTCTCAGAAACCGCCCATCTGGTGAGCTCCTCTCTCCATTTAGACATCCCAGGGCCCCTTCAGGATTTCCAATTTATGGTGATTTCTCTTTTCGCCAGGACCATGTCCAGGCCTACAAACCTGGTGGTGATCGTACATGTGGGTGGACAAGGGAACCCACCCCAGTAAGCAAGTCAAAGGAGTACAAGGGATGGACCTCAGGGTGATATCACTGATACAATCTGTCACTCCTTTCCAATATGCAACCAAGGAGGGACAGTACCATACGATATGTAGGAACTAGGCTCCCAGCTCTCCAAAACTGGGTCATGCTGCCCAAAGTGGCCCACCAGAATCCCAAATGTGGAGGGGAAATCCTCAAAGGACATAAGTTCCCACCCTCATACAGATCTCCCACCCGTGACACTTCATATTGGGACCAGCCCAATAGTCCTCTAAATGCATGTCTTAGGTCTAATTAGTCCAGTTCCAACAGTGGAAGGTCAGATAAGAAGGGCATGTTAGTATGGGTGCGCTGTAGGGCGTGTTGCCGGCAATGAAGGACTACTTGCAAGTCAGTGGGGACATCTCATAACCATCTAAGGTTCATCACCATTTGAAATAGCAGGAGGCCAGTCGGGATCCCTTTCCACTCTTCTCTGCCTGGGTGGAGGCACTGAACCGCTAGATAGTAGGATTCACAATCCGGAGCTGTAAGGCTTCCCTCGTCCATCGAGCGTTGCGAGTTAGTGAGTGCCACTCAGCGCCTGTCTGAACCCCACACAAGCCCAACTAACAATGAATCCAAATCCCATAACAGTCGGTGGGGTATAATAATGGGAAAAGTTTTTGAAAAATATAAAAATCTAGGCAGCACCACCATCTTAACCACTGCTATTCTCCTGGTCAAAAAAGGAGTAGGTTTTTCCCAAAAATCTACACTGTACCAGAAGCCCCTGAGGGCAGCTCTTATGTTTCTGTCCAGCAGATCCTCTGGGTGGTGGTAAATCCTGTCCCCCAAATATACCAGGGAGGACCCCACAGATGTCAATCACGGTAGTTAGTGCAGCGTGGGTTTCCCCTTGCTGAGGGGGAATAAATGAAATTTCTTCAAGTTAATATGGAGGCCTGAAACACCCCCATAATGTTTCAATAAAGATGTTGCTCCCGGCAGGTATTCAGTCACATCTCACAAAAACAGGAGCATGTCATTCCGCATAAGAAGCAGCATGATGTAACCTGCCTCCTATGTCCAACTCCCGGTATGCCACTTCAGACACTTCTCACAGCATAGCTGTCCAATATACACCTCCCGGTCCCAACCGGCATTGTAGGCACCGCATAGAGCAACCTGGTCCAACTGATCAATTCCCCACACAAGCCCATTTTCAACATCATTTGATAAAGTAATTCCCACCGGAAGATGTGAAAAGCCTTCTCTATATCTCTTGCGAGAGAAGCTGTCGGATATTTAGCACCTTACTTCTGCCAGGTATGAACCCCGCTTGGTCATGATGTATCAGTCTGGTCATAAGCTGGAAGAGACTGGAGGCCAGTACACAACTAAGCAGTTTATAGTCCATGTTCAGCATGGACAGGGGCCAGTAGGACTTAATACCATGAAGCGGGCAGCCCGCTTTGAGGAGTGGGACAACAGAACCTCCCCCGTGGAGGGAGGTGGGCACCCTCAGTCACAGGCTGCCACATAGAGAGCAACTAATTTAGGAGCCAAAGCTTCAGAATGCGCTGACTAGAACTCCACTGGGAGCCCGTTGGTTCCCAAGACCATACCTTGGGCCATAACTTTAAGTGCAGCGCACATTTCCTGCAGTGTGATGGCACCAATGAGTGCCTTTGCCTCCTCCATCATCAGATTTGTGAGCGCAAGGGTTCCAGAGAGTTATTCACCATTCGTGGCAGTAGCTCAGGCAAGGTGGCATATAGTGACCTATTGTAGCTTGCAAACCTACTATTTATCCCTTCTTGAGTGTACAGTTAGTCCCCTGATTTCGATGCTATCTCCAATGTAGTGGTGCCCTGGTTTGTGGTGTTTGCCAGACAGGTTAAAAGAGTCCCCACTTTGTTTTGCTTCGCATGGACATGAACCATATACTCCAGTTAATCGAAGTATCAATATGAACTGCCAGTTGTCCTTGGTGTCCAGTAGCAGCTGTTTGAGGTTTGGGTCTCCAGGCGTGGCCACTTCCAGCTCCCGCAATGACTTCTCACAGGTTTCGACCTCCCCCATCATTGTTTGTCAGACTCCCACTACCTTGGCAATACATCTACTCCTGATCACGGACTTAAACACGTCCCACTCAATCAGCGGCAAGATGGCCATGGCTTTGTTTTCCTCAAAGTAAGTGCATGTAGCATCACGAATATTGTCAAGGAAGACATGATCCTCCAGCAATTCCATCTTGAGATGCCAATCAGGGATGTACGGCTGTTTCCTGTGCCACTGGAGGGATAGTAAGACCAGGTTGTGAACCGATATTGTTCGACATAGGTACTCAATATTTTGGATCATCCCGTGCACTCCAGGGGAGCACAGGAAAGTATCCAGGCACACATGAAGCTTGTGCATGCCAGAATAAAAAGAATAGTCTCTGATCCATGGGTGCATCAGCCTCCACGAGTCCTCTAATCCCCCCCTCAGCTGCCAAGTCAGGAAAGTCTGTGTCAGTCCATGGACAGGAGAGTTACCCAGCAGTGGATGGAATCTGTCAAGGTTTGGGCCGCCACACAATTAAAGTCCCCACCCAGTATTATGCTCGTTATCATATACAGAGCCAGGATCCCAGACAGGCCTGCCCGGTAGCCCCCAGTTCACATTAGGGGCAAACACCCCAACTATAGTCAGATCTAGGTCCACCATGCAAGCAGTAACCACTATGTATCTCCCATGCAGGCCAACCAGTTTGTGTGTCTTCTGGAAAAGTACCCCCTGGGAGAATCAAAAGCAGGACCCTCTTAGCAAAGGCTGAGTAAGATGTAGCGTACACTTGGTCCCTCCATCTCTTACGAATTGCATCTCTTTCAGTAGCAGGGAGGTGGGTCTCCTGCAGGAGAACTATTTGTGTCCCCCTCCTTCTCAGATAGGATTATACCTTGTACCTTTTGGTCATGTTGTTAACCCCTCTGATGCTCCAGCTGATAAAGTTATAAGCTACAGCGGACGCCATTGAGGGGACCAGCGGATAGGAGTTATCCCCTACTGTTAGTGGCTTTCCAACACATAAATCCCCACACCCATGTTGCAAATACTCAACTCCCCAACCCCAGTACAAGAAGAACAAAATAACTCCCCATCCAAGCCAAGTAACCAACAATCAACGTGCATGCAGCCAACAGCTCACATAGCAACGCTGGGGGGTTCACCAGTTACGGCTGCTCCCAGCTTTGCATCACACTATCCGATACGTTCAAGAATAATTTGAAGCCTACAGTAGACCCAGCAGGCATAACACAGGACATCGGGGAACAGTTTCCTGGCATAATACCAATTCACATGCTGCCCAGCTCCCAAGCGACAGCAACAATACAGTTAGATGATTTCATCTGAGGTGCCAGTTGTGATTAGGGTGGAGGGGGACATCATCGACCTGTGAGATGAAAGCAAAGCATGATCAGAGTCTGTGTCTTTGAGATTACCTTCTCCCTTCACAGATACTGGGTTAGACCTGGTACTGCTGATGGCTGCCACCACTTCTACTGCCCGTTGTTGTTCATGGAAGACCTGCAAGAGGGATGGGGCAGCTCGATCCCTTCTTTGGTTTCCTTCTGGTGGATCTCCGTTGCACCCCTTTTACACTTTCAGCCGAGTGTACTTCTCCCCCAGGAGGTGCTTTATTCCCACAGCAGAGAACGCAATGTAAAGAAGTGAACGTCTTCACTCTCAGCCTATCAGGGAACACCATAGCATAACGGCACCTCGTGGACTCCATAAAATCAGCCCACTGTGTCTGGACCTCCCTCCTGAAGTCCAGAAAGATCATCACCCTCTGATTCTCTATCCTGATGTCACCTTTCATTCGAGCTTGGTCCAAGATGTGGTCCAGGTCCCTATAATACAAGAGCTTTGCCACCCTCGGCTTAGGGGTGCCCCTGCAGGGACAGGCAGACTGGCACATGATGTGCCCGTTCCAGGGCACAGAATTGGGAGAACCACATCACAGAGCCAGTTCTCCAGGAAGGTTAGAATGCCCTCATCTGGGCCATCTCTCCATTTGGGGAGGCAGAGTGTGAGTAGGTTCTTTCTCCTGGCTCTGTTTTCTGCATCCTCTGCTCTATTTTCCATGGTCCACACCTTGCTGTCCATAGTTCACATTCATTTGCACAGGAATGTTAGTTCAGGAGAGATGTTGTCAAGAGTTTGGTCCCTGGTGGTCACTCTCTCAGATAATCTCCAATGATTATCTCTCAGTAGTCCTATGTTTGTGGCCACCATTTCTATCTTCAGCTCAAGCACTTCCCTAAAGGCAGCTATGACCTGTAGGATAATGTCAAAAGGTGCTCCCTGGGGACCCCCAAGAGGAGGACCTATGCCAGAGGGCTCTGCAGCCGTGTCTGCAGTGCCCAATGCTTGGGATGCACCATTGTCCGCTGCTTCCTTTTTATTACAGGTGTTTGCCCTTAGTTTCTTTCTAGGAGCACTCACTGTTAGTAGGGGAGGCCGCACCAGCGTGACCACCACTATCCAATAATAACTATGTGTAGATATCACCTTGGGGGCACTGTGCCAGGAGGGAACTATGTACAGTGCCAGGGAGCACGGTGCAACAACAGACCCTAGGTGCCACTCAGTGTCCGTAACCAACTCTGAACTTCAAGATCCCACTGCAAAGACAACATGCAGTCTGCCCACTCAAGGTCCACAGAGGGTAGAAGCTCCAGCGCCCCACCCTACAGTTTTCAGCACAGCAAATAGGGCAGGTAAGTTAGTAAGCGAGGGAGCTCCCTCAGATGGACCCTCTCGTGAGGCCCCTCTGCTGACCACCCAGGGGGGACTCTCTTACTCCATCAATGAGCAGGGTGGGCGGTGGGAGAGGTGAAATAGCAAAGGGGGTGCAATTGGGTGGAAAGACGTATGCCTCGGTTCCCTGTGCCAGGTAGTACTCACAGGTAGGTATGCTTCCAAAGGGCTTGCAGTGATCCCCGTCCAGGGCATGCTGACAGGCACTCTGCACCATGTAGGCCTCCTGCGGGGCCCCCTGCTCTCACTGTAGTAGGCTCCCCTCTGCAATCAAAAACATGGTGGCGCTCCTCACTAGCACCCCACGGTTTGCATGACCTCGCCGCAATCCAGTGTCTCACTCCCATAGGTGAGATGACAGCCCCCAAAGAAGGGCAACCCAACAGGCCACAGGCGAGGGCAGCTGGCAGCAGGAGGTCCCTCCTTGCCACAGGCCGCAAGCCGATGAGTCCTGAAACACCAGCTATGCCCATGAGGTGAGGATTGTCTCCTCAGTGTCAACCCTGCTGAGGTATTGCTCTTGGGCACCCCCTGGCCATCAGCCAGCACGTCCTAAGACAGTGCAGCGAGCGGGAATAAGGTTCAGTTGGACATTGTGCCCTTTCTGCTGCCCCAGCAACATGGCTCACTGCTGTGCAGCTTGTGATGCATAAAAGCTCCCCTCTCGAGAAGCCATCATCAATCCGACCCATGCAATCACCAGCCATGCAGCACTTGCTCAACCCAGCACAGGGCGGCCCGATTCTTGGGCACTCTCAGGGTCTAGCATTGCCTCAGTGGTGTGCTAATCAGTCCTGCCCACTATAGGCCAGACGTTTAATTGCTGCAGTCCTCTTTGGCCTAAGCGCGTTAGGCCACTATTTTGGATTTGGCCGCAAGGAGTCTTCAGTCCCTGGGGTCTCACATAGCACAGCCCAGGGACCCAGTTATGTCCGTCCTAGGGTCCCTCAATGTATGAAAGGTCCAGCACTTGAGAAATCTGGGTAGATGTTGGTGTTTATTGCACAAGATGGCCCTGGATGACAGTGCTCGTCCAGGAGCGCCACAGAACCCATCCTATGCCATTGGCACCAAGCCACACCCCTCCTCTGTTTTTCCCTCTTGCCATAGTTCTTAGTATGGTGTCAGATTGGCTGAGGCTTTTCATTCTGATTCAGGAACTGTTTGAAGAGCCTCCTTCTATAGCCCTGAGTTATTATGGTTAAAATGTTTGCCTGGACCCTCACATAAAACCTCAGAAGTGTTTGACCTATATATCTAAATGTACCAGGTTGAGAGACCCTAAGTTCCCAGGACTTGGGGGGAACTAGTGAAGTCAGTTCCGAGCCTACTGCCGCCTACTGGAGTAGCCATGATTGCTCAATATTGCTCATTTTAGGGAGTCAACACTACAAATTAATTATCTTAGTTATTCAAAAGAAGTGCAATAGTGCCTGACGGGGCCAGCTTTAGCGCTAGTGGTGCCCAGTGCGACAATAATTTTTGCCATCCCCGCCCCAAGAACTTCTCCTCAGATTCCCTCACTACCACTGGGCAAAATTGCCTCTCATTTCTCCATAGCCCCTCTCTCACATACATTTCATTTGTTTTAAAGCTCTGGTAAAGGCTGACTTTACTAATAAGAATGTATATCAAATTATATACCCAAATCAACCCTTTTTAGCAACATTAGGAATAGATCATGAAAGACTGGGGAAAAAAAAATAACGTCCTAACCTATTTCTTAGTGTTTGCATGCAGCTCTTTCATGACAGTTTTTAACAGTCACTGTTCTACTCAGCTATCCACTTAAAATACAGACGGCATTCGTTCTTTGCAGAAGGCATATTCACCCTCTGCGCTACTTTATGGCGAGTCAAAACTGCTGCTAAAGAAAACTCTCTCCTCTCTCTAGGAGGAGCATTTTAATTGCTGCCTGAAGGCTGGAAAGCTGGAAGAAAAGCAATTCTACAGCAGATGTTCTTAAATCATAAATTATTGCTAACACATCGCACCCCGCCTTGCAGGTCAGCACCCTTTCCCTAGGTCAGGCTCAGTGGTGCTGCACCAATCGTCCTGCCCTAAAGCCGATTCTGGTCCCTGGTGCCGTGGAATACCATGGACAGTGCCCACCACTGATGTATCCCTGATCGACTGACTGAACCAGACCATGAGAAAAATCCCCACTGAGGCCTAACAATGTGTGCAGTCCATAAATATATACCACAGTGGAAGGATGGGTTTGCCTAGTGTTAGCACGTCAGAACTTAATAAGTAAATTTACAAGGGGACGTGTATAGGTCGATGAACCTTTTGACTAGTTTAGGATGTTCTAACCATAGTTTCAGAACAGGAACAATAATCAATGCACAATAACCAATAATCATTAGTCAAATCAAAATCAATGGAGTCAGAAATTATCACGCCTCATGGCCTTTCAGCCACAAATAACCACACGTTTAGTGAAAGTTTAATAATTTTAAATTCCTTATAATAACATTGCTAAAATCATGTAGATTATTCGCAAGATCAAATGAAACACATATTAGACCAATACTGATTGACCAAAGTGACGGAGAGAAATGCAATCTAATCAAGGCTTGAATCACAATACATTCTAAAGCAAAGGTACAGATCAATAGCAAAGTCAATTGTGATGAAGTAATCACGTACATAGAGTTCAGTGAGACAGCTCGTCAAACATTCGTCCCTGCAATTTGTCAGTCGTCATGAGAATAGCCTCAACTAACCCAGGTTAGCATCAGCATGTGGGGCTTCATGCAAAACAATTTAGAACACAAATTTAGAAAACATCTAGCTAGGAAAACTATTCAAATAGCGCAGTTGGTACCTAGAAAGAAAAGGCATAAAAATACAATTCAGTCATATTGTCATAGCTACCTATCCACAGTATGGGTCAGCAAGCAGAATCAGTCTTCGTCCTCAGGTTATCAATCGATCACCAAACATCAGGCTCTCAGTCAGAGAGTATGAGCCCAATGACAGAATCTCGAATCTCTTCTTAAGTCAATATTGCATCTCATAACGGGGTAAGATCTGGGTCTGCCTAAATCTGGTCTCATCTGAACCTCATCTCCTCTGTCGCATTGTTATATCGAAATCACCCAAACTATCCCCTTATTCCCTATTGGTCAATTAATCGTACGTTATTACTCTGTCCAATAATTTTCATATACCAAATGTATGAATTCTAATATTTCATGCTTCACACGTCGCTGAATGGTCAGCTTTACGATGTTCTCATCATCCGGCTCGTCAGGTATCGAAATTGTTGCATCTTCCTCTCCAGTCAGTGTCTTCATTGTTCACGTCCTGGGAAAGAACCTCTCACACACATTACACACGAGTAGATACATTTTAGAGAAATCATCTCCTGTTAGTCGGTTCTCAGGAAAAGCTTCTGCTAAGCATTTTATTAAACAATGAGTATTTCACAGTTAATTCACTCTGTCAGCAGTTTCTATTAAACGCTCAGAAATACAGCTTCTGCATGAGGCCTGGCAAAACTAGGCCAAGACACTAGCTAAGTTAAAGCCTACAATTAATAAACTAGAACATACTTCGCAATCCTTAATATGACATATTACTACATTAATCTAATACATTTTCAATATTTCATAAGTATTAGTCATAAATGGTACAATTCGTGAACACTGGTGGCTATTCTTCGAGGTCACATTTTCAAACGTGAGCATTATTTTTCTCTACGTTATTCATTTTCTACATAAATCATTATTCAAAATACATAAACACTCACTAATAATTTCTAATTAAGATATCTGCTTCCGCAATCCCTCCTCTGATGACTAAATGTGTCATCACACCAAATTTATCTCTCACAATTTATAATTCAACTTCTTCAACATTTTGTCTTCTCCTTGAATTTTCCCTATAAATTCTTTCCCTTTTCTTTTCTTACCTCCTCTGATTACTTTTAGACCTTTTCAATTTAATTCTTGTGCATAATTTGTATAATCCCCATATTCCTAATAGACAACCCACAACAATTAATATTCCCTGTATTATTTTCAATAGTACCCCATTCCAAATACTACTAAGCCAATTTCCCACTGAAGCAAACCCCTTACCAGATTTTTCCCAAACACCTGGTTCTTTCAACTCCTTCAAATCACTACTTGTGTTAGTCAGGTTAGTAAGTAAGGGCCATATGTACGAATACATTTTCCCATTGACACAGAATGGGAAAAACCCTTTGCTACATCTGGCCCTAAGTCTCTTATCTCTTTACTATTGTTAGGTATGTAAGAACAGCAATCCCTAGAGTTAATCATTTTACAGACTCTGCCATCCTTCGTTAAAAGAATGTATGCAGCAAGATGATTTTGAAGAGTCATAGCTCTATCCGCAGCCAATTCAGTATCTATCAGGAGTACTGCCCCTGAAAAATTTGTGAGCATGTTATCCACAATAGAAGACAACTTTCGAATCTTGATCGAATTCAGGATGACTCCCACTGAAGGAATCACCGCACCAAATGTATCCCCCACAATCGCAGAAGAGGACTCCCTCCTTTGTCTCTTATGATGTAATTCTGTCATTTTTGGAAACTTTTTCAAATCCTCCATCTGGTAAATCTTTGGGAAAACTATCCCCAAATAACATGTTCTATACCATCCTCTTGGAAGGCGGTAATAAGCATTAAGTCCACAGACATAATATATGCCTGAAATCGCAGGGTCCTGCCCATTCAACATAAATGTCCATTTACTCTGAAACAAAAACACATGCCTACATTCACTTGCACCCACAAATAAAGTGTCAGTGTGCGATTTTGGCCTATATGTACAAAGCTTCCCTATGTGTAACGCATCTAAAGCTAGATTCCCTTGCGTTTTAATTGCAGTGTAAGCATAATTATTCTTGTAAGTCATTTTCTCGAAGCCTTTTTCTAATTTCCCCTTCAGCGCCTTTCGTCAGAATGATCTAAGAAGCTTTTCTCTAAAGGTGTAAGCAAGCATGTAAGGCTATTTCTGTGCACATAAGCTGTGCCAAATGTTAGTGTAGGTTCAAAGAATCCTCTAACTAGCACTATATCATTATCCTCAGCTATTCTACTCAAATACCTAATAATAGGAACAAATGAGAACACAACATCATGGTTAGAATAGAAATATTGAATATACTCCTGGTTATATAACCTTGTTAGTAACAGACTACAACCTATCCCATATGCTAATGGAAGACTATGATAAGTGAATCCTTCCGCGACTGATGAAGGAATCTGCGTACACACAAGACAATCCTTTGCATCCATCGTCTCAACATACTCACTCAATAAACATTAGAAGAAAGTTCTCCTTGTGAATTAGTATAGTCATGCAAATATTTCTCACCTAACTTAAAGCCGTTAGTGTAGTAGTCTCAAAAGCAGTAGTTTGGTTGGCTCCTTCCACTTCAAGAACAGACATTCCCTCAATCAATACTATAAACAATATCCCACACTTAATTGCCAAACCAATGCTCATATATTTACAGCACTTAGCCTCCCTAATTTGCTTATCTATGTCAGCCATGATCTGTAAAGAATGAGAAAGCAGAAGCAACGTTAAAACTTGCAGCAAAAATCAAAAATAGACAATTCATTTCAGCAGTTCAGTTTCACTTCCAGCAACCCTTCTTCCTTGTCAAAATCAGTTAGCAGCTTGTCAAATCAGGTTTCAAAAGTCAAATCAGGTTATCAAATGTCTTTTCTGGTTACTTTCAACAGTCTCTTTCTCCAAAATATTTCTCAGATTGTTTCAACGGTTTAGCTCCTTGATCTTCCTTCAGGTCACCTCAAAATATTAACTCGGAACTTCCCCATAAAAACAAAAAGACATGGGCCCTCATTACAACCCTGGCGGATGGTGGAGAAGTGGCGGCAATACCGCCAATAGGCCGGCGGGGAAAAAAATGGAATTATGACCATGGCGGTTACAGCCATGGTCATCCGCCACTTCTCCATTCCGACCACCAGGGCTGTGACGACCGCTGGCCTGGAGACTTCAGTCTCCAGCCCGGCGGGCGTCACCAGACTGCCGGCGGTATCACGACCCTGCAGACCGCCATGGATTTCGGGTGGTTTGGAAACACCATGAAATCCATGGCGGTAGGCACTATCAGTGCCAGGGAATTCATTCCCTGGCACTGATAGGGGTCTCCCCCAACCCGAGTCCTCCCCCCACACCCTTCACCCCCGCTGCCAGCCCCCAAAGGTGGCAGGGCCCCCCTCCCCACCCCTACATTGGAGCACCCCCCCACCCTACAAGCATACAGACACCACCAATAAACATACCCGCACTCTTACCAACAAACATACCAACAGACACACACACAGTCATACACGCACACATACAAACAGACACGCACACATTTTCAAACACACAACGCCCCCCACATGCATACACGCACTCACACACCCCCGCTACATACTCATGCGCACACCCCCATGCATGCACACAACACCCCCCGTCCCCCTCCCATAACGGACGATCAACTTACCTGGTCTGTTGATCCTCAAGGGGGGGGGCGGGATCCATGGGAGCTGCTCCGCCGCCAGCTCCCCGTCACCAGAACACGGCCACACCGAATCATGAGACGTGATTTGGTGGGTGGTGTTCTGATGACGGGCGGTGGAGGTGGAGCAACCTCCACTTCCCCGCCGACTGCCAGTATGGCTGATGGCGACTCTCTTTCCGAAAAAGGAAGGAGGGCTGCCAGCAGTCATAATTCGCCGAGTGGAAAACCGCCTGCACTGGCAGTCTTCAGCACGGCGGTTCCTCAGCGGTCTTTGAAAAAGACCGCTGAGGTCATAATGACCCCCATAAACTCTTGCTGCCATTCGTTTGTAGTTGCATACTCCCATTCAGGACCTGCGTATCGTCGACTTGCTATTCTCTTTCTTTTCAACGTTCGATCACCATTCAACTCTCCTTCACTTAATTCTTCCTTTCTTGCAGTGTCTACTTCTTCCTCTATAGTTTGTTCAAATATCACCTCTTTCCTTTTCTTCACTTGCGAATTCGGCCACTTATCTCCTTTTCGTGTACCTTCTGTCAATATTCTCTTCAGGACTGAACTTGGGGCCAGATGTAGCAACATTGAGAATTGCGACTCACAATTCTGAATGTTGGATGGTGTCCCTGACACCATCTGCGATTCGCAAGGGGGCCGCAAATGCCTACCTCATGAATAATCTGGATATTTTCCTCGACCCTTTCTCAATTTTGTAACCCAACTACTTCACTACCTTCTGACAGTACTGCAATTTTAAAGGTGACACTTTATTGTCATACTTTCCCAAATGATTCAGCAGGGCAATCGAGTCATACTTACACTCGTCCCTTGTCTTGGATACAATCAACAAGTCATCAATATACTGTACCAGAGTCGACTGAAAAGGTAACTCTAACAAATCCAAATTATTTTTCAAGATCTGGTTAAACAAGGAAGGTTATTCCGTGTACCCTTGAAGAGGTCTACACCAGCAGTAGACTCGATCTAAGAATTTGAAACTGAAGAGAAATTGACTAGCCTCATGTAGGGGCACAGAACAAAACGCTTGTGACAAATCAACCACTGTGAAGCACTCTGCATCACATGGAATCTGGAACATTATTACAGCTGGGTTGGGCACTACGGGACAACACTTGACCACAATGTCATTTATTTTTCTCAAATCCTGAACAATTCAAACCTTCCCACATGGCTTCTTCAATCCCATTATTGGTGAATTACATGGACTGCTTAACACCTCTTTTAGAGAACTCCCTGCTTCACGAAATCTGCAATTATCTTAGCCACTTTCATCAGGACATATTGTGGCATATTATACTGTGGGAACTGTGGAAACACTGCATTCTGTTTCAAGGTAACCTTAATCGGCTCCACTCCTTTGATCAGACCCACTTCTTCCCCTGTCAACTCCCACATGCTTTCTTGCACCGTTCCCTGCAAATCAGAATGAAGCTCTCTCACTGTGAACATTGGGAAGAACTCAATCAAAGGGTACTCCTTATTTGTGGTTTCACACTGAGTCTCTGCGACTGGATGTTCTTCATCATCACTATTTGTCTGGATCTCAATTACCTCAATTGAGCAAGTAATCGGACACTTTGTCTTACGCAACAAGTCCCTTACCAGTGGTGAGACCGGACTCAAATTGCAGACCACAAATTTATGCAATCCCTGGAAATTGCCAATCTCAATTTGCACTGGATCTGTAATCAGGTTTGTTAAATACTGATTCGCTACCTCTACAAACTGAACTGTTTGACCTAAACGGGGCAAATTCGGAACTTCTGCACTTCTTACTGTAGAGTGTGTAGCTCCTGTGTCCACCAGAAATGTGACTCTGGGACCCATTACCTTTCCCTTCACATAGGGTCCTCTCTGATCCACCTTTACAGAGGTCGCAAGCACACATGGCTTCTCATCTGAACTATCACTCATCCATTCACTGTTTATTTCATTCTCACTGTGTAACAGGAATTGGTGCACTGTGTTACTACTTCTGTCTTGTCTCTGACCTGTGACCTGTTGAGAAAGCTTCATCAGTTGCTGGTCCATCAGGGCTTGAGGTATCTGCATTTCCTGTCTAGGTACCATGGGGACCTGCTGCTGCATCGGCTGCAACTGTGATACTTGTGCACGGGGCATGTGCATCTGCTGCACAGGCTGGCAATTTTGCACTTGATTTACATTATTTTGGAAATTTGAATTTGAACCTCTCATTCTTGGTCCCCTTATTATATATTGACGTTGTTACCTTGCTGAACAACACCCTCTTGCACCATCATCGGACACTCCTGCTTCCAGTGTCCCACGGTTCCGCAAATGTGACAGGGCAATAGCTTTTTCATCCCCTGCACATCATTTTGCACCGCTACAGTATTCAAATCTGGACCACGATTCATATTGCCTCCACAAACCCTTCCTCTTATCTGAAGCTGAAACAAGACATTTTGCTGCTGCCGCATCTGTTGCACAAAATGTCCTTGCACTCCTGTTTGAGCTGCCTTAATCTGCATCACCATCGCCTTTCTTTCAACTTTTTCGGTTTCAATTCAATCTCATCACTACGGTATTTTGCATACTGCAACACCTCATCAATCGGCTTTGCTTGCCAGCAAATCAAATGACTCTTTATCATCTGACCTATCTCAGGTGTCACTCCTTCTACAAATCTGAACACAAAATGCAGCATGTCTTTCGGTTCAATCGCTTCTTTGCCACTGTACTCCTTGAATGCCTTTAACAATCTCTCATAGTACGCATGTATCCACTCCTTTACCTCCTGCCCTATCAATCCCCTGCCAATCAATGTTTTGGGGCAAAATCCTCATCTTCAGGAACTGAATTACCTTATAGTAATATTTCATTACCTTAGGAGATGGTGCACCTGTACTTTTAACCTTCTCTGGTTCACTTGTTGGCCAATCTATTGCTCTCATGCACTCAACCCACAAATCAGCTGGAACCACTATCTCCAGTAAGGTGTTCAAGTCTTCCCACAAACATTTTGCAAGTTTCACAAACCTGTCTGTCTGCTGATACCACTCTACTGGTTTCTCTCTCAATTTTGGATAATGGTTCGTAAATGACAGAATATCACTCCTGCTCCAAGGGACATGAACAAAATTTCCCCTGGGATGTCCCTCATTGGTAGAATCTTCACCGGATCCTTCTCCTGTTGTACAATTCTAGACACTTCTAAAGAATCTCTTTTCATTTGTCTCTTTTGTCCACCCATCTGCCTTCCTACTTCTCTAATGCGCCCCAAACTTAAGCACTCTGCAATAATTCCTGAAGATGTGCCTTCATTCCGGCAGACCTCATGTGTTCAAAATCCTTTGCGTGAAAATCTAATCTGTAACTTCTTTTGAGATGTTTCATTTTCTCAATTTCTATGCCATGCTTCTCTGCCAAATCTGCCAATCTCTGATGAACCTTGCCCACCTCTCTCGTGATTCTTGGGTATTAGTATCTCAACTCTGCTTCTGTGTAGGACTCCAATCTATTCACCCCCATTGTTTCTTCAACTAGTTCACCAGCTTCCATGCTTAATCCGACACAATTGATCTGCTCTTTTCTCTTGGAAGTATTCTGTGGGGTATTCAGCTTGTCTAACCATTCAGTTAACTGCTGAGCTGTCAGTCCTTGTAACAAAATGTTACTTGCGTTCACCGGTGGCACCTGTTGTACCACTGCATTCGGTGTCTGCGGTGTCAATAGCTTAAAGCTCTGATCTGCAATAGGTCTATTCACCGCATCTGGGAGTGCAACAAGTGGACTAAGATCTAACAAAGACCTCGACCCATCAAAGGTCTGACCCATAGAAGAGACTACCTGCATTTGTTCATCTGGGGCCAGATGTAGTAAAGAAGCATTTTGCGAGTTGCAAATAGCGAGTCTTAGCGACTCGCTATTTGCAACTCGCAAAATGTCATGCAGAACGGTGTCTCAGACACCGTCTGCGAGTCGGTATGGGGTCGCAATGACCCACCTCATTAATATTAATGAGGTGGGTCACAAATTGCGGCCCCATACCGACTATGGGCACTCGCAAACATGGAGGCCTGCTGTAGTCAGCAGACCTCCGTGTTCGTGACTGCTTTAAATAAAGCAGTTTTTTTTTTTTTTTTTAAGTGTAGCCCGTTTTCCTTAAAGGAAAACGAGCTGCACTTAAAAAAAAAAACAGAAACCTTTAGTTTCGGTATTTTTTCAGGGCAGGGAGTGGTCCGTTGGACCACTCCCTGCCCTGAAAAAATTTTTTTGGGTCCAGTCACAAACTGGAAGGGGTCCCATGGGGACCCCTTCCAATTTGCGAGTGGGTTACCATCCACTTGAAGTGGATGGTAACTGCAACACCATTTGCGACCGCATATGCAGTCGCAAATGGTATTGCATACCACTAGGAATCGCAAATAGGAAGGGAACACCCCTTCCTATTTGCGATTCTGAAATGCATTTTGCGAGTCGGTCCGACTCGCAGAATGCATTTCTGCATAGGAAAATGCGATTTGCAACTCGCAAACGGCAGTTTTTGCCGTTTGCGAGTTGCAAATCCTTTCCTACATCTGGCCCCTGGTCCCCTCCTCATTAGCCTCTGAGAAATCGTTCCTGGTTCATTCATAATTGGTTTCTTCTGCGCAAATAATGGTACCACTGGACCAACAGTAATCTGCAGCGATATTGCATCTGGGGCTGTTCTGGCACTCGTACTCTGTGGGAGAGTAACTTCCATACTCTGATTCATTACCGGAGTCAAGTCTGACTGCGTTCCTGTCATTGGTGTAAATCTTGGCATCCCCGGCAGGTTGTACCTGGGGCAACAAAATCGGAGTCGGCTCAGTCTGAACCAACAGTGGTCTCGAAACCATTTGCTCTGGAGGCACCACTAAGTTCGAAGTCGTCTCTAAAACAGGCACATCAGGATAAATTCTCTGTATCGGTGGCAGATGCATCTGTGCCTGAACTACTGGAGTAGTCAACACATTATGACTACCTTGGACCACACCCAGTATCTGGCTAGTATCAATCTGTACCGGATTTACTGTCCCAACTGCCTGTGCTGGGGCTGTTGGATCAGAACTAGTACTCAGACCACTTTCATGCACTGCATACGGTGGTGGTCGTTCTCTCAATCTCTGTGTAACAAGATCCTCAGCATCTGATTCCTCCTCTACTATGGAAGACTTTCTTGCTTCTTTACTCTCAGACGGATTTTTATTAGTCTTTCTAGTTGCTTTTTTTCCTTCCGTCTCATCCTCCTGTGTAATAGCAGGAAACAACTTAACTCCCTGCAAAGTCTCTGATCTACACCTTTTCTGCTCCCAATCCCATTTAGCCTCCACTAAAGACTTTTCTACCTTTCTCACTCTTCTTTCGAATTTCAATTGCTGCTGCTGTCAAGCTACCAGCTCCCAAACTGCTAATGCCTCAAACTGTGCTGGCCTCCGAAGGGGCTTTGATTCATATAGTGCCATCCGCAATTGCTCCAAAATTCTCAAATTGAACGTCCCATTCTCAGGAAATGCTAAGCTCCCATTTTTCTCTGTCAACTTGCACCATTGTTTTAACCAAAGACATGGTGCAACACCTCGCTCCTCCATTACAATGTAAGCAGGTGTATTTTCTGGCTGGGTAGGCTCTCCTATATTTGCTCTAATGTAAGTATCTCCCCTTAGGCCACTTTTCAATGCCTTGAAAAACTTAATCTTTTCAACTTTTTGTGTATTCAAATTAAATCAGGAAATTACTTTTACTCCCAAGATTCCTTTCACCCATGTTCTCAACCACTTGCCTCTCACGGAGGGCTGCCAATCGGTGCACAACCCTTCTCACTAACCAAGCTATCCCAGCGCGGCTCTAGTGAGGTCACACTCACACTTACTGGGGCTGACAAAGTCTTGCAGTTCGTCCTCCAAAACTTCAATTCGCAAAAAACTAATGCAGAATATTGCGAATACTAATCAAAAACCCCAAAACTAAAGCAAATCTGCTGGTTTACTACAGGAAGGTAACACAATTGCTTCAGAAACCTTACGGATTTTCACCAATGGCCCTTTCGCTCATGCAGCTTTTCCTCTTTCTCGGTCTCCCAGATTCGCAAGCAAAATTCGACCCGCAAATTTTATTCTCAACCAATCAATGGGTCTGAACTGGTGCACATAGGACTCGCCAAATCTCAGTTGAAATTTTCCTCTCGCTCACTTTGCTCACATACTGACTCGTTGACCACGCCCGATAAACCTACTAAACCAGACAGATTACAACATAAAACCAAATGTCTCATACACTTTTCAATATACTCTGGAGTCTTAGACCACGAACGGTCCGTACATCAACAACCATGTAGACAATTTTTTAACAGAAAGCACCACACACATGTGAAGTTCGACGACTTCCCTACTATCACACTGTGGACTACGCACACTCCTACTAAAACTTCATTTGGAGTGCACAACCATACGTCACAATTCACCTGCGATTTGCATAAGCTGTGCAAGCGCAACCTATCTCTCTCACTCTATCACTAGAACGCCAAGAACATACCCAGCAGTATCTGGGAAAGTCATTTCTGGCCTTAAGGGAACATCATTCTCTCTACAAATGCTATTTTGAAATAAACAAATTCAAATCTCAATAATACTGAACTCTTAACGTATTAATCTCAAACTATTACCATAACCAGGGACACCTGTACAAAATCTTTTCACAACTGTTAACACTTGCCACTCTGTTCTTGACACTTATAAAAGCTACCATAACTGTTAACACCTTTCTCTCTGTACAGCACACCTATGGCAAGCTCCTAAAGAGACAATCCATTAGTCTGCTACCACATCTGTTAGCGTGTCGGACCTTAATAAGTAAACTTACAAGGGGACACGTATAGGTCGATGAACCTTTTGACTCGTTTAGGATGTTCCTACCATGGTTTCAGAACAGGAACAATAATCAATACACAATAACCAATAATCATTATGCAAATCAATAATCAATGGAGTCAGAAATTATCACACCTCATGGCCTTCCAGCCATGAAGAACCATACATTTAGTAAAAGTTTAATAATTTTATTTCCCTTATATTAATAATGCTAAAGTCATGTAGAATAATCTCAAAATCAAATGAAACTCATATAAGAACAATACTGGTTGACCAAAGTGATGGAAGAAACACAATCTAATCAAGGCTTGAATCACAATACATTCTAAAGCAATGGTACAGATCAATAGCAAAGTCAATTGCGATGAAATAATCACATACATAGAGTTCAGTGAGACAGCTCGTCAAACATTCGTCCCTGCAATTTGTCAGTCGTCATGAGAATAGCCTCAACTAACCCAGATTACCATCAGCATGTGGGGCTTCATGCAAAACAATTTAGAACACAAATTTAGAAAACATCTAGCTAGGAAAACTATTAAAATAGCGCAGTTGGTACCTAGAAAGAAAAGGCATAAAAATACAATTCAGTCATATTGTCATAGCTACCTATCCACAGTATGGGTCAGCAAGCAGAATCAGTCTTCGTCCTCAGGTCATCGATCAGCAAACATCAGGCTCTCAGTCAGAGAGTATGACCCTAATGACAGAATCTCAAATCTCTTCTTAAGTCAATATCTCACCTCATAATGGGGTAAGATCTGTATAATGGTCTGCTTAAATCTGGTCTCATCTGAACCTCGTCTCCTCTGTCACATTGTCATATCGAAGTCACCCAAACTATCCCCTAATTCCCTGTTGGTCAACTAATCGTACATTATTACTCTGTCCAATAATTTTCATCTACCAAATCTATGAATTCTAATATTCCATGCTTCACACATCGTTGATTGGTCTGCTTTACGATATTCCCATCTTCCGGCTCATCAGGTATCGAAATTATTGCATCTTCCTCTCCAGTCAGTGTCTTCATTGTTCGCGTCCTGGGAAAGAACCTCTCACACACATTACACACGAGTTGATACATTTTAGAGACATCATCTCCTGTTAGTCGTTCTCAGGAAATGCTTCTGCTAAGCATTTTATTAAACAATGAGCATTTCACAGTTAATTCACTCTGTCAGAAATTTCTATTAAACTCTAAGAAATACAGCTTCTGCATGAGGCCTGGCAAAACTAGGCCAAGACACTCGCTAAGTTAAAGCCTACAATTAATAAACTAGAACATACTTCATAATCATTAATATGACATATTACTACATGAATCTAATACATTTTCAATATTTCATGAGTATTAATCATAAATTAGTAGAATTCGTGAACACTGGTGGCCATTCTTCGAGGTCACATTTTCAAACGTGCACATTATTTTTCTCTACGTTATTCATTTTCTACATAAATCATTATTCAAAATACGTAAACACTCACTAATAATTTCTAATTAAGACATCTGCGTCAGCACTAGATAATATGCCAGGTGCAAACAAAAGGACAGCGTTTGGGACTTATTGAGATATGGGGAAATCGCCCGTCCTTGCAATAGGCATTGCTGTTGCTTAATGTCACTGAAACCTCGAGAGCCAGATACTATTGCAAGCTCACTGAATGGATAGAATCTCATTTGGGCTTCAAATCTCACCAGGTTAGCAGAGGCTAGTGATCACGTTTTCTTGAATGGTAGTGTGGTGAAACACACTCAGGCCCACTTTAAGTCACTTGGAAATAAATTATTAAGCAAAGATAAAATAGTGTGGGCTTTTAAAATGAATGGGTTGCAATCCTGAAGGAACGCCGAATTTTTTTGACTAAATGTGTGATATCCTCCGATGTATGTTGCAGACTATAGTAATTCAATAATTAGCTTTAGTTTGTATAGTGGTAGTATTTTACATATTTTTCGATTATAACAGTATTTTCTTCAAGACAATCCTTTCAAACGTTAAATGAACACTGCTGAAATATATTTAATAAAATATCTCAAATAATCAGGTTTCGAGGTGCTATCGTTCAGTCGATGGTGCAGGAACACATGGTATATTCTATACATTTCCATGCAGTAGGTAATTTTCCACATGTTATTGTACTACAAATACTGGATTTTTGCATTTCACACATGCAGCGATCAGTCTCACCCAGAGGCTTGTAATGGTGGTAGGGACTGAAATTGCAGCATGACTTTTCTGCCTTCAAATGTAGTTTTGTGTCTGCAATGGAGACACGCCTTCTCCCATCAATCTTCTGAGGCCTTGGTATTTTACAATAAGGTGCACAGTAAGGGGATGTGTAATGATGTAACATGGCTCCATGCCAGAACACTGGGCATGGAACCAGCTTGTTCTGAGGTTCTGTGATGCAGGGTTCTCTGCATGACAGTTGATATGCTGGCTGTTGGTTGAGGCTGTAATAAATACCTCCTACCACATATCTTCATCTGGTGTGGATTCACATTATTACAGGATGCCAATAGGGTCATGATTAGCAAAACGCAATGAGCAGCAATCATCAGGGAGCACCGTAGTCTGAATATAGATTACCAAGACAAAAGATTTGTTAGCTCAGGCCAATACCATACAATGTCACGAATACAATAGAATATCAGTCATCAAAAAAGTCAAAAACATGCAAATTATAATTTTGAAGGGTTGCTTTTCAAAGTTCATGACGGAGGAGCAGTACATGTCCTGCTCACAAACTATTGAGTAGTTTGATTCTGGTTAGGTAGATTTTTTCACACCGAAGATTGCAGGTGTGAGGCTGTTGTTAAGGGTGGAGTGAGCTGAGAAGCCCCCGTACAATTTAGGGGATGTTCTGCCATAGAGCTCAGATTTCATCTAGCCCTAGGCAGACCCCCACACATCTTGGTAGGGCCATGTCTCCTTAATAGCCTTCCTCCAACAGTAAAAAATAAATAGAAAGGAAGAAGAAAACTTAAGAAAAATTAGATGGTCAGTGTGTCCATGGCTTACTGAATTAGACTGTAGAGTTAGTCTGGGCTTCATATGAAGGAGTCCAACCCACAGGCCCCCAGGACCTTTTACGGGCAGTCGCAGGTGATGAAAAGCCAGAGACAGTGATATGAGTACCCCCAGCTCACGGATCTCTTTCCATAGTCTCCCTTGACTCCCTATTACCCTCCATGCAATCATTACTCATTCAAGGTGATGGCAACAAGACACTACTCTTTCCAAATGCAGAAGTAAAGTAAGATATACGTAGGTGTGATAAAGTATCAGTCAGCAGTGCAAGAGGATAATATACAGGTTGAATGTGTGTAGATAAGGGACGGTGGTGTTCAGGTCCCCTCAACGCCCATTCCCCACCATGCGTTTTCCCAGGCACAGGGCTGGCATGGCAAGCATGGTAGACATGGCCAACACAGGAGCCATATGAGAAACTAGAGGTCATGACATAATTTATGCACACAGAAAGCTCTCTGCTCTTCCACTCCAATCACAACAATATGTATAGCTCATTTACAGTTTCCTATCTTAGATAGGGCCTCACAAGTCCGTAAGCTAGCTGTACATGTCAGTGTAATGGTACAACTCTTGTATTAAAGGAAAAGCCTCATAAACCCAGTAATTGAGAATTTATGGATGTCACAGATGAATAGGGTCTCTACAGTTACTATATAGCTGGATAGCTGCAGCCCTACTCCACCGCCGAGAAAAGCTGGAATGCAATGGAGATGTATGGGACTATGCTGAGTGATGACTTGAGAGTGGTGCGTGTACACATTGACAAGGGTCTGGCATATGTCTAGGTCTCTGGGCCAAGGGACCACTCACACAAATGACACTAAAACTGAGAGTAAGAGCCCTATGAATACCAAGTGTGCAAGTGAAAAAAACTGCATAAGATCAGTTCTTCAGGTGTGCTTCCATCCGTAGATGTAAGTATAAGCATGGAGGTGAGAAACACGAAAAAACATCATTTGCAATTCTTTAATTAATCAATAATACTAACACATATTTAATAAATGAAAAAAACACTCTTAGTAATTCGTGCACAAACCTGCACGGATATACTACTTAAAATTAAACATTAATGTCAGCCTAATTCCTGAACCATACCTAAAAGCTAACTAACTATATTGCGTAACCTCTATGTACACTATTCTGTGCACCAGCATGCCTAAAGGAAGGAAATAATTCGGGCTACAGTTATATAAAATTCAGATAAATACTCAAGTTCATTCATTAGGGAAACCCCTATGTCATTTCTGGTGCCGGCTTCAGGTAAAGCCTGAGTCACGTTTCTGTGCAAGCTAGTGAACAACTCAGATGACTTCTTTGCTCTTTCAAAATTGGTGCGACTTTCTTTGAATAAATCAAATAAAACTCAGTTCCACGCTGTTAGTTCACCGTGCGGATATTCATAAATCATTTAATAACCTGCAGCTCAGCCATACAGTCGTCTCATTATGGAGCTTTCAAAAAAGGACTTTCATGAAATATGCACTTTCTTGATTGCTGTCTTAGAGATGTTTTTAACAACGTATACAAGCAATGACTCTTCTCGTCTTGATGCAGGTCTGCACGACATTTCTTTACCAGTAAGGGATTTGGCGCTGAACACATCCCTTCAAGCTCAGTTTTGGCTGCGTCCTATCACAGAAGCACTGTGGGGCTGTTTTACAAGCCCCCCGCTGTGGCGCACACTGCAGAGATACATCTACAAGGCCTCGTAAAGCCATACTGCAGCTTTTCATGGCCTTGTAGATATGGAGTGAGGCAATGCAGCGACTTTCCTCAAACTGCGATATGGAGGTGTGCCATGGGCATTACGTTGGGTGTTCTCATGTAACACTCATGGCATTTGACACATTCCCACATTTACAATATGCTGTAAACCTGGGAATGCGTCAAGAGCCTACGGGACGTGTGACAAGGAGAAATAACTTTATTTCTCCTCGATTTTTCCTCTTACTTTGCGTGCTGCATTTCGCAGCACACATAGTAAGAGGAAATCACCTCCATTGATTATTTTTGTGCAAGAAGGTGTCACTTCCTGCACAAAAACAATCATACCTACAACGGAGACATCCTTGCACAAGGGTGCCTGCGTTGGCACATGGCAGCCAATTGTGCGCCAGCGCTGGGGAAGAGGACAGGAATGTGCCGTATCTTATAGATAAAGCGCATTCCTGCCCTTTTCTTTTGATGCAGGGCAGCGCAGCAAGAAGGCTTGCAACGCTGCCCTGCGCCAAAAAACGGTAAATATGCCCCTGTTCTCCAATGGCCTATTTCTTTAGAAGAGTGAACAAGGGTACCAGTTATGCATTCTCCTCGAAAACAGTACTCCCTCTCTATGAAAGTTTCTTCACCAAGTGTCCGGCCTCTCCTAGCTCTTCCCCCTGCAGCCATCACCAGGCTCCCTACTGCTATTCACAATCCTCTCTCTACAAACTATTTCATTTGGAATCTTCATGAATTACAATGTTGACTCAATTTGACTTGCAAAAATACTACTAAGCCCTTGGGATGACTGGATTGCACATGTGAAATGAATCTTGGGATCACGTTTTAAATGAAAAATAATCAGCAATAACTGGAATGCATATAATGAAAATACCAATGTGTGCCACATGAGCTCAAATTCAAAAAATACATTTGAGCACAAAATACAATGTTTGAATTAACATTCTTAAAGATCCACAATACTACCTCAGTAGCATACCGTGGTTATTCTGGCATATTTTAACAGTTGTAAACTAGTAATGTACCTTTACGTGAAGTAATATTTTAAAGGATTCTGCAAATGGGTTTAAGGGAGGTGGTGGTGTGCTGATGCTCTGGAAATCTTTTTGGTGCAGTTTGTTTCTAGGCTCATTGTTGTTCAGCTTGGATCTTTTGGCACTGATTATGTTGGGGACATGAATCATAAACTCTTGGGTTTTCTTCTTCTCTGGTACCCCTCCAACAGGGATCACCATACTTGCATTTATTTATTGATATTTTTATAAAGCAGGACACTTTCTCATTAGGTGCCCTGGTAAGAATGGTCAAGATTTAGAGAGAAGAAAGCTGATGTAATTTAGGGACTGCTAAACATTTAGTTTTCAGGTGTTTCATAAAGTAAAGGTGGTAAGAGATTGATTGCAGTTCTTGTGGCAAAGAATTCCAGTTTTGTGGAGTGATAGTCAACAAGCACAGCTACCACTATATGATTTTAAGAATTGTGGATGATTAAGGGATCTGCTAATTGAGATCTCAGAGCTCTACAAAGGGAGTAGCATTTGAAAAGAATTTGCATGCATTGTATGTGTGGAGATGGAGAATAAAAGGCTTTATAACAAAGTTTTAATGTCTGAAATAGACATCTCCTTCTGATTGGTAGCCAGTGGAGTGAGATCAATCAATCAATCAAATAATTTCTTTAGTGCACTACTCACCCAGTAGGGTCTCAAGGCGCTGCTCGAAAAGCCATGTTTTTAGGTTTTTAGGCTTTCTGAAGGTTAGGAGGTCCTGGGTCTTGCGTAGGTTGGTGGGGAGGGAGTTCCAGGTCTTGGCAGCGAGGTGGGGGAAGGATCTGCCACCGGAGGTGGTGTGTTGGATGCAGGGGACTGTAGCGAGGGCGAGGTCAAACTCGAGAGGCAAACTCTTTAGGTTCTTTCGGAGAGGAAGGAGGTGAGCCAGTCCAGGGCTTTGTGCCGAATTTCGGTGTCGAAAAGGCGTGAGCGGAGGGTTTGGTGGCATACAGTGTCAAAAGCTGCACAGAGGTCTAGGAGGACGAGGGTGACGGTCTCGCCCTTGTCCAATCTGGTCCTGATGTTGTCTGTGCAGGCGATGAGGGTGGTCTCAGTGCTGTGGTTCTTGCGGAATCCAAACTGGGAGACATCAAGTATGTTGTTGTCTTCCAGGAAGTGCAACAGTTGTATGTTTACTATCTTCTCCACGACCTTTGCGGGTAAGAGGAGAAGAGAGATGGGTTGGTAGTTTGTGAGATCTTCAGGGTCTGCAGTGCTTTTTTTTTAGAAGAGTGTTGACTTCCACGTGCTTCCAAATATCTGGGAAGGTTCCGGTGTCGAAGGAACTGTTGATGACGGCCTTGAGCTGGGGAGCGATGATTTGGCTGGCCTTGTTGAAGATGTGGTGGGGGCACGGGTCTGTTGGGGAGCCTGGGTGGATGGAGCTCATGGTTTTGCCGATTTCTTCATCGTTGGTGGGGGTCCAGGTGTTCAGTAGGTTGGTGCGGCAGGGTGTTGTGGTGTTGGTTGTATCGGTGGTGGTGATGGTGGGTGCTGATGATGTGAAGCTGTCGTGTATGTCTGCGATTTTGCGGTGGAAGTAGTTGGAGAGGGAGTTGCAGAGTTCTTGGGAGTGTGGGGGGTCGATGGTGCAGGATTTGGGTTTGGTGAGTTCTTTGATGATGGCAAAAAGTTCCTTGCTGTTGTGTGTGTTGTTGTCTGTGCGTTCTTTGTTGAAGGACCGTTTGGTGGTCCGGATGAGTTGCTGGTGTTTGCGCATGGCTGTTTTGAGGGCGGAGAAGTTGGTAATTGAGGGTTCTTGGCACCAGGCTTTCTCAATTTTTCGGCATTCTCGTTTGGAAGACTGAAGTTCTGTGGTGAACCAGGGGGCGGTCTTGGTGGTGCAGGTGTTGTTGTTTGTTTTCAAAGGGGCGAGGGAGTCTGCGGAAGTTTCTAGCCATTGTGTGAGGTTGAGGGTGGCAGAGTTAGGGTCGTTGGTGATGGGAGGTGGAGCTTGTGCAAGATTGGAGATCAGGTGTTCTTTGGAGATCTTGTTTCACTTGCAGTAGGGTGTAGTGTGTTGTTGGTGGTGTGTTTCATGAAGGAGAAGTAGACTCAGTGGTGGTCAGTCCAGTGGAGTTTGGTGGTGTGAGTGAAGATGATGTGGTTGCTGGAGGTGAAGATGGCGTCTAGCGTGTGTCCCGCTGAGTGGGTGGATGATGTGACCAGTTGCTTGAGGCCGAGGTTCGCGAGGTTGTCCAGCAGGGCCGTGGAGTTGCAGTCGTGCGTGCTTTCCAGGTGAAAGTTAAGGTCCCCAAGGAGTATGTAGTCTGTGGAGGTGAGGGCGTGGGAGCTGATAGCATTGGCGATGGTGTCACAGAATGGGGGGCAGGGTCCTGGTGGTCTGTAGATGAGGGTTCCTCTAAGGTTAGTGTTGTCGTTGATGTGTACTTGAAAGTGTAGGTGTTCTGCGTTGTCTAGGGTGTCGTTGGTCTTAGTGGAAATTTTGATGGAGTTTTTGTGTATTATGGTGATACCTCCTCCAGGTTTGTTGGTGCGGTCTCTGCGGGTGATTTTGTAACCTTCTGGGATGGCTATGGCGATGTCAGGTTCTGATGAGGAGTTCATCCATGTTTCAGTGGGGAAGACGATGTCAGGAGAGTTTGTGGTGAGCAGGTCCCAAAGCTCGATGGCATGCTTGTGGACGGAGCGGGTGTTAAGGAGGATGCAGGTGAGGTGATTGGGGAGTTTGGTGTTGTTGTGGTGCTTGTTGGTGTTGCTGGTGCTGGTGTCAATGCAGGAGAAATGGCATGAGTGGCATGTGAAAGGTCCGTGTGTGTGTTTGGGGTTGGCCTGGGCGCAGGCGGGGTGCTGGCCTGGGTTGAGAGCAAGGAGTTCTGTGGAGGAGTAGTGGTGCTTGAGGGGACCAGAGGAGCGTGGACCTGGACCAGAGGGACGGGCGCTGGGCGTGGTCCAGGCACGGACGGGGCGCAACCGCACAGAAGCCGCCATTAAGAAGGGGAGGTGGGAGGGAGGAGCAGCTGGGAGGTGGCAGGTGGGAGGGAGTGTCCAATGGGGGTGAAAGCAGGGCAGGGCTGCAGGGGACGCAGCGGCTGGGACACAAAAACCAGCCGGAAAAAAATTGCGGGCACAGCGGAGCAGTAAATGGACATAGATTAAAGGTTAAAACAGTGTGGAAAAACAAATAACAAATACATTAAACGAAATACGAGCAATGGAAACAAAACAAAATGAAATACACTGTATACTAGACACGCCTACCACTAGGCACCAGGGATGAGGCACAGTCGGGTGCCTGCGGGTGGTGGAGGGACTCGAACTTCTCTTGCAGCAAACGGTGGGGTCAGGGACACGGAGGCAGGCTGTTGGAGCCGAAGTGTACTCCTGGCCCAAAGCAGGTCAGGGGATCAGAGATGAAATGCTTTGAGATTTAGGATCTTCTCCTGAGCCCCAATAGGCAGCGTGCAGCAGCATTTTGAATATGCTGCATTTTTTTACATCAAATAGGCTGTAAGTCCTACATAACAGGAATTACAGTCATGAATTTAAGTAAATAGTAAGTCCTCGATCATAGTTCTCATGTGATTCTGAAGTAATGGATGAAATATCATTCCCAGTGTTTTCAAAACGGGGAAGCAACTAGATGGAAGCTTTGTGAAGCTTTGTGATATGTTGTTGAACAGAAATCAGGTTCCTGTTGGACGCTGAAGGGCCTAGTTCACGTAATTACCAAATGTTTGAGCAACAGGAGGGGCCTTCTAAAAACAATGATTCAGTTTTATCTGCATCAAGACACAGAAATGTATTAGTCATCAACCGCACACAGGCAACTTTTCAGTCTATAATGTTCTTGAGAGGATGAGCAGTTTATGCACACTATAGGATGTGTAGTCAGCAGCAATATATTTTTAAAGTCTGACATGAAAAGCTTCATAGACAGCATTTGAGACTGGTCTGATAAAAATGAAATGGGCATTTACAAGCTGTGCCCGCTACACTGATATCTTTGAAATGCTGGAAAAGAATATAATGGTACACAGTGTTGAATGCTGCGGACAAATGTAATGAGATCAACAAAGCAGACCCATTGTTATCACCAGTTTTTTTAATATGCTCCAGCATGAAAACCAGACTGAGTGCTGTCAAAAACCTTATGTCCTTCAATAAACTGCCAGAGCTGCGTGTTGAGGAAACTCTACACAGTCTTATCTCAAAAAGGTAGTGATAGCTAGCAGGGTCATCAGGTGTTAAATTACGTTAAATTAGGTTTATTTAGAGAAGGGGTGACAAATTCCTGCTTCTAGGTGGATAGAAGTACTCTTGATTAGAAATATAGATTTCAGAGAGCACTAACCTGTTGTGCCAGCGCATTAAAAAAAAGTTTACATTGTTGTGCAGTATATGGGTCCAGGAGCAAACCTGAAGAAATTATATAAACGTTTTCACAAACCAGACCTTCAGAAACAAGTTTAAAAGTGGATAAGCTGTTAGTGGAAAGGTAGAAGAGACAAGAGGGTTGCTATCCCTTGCTCTCAGTATTGGCTTGGGAGTGTTGTATTTTTCTTAAAGTTGTCCTTATTGTGGTTGTAATAATAGATATTTTGTCATAAATGTAGATTGCTAAGGTTTCATAAAATATTGCACAGGTGGATGATTGGAGAAATCACCATTTGTTGTGCGAGGTATGGTTTGCATGGTTGTGTGAGTTAAGGACTGTACTCCTATCCACAACTTGCGAATGTCAGTGCTATCTATCTATCTATCTATCTATCTATCTATCTATCTATCTATCTATCTATCTATCTATCTATCTATCTATCTATCTGATAGAAATGGGGTATTTGGTTGGCAGTCAGAGTACCCCTTGTCCAAGCAAGGACCCTCACTCTAGTCAGGGCAAAGGAGAAACACACCTGGTTAACCCCTACTCACCTCCTTGGTAGCTTGGCATGAGCAGGCAGGATTAACTCAGAAGCAATGTATAAAGTATTAGTACCAACAAACACACCAATACAGTGAATCACTATCAAATGACACAACACAGGTTTAGAAAAATAGTAAATATTTTATCTAAATAAACAAGACCAAATAAAATAAAAATCCACAATATACAGTTAAAAATATGAATTTTAGCACTTAAAAGCACAAACATAGTGCTTAGAGGCACAAATGCTGCAAGTTGGTATTAAACAGTGTAGGGACTGAGTCATTTCCTACAATGCAATGCAAATGATGCTGTTTGTGAACTCGTTCGACCCCTAAGGTACAGTACCTTAGCTAACATGTAGAAAACAGGCTGGTGCACGGAGTCAGGGAGTGAGGCGTCGCTGGATCCGATGCTGTGTCGGTTCCGGTGCTACGGGGCTGAAGGGCAGAGCCCTCACGCAGCAGCATCGGGTCCTTATTGCAGAGCAGTGGAGGTGAAGCGACGTCGGTTGCGAAGAAGGTCCCTTGGTTCCAGCAGGTACGAAGTCCGGCGAAGTCACAATGCTGTGGGCCAACCTCACAGTGTCGCGATGACATCACTGGGCTGCAGGCGCTGTGATGGCTTTGGATATCACGGACGTCGGACTTACGACACTCCGAAGTCAGTGAAGCTGGCAGGATTAGCGGCTGGAGTGACGTGAAGCCTACAGGTTAATCTGGGTTGTCGCACTTCTGCGAGGTCTACAGCCTTGGGGCAGGCAGCGCTGCAGTTCTGGACAGCGGCATCCTTTACGAAGTTGCACAGCATCGTCCTGCGTCATTAGACAGGTTTTTCTCCAGAAATTCACTTCCAGGGGCCCAGGAACTGGAATGGCACCATCTTGCAAGCTAGAGTCCATAGCAGGCAGACTCAGAACTGGGGGGTGAAGCCTTTGTTGTCCCTGAGGTTTCAAAACAGGAGGCAAGCTCTTCTCCAAGCCCTTGGAGATACCTCTCAAGCAAGAATGCAAAACAAAGTCCAGTCTCTGTCCTCTTGAACAGGCAGAAGCAGTAACTGCAGGATAGCCCAACACAGCACAGTCACAGGCCAGGGCAGCACTTCTCCTCAGCTCTTCAGCTCTTCTCCAGGCAGAGGTTCCTCTTGAGTCCTTGAAGTAATCTAATTTGCAGGGGTTTATACCCCTTCCTGCCTTTAAAGTTGGCAAACTTTAAAGCAAAGTATCAAGTGTTTGTAAGATCCTTCCGTGTGCAGGCCAAGCCCCAGTCACACACCAGGGGGGTTGGAGACTGTATTGTGTGGGGGCAGTGCCTTTCAGGTGTGAGTGACCACCTCCCTCCTCTTCCTAGCACTGATGGCTCATCAGGATATGCAGCTACACCCCAGCTCCCTTTGTGTCACTGTCTGGAGGAGAGGTGCAAACAGCCCAACTGCCAAACTGACCCAGACAGGGAATTCACAAGCAGACAGAGCCACAGAATGGTTTAAGCAAGAAAATGCCTACTTTCTAAAAGTGGCATTTCCAAACTCAGAATCCAAAAACCAACTTCACTAAAAGATGTATTTTCAAACTGTGAGCCCAGAGACCCTAAACTTCTGATTTCTATCTGCTCTTAAAGGGAATCTGCACTTTAATAGTATTTAAAGGCAGCCCCCATGTTAACCTATGAGAGAGATAGGCCTTGCAACAGTGAAAAACGAATTTGGCGGTATTTCACTGTCAGGACATGTAACAAACATAAGTACATGTCACACATTTAACATACACTGCACCCTGCCCATGGGGCTACCAAGGACCTACCTTAGGGGTGCCTTACATGTATAAAAAAGGGAAGGTTTAGGCCTGGCAAGAGGGTACACTTGCCAAGTCGAATTGGCTGTTTAAAACTGCACACTCAAACACTACAGTGGCAGGTCTGGGCCATGTTTACAGGGCTACTAATGTGGGAGGCACAACCAGTGCTGCAGGCCCACTAGCAGCATTTAAATCACAGGCCATGGGCACCGTTCGTGCGCTCTACTACGGACTTACTAGTAAATCAAATATGTCAATCATGGATAGCCAATTATACATACATTTTGTACAGGAGCACCTACACTTTAGCACTGGTTAGCAGTGGTAAAGTGCCCAGAGGATCAAAAACAGAAAAAACAGAGTCCAGCACACATTAACAATCTGGGAAACAGAGGCAAAGGTTAGGGGAGACCACACCAAGGATGCAAAGTCTAACGCTACCTATATCTTTAAATCCAACGAAGAAGATTCTTCACATTATTCATCTTCATATTATGGAGATCTGATGGATTCCTTTGAGACCTAAATCTGTAATGTCCATGAACCCATCATTAGTAACATGGTGCAATCACCTTATCCACCACTTATCACCCAACATCTCTTATTGGCCACCTCCTTTAAAAATTTACAGTGGAACTATGTTCAGCAGCTTTCAAGAAGAAAGCTTTTGTTATAAGCATAATTTGTCCTACAGTTCCTGATTCTTTTAAATACACAGTGATCGCCTTCCCTCCTCGAGAAACCTATGTCAGACTTTTATGTGCCTCCCAACTACCATAGATCTCAAACTTCCGCTAAGCATCCAAAATCTAGGAAAGAGAAGTCACCAGTCAGTTCCATGAGTCCTTGGAACAGGACCCCCAGCTAGAATGATCACTAGTATAAATTCAAACCATCTTCAGGCACGGAATCAGCATAGGTAAACATGAGAGAAGCGCTCCTCATAATCTTTAGTGAGGGACATCTGATCCTCCTTGACCATTCAGCAGCCTACGACATGGTCAAACACACCATCCTGCTTACCCTTCTCAAGTTATCAGTCGAGATATCAGTAATGGTCTTTGAATGGATTCACTTGTATCTTCACAACTGCAGTAAATACATATGGGGAGAATCTTTCACTTCCCCATACAGTAAAAATATACTACAAATCCCTTCAGTGTCTGCCCTTTTCCATGACTCTAGACTAGCTACATCCTAGACCACCAAGTACAATTTCCGATGCACTCAGATTACACATCCATTTAGAGAACAGCAGAGAATCATTCTAAAATTGCAGAGGGCAAGGACAATGTTTACATGTGGGTGATAAAAACTTACCTCGGTTTCAATGAACCAAAGATGTTAGTTCTAATTACCTGAGGGACTGGCTCAAAGTCAACTCCTTTCAACTGCTCTTCCAACATGGGCTCCCCTCATACTTCATTCCAAAAGTTATAAACTTGAGGATCATTTTGACTTCAACCTCATCTTCGTTTCACAAATCAACACCATGGCCAAGGGAACTCGTTTGTACACCTTGCTACTCTGGAAATCAGCCTGCTCGTTTAAACCGCCTATTGTACAGAACTAACATTTGCTGTGGGCATGGCCCTGGCTCTAAATAATACACGATGTTGCAACAAAAGTGCCTGCACCTTTGGAAATTAAACCTTATTAGGCCAGCCCTGAAAGGTATCGCTGTGCCCCTTGGGATCAATTTTAAATCACTGGAATATGCGCAAAGATCTATGAGGCAAAGTCACCGGATGCCTTCAGGAACAGGCACCCAATCACATGGAAAAGCCAGTGCAGGACTAAGTATGCCAAAATATATTGAAATGTTTAAAAGTACTGTATTTCCTGAGGGTGATAAACCATCTGAGCAACCATGCAACAGTGCTGATCCCATCTCTAAACCCACCTGGCCATCAGAAATTGTGCTCTTATTCGCATGGTGCTCTGTATTTACATTAATAATGCCTTTGTGTGGACAAAGCGTATAAGAGCCAGCAATAAAACTGGGAAATATTCAATGGCAACCTCTTTCTTAAAAATATGTATATTCTTTGCTATCCACCAAGCCTTAGCCACTTAACCTACCCTAAACACTGAATTAGGCAGCATTGTAAAAAAAATGAGCCATCAGAAACTCGCTGTCTTCGAAATATGATGGAAACAAGCACTAAAACAGTGGATAACTGCACACTTGGTGGCTCAACTTATATCTCAAGGTTCATTATATTTCAGATAGACTTCCAACAAAGTGTCCGCTGTGTTTTTTCCTTCGGCCCACACACAAAGTATCAAGGTTCCCAGTGTGTCAGAGACACTGATGTTTTGTTTTTCAAAAACAAGCCTTTCTCTTGAGAGTTTGTGTTTAAAAAACATAAAAACTCCTGTCTGTCATGTTACCTTGGTGTGGTGGGCTGACTGGCACTGCATAATTTTGTCAAAAGAGCTCCGGCAGTGTTTGCCATATCACTTTTGGCTTGTGGGTGAGGACCTCTAAATGTTGAAGGCCAGCTGTGATTGGTGCAATGATGCCTACAGCATCCCAGTCAGGTAGTGACCACCTCTCGAGAGATAAATAAGGTCTTAAACATCTTTCACCGAGTCAGACAAAATCCTCTGAGTATTCCGGGGCCAAGACTGTGGAATAGACACTCAAGCCAGTGGGTCACAAAATGCACCGTCAACTGACCCTTTTGAATACTGGATTGCCCAAATTCAAAAGTTCTAAAATGTTAGTAGACAACTGATTGTGGACTTTAAGAGAAGAGACAAATACTGCTTTTCTGTAATGCCTCCAGTAACTACCATATGGCACAGCTGTAAAGGCCTACCATCCAGAACTGTGTGGTACCTGTTCACCCTAACTACTTAATAAATGTTTCGGTAGAGACCTTAAATATGCCAACAACCGCTCTTGATGCCCAAATGCAGATAAATGAGATATGGATATAGGCAGATTCCAGCCCTGGCACTGATCTAGCAACCCACCTGAGGGATCTTCAGAGAAAACTCCTGAGACCCACCTCTTCATATAACCCACCACAACAGCGCCTGTGTCAATCCTCAGCTGTGTCTGCTGGTCTCATCTAAATGAGAGCTAGGTAACATTAAAAATTCAATAATAAACAAATTGATAAATAAAGGTATTCTATTAGGATAGAGCACATTCTTTTGTGGATCTGCCTTCACTGCCAAGCAACCCCAGCAGATAACTGTTATTGAGTGAGTTGAGTTCTATGACCTAACTTCATGCAGCTAACATTGAGATGTTCATGGTAATGCATCAAACAATCTATTCCCTGAACAGTTGTAAAGTGAATTATGCTCACTTGTTTTTACCTTGTATGAAAGATAATTAGCGATATTTTAATGAGTGTTTCCAACACTCACTGCCACCAGTAGCATGGCTAGCGTGTCATGGGCCCTAGTGCAAGGATGGAAGTGACCCCCTCCCCGGCTTCTGTTTGAATTATAAAATGCAGCAATAATCAGGGTTTAGTGGCTTCTCTGGACTCTGGATCCCGGCACCACTGTACTTGCTGCACCTATGGGCGCTACCAAGCTGCAAAGGAAGGCCAGCCAGAACTTGCTTCCAAGCACCCAGAGCGTTAGGCAAAACCCTGAGCACCCCGTGTCGCAATTCCCCAGTTCACCTTTCACCGCTGGCAGGCAGAACTAAGAAATGACAGAACACTGGGTATTATTTGTGTAAAGTCTGTGGGAGAGCAATGACACTGTGTGCCAGGCCCGGGCAGAAACAATACTAAGTCGACTTGAACGATGAATTTGGAAAGGTTATTTTAAAACAGTTTCTAATAATTGATTTACTGCAGCAAAACAATAATTTCTTCTTTGATGGCGTCTCTGCTCAGGGCGCCTCATGTAAGTGTTTGTCTCCCTTTACAGCTGATGTTTTATTCCTCTCACATATATTGTTATACCTTCCTATCCGATGCTGGGCCTTTCCCGAGGAGCCCGAGGACACTGTGACATCCGTATACTGATACCCGCGTGGCATGTGGGTCACTGGAATAAGACTATCTCCTTGTGTGGGGACAGAACCGGTGTCAGTGTCTTTCGTAGTAAACCCAGCTCTGCAGATGAAGGCCTCGGGCAGCGCATTAGCTCAAGTGGCTTCCAAGACACGGGCTGCAGGGCACCGCAGGACCTACAATAGGGCCACTCTTCTCCGGTAGGAAGCAGGTCATTGCCAAGTACTTCTAGTTCCCCTCAGGCAGCTGAACACAGTCACACCGCGGCTTCTCTTCTGGTTGCAAACTGGTCAGGCAAGAACGGGGATTCGGCTTGGCTCGGTCATGGAGAACGTTACTGAAAGTTATGGCAATTACCCGTCTCAAAATCCGCTTCACAAACAGCGCTTAATTTGTAAAAATAAATGCCGGGACCCAAACTGTTTCTCAGAAGCTGCCAGGGAAGGCCTGGTGCCAGATAGCGTGGCCGGGTAGTCTTGATTTCCACTCATGCAGCTTACACCCATCAGTAGACACACCAAGCCCCTCAAATTCACTCCTGCACGTTCTGCTTTCTCCCTTTTACGGTTTATTTTCTCCTTCTCTTCCCCCTTCTTTCTCCCTTCTGTGTTTATCTTTCTCTTGTTCTAGGTCAAAGTCTGATGAGGAAAAATAACCGCCAGTAGGCCTCACCCGCAGCCACTGGCTCTGATACAACACTGGCTTTGGCCAATGACAGTATGGACTTTGTTCCAGCATGTAACTAAAGCAACAGTGTTCCAAAAATGTTACTGCCTTCTTTTGAAGAAATACCAGATACGTGAAAAAACCACTAAATCTGGACCCATCCAATGCCTTCGGACTCCCTGTTTCTTTATAGATCGCTCTTAATGTTATGTCACACTAGAGCACAGATTGTCACTTAGGTTACTCTGGGAGGGTATTTTTCTTCCACGACATATTGGAGGAGTTTTTTTAAAAATTCTCATTGATGCTTAATTTGTGATAAATAAATAAATAAATACATAATTAAACAAACAAGGAAACAAATAAATAAATGCAAACATAATTGCAGGAGCCCAGAGGTTATAAGCTAGGCTGCTGGTGCTGGTGAATGAAGGGGGCTCCAAATACCAGGGATGTCTAGCCAGGAAGGCTCTTTCTTCTACCGTCTATATTTACTGTCTCTTTATCTCACTGTTGAGCATTCTTGTCATCCATGCTTTCTCCCCTTGCCTCTATATTGATGTCTCTCTCCCTTTTTCTTTCTCTCTTTTCTGTCCCTCTTTACCTCCCTCTCTCTCTTTGTTGCTCTCTGCCAAAGTCTAATGATGAAAAATAAATCCCGGTCTCCAAAAATGAGCCCCGGTGCCCACCACCGATAAAATAAAGCACTGAACGCATCTTTTAGTGTTTGACTTGTGGTTAAGTGCTGAGAGATAAAAATCAGTTGCTCAAATGTCGAACAGGTCAAGTAACATGCGGATGAGCACATGCAGGACTACATTGGTCTCAATAAATGGTGCATTTCCCTGGTGCCTGCTTGAAAAGGTGCAGGAGAGCTAAAGTAATAGATAGGCTTCACCCGGTGTAGTTCTCGTGACTCAGGTCAATTCAAACACTTCCATCATCCGTCATTTGTAGGTTTTCCACTTCTTCTGTAGGACTGAAAGTAAATAATAAATGCATTACTTTTTATTATTTGTAACTAATTCATACAAACTGTAGCAGAAACATTAAATGCCGGTTTTCAGCAGCAAATGACTACCCACAATAAACCAAGTACGTTTAGCACATTAAAGGTGAGAAGCCACTGAAAGTACTCTGTTAGAGTCAAGAAGCCTTTATCTAGAGCTTGAGGTTCTGTTGGCAAGGCTAACCTGAATCCAGATCATGAAAGACCATCAACATCATTGTGTGCTGCTAGGAGAGGGAGATGGCCTCTCTTCCATTGCTTCTAGGGTGGAGACACTATCACACAATCATTAGGAAGCTAGCATTTCTGACTGAGGGCGGCTTAAGGCTTTGGAGGACAGCATATGTACTGTCCCCATGTCCGAGTACTTCGCTCCCACTATGGCGAGAGTACTCCTCCTGCCAAATATAGAGATTCCTGCCATCCCAGCGGTCATTACTTGCATTTCCAGGAACCTCTGACACAACAGTGAATACATTGAAAGTTTGGCGTACAGCTCCATCAACATGGCGGATCCGTACTTCAAATTTTCAATGACTTGTTTTATTTTCAAAAACAAAACCCCCAAAGTGGGATTTTGTTTTTAAAAAAAACAATCAATGACCCTCTGTTGCCATCGTATGCAACTCCCCATGCCATTCCTCCCATGGCGTGGGGGTCATTTTGCAGTTTTCACTGCCCCTTACTGACAGGTTTTACTCATTTGTTGCCCACTCTATCTTGGGTGGGTGGACACTTAGCAAAGACTCCAACAGCCCTTACTCCCTCGCCCTGTTGGGCTGTCAGAGGTGTATGTTGGAGATGAAGGCGTCTCATACTGAAGGTCTGCCTGACTTTAAATTAAGGAGGGGACCTTCAGTTTGCCATAGAGGGTAGGCTGTCGCCCTTGTGAAGTAGTGCCCTCTCTGCCAAACTGTAAACCAGGACCTAAGGCGAGAAAAGTGATCATTTAAGACTTAGAGATCAAGCTAAACCATATGTGAACACAAAAAAATTAAATTTAGTGAGACGTCATTTAAAATGATAATGATATTAAATATTCAACTGAACAAATATATTAACCATATACTGAAATGTTAAAATATCTACTAAAGCTTTACAATGATTAAGGGAAGAGGAGAGATAGGATCCAGTAATTAAGTGCCTGTTCACAACAAATGTGAACCATCCATAAACAAATATTATACTAAAGCTTAGCACGCAAACACAACATTTTAAATACTTCACAAAACAGATAACAATCAAAATAATGTGGCAGAGAGTTGAAATATTATGAGGGACTAGAAAACTTCCCCTGAGTGGGTTTTCTATCCATAAAGGTCCAATTTACATTGTTAAGAAGTAGGTTGATGGGAGACTATACATATTGTCTGTTTTGTCTGTTGGAAGCTTATGAAAGAGGTGGTACATATATTCCTATATAGCAACCGATAATTGCAACAAACACTATACCATAGATCTAATGCGAGCCATTAGCTCCGTATTAAAATGCATCTGGCTCACCAAGTTATCATTTGGTTAGTTAGCTTTTTTTTTTTTTTTTTTGTCACAAGCTTTATTTGATCAAATAGATCATCAAAGCAAACATACAATAAATAAATAGTAAATAGTAAAATCAGAAAGGCATAAAATATAATTCAATAAAACCCATACAAGCAATGCACAGTAAACAGGACTTATCCGCTCATATTTAAAACTCATTGCTGATAGCAGAGTTACGTATGCGCCATGCTGATAGCAAATACTTGCTAACAGCATGTATTAAAACCTTAGAATGATGATTTTTTTAAATCCTCAAAGCAGAGGTGCAGTCTCTTATCCCCAATTCCCGGCACATGTTACGAATCCACTTTGACCTGGGAGAAGAATAGGCGGGGCAGAAAAACATGAAATGTTCAACTATTTCAGATGTTGTGCCACATACGGGACATATATCTGTTTCTGCTTTTGGTTAGTTAGTTATTTTACTTCACTTCTGTTTATGATTTTTATTTTGGTTTGGCAGAGTTCTCATTTGCTGATACTTTTCTCTCTTAGCAGGATTTTGTCCTTGGGAATGGACGTACCATGAACTCCATTATTCTAAAATTAAACCTGACGCACCATAAACAGTGCATGGACCAGAACCCAGAACTTGGTCTTGTGTGCATCCTGTAACTTCACTCATGCAGGACACAGCATTTTCCTGATTCTTGTTGAATATTTCTCTCAACCCAAACGGTCCAATTGTGGAGTTCATCATTTACAAAAGAAGTGCTACTGTGGTTGGAACAGTATATTACCTTTGGATGTTTACATTTACGAAGGGGTCGGTTTGAATTCTAAATATCAAAGCTTTGAGGTATTTTAATCTTTGTAGCAAAACCCAAAGACTACGATTGACTATTGTCTTGCTGAATGGGGAAATTTGAGATAAGGGTATTGCATACACAGACTCTTTTTTGGTTTGCTTGCAATGTTTATGCTTTACTTTGTAACTGTTCATGCAAATAACACAGCAACAGTTTTACCCTGGTTGGGGATCTTTAGTCTGGTATAACATGGTTCCAGTGGCACAGTGAGCACAGGACCCACGTCTGGGCTGTGGTATAGTGGGAAAAATAATGATGTATTGAAATGCTACCCCAAGGAATGCTTGTCTAGCCAGTGGCTAGACAAATTGCAAGCATTCCTCCCATCTTCTTTTGTTTCTTTTGTGTGTTTGAACTGACACCTTAAGTGGCCAAAGGAATGCCCAGACGTGGACTCCTTGTTCACTGTGCCTCTGGAACCAACCTGCATCCAACTGAAGAGGCCCAGTCAGACTGAAACTGGTCCTACCTTGCTTGTGTTCTGGTTCAGAGAGGACCTTGGTTTGGAAGTTTTAGCTGGACTTTTACTACTGGAGCAGGACCAGGACTGATTTGCATATGGGTCAGTCTAATCTGAGGTGGCACAGTGGGAAAAAGAAAGATATGTGAGAAAGCTAAACAGAGTGATTACCAGTGGGTAGACAAATTGTAGACATTCCCCCATCACCTTTTGTGTGTTTGATGTAATGCCCTAATTCTAAGGATATGCCCAGACATGCTGACTGAAGATGCCCAATCAGGCTGAAACTAGTCTTGAATTGCTTGTGTTCTAGTTCAGAAAGCACTTTGGCTTGGCAGTTCAGGCTGAACTGTTCCTGTTGGAGCAAGACAAGAGTGAGTTGAGTAAAAGAAAGATAGGTTGGAATACTACCCCAAGTAAGTGCCAGTGCTTAGGCAAATTGCAAGCATTCCTCCCATCACTTTTTGTGTGTTTGACACAACCATCACAGCCAGGTTCACTCAGCCCATCAATTAGAGTGGTAGCTTAACCTAGGAATCCATAGATTTTTTGGGGTTTTTAGTCACCTTGTCAAAATTCAATGTACATCTCTGATCTAAAGAGTTTATTATCATCACCCCTAAGTACTGAAATGAGTCAGTCTTCTATTGGTCTACAGCTTGTGTGCAGTGCTTTTCCTACTGAATGACGTTTTGCTGCCTGTATGGCTCCGAGTGAACAAAGGACACAGCTAAGGCAGGTTGACAAAATACTACTGCACAGTGTTTAATGGCAGAGGTGGTACAAAAGAAGAGACCCCTTCCTCTTAAAAAAGAAGCAGGGTCACGGGGAGGGGGTGACCCTGTAGAACCGCGGACGGTTACCCAAATATGGTTGTGAGCTTCTGCCCTCCCTTAAAAAAAAACCTCCAACATGTGACTCGCTGCTCTTCCACAGCAACACAGATGCCTAGAAAAAAATATAGTGGCAAACGTGGAGGAGCGAAAAAAAGATTAAATCTCAATGATACAAAGGCTACTGCCAGAAGTGCATCAGTGTATGTCCATGATGAAATATTCAGAGATCCTGCTAACATATAGCCAATGTTGGCAAACAAGTGCTGCTTATATTCTTCAGTGAGTCTAATGGGAGCAGTACTGACTTGTTCAAGTTCATTTAGAGGACAGACCATGATCCAAACAAGAAAACTCTGAGACTGTAAAAAAGCATTGAGGAATAACCAATTTTTAGGGGTCAGAATGGAACACAAAGCACTCATAATGGCTGGAGAAGACCGCCAGGAGCAAACTGCAAACAACTCCTCCTCAACTGGTGCAGTAGGACCGGAGTTAACATCAAAACAAGCCATGCTCCAAGGTCTGCAGTAAGTGCCTTGACCATTCAGGTCACCTGTTGCATCATAAAATCCAAATCAGGTTAAATAGAAAACCCAAGTGTCTATCACCCAATTTGTTGAGTGTCAGAATTTGTTTGATAACTCAAAGGAAGTGATAATATTATGTCTGTGCTGGCCTATATTATTATATCTGAATTATGTCTGATTGATTTTAATCAATATCAAGTAAATTACTGTTCCAAAAATGCATATAAAGTAATAAAGCAGTTGTGATTGCAAAATCAGTGGCCTTGTGTAACGTTCCTATGGAGAACGTTCCAACTTTTGGGGTGGGAGGGGAAATACTTCTTTCGCATTGGCAAAGGCATGGTTCTCAGTATTTTATGGTGGCCACCACTGCAGTTATTTATCTGAGGGAGCTTGTCAAGCATTTGTGGGAACCACCTCAGGGGAAGACCTCTGTGGCGGCACTTGCACCATGCCTGTGTGGCATATTGGAATTGCCACTATGACAAATGTGCACTGGAAATGTACCCTGTAGTAGGGAGGCATTTGCAGTATTCACATTACAACTGTCCCTGTCATGTAATTTCATGCCAAGCCATTGGTTTATGTGGTGGTCTCTCTCGTGGTAGGTGGGGGCACTAAAAATTATGGTGGACTGGAAAGTCTACATTACAGAACCATATTCAGCACATAAAAAACATAAAGGTCCTTAGCGAATTACTTCCAACACTATGTCATCCTTTGTGAAAGATGGATGCCACATGATAGGGTGTGATTCATGGTGGGACTATTAGGCGTTTTTTTTGAGTAGTGATATCCTCTACCCTGTGATTTAGTTACAGGTCACTTTTCAATTTTCAGTGGAGCCTACAAATAATATTCCTGAAAAAAAAAGCCTGTACAGGCTCTGCATTTGGGAAGGTTATTGCCAAATACAGAGGTGGAAGAACACATAAAAGGTCTATATTTTTGCTGCAAGTCCTGTTACCCCTTCTCTTTCAATCAACTTCAAAATCCAATCTGATAAAAGTAAAAATGTGCTACCCATACATCAGTTAAATTCTAGAATGTCCCTCAACTGGGTGGCAGCTTAATTTAAACCATGCTGTATGAGCACTGAATAAAGCAAAGTTTGGGCTATTGGAGGGCCAGTGAATCTATGACACAACAATCTACATTTATGAGGTATTGGCTGCTGGGACTGGTTCCCTTATTCTCCTGACAATAGCCAGTTTCCCTGAGCACGAAGTAACATTATTGCTTCCGAGTTTTGCCTCCAAAAAGTTAATAAACCCTGTAATAGAGTCTTTGTCGAAAGATAACATTCTAAGTGTTCTCTCAAGCGTGCCAGTTCTTAGCCCGTGGCTTTGTACATTATGTTCAAATGAAAAGCGCTCCAAGCCACGAAACTTTGATAGTGGTGTGAAGTTAACAAGTCTATGTGGGATGATATATTAGACAACCATCCATGAGGCTATGTCATAGGAACCTTTCTGAAGGAAAATACATATTTGTGTATTATTTGCAGAATTCTACAGTTCCCAGGATCTCTGCCTTGTCTCTAAACACCTTATCATTATTAGAAGCAATCAAAACTCTCTGCAAAAATCAGTTGAAACGTTATGAAGTTTTTGTGTAAAAAAATATTGAATATATAGGGACAATCTGATACATTTTAGAAACTATTGTGAAACTGTACATTAATGTTTCTTAATTGGTGCAAGAATAAACAAACAACCCCAAACTACCCTCATTGCATCTGATGATTTCCACCATTATGAATGTTTAGAACGAAATGTAATTGGAATGAGCAGGGTATGCGTTGTCCCACTGCTGCAAATTTATCCTCAGCCATCTCTCAGGGGAGGTGCACCCTACGTGCCTTTCTCTCCCTTTGCAATGGTTGTGCACTGTGCCGGGTTTAGGCTTTAGCAACAATCATTTTTGGCCCTCACCCCAATGACCTCTTCCTTGGATTCCCTCACTACCACTGGCCAAATGTGTCCCTCATCTCTCCATCGCCCCTCTCTCCATACTTTTCATTTGTTTAAACCACTAGTAAAGGTTGGTTTTACTAATAAAAATGTATATCTACCCAAACAAACCCTTTTCAGCAACATTTGAAATAGATAATGAAAGACCGGGGAGTACAACATAGGGCCTGATTACGGGTATGGCGGTCCGAAGACTGCTGTATTGACTTTGGTGGTGCTACTTCAGCCTCCCGTGGCGGTCAGACCTCCTGACTTAGATGGAGGCAGTCGGACCGCCACAGGACGACCGTCACAACCAACTCCTGACCCATCACGGCGGCGGCAGTCGGGAGAGCGGTGGAATACTACGATCTGCCTTTCAGCTGACCTTTTCATGGTGTGGACAGAGAAAGGGCCACAGAGGGGCCCCTGCACCAATATTGCCCATGTTGCTGGCAGTGCACTGACATTCTCTGCCAGGACAGTCGGTATGCACACTATCTTCCATGGCAACTGTTCGCATGCGGAATATGTTGGTGGCCCAGTCAGTGCAGTTGGAATTGGCCTTTGCTCTCCCTTAGAGCCAAAGCCAATGCTTCCGCACTAACTGTGCTGTCAGCCCCGCAGAAGCATCATAATGCGGCAGTCGGGAGGCATTGGCAGTATGTGGTTTGACCGCCAATGTCATATTTAGGCTTATAATGTCCAAACCTATTTTATGTAGTTTGCATGCAACTCTTTCATGACAGTTTGTAAGAGTCACTCTTCTACGGTGACATCAAAAGGAGCTCTGTGACAAAAGCAGTAATTCACTCAGCTATCCACATAAAATACAGATCTGTGATCTGCACGTGCCATTCTTTGCAGCAGGCATATTAACTCTTTGCACTACTTTATGGCGAGTCAAAACTGACACTAGGAAAAACTCTTATCTCTCTCCAGCAGGAACATTAAGGGCCTAATTACAAACCTGGTGGTCACAAGACCACCAGGTTCGCAGATGGCGATCGAACCACTGCATTAACGGTGGTCCCAGCCCCATATTTAAATCCTGATAGTCGGGCTGCCACGGGACTGCCAGCTCCACCAGGATCAGAAATCGCAGCGGTCTGGAGATGCTGGCGGTCCTAATCCGTCAGGGCAGTGCTCCAAGCAGCGCTGCCCTGGGGATTACGACCCCCTTCTCCGCAAGTGGTTTCATGGCGGTACTACTGCCATGAAAATGCTGGCAGGGCCCCAGGAGGCCCCTTGCACTGCCCATGCAAACAGTGAAAATTGCAAGGGTGTTGATGCACCCTGCGCTCTACAGCATTGCTGCCGGCTCAATTATGAGCCGGAGACAATGCTGTAGGCTGTCTCCCGCTAGGCCAGTGGGTTGAAACTCAGGTTTTCGCCAGCTGACTTAGCGGGAATCTCTTCATTGGTCCAGCAGGAAGGTAGCGAGTGTGGTGGCAACCTCCCCATCGAAAGTTTGGCGGATGGTGAAAACCGTTTGCGAACTGCTAATCAGGCACAGGTCAAGTCAAGAGTTATCTTGACATTTTTAAAGCTGCCTGAAAACATGACACATAAGGAACTCTGCAGTAGGTGTTTTTACATCTAAACACACCACCCCCTTGAAGTCAGTGCCCTCCTCCCGAGGTCAGCACCCATCGCTCCCACACCAGTCACACTGCCCTAATGCCAGTCCTGGTTGTGAACACAAGGGCTTGTCACTTTCAGTCATTGAGGATAGGGAAGAGTCTTGTGTTAGGTGACTTAGACCAGCGGGTGGCATTTATGTAATGACTTATTTAGATTATTTTTATTGAGTCCTTTCTTTAAAAAAGGATTGTATAAAAGTACCCCAGAACTAAAAACGTTTAACCTTAGTAGATCTACTGGTTCATTGATTTCCTAACAAACTTTAAGTATCGTAATTTGGGCAGACGGTAATAATATATTTCCAGTGGAACAGACTGAATTTCATACAACATTGCTCAATTATCAATAGTAACAGGTTTTAATGTAATATTACAAAAGTACATTAAAATGAGGTGTATGGTGGTACAAGTGGCATTTGTAGGCTTTTCATATTCATACGATGCGTTTCACGATGTAAGACTCTGGGGTAGAATGAAAAAAATGGGAGAACCGAAATACCCGTTAAAAGGAGTAACTTGACTCTATACCAATGGCTGGGTGCAATCATTAATAATTAAAGCTCAAGGACTTTCTTGTGATAGGGATATATTCCGGCTCAATTGTTTATTTTTACAGATTTTTATGTGATACATACAAAACAATTCATGTGGTAAAACCTTTTGAGTGTAGTTGAATGCACAGGCAAATTTGAGTTGTTTGAAATCTCCTGTATTGGTTCAACATAATCAGCAACATTTGTAGAGTGAGGGGCATTCAACTAAAATATGCTTTAGTGACTTGATTGCATCATAACATAGCAACACAAAAGGATGATGGATGGAGTGCTGAACAATGCAAACACTCACCCCCAGTCACAGATCTGGGTTTAATCCATCGTTCTTCTGCTCACCATGCCACCCCAGGTTGGACCCATCCATTTGCAAATAAGTCTTGACCTTATTCCTCATGGGAACAGTCTAGCCCGAACTGCCAGGCCAGGTCCTCCCTGGACCGGAAACAAGCATCATGGGACTGGTTTCAGGGTATCACCCTTCATCAGCCAGGCTAGCATGAATCTAGTGGCACAGTGAGCAAGGGACCCAGGGTCAAGGCTGATTTGCATATGGCTGGATCCAAACTGAGGTGACGTGGCAAGCAAAATAACAATGGATTAAACCCAGATCTATGACTGGGGGTGAGTGTTTGAAAAGTTTCAACACTCCGTCCCTCATTTTATTTTGTTTTGTGATGTTGCATCATAACATAAACAGCAACGTCTAATTTCATGGGGCAAGCTCAGCCATACCTCTGCAACTGCCTGTAGCAGTAAATAAGTACATCTATTCTGCACGGATCGCATTAATTTAAAGGACCTGACTGAAAGTGGCCCATTTAATTGCGACATGCAGTATCTTTTATTACAATTAGGAGTTGGCAGGAAAACACCATCCCCTCAATTTTGACCTAGGTAAATTTCAGCAGGTCATATCTGGCAATATTTATCAGGGAAAAAGGCCCAGAAAATACCATGACATGCAGATGAGATTTTGGTGTGGTATTTCCCAAAATGCTGCATTTTATACCCCATTTTTGTGGATGCAACTGATTGTACTCCACTGAAGGCTCAGGGATCTCCACCATGCAGGAGCCAACTCTAAAACTGGTGCGGTCCTATGACATGAAAGCGGATCCAACACCTCCACTGACCTGGTGAGCTGTCAGCCACCTGCCAAAATTTATTTTAGAGGCATTGCTTTTATTGTGACACAATGTTGTCTGATTTTCAAAAGCAGTAGTAAAAAAGGTCGTTCAGGTCGATCCTTATTATTCCAAAGATTAGGCGACTGTAAACATGTCCGGAATTGTGTGTCCAACCAGAGTGGTAGGTCTATGGAGTGCACCAGATTTTGGTAGTCTGAGGCTACAGCCAAGGGACCACTGAGAACTACAGTGAAGAAAATACCTACTCCCTGTTTGACCTTTATGGGAAACTCACTGACCCTCAACAAGTCCTGCTATTTTATTCAGAGGGCATGTGGGTAGTAGTAGTTAATCCCACATTTTAATCTTAAAATCAGTGCAAATATTATAGTGTTCCTGACTGATAAAGAGTAAAGAGGAAGCTTGTGTAGAGACACCTTGTAGAGACACCTTGCTGCAGCTAGTCTGTCACTTTCTTGATGGCTTTTTAAATGGTGTATTACACACAAAGAGAGATCTGTGGGTGTCTCATCCCTCTACTACCTTTCTGACATAAGAATCAACAACGTAACTTGGAGGGGAATTTAGTGAACAGGCTAGTCTGGGCCATTCAAATAGCCACCAGATCACGAACGCGGTGATCTAATTATCGGCATTGGGTGTGGTGGTGGTGATCCTGTGTTCTATGAGGGGTGAGGGTGTTCCCCTTACGAAATAGGTGGTAATTATATATTATATATATATATATATAATTATACATATATTAAATATATTATAGTGTCATGCTTCATCCTTTGACCACCTATTCCCACCCAGGTAGGATGATACCACCTGGGCAGACTCAACCTCGTTGTTAAAGGAACTCTGAGGGAGTGCTAAAATTATATCTTTCTGGATAAAGCAGGGACCCAGTTGGATGAGACTATAAAATAAAATTACCGGACAAATCCCCGGTGTATCCTATTCCTTTAATGACGGTGTTTGTTGGTAAAATTAAAAGCAATTGGGACACTCCTGAATATAATGGTTCAAGGTGTTGTCTATGTGGCCAGCATGTTTCTGTCCTACCCTATAGCCAAACTGGTCTGGTGCATTTGTCAGGGCCTAGGATCCCTCCTGTATACAGGGGTGGCTGGCTAAACTAGAAAGTGAAAAAATCGATAAAATGCACTCTGGGCCTACCTGAGGGAAAACTCAGTTAGGAAGACCTATAAGGGAAAGAAAATAGTGGGATAATTTAAGAACACGGCGTGCACACATGGCGTAGTGGTAATCACTGCAAATCACTGCACACAAAATGTGAACAACCGTGCTAAGGGTGACACATACAACCATGCAAATGCTATTGCTGTAGAGATAATGCTGTACAAGGCTACTGTTAGGGCCCTAAGTAACACACATAGGCGCTTGATCTCTTACGCTATAAGGGAAGGGCAATTAGCCCCTGGTCTGGGAAAAGGGAGGGGGGTTGGCCCTTGTAGTCACAGTCTATGAAGGAATAAAGGTCTGAATCAGGGAAGAATTCTAGTAGGGTATCATAACATTAGGTCAGAAATGCGTAAAGTTCAGTACTTTGAATGAAGGACAAATTGCAAAAACCAAAAGAATATCTGTCTAGCACACAGATGTCACAGACAACTAGTTATTAACTATATGATATCAGGCATAAGTCAACACAGGGAATTGCCCAGAACTAAAAAACGCAAAAGTAGAAAACAAAAGATGACAGAGACGAGTGACAGAATATATAGAAAACATGACGCTGCCGCCCGTAGTGAGGTCAGTGGACTTACTACTCCAAAAGTGGCAATCCGTTTTGCAACCTAAATGGGTCCCTGTCCTAGCCACTTGCACTAGTGGGCCGAAGCAAGGATGAGCTAAATATAACTGATCGATAAAAACGATCGGGAAACGCAGGGGCGCGTCCTGCAATGCCTATTTCCAAGGCCCAGACTCATGGGATTTGTAGTGCCATGAGCCCAGTGGGCTCTTGTATAATCAAAGGTACTGAACTGAGACTCATGGGAATTGTAGTCCCATGAGTCTGCTGCAAAACAAGTGTGGAAAAAGAGGACTGGAGGGTTGAGGGAGAAAGGCAAAAGGGGTTGGTGGGGGACAGTAAAAGGAGTAATGAGGGAGGGGAAAAGGGGGAAAGAAAGCAGAGGGAGGGAAGGTGGGGAAAGAAAGAGGAGAAAGGAAATGAAGGAAGGGAGGGGAAAAGAGAAAGGGAGGAAGGAGTAGCAGACGGGGGAGGGAGAGGAAGGTGAATGAGGGGAAGGGGGAGGAAAACAGGAAGAAGTGGAAAGGGGATATAGGAGGGAAAGGGGAAAATGTGATGGGTAGAAGGAAAATGGAAAAAGGGGAGGTATTGAGGGGGGAAGAGAAACAAAGAAAGAATAGGAAGAACAAGGGAAAAGAAAGATGGGAGTGAAAGGGGCTCCCTGGAAGAGAAAGAAGGAGTGGGTTAAGGAGGAAAGTGGGCTCAAGTCCGAAGGAATTAATAGTGAAAGTGATAATGGTCATGGTATAGCTCATGGTATAGTCCTCTGTTCTGATCTCTTTAGTTGTATAGCATTGACCATTGTAGTTCATCATTGAGTCCTGTGGTGTCTGTTCATAATCTCCTGACCCATATTTGTTCATATCGTAGGAGTTTTTGTTTCATGTTAGTCATGGTTTGGTCCAGTTTGTCAATGACAAACCATTCCATCTCATCAGGAGAATGGTTGTTCTTGATATAATGATCTGTGAGTTTAGGTGCATCACGGTTACAGAGGATAGTACTTCTGTGTTCACAGATGTGCTATCCAACTCTTCTTGTTGTCATTCCAATGTACTTGAGTTGGCACAGGCATATGATCATGTAGATAACATTATTACTGTTGCAATTCGAAAGTGTTCTTAATTCCCAGGGAGTTTGTAAACCTAGATCTAATTTAGTCGTTTTTCTTGTGAAGTGACACATACTGCAATTACCACAGGGGTGATACCCTGACGGTGTTGGCACATGCCACAGAGTCGTTTGTTTGTTCATTGGTCCCCTGGCTCGGGGCATGTGTGAACAATTATATCACGTATGCTCCTGGCTCTTTTGAATACATTTAATGGTTGATTAAAAAGCAGTCCTCCTGAGGTCAACATTTTCTAATCCTCCCTTATAATTTTTTGTACCCTGCTGGAAAGCGGATTAAAAGCGGTCACGCTGATTAATTTATCTTCACTCTTGGTACGTTTGTAAGGTTCTAACAACTGATCCCTGGGGTTGTGGCGTAGCATTTTATCAGCTCTTCTGATGAGATGGACAAGGTAGTCTTTTGCAAGAAGTTTATTGGTAAGTCTCTTGGCATGTTTCATATGATCTGCAATATCGGAACAATTCCGTCTCAGTCAAAGGAATTAGCCTACTAGTAGGTTCTCTCTCAGAGAATGCAGGTGAAAGCTCTGGAACTGGAGGAGATTGTTCCGATCTTTGGGTTTATAATATACTTCAGTCACCAGGAAACCAGTTTTCTCATAAATAAGAAGCTCTAGATAGGGTAGCTTTGTGCCTCCTATGGTTATGGTAAATCTCAGGTAAGGGTTCAGGTCATTTAGCCATTCGCCAAATGATAAGGCTTCTTTTGGTGTCCTAATCCAGATCAGAAGGACATCATCAATATAGCGTTTCCATAATCTAATATGTTCTTAGAATGGGTTGTCTTCATGAAAGGCGTATTGTCTTTCGAATGAGTCCACATATAGACAGGCTAGGCTCAGGGCAACAGTACTGCCCATTGATGTCCGTGCACTTGCAGGTAATAAGTGTTGTCAAATTCAAAGTAGTTCCTCGTTAGTCCTAAATGGGATAGGTCTAGTACGAACTCTGGAGGGGTTATTGATTCCCATGTGATGCTGACAAGCATTTCACTAATTACCTCTAGAGTTGCCTCCTTAGGTATATTTGTGTACAGGGATTCTACATCCAAAGTAATCAAAAGCTTGATATCTGTATGAAACTGCATCCCTTCGAGCAAATTCAGGACATCGTTAGTGGCTTTTAAATAAGTAGGTATTCATTTATCAAGGGGTTGCAAGAAGGTATCACAAAATTGTCTATCCCAGAGACAATGGGTCTACCGGGGGCGGATGCTTGCTTTTGTGTATTTTAGGAAGGATGTAAAAGTATGGTATTTTAGCGTTTGCTTGAGTCAGAAAAGCTGCCTCGTATTTAGTGACCCACTCATTATCCAATCCTTAGACACCAATACGGCTCTGTCTTGGATCTCGAGGGTGGGGTCTTTGGATAGTTTTTTATAGTGTTGCATGTTTCCTAGTAGGCAAAGGTATTCGTCCTTTTACATGGTTGTTGGCATTATCACAATAGCTTGGTTGATTACTCTTGTAGTATTTGAAGTGAGACTTTATAATTAACAATTCTTGGGTACTGATGTTGTGCAATATCTGAGCAGGTGTCAGTCTCATATTATCAATCTTGCAGCTAACTGATTTTTCAAAGGCTAGAACTTCTGGTGGCATTTGACTACTCAGATAAAGGAACTTAGACTTTGGATGTAGGCCAGTGTTTCTGTTTGCTTCCGCATTAGGGGTGGGGTGTCCCCTAAAAAAGGTCTCAAGTCGAACTTTGCAAAAAAACTCAGCAAGTTCAGTTCTTAGTTTGAAAATGTCTAATTTCGGGGTTGGAGCACGTCCCTTGTCTAGTGTTCTTTTTTACAGTTCATCTAGGTTCCTCTCACTCAGGTTTATGACAGTGTTGCCTTTATCAGTCATATCTTGCTCTTGCTGGGAGTACTCTCTTTCTGCATCTCAGGTTTTGACGTCTCTTCTCTTAGTCTCCAATCGACTCCCTTCTTTCTTCCTCTCCCTCTTCCCTGACCGCTTTCTAAACAAGCATTTGCAATGCAACGGGTCTTGCGTTTGCTCATGTTAGAGCTGATAGCGTTGTAAACTCCTAACCTGACTTTTCACCTATCGGCAAAAGTGAATTTATGTACGGAACCCAAAAAAGTACAATTAACTATGTAAAGAGCTCGACTTCTGCCAAGCGAAATTGCGCTAGTAAATTAGAGAAAAAGTAGTCCACGAGCCGGACAGAAAACAGTGAGCCTCGCATGTTTTCTGTACTTGGTCGCTGCGCTTGAGGAGGGCTAGCCACCGGAAAAGGCATGACGTATGCATTCCTTCGACTAATGAAAGCAAGCAGATTTGAATAGGCAAGCCCACGAACCAATGAAAAACACTGACGTGACGTCAACAGGGCTCCGAGCCCTTTTCTAAACACTAAAGCGTCTCCCTGCGATACGCATGCAGGAGCGCATGCAACGCAGGCTCGACCCTAAAAAGGAACATTAGTGTATGCCCAGGGTGCAGGGTGGGGAGGATACATTGGCGTCTGAAAATGAGTAGGGGGTCCAAAATGGGGGGTCCACCCCCAGGGCTGATTGCTCATTGCAGGAAAGGGGGTCATCATGTGTGGCTGGTTCCATCACCTCCGTTGGGAACCGCGCCATCCCCGTCTCTGTCATGTGCCCTGGATAGAGTCGTTTTCAGAGTCGGAACTCATATTTCCTCCTGAAGATACGTCAGAGAGGTTATTAGGTTTTGGGACATAGGCCCTCAGTACAACCCTGGCTGTCGGTGCTAAAGCGACGGTAATACCGCCAACAGGCCGGCGGTAAAAGAAATTGAATCACGACCATGGCGGAAACTGCCAACATAGACAGCCACTTTAATACTCCGACCGCCATGGCGGTAGAAACAAACACCGCAGCGGTAACCGCCAACAGACAGGCAGAAGACAATGTACCGCCCACTGTATTACAAGGCACCAATCCGCCAGCTTTTCCGGGGCGGTACCAATTTCATCAAAAGCACGCCGGAAACAGTGCACAGAAGGGAAACCACTCACCTCTCGACACCCAGCGAGGAACCAGGACGCCATGGAGCCTGAACTACAGGTGTTACCAATGTTGGTTTACCTCCTCTTCTACAAGGAACATCAAAGACGGCGGCGACGACTACGGTGAGTACTGCACATAGCACACAGGAGGGGAGGAAAAAGAGAGTGACACACACGTAACATGAAACACCCCCACCCCCATCCTCACCCACAACAACATACACACAAATAAATGCAGCAACATTACAGTTACACCCCGTGACCCCCTGGAAGAATGCAAGGACCAAATTAAATGATTTTAGTGAGTGTAATCATCGAAAATCCAGAGAGGAAAACAGGTCTGTTAAAGAGCAATATATACAAAATGTACAACAAATACACAAGTCCGGATAGTGTTCCATTCATTGTCCGTGGACCAGTGGTCCCAAAATGCATGGGCAAAGCTCACACATGATCCCTGCCTCAAAACGGAGAGAACCTTGCAGGGGCATCAGGTCGAAAATATACAGGCACCTCAGGGGGAATGGGAGGGGGAGCATCTCAGCCAGATGATGGGACGACGCCACTGCGCCACAAGGGGGCTCCATGCCCAAGTGCAAAGCCACAGTCTCACAAGTCTCTCAAGTGGGTGGGTTGCCCACTGATTGGTCCTGGGGAGTGCAAAGCCACAGTCTCACAAGTGTCTCAAGTGGGTGGGTTGCCCACTCTCTAGTGGATCCTTTTCTTCACTGGTTCTGGAGGGGGCTTGGTGCCCAGAGAGCTTCATCCTGCCAAGGAGTGGGGTAGTGGATGCGTTTCTCCACTGGTTCTGGAGGGGGCTTGGTGCCCAGAGTGCTTCATCCTGCCAAGGACTGGGGTAGTGGATGCTTTTCTCCACTGGTTCTGGAGGGGGCTTGGTGCCCAGAGTGCTGCACATGGTGTGTGGCAGTTCCCAGTCCCTCACCTGGGTGTGTGAGCCAAAAGATTTTATGGGAACAGGTATCATGATACTCCATGGAGGCAGAGACACACTCCACCCTGCGGCGACTTTGCCTGCCAACTGCTGGTACTGCCAGTGCTGGTTGTGGTGCCTCATGTAGTCTGTGCAGGGTCCAGGATGTCTCCTGCAGCCTCGGACGGCTGCCCACTGGGAATGATGTTCATGTCGGCTGTGGTGGCACTGTCTGAGCACGTCGCAGGGCAGGTGGTGGTGGTTGCGGCGGTGTCTGTGGCGGAGATGCTGGCAGTGGTGCATATGTCAGCATCTGTGGAGGGAGACAGCAGGACGTCTCCTGCAGCCTCGGATGGCTGCCCACTGGGGATGATGCTGGGGACTGTTGCAGAGGCAGCAGACGTGCAGGTGGCTGTGCAGGTGGAGGTGTTTTCGGCATTGGCAACTGCTGTACAGGTTGCTGTTCTGTCTTGAAGAAGGGGTGACATCAGTCCCTCACCCGGAGGCTCTGTGCACTGAGCTGACTTCCCTTTAGCCTTGTGTCCCTTCCCCACCTTGGAAGTCTCTGCTGGGATGTTGGCACTGTCCTCTTTTGTCTTGGATGATGGCTTGCTGGGTGTTTGGTGCGGCTTTTCCCTACGGCATGTGGGCCCCTTCTTCACCTTGGCAGGTGGTGGAATAGGGTGATCCTTGGCCTCACTAGTTGGCATACTGGCAGCCCTGATGGGTGCCGCCTTTGATGTTCCTGGACTTGCAGGGACCACAGTGCTCGAGGATTTCGTGTCTGAGGTGCTAGGCTGGGATCTGGACATCCTGGCCCTAGGTGTAGGGAAGAAGTCAATATTAGCCATGAAAAGTTTTTTAGACACACTGGGACGGGAAGATGGAGGGGGTTTGGGAGTGGAGGAAGAGGTAGTGGTTGTAGGAGGTGTACGTATGCTGAGTTCGGGTGAGGGTGCATGGGCTGGAGGCTGTTGTGAGGTGGATGGCTGTTGAGTGGGTGTGTGTCGGTGTTTGTGTTCTTTGGGAGGAGGGCTCACAGACACACTGGGAGAGGACACAGGGGACGTGTGCATTGTAGTGGGGGTGTTGATTGCACGTGAGCGGTGTGTGGTGATGGGCGTGCTGGTGATGGAGGTAGTGGCTGAGGATGTAGTGCATGCAGGTGTGAGTGGAGATGAGACTGGGAGGTAGGAGGAGGACGTGAAGGAGGGGGACACAGTGGAGGCAGTAGATGTTGGTGTGTCTGCATGGTGATGGTGCTTGTGTGAGTGCCTGTGTGATGTGTGGTGCTTATGTTTGCCATGTGCACTCTTGTGTGTTGATGAGTGTGCATGCTGGCCTGATGGTGTGCTTGGGATAGGCTGAGGTAGAGGGGATTGGGTCTCTGTCGTGGAAGTTGGAGGGGGGAGGCTGGACACAGGGACAATGGCTGCCATAAGTGCTAAGGCCAGAGCCTGAAATGCTCTCTGTTGGGCTGCCACGCCAGAGTGAATGCCCTCCAGGTATGCATTTGTTTGTTGCAAATGCCTCTCGACACCCTGGATGGCATTCAGAATGGTTGACTGCCCAACAGTGAGGGATCTCAGGAGGTCAATAGCCTCCTCACTGAGGGCAGCAGGGCTGACTGGGGCAGGGCCTGAGGTGCCTGGGGCAAAAGAGATGCCTACACTCCTGGGCGAGCGGGCACGGGAAACACGCTGAGAGGCTGCTGGGAGGGCAGTGCTGTTAGGGGGGTGGCGGCTGTACCAGTTGAAGCGGTGGGCATACCACCACCGTAAGGGAGCTCCCATCAGATGAGGAGTTGCTGTCACTGGTGTCTCCTCGTGTCCCCTTCGTGGAGCTCCCCTCGCCCTCCGTTCCACTGGTGCCTTCAGACTCCGTAAATTCACCATCCTGGGCCATGTGGGTTGCAGCTCCCTCTTTCTCTGGTACCAATGCTCCTCTGCCAGATGATGCTAATGCACACAAGGACAGGGTGACAAAACAAAAAAGGGAGGAAAGACAGAAGAGACACATGGTCAATGCCTGCAACAACACCACCGTTGGAGGACACAACACACAGGGAGCAGCCCTATGCACTAGGCCATGCACTAATAGTTCAGGGGAAAATCACATGCCCATGGGGACGGTGCCTAGGCCCATTTGATGCACACCTGGAACCCAGAGGAGCCTGACTAGGTGTAGAGGGCCACTACCACTTTTGGGGTAGGAGTGCCACTGAGCCTGCCTAACAATGGATCTACCCTGGCACGTCTGCCCTGGCCTAGGGGAACCCAAAGCCCACTTAGCCCACCCAGAAACCTCATAAAGCACGCAGAGTCAGCTGAATGAGACTGTACTCACCCCCTGTGGCTGCTGTGATGCCCTCAAGCGCCCATCCAACTCAGGATATGCCACCGCCAGGATCCGGTACATCAGGGGGGTCATGGTGCGACGGGCACCCCTTCCACGTTGGGAGGCCAGCCCCAGCTGGGCCTCCGCTGTCTTCTTGCTCCAGCGGCACAGGTCCTCCCATCTTTTGCAGCAGTGGGTGCTCCATCTATGATAGACCCCCAGGATCCGCACTTCCTTAGCAATGGCACGCCAAATACCCTTCTTCTGGTGGGCGCTGACCTAGAGGAAAAGTTAAGTAAGAATGGATTTTACTCCCCATCCGGTTTTTCTTACTCATTGGCCCCAAACCTCCCACCCTGACCCAGAAACACATACACTGACCATCCTCACATGCTGGCCTCTGCCCCCCGTATCTTCCATCCATGCCACTCCATACATTCATGTCCTATCCATCATGCTCACAGTGTACTAACCTGTTTGTCTGGAGGACCGTAGAGTAGCGTGTACTGAGGGAGGACCCCATCCACCAGGTTGTCCAACACCTCAGTGGTGAAAGCAGGGGCCCAGACACTGTAGCCATTGTCGCTTCCAGACTCAGGTCACAGCAGCACTTGCAGTGTAGGTCCTCTCCTGTTGAAGGTCAGGTATCAAGCGAGTGAACAGATAGAAAATGGCGGTCACATCCGCGGCGGTGCGTACCGTCACCGCTGGCATACATCGTCATTGGCTTCTGGAACCCATAGGGCCCAATGATAACCAATGCTGATTTGCGCTGCGGTCTTCATCCGTCTACCGCAATGCTGCACAACGCTCGCGCAGTTACCTCATTTCCCCTTCTCCCTCCTTACAGGTCAGGCAGCCGCCATTTCAGGGGGGCACATGGCAGGGCAACTAACTGGGTCACAGCACTTTTGGGCAAGAATACAGACAGACAGTGCAACACAACCATTACATCAAACACCCTTGTGCAAGGTATATGGTGTATGACCATCTGCTCACCCCTCTCCTCCACAGGGCACATCCGCTGGGGCAGATGATGAGATGGTGTCATCCTCCGGTATACAGTCCCCTGGTGGACCTGTCGACAATGGAAGACAGGTGCATCATTATCACCTACAGACTTGCTAGGGCCACAATCCAAGAACTGTGTGCCCAGTTGGAGCCAGACCTGATGTCAGCTATCCGCCATCCCACAGGAATCCCCCCTCTAGTGCAGGTCCTGTCAGTACTCCATCTCCTGGCCAGTGGGCATCAGGTATGTCACAGCCAATGTTCTCTAACGTGTTGTCCAGAGTGTTGTCTGCCCTGCTGAAACACATGCGCAGCTACATAGTTTTCCCTCAGGTGGAGGATTTGCCCACAGTGAAAAGTGACTTCTATGCCCTGGGACATATCCCCAACATCATTGGTGCCATTGATGGTACACATGTGGCATTTGTGCCCCCCGCAGGAATGAACAGGTGTACAGAAACCGCAAAAGCTACCATTCAATGAATGTGCAGATGGTGTGTTTGGCAGACCAGTACATCTCCCATGTGAATGCCAAGTATCCTGGCTCAGTGCATGACACTTACATTTTGAGAAATAGCAGCATCCCTTATGTGATGGGGCAACTCCAGAGGCACTGTGTGTGGTTAATAGTTGAGCCCAAGGTCCCAACATAGTTGACATAGGTGTCCTGGTATGGGGTTGTCCCTAAGGGTTAGTGTCTGTCTAACAGTAGTCCCTCGATATTTGCAGGTGACTCTGGTTACCCCCAACCTGTCATGGCTACTGACCACAGTGAGGAATCCCAGGACAAGGGCAGAGGAACGCTACAATGAGGCACATGGGCGAACTAGGAGGATAATTGAGCGCACTTTCGGCCTCCTGAAGGCCAGGTTCCGGTGCCTCCATCTGACAGGTGGCTTCCTATACTACTCACCGAAGAAGGTGTGCCAGATCATCGTGGCATGCTGTATGTTGCACAACCTGGTTTTGCGAGGCCAGGTGCCTTTTCTGCAGGAGGATGGGCCTGAGACTGGTCTTGTGGCAGCTGTGGAGCCTGTGAACAGTGAAGAAGAGGCAGAAGAAGAAGATATAGACAACCGAAACAACATCATCATGCAATACTTCCAGTGGGACACAGGTAAGAGACTGGCACTGCTCCTCTCATATCATACTACTGTAGGACATTGCATGATTCTGCCTTTTTACCTCTGTGTATGGACCCTGATATTTCACTTTCCATTTCACAGATCTGGGTACCACTTTCTGCCTTCTGCTATGTTTACTGATGCCCAACAAATGTCGAACATTGGTATGTGAAAATGAATATTGACATTGCTATTTTTCTGAGAGGTTGCAATTACACATTTGTGAAAGTACAGACTGACTCCAGATTGATTTGTGATTCAATGGTGTTTATTTCTGTGCTAATAAGTGGAGGGGGCTGTGCAATGGGCTGGGGTGATGGTGGAGGAATGTCCATGGTAGAGTCCAGTCTATTGGTATCACAGGTGCATTGTCCAAGGGGGCATAGGAAATGGAGTAATGGCTGGTCAAGGTTGTTAGGGTGACATAGTGGGACAGAAGGGTGACAATCAGGAGAGTCTAATTTCCTGGCAGGGGTCTTGGCAATGTTCTCTGTATTGTTCCTGGATCTCAGGGACCGTTTGCGGGCTGGTTTTCCTTCTGCAGGGGGTGGGGTGCTGGTGGCCTGTTGTTCCTGTGGTGGGCCTCCTGTCCAATAGCGCTGGCGGACGTGGAGGGCTGTTCATCGTTCAGGCTAGTGTCAGGGGCCCGTTGGTGTGCCACTGTGTCCCTCATGGTGTTGGTCATGTCTGCCAGCACCCCTGCAATGGTGACCAGTGTGGTGTTAATGGACTTCAAGGCCTTCCTGATCCCCAGGTACTGTTCCTCCTGCAGCCGCTGGGTCTCCTGAAACTTGGCCAGTACCGTGCCCATGGTCTCCTGGGAATGATGGTATGCTCCCATGATGTTGGAGAGTCCTAGTGGAGAGTGGGTTCTCTGGACCTGTCCTCCCCCTGCCACACAGCAGTCCTCCCTGTTTCCCTGTTATCCTGTGCCTCTGTCCCCTGAACCGTGTGCCTTCTGCCACTGACCCCAGGTCCCTGTTTGTCTTGGGTTGGTTGGTTTGCCTGGGATCCCTGTAGTGGTGGACACACTGCTGATTGACATGTCCTGGGGACAGAGTGATGGGCCCGCTGGGTTGGTGCTGTGGTGGTGTTTCCTGAGGGGGGAGGTTCAGTGGTAGTTTGTGACTGTTGAAGGGGAACCGACTGTCCAGAGGACCCTGATGGGCCGGGCTGGTCCTCTTGATCCAGGCGTGGAGAGCTGCTGTCGTCACTGTGGGCCTCTTTTGTGGGGAGGTACTGGATATGTCTGGCACCTCCTGTCTGGTGACGTTGGGTATGGGTCCTGTTGGGGTGTAAATGCCTAGTTATTGTATCTGTGTGTGCCATCTTGTGCAATTTGTGAGTTACCCTTTTCTCCTGTGCTTAGCTTGTTGTATTTGCCCTTGTGTGATTGGTGATTTTGGGGCCTGGGTAAGTATCTGTACTGGACATGCTTTGGTGATGGGTGTCCATGCATTGGTGTGACATGCAGGGCTTGGTTTTGGGATGTGTGGATTGTGATAGTGGGGTATCTGTGGGGTGTTGGGGTGATGGGTGTGAGGGTGGGGCTAGGAGTTTGTGATAGCATGCAGGTAGGGTGGGGTGAATATAGTAGTAAAGAGTTGACTTACCAGAGTCCAGTCCTCCTGCTACTCCTGCGAGGCACTCAGGATGCATTATTGCCAAGACTTGCTCCTCCCATTTTGTTATTTGTGAGGGAGGAGGTGGGGGTCCACCGCCAGTCCTCTGTACTGCTACCTGGTGTCTTGCAACCACGGAATGCACCTTCCCCCGTAGGTCGTTCCACCTCTTCCTGATGTAATCTCGTGTTCTGGGGTGCTGTCCCACTACGTTGACCCCGTCCACAATTCTCAGCCAGAGCTCCATCTTCCTAGCAATGGATGTCTGCTGCACCTGTGATCCGAATAGCTGTGGCTCTACCCGGATGATTTCCTCCACCATGACCCTGATCTCCTCTTCAGAAAACCCGGGGTGTCTTTGAGGTGCCATAATGTGGTGTGAGTGATATCTGAGGTTCTGTTTGCTGTGATGTGTTGTGTTGTTTGAGGTGCGTGGATGTTGTATGAGTGATGATGTTGTGTGCCTGTGGATGCTGGTATTCTGTTTGCTATTCTCTCTCTCTGTGCTTCTTCCAAAAAAATTAATTGTAAGGGTTTGTGGGTAATGTGAGTGTGTGGGTGTTGTGTGTGTATGTGTATCAGGTGTGTGTATTTTGAATTGTCCAATGTGGTTATGTTTTGTAAATGTGTGTGTATTTTGAGCGCGGCAGTGTGTACCGCCAATGGATTACCGCTGTTGAATGACTGCCGCGTTGATTCGTGGGTCGTGATAGTGTGGGCGTATTCCTGTTGGCGTAATGGTGTGGGATTTACCGCCAGGGTTGTAATGAGGGCCATAATCTTCTTTGGTGCAAGGATACACTTTCTCATGTGAGAATTTTTGTAGATCCTTCCGAAACGTAGAGATATTTTTCGTTGTGTAAAATACTCTTTAAATTCATTGATAGTTTTATTCGTTTCTTCTAACTTTCATTTGAATGAAAGTGTGGTTAGCCCAGTTTTTAGATTATTTTCATTGGTCTTTTTCTGGATCAACAGGGTCCCCAACAGTTTTGTTGCTGTTTTAATAATCAAGACTAGCCAATCATGCGTGCATTTCCATACTATCATGGACCAATCTTTTCTGAATTCACGATCTTCTAAGAAGATATGGGGTTCATTAGTAACAATGAGTCCGTTGGGTGCTGCATTGTTACGCAGATATTCCGTCACTACAGCCCGTGAAGAATCGTTTTTACCTGTGTCTGTTTTAATTCAACCAAGGTGTCCCAGTCTCCCAGTTGAGACATGGTTTAGGATATTGTAGAATCTCCTAAGAAGGAAGGTGCCGGCAAAATAGCCAAGACTTCCTCCTCATCATATGCAATCCCTTCTGCCATGATCCGGGCATGGGTCTCACAGCATTGGTGCTACCTCCCATTGCTACCAAAATATGCTGGAAAGTCTGGATACCTTCTAAACTTGATCTCACAGCTAGCTGCTGTCCTATCGATTTTTCTCACTTTCTAGCTTAGCCAGCCTCCCCGTATATAGCAGAGATCTTAGGTCCTGACGAATGCCTCTGACCAGTTTGGCTATAGGAGAGGGCAGATACATGTTGGCCTTTTAGACATAGACGACACCTTGAACCATTACATTCAAGAGTGTGCCAATTGCTTTTAATCTTACCAACAAACACCGTCATTAAAGGAATAGGATACACCTGTGATTTGTCAGGTAATTTTAGCTTATATTCTCATTTAACTGGATCCCAGCTTTATCCAGAATGATATAATTTTAGCACTCCTTCAGAGTTCTTTTAACAACAAGATTGAGCGCTCACAGATGTCATCATCCTACCTGGGTGGGGATAGGTGGTCAAATGATGAGGCATGACACTATAATTTGTGTGAGACCACCTATTCCATAAGTGAACACCCCCACCCCTCATAGAACACACGTCAACCACCACCACACCACATGCCGATAATTAGATCACCACATTTGTGATCTGATGACTAGTTGAACGGGCCAGAATAGCCTGTTTACTAAATTCCCCATACACGTTGTGTTGTTGATTTTTAAATGGTGTTACATCGACTCAAAGATATAATTTGATCATAATGTCATGACAAAAATATAGTGACTACAAAAATATCATCGAAAAAAAATTGAAAGTTAGTACATAGTTTAAAAAAAAACTTTTAAACATATTTATTATAAATCTGTTTCCGTTATGTTGTTTTATTACATTGCATTATGTTTTAATTAATTAATTATGCTAATATGAAATGTATATTTAAATAATATTGTGAGAATGTATACTTTTTCAGGTTATTGTGATAACTTGGGGATTGCTGATTTTTTAAGATTAGATATTAATTTCTTTTAATTGATGAATTTGATATATTTTTATTTGTTATTTTTTTATATTCACAAATAAATTGCTTACATCTTTAATAAAGTTTAAAGTTATACAGTAAATCTTCATTTTGGATTGTGGGCCTATATGGGGTATTGGGTGGGTAGATTATAAAATACATACAAATGATAATAATTGATTTATGTATTAATTATGCCAACTTGTATTTTTACTTTTTAACTAGATGCTTACACATTTTCAAATAATAAAAATGTTTGTACGTGTGTTTTAGTAAATTATTCTTGTATGTATGTTTGAGGCAAGTGCTTTGTATTGTGGTTTAGGTGGGTACTCTTATTCTTTGATTCTGATATATTTATTAATTTTAAGATGTATCTTTTTATTTAGGATTTTTACATTATTATTTACATTTATAAAATACCTCTTAATGTTTATTTATGTTATTTGTGTGTGTTGTATTTTAACTCTCAATTCTATGCACACTTTTCAATGTTTGTTAGACTACAGCTAGATTACTGTTACCCCCCTCAGTGTGCACACTTTCCTCAGTATTTGTTAGACTGCAGTTAAAATAATAAATGCGATCCTCACCCCAAACCATGGACTTTTCACAGTGTTTGTTACTGAGAGCAGAGTTAGTATACTAGGGCCCTCATTATGACTTTGGTGGTCTTTTCACAAGACCGCCGAAGTCGCAGGCACCAGAAGACCGCCATAGTACGAGTTATGTCAGATTTCCGCCCATTTATGGGTGGAAATCTGAAACCGTCGGCTTTGCCGACGGCAGATGAGAGGTGTTTCCACCATCAGCACTGCCTTGCCAACAGGACTCAGCCCGCCATATCATGATACGTAATACGCGGTGGCCGTTTCCTGAACTGCGATGTAGTGCTGGTGGTGGAAAATGCCGAGGCCCATCCCCTCCCGGACGACCGCCTTGCTGAGACAGGTAGGTGGACTGTCCAAAAAAGAGGTGGCTGGGAGTGTTGTGGGCATGTGTGTGGTGTGTGCATGTATGTGTAGCAGTATGGATGTGTGTGAGTGCGTGTGTATATGTATGTATGCGTGGAGGGCATGTATGGGAAGGGGAGGGGGGTATGGTGGGGTGCGAGTGAGTAAGTGTATGTATTGGGATGCATGCAAGTGGAGGTGCATATGTGCAAGTCTGCGAGTGAGTGGAGGGGTCTGTGTGGATGCGTGCAGATGAGGGGGTGTGTGTGGATGCATGCAGATGAGGGGGTGTGTGTGGATGCATGCGGATGAGAGGTGTGTGTGTGCAAATGTGCAGATGAGGGGTGTGTGCAAGTGTGCGGATGAGGGTTGTGTGAGTGCAAGGGTGTGGATGAGGTGGGAGTGAGTGCATGTATGCAGAGGAGGAGTGTGTGAATGTATGCATGCGTGGAGGGGGTGGGGGTGTGCATGAATGCGGAGGGGGTGGGGATGTGAATGATTGCAGGGGGGTGCGTATGTGTGAGTGCAAGTGTGGGTGTGTGTTTGTCAGTGTGCGAGCGAGTGGGGGATGTTTTTATGTATATGTGCGGTCAGGTGGGGTGTTTATATGGATGTGTGTGGTTGGGTGGGGTAGGTGTTTGTATGGATGTGTGTGGTTGGGTGGGGGTGTTTGCAAGTGGGTGGGGGGTGTCTGCAAGTGTGTAAACATGTGAGGGAGTGTGTGCAGGCGACAGGAATGAGATTCCTGTCGCCAGGTGCGTTACAGCCAGAGTTTACGTGGCAGGGCAACTGCTGCGAAAAGCCTGGCGGTTTGCTGCCTCCTAATACCGCCGGCCTGAAGGAGCTCACGGCAGGCCACGGCAGTCCGACCGGACCGGCGTGACTGGCGTTGTTGTGGTGGTTTGGCTTCGGTCAAACCTCACACCTCATAATGCGGTGGTCTTTACAGCTGGGCCGGGGCAGTTAGACTGCCACCACGAGTCTCATGACTGCCAAATGAGGCCCTAAGTCTGACCTGTCCCCTCACACCCAGCCCCCAATGTATGAAAATTAAATAATGGTTGTTGGATTGGAGTTAGGGCTATTTGCTAAGCTAACTTACACTTATGAGAAAGGTACACATGTAACTCTGCTCTCACACTTTCGATTAACTATCCTCCTTTGGGCTATTCACAACATTCAAGTGTAAAGTTGCTCTAAAAGGTAGACTTATATGTCTCCATCCACTAAAACAGAGGGTGGAGCCTACTTTATGGGTGTGCGTTACTACTGCCAAAAAGAAACAGTGGTAAGTCAACCACCACACATGGCCAATCACTGGTACTGCAACACCCTCTTATAGAAGGTTTGAACCTAAATCAAAACCCTATAAGAAATAATGTTACATTAATTTAAAATGTTTAAAATAGTAAAATATAAGTGAATCTAATTTAATTTACTAAAAAATTAAAAATAATACATTAATTAATTATAAAATATTTTAACAATCTTTTTGAGCTTGCAAATCAATGTAACTTTAGTTTCACTGAACTATAACTACATTAATTTTAATTAATGCTATGCATCACTTTTAATAATATTACTGCATAATAAAAAATGTTACTTTACTTGGATATTTATTTTGTATTCTAAACTCCAAAAATATCAATTTAATTTAATATATTTAAAGTAATTACATATTTAATTTAGAATTAAGTGAATAGTGCTGTGGCATTTTTTATGTTATCCTAAATTTAAAATAATACATTAATATTTAACATAAACATAGTTTTACCAATTCGATATAAATTGTGATAAACTTGTTTGATTTTCCCTATACTCTCCCATAGAGAGCTCTCCACTCTGACTGTGGAGGCTCCCTATGGTAAAGTATAAGGAAAAGTAAACAAGTTTATTTAACTCTAAGAAATATTTGCATAAATTGGGACTAAAGTGAGATTCACTGTACATTTTTCTTAATGAGATTCAAAGAGCTATCACAGATTGGATTACTCATAAGACCCTGGGTATTGATTGCCTTCTGACTATTTTTTTTTCATTTTTCACAACTTACCTAGATGTTCTGCATCCTTATTGCCGCACATTGGAAATGTACTTATCTGCTAGGCTAGAGAGAAGAAATGTTTGCCTCCTATTACCAGACAAGCAACTCTCTAATAATACTGGATGATTAATTAAAGCAGCATGTGTACTGGGGATGCTGCGTTGTTTGCACCAGTAGCTGCAACGTCCAGGTTCAATACGGTCTTGCAACAATGTAATTCCATGTTGCCATACTTACCATACTGATGGGTGGCCAGCTCTCTCTAACCTTGTTGGCTCAGGCCTGCCAGCTGGGCTCCGCTACCGATTCCTATTGCTTCCAAACGCTCCATAGACTCTCTTTGGCCTACTCCTACTTCACAAGAGTTCCTTGTTTTCCTGGATTAGCTCCATTTGCCTACTCACCAGAGGCTTGACTTGTACATTTTGTGTCACTCCTTATTTTCCTATCCTGATGATGACCTCTTATTGTCCAGAGGTCAAAACACCACTGGCTACAAATAGTAAAAAGCCCTAGGCGGTAAACTTTGTGGACTAGCACGGAGTTCCCAAATTTTGCCATCTGCATGAAGCAGAATTCTTTCTTTCTGTTCACGCACACCAGATTTGGTTTTAATGCTTGCTCATGCCACAAAATTCTCAGGCCACTAGCGAGCGCGCAGGAGATTTCGCTTGTGCAGTTCCAGCTGCGATGATGCCATTATAGTGCCACTCGCGTGTGCACCTCGATTAGATTGCGAGGAAGCAGCTAAATCAATTCGAAAAAACATTTTCAAGTGGAATTTGTTCTCCTACAGACTGTTCAAGTTGTATTTTAGTGCCAAAAGCCTTTTTTTCCAACAGGAAGGAAGTGCTCAAGAGACTCCAACTTCCTGTTCCTGACCAGCAGGCTCCTTGCAGTGCTTTGTCCATTTCCTGGTCACTTTTAACTTGGATTTCGAGATGGAATGAGTACTCTTGTTATCTGCTGTGTATATACCTATGGATTTAAGGACTTTGGGCCTGATTACGAGTTCGGCGGACGTGAAGACCCATCAGCCGAATTTCCGAAGGGGTGGCTGCCGCCCTACTGGTGACCTCCCTACTGGCCCTATTACAACTTTCCTGTGGGCTGATAGGCAGAACAAGGTTTCTGTCTGTCAGCCCAGCAGGAAAGTGGTGGAAGCATTGTTGTAGGCTCATAATCAAGCCGGCGGTAAAGCTGCCACCCGCATGGGGCACCAACTCCCTCATAATGCGCACTGTCTGCACAGCAGACAGTGCCCTTTACGAGGGTGCTGGGAAAGGAGACCCCAACACTGCCCAAGCTGTGGGCATGGGCAGTGCAGGGGCCTGCCGTAGCCCCCTGCACCTGTTCTCTGCCAGCTTTTTCATGGCTGGTGGAGAACCAGGTCATAATCAGCTGAACGGCACAGACTTCAGTGCCGCCCTGGCTGATTATGACCTGCACCACCATCAGCCCATCGTGAACATTGTTCCTGTTGGAGACGGCAGTCATTTGGCGGTCTGACTGCCAAACTCTTAATTTGGTGGTCAGACCACCAAACCAGCAGCGGACATGACTGCCATAGTGAGTCTGGCGGTCTGTTGACCGTCAGACTCGTAATGAGGCCTTTTGTTTTTGTGATATCATGACACAAATAAGTTGCTTGTTTGATAGTGTATGCACCAGTATTTCTCTGTCCTTTTATTTGAATTTTAAATTTCATTGTGGTGGGTGGCCTGGAGTTTAAGTAGGGGCCTTGTTATTTATTTGCATTTAATTTATCACATTTTGTGAAGGAAAAATCTTGCCCAGTTCAGTACTTTTTCCTCTTGTTTGTTATATTTGCAATTTTAATTTATTTTACTATGTGGCCTAGTCTTTCAACGGGCCATACAGCCAGTAGGTCCAGAAATATTCATAAGTTCATGAAATAAATATTTCTGTTGTGTACATTTAAAAAATATAATTTAGGTCAGGGATGGCATTGGATTAAATTTAAAATGTTGTTTATTGTTTGTATTTCATGTTTTTTTTTGTTTCTGCAAAAAGTGAATACCTGGAGCTACATTGAATGCCATGGGAGGAAATGTGTTGGTGTGTGTTTTTGTAAAATGTTGAGAGCTCAGTTAATTTTCATTGCTGGTCACTTTTACTTGGATTTTGAAATGGAAAGATCACTCTTTGTTTGTCAGGCCAATGTGTGTGTCAGTGTGTTTACCATTGGCCACCATTTCTCTTTGTTCTCCTTGCCATGTGGCCAGGGAGCATTTTGTGTAGTCTGTGTCAATAGGCCTCAGGTGTTCTTTGTTCATAATGCCTCCTTGTTTGTTGTTGTTGTTTGACCATGTGGATGGTGGTCATTTTGTGTACTCAGCCAGTGTGCTTTTGTCATAGGCTAGCATGTGTTCTTTGTTCTCCTTGATCGCTGATGTTTTTTGATCATGTGGCGGGTGGTAATTTTGTGCATCCAGTCAGTGTGCTTTTGTCATAGGCTTGTATGTGTTCTTTGTTCCTCATGCCTCCTTGCTCGCTGTAGTTGTTTGATCATTTCCCTGGCGGCCATTTTGTGCATCCAGTCAGTGTGTCTTTGCCATAGGCTTGCATGTGCTCTTTGTTCCCCATGCCTCCTTGCTCACAATTGTTGTTTGACCATGTGGCTGGCAAGCAGTTTGTGCATCCAGCCAGTGTGATTTTGCAAGAGGCTTGCATTGATGCAACATCAGTTTAATAATATGATTGAGTATCATTTAAGTATAAATATATATTATGGATACGATTATCATTTTTATTTTTTATTTTTGTGTTATTGTACTTTAAAAAATGTAATTTTAATTTTCAATTTCAATTTTGTTTTATATCTAAATTTGAACACTTTTTAAAATTTGAATTTCTTATTTATTTTTTTTTCTATTATTCGTTGTTTGCATTTTGCTTGAATCCATCCACCATAGGTACACAGCCACACAATAGCATGCATTTTTTTTAGATATAATTCTGCAGACACATCAGCAGTTAACATCATTTACTTATTTTAATGGTTATTCCATTTTCCCCTGGACCACCTAGGCACACAATAACCTTAATTTATTTAAGGATTAATTTTCCCATGCACCTCCCTGACTGCCACAGATGTCTTCTTTAGAATAGATGCACATACAGCAAATAACTATTTCTGTATGTAGTGTTCCTGTTATCCTGGTTGTAAATTACATTTATGGCATGGTGGTGCAGTTTGACTTTAAAATAGTTGGATAAATTGTTGTTAATTATTACCCAAGTAACCAGCCACACTAAATTATATTGCCTTTGTCTATACTAATTCAAACTGCAACAATGCCATATTTCACTAAATGTTGTCCTTGCTTGTTTGCTTTTAGGTGCACTAGAGAAGAACAGACATCACCCACAGAGCTTCCAAACAGAAGGCCTGGACAAAAAGCACGTGACATCAGTCCTCCAGTCTCTTCTACTCAAGTAGCTTACTTCCACTGCCAACCGGGAGCTTTAAGATAGCCCCAAAAAAAGGTGCTGCCAAGAAAGTGGCTAGTGAGAAGAAGCAGCTTTCTGCCACTGGTGTGCCAACCACAACCTTTTTTGGGAGATGTATGACTCCCGCACAGGCCTACGGAGAGGGACCTGGGAACAGCACTCCTGCACCAACAGCACCACCCCAGCCTAAGCTGCGGGCCCATGTCTGTCAGGGAGGCAGCCACCGCAATCATGGTGATGATAACAAGCAGAGACATTGAATTGGGTTTGTCCCTTTCACAATGTAGTAGCCAATCATTTCAGGAAACAGAGAAAAGTGAACAGCAGCCGCAGCCAGCAATAGTAGATCTTCCTGAAGTTGGAGCAGAACTGGAGGTGGAGCTCCTGACGAGCAAGAACCTCCTCTTTTAGAATCATTGGCTCCTAGATCTCCAGCAAGACAAAGGGAAGGGCATTATACCATCTTCTCCAAGCACCACATCTGATGATGATGATGTGGATTGGTGTGGACCCTGGCAGAGTTCGGAAGATGCCAGAAGAGGCAAGGAAAAAGAAAAGCTTCTGAAGCCTTAGAATTATGGAAGGGGATGATGAGGAGGATGACGACGATGAGTCAGTCATTGTGGAATCTGGCACAGAGGAGTCCAAAATTACTCCTCCTATTCATCCTGTTCGGATGGATATGGCACATGTAGCACCACCAGCTCCCATATTTGTAAAGCCCCAGCTGAGACCTGCACCAACCCCTACTTCAGTGGAAGTATGCACTGCAGAGAGGCAATCAACGACACCCGCCTACCTTCTGTTCTTCCTCAGGCATTGCCACTGGCCAACTAAGAAAGCACTCCTCACCAGTTGGGGATTTTTTACACTTAGCAAACAGGAGGAGAACATTGCAATATGCTCCATTTGAAAATAACATCACACAATCCGGTGGGAGGAGCACCTTAAAACAATTGCTGACTGTGGTCGTGGTAAAGGTGATGAGAGCTGGAAAACATCAGCTACAAGTCCAATCTTGGTGGGAGGCCATGAAGAAGAAAAGGGTAACATCATCATGCAAAGCAGCCCTGTCCCCAGCAGTGGCCAGAATCACCCACCTCATCAATCTCAAAATGGCACACAACTCAGAGTCAGAGGGAGACACCACAGTATACAGTGAGTGGCCCAAGATGCACATTGAGTCTACCATCATGTACTTCTCAAAAGTTGCATGCATCCGTGGCACCAGAAAAGAAGAAAGTCTAGGCTACTAACATGGGCCCTATGACTGCAACCACCCAAAAGCACATTTATACAATGGGAAGCTAGCAAAAATGTTACCCCTGGACCATCTACCCTTTTTTTGTGGAAGAAGTGGGATTTTTAGAATTTATGGCAGCCACGTTACCAAAATGGAAGGTTCCACGTTGGACCTATTTTGCCAGAGTTGCTGTTCCAATGCTGCATCATGATGTTCTGCAATTGGTTGGGCGAGTTTTGCAGTAAAGTGCTGTTCACACTAGCCACTTGACGACAGACAGGTGGACCAGTTATCAGGCACCTGATAACATGTGCATCACTGCACACTGGATCTCTTTTGTGGGGGCAAGGCAACAGCTATCCACATCTCTTCACCCTAAAGAATGTTTTAGGAGCACTTGGCGGCATGCAACAGTAGCCATGTTCGCCATGTAGAAATCACATACAGCTGCAAACATCTTGGATGAATTTAACAGCAAGGTGTCTGAGTGGCTGTGACCCAGAGGTATCTGAATCTGATTTGCTGTCATGGACAATGGCAGTAATATAGTCAAGGCTGTGGCAGATGTTGGCTATTTCAGGTTGCTGTGTTTGGTGCTTTGCATCAACCTGATTGTGCCGGAGTCTTACAAAAAAGAAGGCATAGTCAGCAACATACTGACCACCTGCAAAAGAATCTGCACTCATTCCAGTCCTTCTTTTAAAGCCCGGAAACAGTTGTAGATTATTCAGCATGCTCATATTGTACCAGTTAAAGTCCTCATACAAGAGACGCCTACACGTTGGAACTTGACCTATTACATGCTGCAACGTCTGTTTGAGCAATACAGACAGATCAATGCCTAAGTCATTCAAAGAGGAGGGAATGCAGTTGGGAAAGCTATGACTTTAGATGCGAACAAATGGGGCCTAGTCAAATGCGTAACACAGATGCTACTTCCTTTTGAGGTCTTAACACAGGAAGTTAACAAGGAGGACAGAACAATGGGTCAAGCTATCCTGTTGTTGCATCTGCTACAAGACCAGCTAAAGAAGGTATCTGAAAGGTTTGCAGGTGAGAACGAAAACCCAGAAGTGCATACCTTGGTCGAGAGCTCAATTCTTTAGCTTGCTTGTAATGGAAGGCTGCAAAATGATATCATCTCATCCAAACAGTACATCTGTGCCTCACTACTTCATCCACAGTACAACAAAAATCTGCCCACTTTCATTCCTTTTTCTGAAGGTGAATGTTTAAAAATACAAGAGGTGGATTGTTGAGCAAGCCAGAGACCTGGAAGAAGAACAGCTGGAAATAGGAGTCCCACTCAGCGGTTCCAGGGTGCTGCCTTCAACTTCCAGAGAGGGCAGTCTTGTCTCACAGCAGCTAACACCAGCAACAAGAACACTGGCAACAACCGAAACAGAATAATTGCCCCCAACTTCTGCATTGGCTTTGTTTCAAGCAACCGGTCTTAAGTCTAGTGCAGAAGCAAAGGTAAAAGAGGTTGAGCTAGGGGCAGTACCAGTGACCATTCAGCGGATCTTCCAAGAGTATCTGGATGACCCAAAATAGGTGTATGTGGATTAAAACTCATTGGTATATTGGCATTGGGAAGAGGCACCAATGGCCAGAGCTCAGCAGAATGGCAATAAAGTATTTGGCTTGTCTTGTAGCCAGTATGTCTGCTGAGTGTGTGTTCAGTAAAGCTAGTGCAGTTGTCACAGTGAGAAGGACCAGTCTCTTGCCTCAAGAGAGATTGACCATGATCAAAATGAACCAACATTCATAGCACACAATTACACTGTTCCTGAAACAGCAGAAGAGGAGGAGGAGTCAAGTGTGTTAGCTGACCAACTTCTGGGCGAACCACCTGAGTTTGAGGACCAACTCTACTTCCCTGACTGAGTATGCCAGTGCCACCATAGAATGCTTTAATCATTTATAGTTGAACTTCTTGTTTTGCTCACAAGAAAAGTAGGTAGTAGAACATTGTTTATGTCTGATGTATGCATCCACACCATTTTGTAGTCACATGTATGGTTGAATTGGAGTTGCACCACTGTGCAGTGAATAAGCCTCCACAGTACCTTCAGGACATTGGAGACATTGCCTAGCTCTCTCACATGCCTATACTTTTTTAGTATCACTTAGCAGGACTTCCCCAGAAGTTCATCGATTTACAAGACTGCCAATACCAAATTCCAATGTGTTGCTTGCATCAAAGATAAAATTGAGTAGCTACCACCGTGCTTGGATTGGAAGAGGTAACTAAAACTATAGCACCAATGAGTGATGATATATTATTGAGAGATTTTGAGTGATGATTGATGATCTATGTGGTAGCAGGCAATGAGGGAGGATGTTCAATTAATTAGTAAACTTGATTTCAACAAAGTGCAATGCTTGATAGGTGAACATTTTTCCAGAAGGTTAATAGTCCTTTCAAACTTAGGGAAAATGTATCTACAGGGTCCACTCCTTTTTTCTGGTTCTTCAGAAACCAGATCTGTCACATTAGTTAACAAACACAAATCTATACAAAATGCTGCAATTCTGTTTCTCTGCTTGTTCTTCAACAGCAGTGCACTACAGGTCTATCTTGCTCAGGTCGGGTCGGGACTGGGACGAAGGTACTCGAAGTTAGGAGGATGATGGAAGGACTCATTGCAGGACTAACTCAACATCTAGAAGAAGGAAGTTATCAACTTCAAAGGGAAACCATGATGATAAGGACTCTGAGGCCTAATACTCAGCTATGTGGAATGGAGAGAGGTGCGTTGATTTAGGAAATGCTGCTGAGTGATGTTGATGCACTGCGGACAACTGTGAAACTCCTATTGTTTTTGCTCTGCTTCTGATTCTTCTTGCTACACTCCTCATGAAGCGCACCTTCTTCCTTCCTTCTCCTCGATTCTAAAATACAGTTAGGCCTTCTCCTCTACTGCACAAATGAAAGGAAAAAGTTGAGCTCAACACTCCTGCTTAGCTACCAGACATTCAGACAGGCACCCAAGAGTGACAGACATTCCAGACGAGAAGGGATATGCCCTTCCCAATTTGGCAATATAGTATAATTTTTTGTTTTAACAATCATATATTTTAGAACTGGGTAGGTTCAATTCATTCCTCCATAATTTGATTTTTTCAAACCTAGATGACAGAACATTTAAATATCTAATAATTTGGGTCTCTGGGGCAGAAAGACTGTTTGCAATGCATTTAACTGAACTGTGTCATACTCTTTCCTTCGTTTCCTTTCACAACAGAATGTTGATGATGTGCTGCTCATCACCCTGATGAATATTGCTCTTGTGTTGTGCTTGTCTTTGTCACACCTTTCCCCAAGTCCCCTTTCCCTTCCATTCATCAAACCTCTAATCCTCTTCCCCCGGTCTGGGCGATTTATTGAGGTGTGACTTAATTTACACCAAATGGATCATTTGGGGAGGAAGTGTGGGTAATTGCAACACCAACTCACTGTGGGATCTTTTATTACATGAGCAACAGCCCACACCAGCCCCACTTACTCAGACATGCATAGGAACTTTATTCCTCAATGTCAACATCATCATTCAGGCCTCTGTTATGCATGAACGCTTAACCTTGTCATCTCCAGAGTACAGACTTTGAGCACACTTTTCATGACGAGTATTTTGTAACTTTGGTTTTCATTAAATTCCATGCTCACTATTGCTTAGAATAATTTACTATTGCTAGTTTTTGTTGTAATATGAAGTATTCTTTGATGTGTCATGGTGGTAGTAGTCTGTCCTCAGTCTTTCTAAAGCTATAATATAAATGTATATGTATAACCCACTTTTTTTCTTTCAATTTAGTTGCCTGTGATGTTTAATCCTTTTGATAAATCCTACAGTTGGAGATCGCATAGGTGGGAGTCGGACTTCGCTTGTTGCGATGCCTTTACTGTTTGTGCACTCCCACTACCATAAAGAGGACACTTTGGAAATCCCTCCAATAAGGTCCTGGAAGATTAATGAGCAGCCGTCAGCCATCACTTCATCAATTCAGGTACGAGAACTATGGGATGAAGTGGACTAATTTAGTTAGTACATACGTAACCTCTACTGCAGATGAGATAAGTAATTGCTTATTTAGGTTTCTTTAGGCAATGCAGGGAATGGCAGCACACTCTCCTCATGGTGAACATCATTGCAAAGGGTAGTAGGACAAGGGTATAACTATTTCTAACTAACTGGTGCACACTTTGGGATGTAGGTTAAATAGACAGCCTGCGTGAAAAGGCATCAGTGCAAAGTTAAAGTAAAACAACATTTTTTTTTCCTTTTACTAAAAAATCATCGAAAACTAAACCCACCCTCTCCACCCACAAAAGGCCTAACCATCTCCCACAACAGTATCTCTTCCCATCCCCAACTATGTTCAAAATAAATATAAATGTCCAAGTCCAAACAATGAATGCCCTGCCCAAATTCCTACCCTCTCCACCAAAACTTTTTTTTTTAAATTGGCTTTAGAAGAGGGCATTCTCAATGAGGGTCTGAAGGTGTTTCATCTCGGCCTCAAGACATGTCATTGTACGGCCCAAGTACGCCAGCTCGCACAGCACTCGGCAGTGAAGTAGCCAGTCTGAAGGGGGCTGCAATGGTGGTACAGGGAGGGGCAGCTCCATGTTCCTGGTGGTGCTGGCATGGCCTGGAGGCTGGAGGCACTACAGGCAGCTGGATGGCAGAAATGGGGCCCAGTGCGGGGGCATCTGCCTCGCTCTCCTTGTCCACCTGCTGTTGGTACTGGGCTCAGGTGACCTCCAACCTCTGCCACTGGGCTGCTATCTCCTGCTGGGTTGTTGGTGGTTGTGGACCAGGAAGAATTTCTATATAAAGAAAGAAAAGAATAAAAAAGACAAATTGTAAAGAATACTCTGTGCTTAAAATTATATAGTGGCACAGTATAAATACATTGCTGGTCCCCTAGGACTAATGGAATTTTTGAGGTGATTATGAAAGTCATAGGGGCGTGATATTACCAACACATGCCTTACATAAAAGCACTGGCTGTCTGAAAGGAGGCAGCATACCCCCAGATTAAAAACACAGAATGTATTTTTTCTTATAAAGGATTTCTTTAAAAAAGTAAACCATGCAGACACTTTATGTGGAAAAAAGAAAAAAAAATCTTTTGAATGAGTAAGGCATCATCCACTATGGAGTACAAGTATTCTATACTTGTTGTGTTAAATGACTGGAGGCATGCTAACTAGCACACATTTGCTACTCTATGCAGTCTGCAGCTGGGGCAGCTGCAATGGACAAAAATGTATCTTTGATTCCAATAGCACTGCTCATCTCCAAATGCCTTTCAATTCTATCCTGGCTCCAAAGAGGCAGATGAATAATATGTGACACACATCATGCATAACATGCGGATAATAGATAATAGATATACTGTCTGCAGTAAGTAGACAGTGGGAAAACGATGTGCTGCAGCACAGGGAAAGAAACAGGACATATAGGGGGAAAACAGTGAGCCCACCTCTTCCTCGTTGAAAATGGAACAGGGCTGCATCCCCTGCGGCACCATTAACTGTAGGGTGTATGGTTAGCTGCACCCTCTGCGCTGGTGCCACCTCTTCCATGATACAATGGAAGTTAAAAAAAGACAAGAAAGACAAGTAAAAGAGAGGAAGAAATGAGGAAGTAAAAACAGAGGGGAAAACATAAAATACATAAACACAAATACACAAACTAATGAAATAAATGTAAAACATGGGAGGATATGTGGAATGAAGTAAGGATTACAAAGATAGAGATTGGATTAAAAAGCAGGGCCTGCACCATGCACAGAATAGCAAAAACAAGATGGCAACATGTACATGCAACGTTCGTGCTCGCTTTGCAAAAGCTACTCACACTAACCAGCACGAACAGGTGGCTGAGCACAACTCTGCCTGTTCACAGAGTTAGGTGGAGTTTGTGGATATTTGGGGTATTACATGGAATTCAGTGTAGGAGAACTCTGCGAGCTCCACCCAGGCCTAATATTAAATATATTTTAATATTAGGCCTCTATTTGACATCTAGAAACTTGCCAAGGAATCAAGAGTCATTTGTCTGCACTTTTTTACGTTGCCACTTTTTCACATTTGTGAGCACTTCATCACTTACAATTATTGCAGATTTTACCTGTACAATCTTATAAATACATTGTACTGATTCTCCCTTGATGTGGTCAGGTCATGAATGCTTTATCTATGCCATTAAGTGTTTAAAATAAAAAAAAAATGATTTCTGTATCCTCTGTGGACAATGGCGGCACCCACTAAGTAGTTAAGGAACATTGCTCTGCATAAGCCTACATTGAACCATTCTCATTTATCCTACAATAATACTAACCTATTTCTCTTATCTATGCTGTATCCCGATTGTAAATGGTGTGCACAGTCTTCTGTGAGGCAGAATCTAGAAGAATACACTCATACAGATGTGACTCTGAGATAGCATAGACTCACCTTTAGGTACCTGCAAACCTGAGGGCTTGATTTAGATTTTGGTGGAAGGGTTACTCCATCACAACGGTGATGGATATCTCGTTTGCTGAAATTTAAATCCCATTGTTTCCAATGAGATTTAGATTTTGGTGGACAGGATATCTGTCACTGTTGTGACAGTGTAACCTCTCTGCCAAAATCTAAATCAGGCGCTACATTACTTATAGAGGACATGCTACAAAAGTTTCAGCAAGAAGATACCCTCACTGGTGAGTTGTGCACTATACAAATACATATGACAAAACATGGCATGCCATGACATAATATAACATGATGTAAGCCCTGACTGCAATTAGACGGCTGGTCTTGTTTTGGAAGCAGCTTCCTCTTTCGGTACTGGGTAGAGTGGTGTTATCTAAGATAGTGAGTTTACCTAGACTTTTATATTAATTCATAGCATTATATCTGCTCAAAACACATTTCAGTGCCTGAACTAATTGTTGATGGAATGAGGAAACAGAGTTGCACTCCCTAAAATTAAATCAGTGTCGGTGTGTTCCTCTATTTAAGGGCCGATTGTACAGATAGGAGAGTGTGAGTCCCAAGGGAAAATCCACACAGGAAAACAATCACAAGACAAGATTTTCCTGTGTGGATTTTCCCTTGGGACTCACACTCTCTGATCATCTAATTCCTCTCTGTACACAAATACCTCTCCTCCACTTAAAGAGCAGGAAGGAAAGGCAACAACCCTCTCTTCTCCATCTGTTACCTGGGACAACACAGCACCCAACGCTTTCATGCTTGCATCTCTTTGAAGTATCAAAATGTCCCAAAGTAGACATTTTGGCTATGTTCTCCTTGACCACACCAAACGCCTCCATGCACTCTTCCTACCAATCAAAAATAGCCCCCTTCTAAAGAAGCAGCCTAATTGTTAGTATCATACTGCTGAAATTTGGAATGAACTTGGTGTAATATTTCGCAAGACTCATAAATGATCTAACCTCACCTTTAATGATATGAGTGGGCGCCCCCAGAATAGATTTGAACAACTCCAACTTAGGGCTTATCCTATTCCCACAATATGTATACCCCAAGAAAGAGACAGAACTGACCCCAAACTTACACTTTTACCTCTTGAGAGTGAGTCCACTGTTTTTTTATCTCATCAATACCTGCCTCAAGACATGATCATAACTCTGTGTGTCCTTCCAATACATCAAAATATCATCTTGAAAGAACATCACAGAGTCAATCCCTTTCAATACACTCTTCATCAGTTGTAAGAAACATGCTGCAGCCGAGGTTAGCCCAAACAGCAGCCTTTTAAACCTAAATGCCTCAAGTGGTGTCACAAAATATGTTAGAGCCCTAGAGTCCTCATGCAACTGTACTTGATGGTATGCAGCAGATAAATCCATTACACTAAACATGTGCATTTTTGGCAGGGCTAGGGCTTCAGCTATGACAGGCAGTGGTCAGTGATCCACCCAAATGTTTTGATTCAGGTCCCTAAGGTCCACCCACATCCTGATCTTGTTCCTATTGTCCTTTGGGAGCCAGAACAATCAGGCCCAACCATTCTGAGGACTAGATATCTTCTATCACCCTCAGCAAAAATAGTTTGTCAATCTCCTCCTGTAATGGTTTCACTATCAAATTGGGAACTCACCTCGTTTTGTATATGTGCATGTTTCTTCAAACTAATCTTATGTTGAAAATCTTTTCAGAGACCTGTCTCGTCCCTGAAAACATCTTGGAAGTCCTGAATCAGCCCTGAACACTCACCCTTGGTGGCAAAAACAGAACTTGCTCCTGTGAGTTAAGATTGAGGATAATACCTAGGTCCCTCTGGTGTCGACACACCCCAAAAGATTGTATCCCCGCTTGCCTTTGAAATTTATGTTGTTGACTGCATGCCCAATTAAATCAATGCTCACCCCTCTGTAACCTTTTGGTTTAGTATCTGGAGGTAGTATTTTTATGTCCTCTTTGCCATATACTTTCTCCCAATTCTTATCTTCGATGAGTGTAAAAGGAGATCCTGCATCAGCAAATACCACCAATTCCTTCCCACCAATGGTAATTTCACACTCCAGCATCCTGACCTGCCCACCTCCAATCTCTCCATCCACGTTATTTGCATTATTAGCACTGTGCAGGGAGGCTAGCTAATAATATGACTTTTTGAATACCATCCTGTGTTTCAAAAACATCTTGTACTTTGCTGTTTTTACACATTTGGGCATCATGCTCCTTCTTACCACAATTTCGACATACATGTTGCATTGCGTGCAAAACATTTAGGGTTATTGGACAGATGGTTAGAGTTTCCACACTTAAAACACTTACCTTTTTAATCTTTCTCCTGGACCGAACATTTGGTCCATGCAGGTTTCTGAGCTATGTTCCTATTGTCTTCAGTAGCCTCCTTCCCAGAACGTGTACCAGTTACTCTCTCTGCTGTAGTTGGAAGAATGTTTGTGTTCCTCATCTTCTTCACCCAGTCAGAGGTATGCTCCTTCCCTTCCACAGTGTCTATTGCCTCCTTCAATGTAGGCTTTTTGGCCAAATGTTTTTCTTGTGCTCTAGTGTAATTAGTGCAACACAGTAGGTAGATAGGTCACCAAATTCACATCTGTGGCTAAACTATTCAAGGAAGCCACATATTTGCCTACTCTTTCTGTTCTCCCATATACCCTTGAAAAAACATGTGTCTTTCCATGACAACATTAATATGTGGGCCACAATGTAGTTCAAGTATCATAAGTGGCATTTGAAAGACATCTCTAGGCTGGACCTCCTCCTGTCCAATTATGATTTCATCAAGACTTTCATAAATGTTCCAACCCTTAATTCCTAGAATGTGTAACAAAATTTCCTGTTTCCTGGCCGCAGAGAACTTTTCCCCACTTATGGCAATTAAATAAGAGTCAAAAAGTTTTCTCCATTTCTTCCAGGGCAAGAGAGGTTCCCCACCACCAGATAAAAACTATTGAGGCTGCGACACATTAGGCACCATCATTATAAACTGAAACGTAAGCAAAAATAATAAACCAACGTAAAAGGATAAAACAACAGGTCAAAATAACTGCAATAAACAAGTTGAAACAACAACTTCACAAGTAACAGGCTAAAATAACAATCCAAAATAACAAAACTAGCATTGGATGAGATCCATGTGCTGGAAATCCAAGTTCAAGAGTGTTAGTTGAAAATGACCCTTCTGTTTCTACAATGGCAATATGGAGACAATTACGGAATAGTTTATAGTCTAATCAGGCTCTGTAAAATTATCCTCCGAATTGGCCCTTCAAGACTCCATAAAAGTGCCCCATCAATAGCAGTTAGCAGTCTGGTTTAGGTGAGAAAGGTAAACTTGTATTTCTATTGGTGCACTCCAGTTGGCTGCCATGGTACTAGACATGCCCCTTTTTAGGGTCGAGCCTGCGTCGCATGCGCTTGCGCATGAGTTTCACTTGCAGACGCTTTAGTAGTTAGAAGAGGGCTTGGAGCCCCGTCCATGTCAATGTCTTTCATTGGTTCGTGGGCTTGCCTGTTTAAATCTGCTTGCTTTCATTAGTGGAAGGCATGCATATGTCATGCCTTTTCCGGTGGTTAGCCCTCCTCGAGCGCAGTGACCAAGTACTGAAAACATACGAGGCTCGCCGTTTGCCGTCCGGTTTGTGGACTACTTTTTCTCTTTTTTAACATCCCCATCGTGGTCGTTTTTTTTCTCTCCATTTAATGAGGCAAGAAAAGTCCGGTTGGGAGTTTACAACTGCTAATAGCTCTAACTCGGAGAAATGCGAGACCCGTTGCATTGCAAATGCTTGTTATTAGTTGGTCGATGTCTTAGATACTTCAACGATGATGTTGCCCCCAGAGTCTTCCGAAGCACACAGACAGTGAGAGCGTGTTTCCCAGCTCCAGCGGCACACAGGCGTCTACTGCTTGCAGCAACAAGACAACAGCTAAGCTGCTGCACGACGCGTTTGACAGCTCACTGACAACACGGCCTTCAAAATCAAAGTGAGTGCCATGAGGCAAGGCTGAGCAACCACAGACAATGCAGCCATGAAATAAACGTGGGTTGCACTAGCAGCACGGCAGACCACGCGCAGCTTCTTCTCTTGAAAATGCAGCTTCAGAGTAAAGTTCAGTTGCTCTAGCTACACGGCGGACCACCTGCCTCTCCTTATCTCACTACCATTGTTAGATGTAGAGAAAAACGTTTTCAGGCACAAATAAACATAAACTTTGTATAAATGCAGCAGTTTCCTCATCGTACCAGGCAGCAATGCTTCGGAAGTCTAGATAATCATCTATAAGATGAAGCATCAAGAAGTAGTTTTACGTAGCTCATTGAGGGGGTTAGTGGATATCCTGCCCCTCACATGAACTCGTTGCCATTGTTAAGAAGCCCTCTGGACACTGTATGAAGCTTGAGTCTTCTTTTATTCCACCAACATATAGCGCACAGCCAGCACAGCCCTTTTCTCTTCAAGTCCTCCTCTAATGCTGGGTGGGGGGTGGTTTTAACCTCAAAGTCTATTAGTTAATGCATGCCCAGAGGCGAGATTCTGAACAGCATTTCAAAATACAATCAATAAGAAAAGACTGACTTAAAAGACCAACTCAAAAAGTGAGTTTAAGATTAGAATTTAGAAAATGAAGGTTTATTAAAAGTGAAAGTACAATGCAGAAATGTAAAAAATTGAAAATTAATTAGCAATCTCATTTTACTACATAGGCATCATTTGCCATGAAGGATCTCAGTAATAGGAATAGTACAAAATAATAGGCCAAATCAGAAACAGACTATACAGCTAAACAGTATACAGTATATGCAGCTAAACATAAAGAATTCGGACAGCATCTCTAAAGGCTCAGGGAGCTCTCGAAGAGTTCTGGTTTACCGCAACATTCAAGAGTTTGTATTCAGTTATCTTGCACAGAATATAACAGAAACTGCAAAGTCAGAATGGTAAAATCAATATTCTAACAAATCATAACTCATTTTAAAATATCACATAACCCTATCACCTTAGCAAACGCCCACTGCATGAATATTGATTGCACCTGCTGAGAAAATGTTGTCTGTAGGTGTTAAAAGAAATCAGTTGCATAATCAACAGCGAACTATTATGAGTAAATGCAATACAGCACGTTAATGGAAGATCGTACCACCTTTTTCTAAAGGAGTTTGTCCATACAGGGATCTCACCATACCCTGAAGAAGAGAGAATGGAAGAACATATTGATGATCTGAAGTTACCCAGAGGTCATTGTAATACCTCTTACTACCAGCTGCTTCACATCTTTTTTTTTCATTCTCTGGTATTTCCTCCTGCAATTCTCTGAGTAAATTCAGTGATATCTGTATTGGATTTAACAAAACAACAATTTACATTATTACATCATTGGTTTTTACATGAATTTGACATTGTTCTGACTCTTGTGTATGTTTCTTTTCATTTGATTAGCACAGTATTTCACAGCGTGATTGGCATAGTGGTTACCCATAATGACCATGTCATCACCAGACTTATGAGCAATGCACCATATAACTAATATCTCTCTAGGATGTTGAATAGCTTCCAATATGACCTGTTACAGATAGGAGTACCAGAGGATGTCATGAAGTCCTTTTTTAACCATAACTACCCCAAATCAAGTAGCATTCCACATCCAAGGCATCTGTCTGTATAGATTGTCACACTCACTTAATCGGGCAAACAGCTGGTTCTGTTAGGGTAATTAACCCTTCAACTTGTGCTGAAATTATGTCAGACAAGTGTGATGCTCTAACCATTTCAGAAAAAACAGACTGTTCCACTGAGTACTTCTTCATGGTCTCTCAGACAAGAATCGTCCACAAATAAACAAGGTCAGATCAGCTACTTTAAGGGGAACATCTTTGATATCTGGTCTTGGTTTGGTGCACAAATCTGTCACATTAATGCAATCATGGCCAGAATCTTCATCATCATCTTCATTGTTTGTAATGGGAAGCAGCATTACAGGATTACGGTATTACATCTCTTGATTTAAATATTTTCAGCTGTCAGAATCATTTATTCATTCTTTTTAAGGCAGATGTTTGTTCAATACTGAGTTTGAATATGAGCCAATACAATTTAAACTGAATGAGAGACTTACACAATGAGGGCCTGATTCACAAAGATAAACTTAGACTAAGGTGGTCATTACAACTCTGGCAGTCGGTGTTAAAACGGCGGTAAAACCGCAAACAGGCCGGCAGAAAAAAAATGGAATCACGACCGTGGCGGAAACCGCCAACAAAGACAGCCACTTTAACACTCAGACCGCCACAGCGGTACAAACAAACAGCTTGGCGGTCACCGCCAACAGACAGGTGGAGGACAATGTACCGCCCACAGTATCACAACCTACCAATCCGCCACCTTTTCCGGGCGGATTCACAGCGGAAACAGGACTTCAAAGGGAAAACGCTCACCTCTACACACCCCACGAGGAATCCGGATGCCATGGAACCCGAGCTCCAGATCCTGCCAGCCCTTATCTTCTTGCTCCTCTACCAGGAGCACGAACGCCAGCGGCGAAGACCACGGTGAGTACTGCACCTACGACACAGGGTAGGGGGGAGGGAAAAAACAGGGACACACACATGCAATACGTAACACCTCCACCCTCACCCACGACAACAGACACACTAATACAGCATGATACATTACAGTTACACCCCGCAACCCGCCTGGAAGAATGCAAAGACCAAAGAAAATGAGTGTAACCATTGTAATATATTAAAACCCAGTACGCAAAAATATATATATACACTATAAACAAAATATACACCAAGAATAGTAGTCCAGGTAGTGCTCCATTGAAGTCCGTGGAACACTGGGCCCACATGGTATGGACGAGGCCCACACTCAATCCCCGAACATGACAGAGAGAACACTGCAGGGGCATCAGATAGCAATAAAACAGGCACCTCAGGGGGAAGGGAAAGGGGGGGCACCTCAGCCGGTTGAGTGCACAACACCAAATCCACGAGGGGGCCACATGCCCACTGTTCCATCCTGAGTGCAAAGCCACAGTCTCTCAAGTCTCTACAGTGGGTGGGTTGCCCACTGTTCAATCCTGGGGAGTGCAAAGCAACAGTCTCTCAAGTCTCTACAGTGGGTGGGTTGCGCACTGTTCAATCCTGGGGAGTGCAAAGCCACAGTCTCTCAAGTCTATACAGTGGGTGGTTTGCCCACTGTTCAATCCTGGGGAGTGCAAAGCCACAGTCTCTCAAGTCTCTACAGTGGGTGGTTTGCCCACTGTTCCATCCTGGGGAGTGCAAGGCCACAGTCTCCAAGTCTCTACAGTGGGTGGGGTGCCCACTGTTCAATCCTGGGGAGTGCAAAGCCACAGTCTCTCAAGTGGATGCCTTTCTCCACTGGTTCTGGAGGGGGCTTTGTGCCCAGAGTACTTCATCCTGCCAAGGACACAGGTAGTGGATGTGATACTCTACTGGTTCTGGAGGGGGCTTTGTGCCCAGAGTGCTTCATCCTGCCAAGGACAGAGGTAGTGGATGTGATACTCCACTGGCTCTGGAGGGGGCTTTGTGCCCAGAGTGCTTCATCCTGCCAAGGACAGAGGTAGTGGATGTGATACTCCAGTGGTTCTGGAGGGGGCTTGGTGCCCAGAGTGCTTCATCCTGCCAAGGACAGAGGTAGTGGATGTGGTAGTCCACTGGTTCTGGAGGGGGCTTGGTGCCTAGAGTGCTTCATCCTGCTCGTGACGGACTCAGTAGCGTCAGTGCCCTTCGCGCTCATGGACCAGTGGTGCTTGTGGCGGTGGTGCCCTGTTCAGCGGTACTTGTTGCGGCGGTGCTTGTGGCGGCGGTGCCCTGTTCAGCGGTCCTTGTTGCGGCAGTGCCCTGTTCGGCGGTGCTTGTGGCGGCGGTGCCCTGTTCAGCGGTGCTTGTTGTGGCGGTGCCTTGTTCAGCGGTGCTTGTGGCGGCGGTGCCCTGTTCAGGGGTGCTTGTTGCAGTGGTGCCCTGTTCAGCGGTGCTTGTGGCGGCGGGGTCCTTTGCAGTGACTCAGCTGCTGGCGGTCCTGTCTGGCCCAGCGGGGCTGGTGCTGGCGGTCCTTCATGGCCCAGCGGGGCTGGTGCTGGCGGTCCTGTCTGGCCCAGCGGGGCTGGTGCTGGAGGAGGCCTCCTGGGCAGCTGGGCTTGTGGCGTTGGCCTCCTGGGCAGCAGGGCTGGTAGCGGTGGCCTCCTGGGCAGCGGGGATGATGGCAGTCGCCTCCTGGGCAGCTGGGCTGGTGCTGGCGGTGGCCTCCTGGGAAGCAGGTCTGGTGGCGGTGGCCTCCTGGGCAGCGGGGATGATGTCGGTCACCTCCTGGGCAGCTGGCGGTGACCTCCTGGGCAGCAGGGCTTGTGGCGGTGGCCTCCTTGGCAGCGGGGATGATGTCGGTCGCCTCCTGGGCAGCTAGGCTGGTGCTGGGGGTGGCCTCCAGGGCAGCAGGGCTGGTGGCGGTGGCCTCCTGGGCAGCGGGGATGATGGCGGTCTTCTCCGCCCTGCTGCTCTTCCCAGATTTGCTGACTTTCTTGTGGCCCTTCCCCACCTTGAAAGGTGTCGCAGCTGACTCCACACTCCCATCTGTACCCCTGGGAGCGGCTTTGGTGGCTGGAGTCTTCTCCCTCTCCGGCCGGGCACTGGCCATCTTTTGATGCTTGACAGGTGGGGGACTGTCCGTGCTGTGGCTCCATGCCACACTGGCTGCCCTGGTGGCGGGTGCACTCCAGATTCCGGTGACTATAGGCACCACTATTCCCGGAGATGTTGTGGCTGAGGTGCTAGGTTGGGACCTGGAGAGTCGGGCCCTAGGAGACGGACGGGGTGGGGGGTGGTGAGGGAAAGAGGTCAAGGTTGGACAGGAAATGTTTCTTGGGAACACTGGGACGGGTAGCTCTAGGAGGTTTGGGAGTGGAGGAAGAGGTTGTGGTTGTAGGAGGTGTTCATTTGGTGACTTTGGGTGAAGGTGCATGCGCTGGAGGCTGTCGTAAGGTGGATGGCTGTTGGGTGGGTGTGTGCCTGCGTTTGTGTATCTTGGGAGGTGGCGTCACAGGGAGAGGACAAAGGGGACGTGTGAATGGCAGTGGGGGTGGTGACTGCACATGAGCGGGGTGTGGTGGTGGGTGTGCTGGTGATGGAAGTAGCGGCTGTAGATGTAGTGCATGCAGGTGTGAGTGTAGATGAGACTGTGAGGGAGGAGGGAGACGAGGAGGAGGGGGAAACAGTGGAGGCAGTGGGTGTTGGTATGTCTGCATGTGTGTGATGCTTGCATGAGTGCCTGTGGGATGTTTCATGCTTATGTGTGCCTGAGCTTCCCTTGTGTGTTGACGTGTGTGCATGCTGGTCTGAAGGTGTGCTTGGGATAGGCTGAGGTACAGGGGATTGGGTCTCGATGGAGGAAGTTGGTGGGGGGAGGCTAGAGACAGGGACAATGGCTGCCATCAGTGCTGAGGCCAGAGTCTGAAAAGCTCGCTGAAGGGCCGCCTGACCAGAATGAATGCCCTACAGGAATGCATTTGTTTGTCGCAACTGCCTTTCTACACTCTGGATGGCATTCAAAATGGTAGACTGCCCAACAGTGAGGGACCTGAGGAGGTCAATGGTCTCCTCACTGAGGGCAGCAGGGCTGACTGGGGCAGGGCCTGAGGTGCCTGGGGCAAAGGTGATGCCTACCCTCCTGGGTGAGCGGGCACGGGGCAAAGGCTGAGGGGCTGCTGGGAGGGCGGTGCAGGTAGGGGGGGTGGCGGCTGTACCTGTAGATGCGTTGGGCACAGATGTTGCCGCCACCACAAGGGAGCTCCCATCAAAGGACGAATCCGTGTCACTGGTGTCAGCTGCTGTCCCCGCCGTGAGGCTCCCCTCGCCCTCCGTCCCACTGGTGAACTCCGAGTCCGTAGTCTCGCCCTCCAGGGCCATGTGGGATGCAGCTCCCTCGTGCTCCGGTGCCACTGCTCCTCCGCCTGATGATGCTAATGCACACAAGAACAGGGAGACCACAAAAAGGGGGGACGACAGAAGAAAGACATGTTGAGTGCATGCATTACCGCTACAGTTGGCGGACACGACAGACACAGAAGCCCCCTGCACTACGCAGCGCACTTGGACTCCACTGTTCAATCCCTGGGACATGGCCTACAAGGCTATGGATGACATCTGCACACATGGTTGACACAGGAGCCTGACTAGGTGTACTTGGCACTGTACACAGGTTGTTTGGGGTGCCACAGGGTCTGCCAGAACAAGGGGACCTAACTAGCACACTCGCCCTGGCCTAGGGAAACCCACAGCCCACCTCCCCCCCCAAGACACCTCCACTGCGTGCAAAATCAGCAGAAGGAGAGTGTACTCACCCCCTTGTGGCTGCTGTGATGCCCTCAAGCGCCCATCCAACTCCAGGTACACCACCGCCAGGATCCGGAACATCAGGGTGGTCATGGTGCGATGAGCACCCCTCCCACATTGGGAGGCCATCCCCAGATGCGCCTCCGCCTTCTTCTTGCTCCAGCAGTGAATGTCCTCCCATCTCTTACGGCAGTGGGTGCTTCATCTGTGGTAGACCCCCAGGGTCCGAACGTCCTTGGCGATGGCACGCCAAATATCTTTTTTCTGGTGGGTGCTGACCTACATGAATTGTACAGGGGGAAAAGAAAAGTTATTACCCAATGCTCCGTCACAGTCATTGGCCCCGATCCCTACCCTTGCCATGATGCACATTCACTCACCGTCGTTTCATGCACGCCTCAATCTCCCCCCCATCTTTCATCCACCCCACTCCACACACGCATAGCCCATACAGCATGCTCCCAGTGTACTTACCTGTTTGTCTGGAGGACCGTAGAGTAGCGTGTACTGGGGAAGGACCCCATCCACGAGTTTCTCCAACTCCTCCGATGTGAAGACAGGGGCCCTTTCCCCAGACGCACAAGCCATTGTCTCTTCCAGACTGAGATCACAGCAGCACTTGCAGTGTAGGTCCTCTCCTGTTGAAGATCAGGTATCGAGTGATTGAACAGATAGAAAATGGCGGTCATGTCCGCGGCGGTGCGTACTGTCACCGCCGGCGTACATCGTAATTGGCACCTGGGACCCATAGGGTCCAATGTTAACCAATGCAGAATTGCGCTGCGGTCTTCGACCGCCTACCGCGGCGGTGTACAACGCCAGCGCAGTTACCTCACGTCCCATTATCCCACTTTACAAGTCAGGCAGCCGCCATTTCAGGGGCCCACATGGCTTAATTATTCACTGCGTCACACATACCTAGGCCTTGCCTCAACACTCATACAGGCCAAATTTCGGATTATGATTCGTGTTCTGTGTAAGCTGTGGGTACGTACCTCTGAGTTGGATGACTCTGTGCTCGCTGTTGTCCTTCATAGGCACCGTCCGCTGGGACATGTGAGGAAATGGCAGCATCCTCCGGTGTACAGACCGCTGGTGGAACTGTCGACAATGGAGGAAAGACATGTGATCATCACCTACAGGCTTGATCGTGCCACAATCCTGGAACTGTGTGCCCAGCTGGAGCCAGATCTGATGTCAGCTATCCGCCATCCCACAGGAATCCCCCCCTCAAGTGCAGGCGCTGTCAGTACTCCATTTCCTTGCAAGTGGGTCATTTCAAACAACAGTGACCATAGCATCAGGGATGTCCAAGCCTATGTTTTCCAACGTGTTGTCCAGAGTGTTGTCTGCCCTGCTGAAACACATGCGGAGCTAAATCGTTTTCCCTCAAGTGGAGGATTTGCATACAGTGAAAGGTGACTTCTATGCCCTGGGACATATCCCCAACATCATAGGTGCCATTAATGGGACACATGTGGCCTTGGTATCCCCCCGCAGGAGTGAACAGGTGTACAGAAACCAGAAGAGTTATCATTCCATGAATGTGCAGCTGGTGTGTTTGGCAAACCAGTACATCTCCCATGTTAATGCCAATTTCCCTGGCTCAGTGCATGACGCTTACATCCTGCGGAATAGCAGCATCCCTTATGTGATGGGGCAACTCCAGAGGCACTGTGTGTGGCTATTAGGTGAGCACCTGGAAGCAAGTCAGTGGGAATGGTTGTCTGGGGATATCCCTACAGGTTAGTGTGTGTCTAACAGTTGTCCCTCACCATTTGCAGGTGACTCTGGTTACCCCAGCCTGTCATGGCTACTGACCCCAGTGAGGAATCCCAGGACAAGGGCAGAGGAACGCTACAATGAGGCCCATGGCAGATAATAGAGCGGACCTTCAGCCTCCTGAAGGCCAGGTTCAGGTGCCTCCATATGACAGGTGGATCCCTATTCTGCTCACCAAAGAAGGTGTGCCAGATCATTGTGGCCTGCTGTATGCATCACAACTTAGCTTTGCGACGACAGGTGCCTTTTCTGCAGGAGGATGGCCCAGATGGAGGTGTTGTTGCAGCTGTGGAGCCTGTGGACAGTGAAGACGAGGAAGCAGAAGAAGAGGACATTGACAACAGGAACTCGGTGATCCTGCAATATTTCCAGTTGTCACTTTCCCTTACGATTTCACAGATGTGGGTCCCACAATGTGACATCTGCTTTGTTTCCTCATGGACTAGAGCTGTGTGACATAGGTATGTTGACATTACATTTGAAAGAGCATTTTGACACTGTAATTGCTAATACACTATTTCGAAATCACAGACTGACTCCAGATTGTTTTGTGCTTCAAGGGTGTTTATATAAGTGTTCAATATTGGAGGGGGTTGTAAAATGGTGAGGGGTGATGGTGGAGGAATGTCCATGGCAGAGTCCAGTCTAGTAGTCTCACAGGTGCATTGCCCAAATGGGCATAGGAAGTGGAGCAGGGGCAGTTTGAGGATGGACAGGGTGACAAAGTGGGACAGTAGGATGACATTCAGGGTGGTCTTATTTCTTGGCGGGTGTCTTGGCATCATTCTCTGTCTTTGTCCTAGATCGCAGGGACCGTTTGCGGGGTGGTTCTCCCTCTGCTGGGGGTGGGGTGCTGGTGTGGTGGTCCTGTGGCGGTGCCTTCTGTCCACTGGCGCCGGCGGAGGTGGTGGGCAGTTCATCGTCCAGGCTAGTGTCAGGGGCCCCTTGTTGTGCCACAGTGTCCCTCCTGGTGTTGAGGACTTCCTTCAGAACCCCGACGATGGTGCCCAGGGTGGAATTGATGGATCTGAGTTCCTCCCTGAAGCCCAAATACTGTTCCTCCTGCAGGCACTGGGTCTCCTGAAACTTGGCCAGTACCGTTGCCATCGTCTCCTGGGAGTGGTGGTAGGCTCCCATGATGTTGGAGAGGGCCTCGTGGAGAGTGGGTTCCCTTGGCCTGTCCTCCCACTGTCGCACAGCAGCCCTCCCAGTTCCCCTGTGTTCCTGGGCCTCCGTCCCCTGGACCGTGTGCCCACAACCACTGCCCCCAGGTCCCTGTTGTTGTTGGGGTGGTGGGTTAGCCTGGGTTCCCTATAGTGGTGGACACACTGTTGATTGACGTGTCCTGGGAACAGAGGTATGGGCCCGCTGGGTGGGTGCTGTGCTGGTGTTTCCAGAGGGGGGAAGCTCTGTAGTGGCCTGTGACTGTGTCAGGGGAACCGACTGTCCTGAGGTCCCCGATGGGCCGGGCTGGTCATCTAGATCTAGTTAGAGAGAGCTGCTGTCATCACTGTGGGCCTCTTCTGTTGGTGGTGTGGACATGTGTAGGCCCTCCTGTCCGGTGACGTTGGGTAGGGGTCCTGCAGGGGCATAAAAGGATGTTTATTACATCTGTGTGTGCCATGGTGTGCAATAGGTGGGTGACCGTGTACCCCAGTGCTTGCATTCCTGTGTGGGACCTTGTGTGATGGTGGTTTAGGGAGGTGTATGGGTATTTGCAGTGGCCATGCTTTGGTGATGGGTGTCCATGCTTTGTTGTTGCATGCAAGGCTTGGTGTTAGGATGTGTGGTTTGTGATGTTGGGACATTTGTGAGGAGTTGGAGTGATGGGGTGAGGGTGGGGGATGTAATAGTTAAGATTTTACTTACCAGAGTCCATTCCTCCATCTACTCCTGCGAGGCCCTCAGGATGCAGAATCGCCAAGACCTGCTCCTCCCATGTTGTTAGTTGTGGGGGAGGAGCTGGGGGTCCGCCGCCAGTCCGCTGAACCGCAACGTGGTGTCTTGAGACCATGGAACGCACCTTCCCCCGTAGGTCGTTCCACCTCTTCCTGATGTCATCCCTATTTCTTGGGTGCTGTCCCACTGCGTTAACCCTGTCCACTATTCTGCGCCATAGCTCCATCTTCCTAGCTATGGAGTTGTGCTGCACCTGTGATCCGAATAGCTGTGGCTCTACCCGTACGATTTCCTCTACCATGACCCTGAGCTCCTCCTCAGAGAACCTGGGGTGTCTTTGCTGTGCCATGGGGTCGTGTGGGTGATGTGTGGGGTGGTATGTGTAGTGATAAGTGGGGTGATATTTAGTGGTGTGTTGTGTGAGGTGCGTGGAAGTTATGTGGGTGATGGTATTGTGTGCCTGTGGATGCTTGGTAGTTGTTTGTGGTGTCTCTCTCTGGCCTTCTCTCTGTAATTGTGGTCGTAGGGGTTTGTGGGTGATGTGGGTGTGTGTTTTATATTGTAACGGGTGTGTGGGAGTGGTGTGGGTATGTGTATTTTGAATTGTCCAATGTGGCTGTGTTTTGTAAAAGTGTGTGTATTTTGAGCGCGGCGGTAACCGCCAATGGAATACCGCAGTAGAAAGACCGCTGCATGGATTCGTGTGTCATGATAGTGTGGGCGTATTTCTGTTGGCGTGACAGTGGAGGTTTTGTTTTCACCAGTTTATCACTGACCTTTGGTGTGGCGGACTTGTGTGGGTGTCTGAATTTTGGCGGATTCCGAGCTGTGGGTCAAAATAGCTGTGGCGGATTTCCGCGGCGGTGTGTTGGCAGACTTCTGCACAGCGGTAAGCGGCATTTACCGCCAATGTTGTAATGACCCCCTAAAAGTCTACGTTTAGACCAAAAGTCTAAACTTACACAAAATGTCTAACTTTACTATGAGTGATGTTAGACTTTGGTCTAAGTTTAGACTTTTGGTCTAAACGTGCACCAAAAGTCCAAACTTAGACCAAAAGTCTAACTTTACTATCAGCAAAGTTAGACTTTTGTTCTAGACTTAGACTTTTTTTGGTCTAAGTTTACCTTTGTGAATCAGGCCCTGAGTGTATGACCCATGACATTGCCCTTCCTCCGTTCAATTGTAAGGGAAACAGCTGCAATGCATTTCAATTAACCCGGGAGAACTAACTATAGGCAGCAGAGAAATAAGTGATACTTTACCTCATCATACTTTTGAACTAACAAAGACAAAACACACCATTTGTTTTCCTGCCAAAATATTAAAATCCCATGTCCTAGTCGAGCATTCTGATACTGGATGCACTACAAAGACTTTCTCTGATCTCTTGGAAGGTTTTCAGGCATTCGCTATTGTGAGAAATTTGGTTGTTGGTCGAGGGAGGTGAAACTCTACTCAAGCAACAACCATAATCTATGTCAGGGAGAACCACAGAAAGTCTTGAACGTAGCCTCTGCTTAACCCTCTTGAAACCTGGCACAAAAACAGTCAGTCTTAACTTAGAGGCAATGTGTAAAGTATTAATGCAATGCCACAACAGCAATAAAGTGAAAACACCACACAAGAAGGATCCAACACCACTTTAAACATAAAGCTTGGCACTGTAGCATGAACAGTCAGGTTCACCAGAGCGTCACGTTGCTGGTCAGAACGGGTAGCAAGATCTTGGCGCAAATGGGCCAATTCACATTGCAAAGAGTGCAAAACTTCAGGATTTCTTCTTTTCTTTGAGGAGAAGTTCCACGGATGTCCCACCCAGGACCTGGTAGGCACCTCTTGTGAGCCAATAACTCACTGTAGCAGAGGCCAGCAGGGCTCAGACAGGTCAAGTTGCAGGTCCAGGCAGGTCCAGTTGCAGCAGGCCAGTTGGGCAGTTACGTAACAGTTTGTAATGTCCAGGTAGCTCAGAGTAGGAGATCAGTCAGCTGACCCCTAGAGTCACTTGGGCCTGGGATGAATTGTGCAGTTTCAGTCTTCTTTCTCAGCAAGCGGGGCAGACCTCAAGCAGCAGGGAGTCCTGCTTCTATAGTATCTGCAGGTTCTGGAGTGTACTGAAGTGTGGGTCTGAAGGGCCACTTTATATACCTGGTGCCCACTTTGAAGTGGAAGAAGCTTTTGGAGTTTTCCCCTATATATGTGTCTAGAAGTTCCTGCCTCCCTGCCCTAGTCCCAGTCTAGCTGGGGGCACAATAGGCTAATATGAAGTCCTTTGTGTGTGAGCTGTATCCAGTGCATTTGAAGTACAAGAATGGTAGGTGACATCTCCGCCCCTAACCTGCTAGGGATGGCCCATCCTACCAACACCCAGACATTCTATTGTGATTCTGTCTGAGTGGAATACACAAAGGCCAACTGCTAACTACACCTAGTCATGTGCCCCAGGAACAGGCTGCTGGCACCAAATGGCTAGAACAAGAAAATGCCAGCTTTCTAAAAAGTGGCATTTTCAGAATTGTGACTCATAATCCTACTTTACCATTAAAGACAGTTTTACATAAACATTCCTCAGACACTAAACATGATACTCCTATCTGCTCCCAACCAAAAGGTATCTCTTATAAAATGTAATAAGATAACCCAATGTTAACTCATGAGAGAGGTAGGCCTTGCATCACTTAAAAATCACATTTAGAGGCTTTTCACCATAAGGACATGTAAAACTAAAAGGTATATGTTGAGCTTTTTAAATCAAATGCACCCTGCCCTATGGATTGTTTAGGGCCTGCCCCCAGGGGTGCCATTTATGTATTAAAAAATAATGTTTAGACTTTGCAAAAGGATTATTTTGTCAGGTCAAATAGGCAGTTTAAATCTGCACACACAGGTTGCAATGGCAGGTCTGAGACATGTTTAGAAAAGCTACTTACGTGGGTGGCAATGAGTGCTGCAGGCCCACTAGTAGCATTTAATTTACAGGTGCTGGGCCCTACAGTACCACTTTAAGAGGGACGTACAAGTATATGAAATCTGTCCATTGGGTGTAAGGCAATTTCACCATGTTTAAAGGAGAAAGCATCAGCAGTTTATCACAGGTTAGCAGCGGTAAAGTGTGCAGAGCCCTAAAGCCAACAAAACAGGTTCCGGAAACAGAAGTGGGTGAAGACATAAAATACAGGGGTGACCCTGTAGAGAGAGCCAAGTCTAACACCGATCAAATGCCAATGGATCCTTTATGTTACTGCGTGTGATCCTCAGTAAAGGCTTCACAATCAGGGAAAAATGAAGAATCCACTGATCACAGTAGCCAACTATCCCTAAATTCATCTTCACTTTCTTCTGGGTAGTTGGAGGATTCGTCTTCATCTTCAGGTTTGCAGAAACATGTTATTTGGACACTTTCCTTGCCCACTTTTCAAAACAGTGACCAAGATAAGTCACTTCTTTTTTACGGTACTGCATCTTTGCAGGTGAAACATAATGACCATTGTCATCGAGATCGTTTGAGTGCAGTTGTATGCAACTTGCAATTCTCTTTTCTCTTTGATGCCACCAGTAGGTTATCAATATATTGCACCAGCACCGAACATCAGGGCAGCTGCCAACTCTATAAATCCGACTTACGATTGATGGACACCGTACCAGAATTTTATTGAGGAACCAAAATGTGAAACGATATTGATTATACTTGTGAAGAAAAATGAAAAGAAAGCTTGACATAATTCAATGACTTAATACAATTCTGCATCTGCATGAATTTGAAACATAATCACAACCAGATTCAGTACTGCTTCAAAATGGGATAACAATTTTGTTAATTTTTCCAAGATCTTAGACTACCCACCAATTTCCACTTGTTTTTTTAAAACCTATCATCCGAGAAATGTATGGACTACAGAGCACCTCTCTTAGAATACCCTGTTGACATATTGGTTCAATGACGGGATTTATTCTCTTTTCTGGTTAAAGTTTGAGTTATTGCGTTCTAGGGTAAACAGCATCTGGCTTGGTCTGTATCTTAAGTGGTTTTGTGCTCTCTGTTATTCCTATTTCCTTCTCTGTAATGTTCCATACCTCTTTCTTTGTTGTATGTCCTAAATGAAGAGGCAGGTCATCTTTTGTAAGAACTGGGAACAACTGAACACATGACACAGCATGCTGTGTGCAATAGATCACGCAATTCTTTTTGAAATGCAAATCTGTACCAAGTAATTTAACAGGACTCGAATCACAGATTATAACTTGGTGGCAATTCTTATGGATGCTAATTTAACTGAGACATTTGTTAAAACGTAGTTAGTAATCTGTTTATTGCTTATTCCCACAACTTAGACTTCTTTTGCAGAGAAGGGTAGGTTTAGAACCTCCATGAAACAAACCATGGAGCTGGTAGCACCAGTTAGAAATTATACTGGATGGCCATTCACCTCACCATCTATGTATGGTCTACTGTGGTCAACTTCTAGGACTGCATCAAACAGGCAATCCTCCTCCTCCTCCTCAGGCACTGCCATTGCTAATTTGTTGCATCCAGTAAAAACTGGGGATAAACATTACTCAGAATTGGTAGATTCTGCTGAGACCCTGTTTGTACAGCAGTTTGTATCTCATGTTTTGCTGCAACACAGGAGCTACTGGCATATTTGGATGGTATTTCCCTTGATTTTGCACCACCTGCGTTAGAGTCTTTTGCAATGGGGAAACAAACTGTGTCTGCATCTAATTTACAATTTGCTGCATTTGAGGAACACAATTATTTTGGATTTTATATGGGTTCTGACTACATGTACATTTTACCTTAAACCTGCATCACCGTCTTGTCACTCCTCGTTCCAACTCCTTGCATCCCTTGCATCCCACTCACACCAGAACCTGCAGGTGAGACAGAATCTGAATTCATCCTCTGATTTCTATTGTTTTTCTGAATTTGATTCCTCTGCACAATACTTAAATTCTCTTTGACCTTCTTCTGATTTATATCTGATAGTTGCTACAGTATTTGGCATACTTGAGTATTTCATCAGTACCTTTAGCCAGCCAACACATTACATTTTATACATGCTAAATATGAGGATAAAGCTCAGGACACCACCTTAAAACAAAAATCTATACAAATTCACTAATGGCTTATCTTTCTGGCTCGTCCCAGGAGATGCTACTCAAGGCTGAGGAGAGTCAATTGGATTATGTCAACCATCTCAGCCATGATACTTTTTGTTATACACGAGCAGAAGGCAGTACACAGCTGTAAAGGAGGTGGGGTGAGAAACAGCTACGAAGTCCTGGGGTCCATTTGTGATAAGTGGAAAGATAAGAACATACAAAGAAGGTGGGAAACAACAAATGGTAGCAGTTGGTCTCAAAAGGATTAGCACTTTTGTATAACTTGTCAGTTGAAAAGCCATTTGTTGATTTGCTTATAACGTTAGCACTGATTGACTTTACATGAAATAGTTCAGACACTTGGGTCCTCAATATGACTTTCAAAAAGACTGCCGTTGTCGCAGGTTCCATAAGTCCGCAAGTGTTGGCAGTCGAAAGACTGCCGTATTTGGAGTCACCCAAGGATTTCTGCCCATTTAAGGGCCGAAATCTGACACCGTCTGCCTGACCAACGCCAGGTGAGAGGAGGTCCCACCACCAGCACCGCCACACCAAAAGGACTCCCCCTGCTGTATTACAAGACGTAATACGGCACAGCAGTGCCTGAACAGCGGTGCGGCGGTGCTGCGCTGGCGGTGATAACGCCGACACCCATCCCCTCCCAGACGACCACCTCGCCCAGACAGGTAAGTGGAGCGACCGAAAGGGTGTATGTGTGGCAGGTGCATGTGTGTGGTGTGTGCATGTATGTGAGTGAGCATGTGTATGTGTGTGTGTGTGTGTGTGTGTGTTTGTGTGTCGGAATGTTTGTGTGTGCATGTGTGCATGTACGCGTATGCGGAGGGGGGAGTGTGTGAATGAATGCGTGTGCAGAGGGGGGAGTGTGTGAATGAATTTGTATGCGGAGAAGGGAGTGTGTGAATGAATTTGTATGCGGAGGGGGAAGTGTGTGCATGTATGCATATGCAGAGGGGGGAGTGTGTGAATGAATGCCTATGCGGAGGAGGGAGTGTGTGAATGAATTTGTACGCAGATGGGGGAGTGTGTGAATTAATTTGTATGCGGAGGGGGGAGTGTGTGCATGTATGCCTATGCAGAGGGGGTAGTGTGTAAATGAATGCCTTTGCGGAGGAGGGAGTGTGTGAATGAATTTGTATGCAGAGGGGGGAGTGTGTGCATGTATGCAGAGGGGAGAGTGTGTGAATGAATGCCTCTGTGGAGGGGGAGTGTGTGAATGAATGTGTGCGTTGAGTGGTGGGGGTGTGAATGAGTACACAGAGGGTTCGTATGTGTGAGTGGGGGTGTGTGTATGTCAGTGTGAGAGCGAGTGGGGTGTTTGTACGTATACATGCGGTTGGGCAGGGGGTGTTTGCAAGTGTTTTAGACGGGTGGGGGTGTCTGCAAGTGTGTGGACATGTGGGGGTGCGTGTGCCAGTGACAGCAATGGGGATTCCTGTTGCGGGGTGCATTACCACCAGGGTTTTTGTGGTGGGGCAACCGCCAGGAAAAGCCTGGTGGTTTGCTGCCTCCTAATACGGCCGGAGGTCTTAGGCCTGCCGCCACCTCGGAGGAGCTCACCGTCGGGGGTCTGACCAGACCAGCAGGACTGGTGGCATTGCTGTGGTTTGGCTTTGGCCAAACCTCACAATTCGTAATGTGGCGGTCTTAACTGGCGGGTCTGCGGCGGTTAGACCGCCACCTCAAGTATGGTGGTCTCATGACAGCCAAACTCGTAATGACGCCCTAGGTATGTTGAGATTGCACTTAGGCCCAGATTCGGAAAGCTTTCAGGCAATGCAGCACAGCAGTCAAAAATGCTGTGCAGCATTGCGTTACAAGGAGAGATCAGGAGAGCGTCATATTCTCATCAATTTGACTCTCTCCTCCCCTCTCACTAGCAACAGCACTGACATCAGCTGCCTTGCACCACGCACACACCATAGCGCCATAGTGCTAGGGTGTGTGCGCCATTCTAGCATAGGTTTTGCACAGGAAGGTACTCTTCCTGTGCAAAATAGTATACCTAGACAAGTGAAAGCGTTTTTCCTACTTGATATGTGTGCTGTACAGTGCAGCACACATGCAAATTCGAATAAGCACAGAGAAACCAAAACATTTCTCCGTTTAACACCTGTTTTTCAGGAGCATGAATTTTTGGTTCTAAACTCTTTCTGCTAATGTTAGCAAATAGGGTTTAGTGTCAAAAAAGCATGGGTGGTAGCACAGGAACACCCATGTAACACCCCTTGGACGCAAAGCAATGCAAAGCAGCGTTGCACGCTGCTTTGCATTACTTTTCTGTACAAACCAAGGTAAATACCAATTTGCGTTGGTTTGTGAATCCCAAAAAATGTTTAGCATTGGTTTACCGTTAAAAAAGTAACACTAACCCAACACAAAACCTTTGTGAATCTGGGCCTAAGTGTGTTCATATCTGTGTAGATCCATGAAGGGAAGGGAGAAGTTGAAAAGGAGGCTAAACAAGTGTTGATTTGCTAGTAACTTGCCACTATGTGATGAACGAGCATAAAATGTCACAGTAGCTTCAAAAAGTTAGTTTTCTCTTGGTATGCTAAGTTATGTGCCTATCCATCAGCGAGGGCAAACTTACATTTAAGTTCATTGAAAACATTTTTTGCCTCTATTTGATGTATCTGCATCAAATGTGGCAGGTAGTTATCAAGTTACACCCAATGCAACAGCTTCAAGTTTCACGAAGACTCAATTGGGGATCAAAGTTAAAAGTGGTGGGGAGTGAAATGTTTTTGATTTAGTAATAACTCTGGCACTGTTTGATGGATCTGCATGACACTTGACAGAGACTAGGCCTATTTAGCCTTCTTTTGGTATTTTTAAGTTTGCAGAGATCCGTCTGGGGCAGTTACATAGGGATAGGTGTGCACAAGTTTCAATTAGGTAATAGCACTATCCCGATGACAAATATGTACAAAACTTGCCACAAGCTTGAAATGGATGATTTTCTAGTTGCTTCCCAAGGTATGTGCCAATCCATTGGAGTGCAAAGTTAAAAGGCGGGCAATAAATGTTTAATTTGCTTATTACTATGTAACGCTTGTTACACTGGCATTGTCATGCATTACATTTACAACGTGGCCATTACCACGGAGGTAAGTACCAGAGAGAGAATACCTTTGGTCTAATGGAACCATTTTCTCTATTCTTTTTTTGCACCACTTTGCCACTTACTGTGTAAATGCCCATGGCTTTTGCTTTTTGACCTTGATCTCTGTAGAGTGCAAATATCTGGTGTAAAACTAACTAAGCCAGAGTCGAACCAGAGTTTTGGCTAGACTTCAAGAGACAAAGCATCAACAAAACATGGATGAAACCAAGCTATAAACCATCGCCCACAGGCCACATCCTTGTGCAGAATAAAATACAGCAAACTGATTAGTCTACTCCCAACCAATGAGTGCACTTCCCACAGATAGGACTAAACCAGAAAGGCACTTGGCTTGAGCCTCATTGGTTTGTTCGCTGCTTGGCATTAATTGCATTCCCTCCATGGTTAATATCAAAGCACGAAAATGACTAAACAGTGACAGCCAAAGGGTTTTAAGAGAGTCCTGCTTAGCAGGCGGGAGGCAGACTTGCTAAATGAGTTGAATGTGAATACAGAGGCTCACTTGCAAATCCTACAAGACGACCACCACAAACAGTGGTACACAACTTTATCCTTGACTTCTTCTAACATCGTATGACGCTGCCTGGTTTTGGGTAGGTTAAATAAGTTGCAGCAGTAGTTAGTGTATGTAAAATTAAGACAGTGAGACTTCATAATAGGGACGTAATTCAAGATAGAGCAATGCTGAACTCAGTAAGGGAGCCCTCCAAGTCTCAGTTAATGGAAGCCACCATAGAATACAACAGGTCATCCCACTGAGATTCTTCACTGGTTAGTTGACTGTCTAGCTGTCTAAAATACCTTGGTTTCAGCATTCCTTTCAGTGGATGCATGTGCATCGTATTACTGTAGCCTGGTGCGCACTTGTAACGAAGCGCATGCGGACAAATGGTCACGCAAGGGTGACCGGCGAGTTTCCTGGAACTGCAACAGTAGAAAGACGCTAACACTGATTGCCATTAGCCCCAGGAAGCGGATGTTTACCTGAACAAACCACACAGTTACCTTTTCTCGTGTTGCCTGTTGGGTGTTGACCGATATGCCTTCTTCAATGACACAGGTCTGGAGGCAATGTTCATGCAACCGCTCCTTTGTTCACCTTTTGTCTCTGGATTCCTTGCTCCCCATTCAGTAGTAGGATAAACAAAGCTCTTCTCTCTTTTTCTACTCCTCTTTGTCTCGTATCAACCACTTCAAAAAAGTGCAGAATCATCCATTTGTCAGAATTAGCTGCAATTTCCAAAAAAGTTGCTTACTTGTTGTAATGAAGCAAGAAGACATGTGGATTATCATTTCAAAATGTAAGTGGATAGTTCTTGACATTACTGTGCTTACTGTTGTAATTCAGAGAAGTGCACCTCAAACACAAAGGCGAATTTCTTTTTTGCTGTTTCAGTGAGTGTCATATAATGGTCTGTGTTGAGAGTTTGGTATTCAATTAGCATTATTGAGATACTTTTATATACATTTTCACGAATTTTTGTGCAAATGTATTATGTTTTAAACACAGATTCTACCGTCTTGGCAATGGTAATATGAAACGTGAAAATAGGTTTAATCGATTTTCACACTTTTTTCCAAGAATTGGATTGCCACTACCAATGACACTCATGTAGATAGAAATACAAGGTGTGATACTAAGAAAGATACACAACTTGCGACATGTTTTGCAAAAAACAATTAGCGCTGACAGAAACAAAGACAAATTGTCTCCTGCAATGCAAAGCAAAAAATATTGCTTTGTGTGTACAGTGCATGTATGGGATGGAGAATTAAATTTGTGGTGACTGTGCATTTCAGATGATAAATATTCACTCATGTATTCCATTGGTGGTGGAAGCATACCCCCACCAACCAATAGAACGACGAGGAGACTAAAATCGTGTGGGATTCTTTATTATGTGTGTGCAATGTCTCAGGTCAATAGCTGAAACGTCCTGAGCCAAATAAGCCACTGGCTGAAAGAGGCTAAACCAAAACACCTTAGAGCAAGTATAAGTTGCGATATATCCGCTATAAATAAGTGCCATTAGAATTTTAACCTAAAAAAGGGTACTTAACCACTTAACATTAGAGTGCAATCATTAATCCAATAAACCACATGATACTGCATGTAGCTATATGTTGCTAACCTACCCACCACCACCCAACACAGCCACTAGACTGAATAGACAAACCTCACCAGAAACAACACAGTGACAATCATGTGGACCATCCACTCAGGGTGCCCAAAGGACCCTATTTCTACAACCTGGCCACATCACCAATCTTCATCATGTCCCTATATTTCTACATGAACTGAAACTTGCAGAAATCAACACTATCCTCAAGAAGCCCACAGCTGACCTGAATCAACTGAGCAACTTCTGACCCATCGACCTGCTCCGCTATCTAGCCACATTAATTGAGAAGGCTATCAACAAGCAGCTCACAACCCACTTATAACTTCACCATCTTGTAGACAACACTGAATCATGATTCAAAAAGAACTACAGCACTTAAACAGAACTCCTCGACATCACTGATGACATTTGAAACATCCTGGATCAATGCGAAACAGCAGCCCTCATCCTCCTTGACCTCACCGCAGCATTTGACAGTCTCGCATAACACCCTCATCAGATTCCACAAGATTAGCATACAAGGAATTGTCCTCAAATGGATCTGTTACTTTCTCATGGGAAGAACCCAGAGTTCCAGGCTGTCCTCGTCCACATCAGAAACCAAGAGACTGATATGCAGAGTCCCACAGGGATAGTCCCTCGGCCCCACCCTTTTCAACATATTCATGACACTGCTCACCAACATCATCTGATGACAAGACATCACTGTCATCTCCTACGCCGATGTCACCCAATTTATCCTCTCCCTGACAAACAAGTCAACCACCACCAGACCAACTTCCCCAACTGCATGATCATAGTAGCAAACTTGATGTAAACCAATTGCCTGCAGCTCTACTGTGACAAGACAGAAGTACTGATCTTTGGCAACAAGACCTCCCTGTGGGATTTCACCTGGTGGCCCTCGGAGATAGGACCACCACCCACACCCATAGACCATGCAAGAAATCTAGGGATAATCTAAGACGACAAGCACAATATGACGACTCAAGTCAATGCAGTGTGCAATTCCTGCTTCCACGGCTGGACTTCGGCAGCACTCTCTATGTTGGAATCACCAAACAACTCCTACACAGACTCCAGACCACCTAGAACACCGCTTGAAGACTCATACTTGACCTTCCACATCACACCCACATCACACCGCACCTGAAGAAGCTTCACTGGTTCTGTATCCACAAGTTCAGCCAATTAAAGCTTCTCACACACACATACAAAGCCCCACACAACACAGGATTAGAATATCTGAACAACCACATATACTTTCACCAATCCACCAGACACCTACGCTCTGCCTCACTCTCACTTGCACACATTCCCACATCCGCAAAAGCAAAACTGGAGGTTGATCATTCTCCTTCATTGCACCCAGGACATGGAATGACCTCCTTCAACACATTAGAGCCTCCTCCTCACTTCTTGAGTTCCACAAGAAGCTGAGGACTTGGTTCTTCCAGTAAGCATCATGGGTACCTCACACCAACACACCTGCCCTAGAGCCTGGATACCCTCTCGGATGATAAGTGTGCTATACAAATCAATACAACATTACATATTAAGGACAAGATAATCATCAGACCAAACATATACCTTGATAACAACAAAATCATCTGTGGCACAGAAAGTACTTGTGCTCACACTATCAGCAGTGATTGTCAATCATTACATGGAAGATAAGTACATTGTGAGCCAATACATCATGGACACTACATCTGTAGTCAATACATCAAAAGTATGTTCACATCGCATATCAAGAACCCAAGTTTTAGTTGGGGAGCAGCTACTTTATATGGAGCACTCTACGGCACCACCAGCACTCTAAAACCCTCATCTCAAATGCCTAATTTTCTAGCACAGTTTTTAAGCATAGGATTAGTACAGCGCTATCCACACTGAGCTAGGAAAGAGACAAAATATTTTGCCATCTTTGCAGCAGGGGATTTGAGCATAGAATTAGTTAGTGGTATCACCACTGAGCTAAAAATGGCAAAAGTTTCTTACCACTTCAGGTGCAGTATGATAACTTAGGTTGGTGTAATCCTCTGGTAGCTTGGCACAAAGCAGTCAGGCTTAATTTACAGGCAATGTGTAAAGTACTTATGCAGCACACAAATAGTAATAAAGTCAAAACACAACACAAGAAAAATCCTAAACAAATTAAGAAAACTAGATTAAACTCTAATAAATAAAATGATATCTGAATACCAATAATCCAATCAGTAGAATATTACATTTTAAAGTTCTTAGTGAAAATTTCACCTAATAGACCAAAGGACCACCAGCCAGTCATCTGCTAGCGCTAAACTGGGGAAAGTCACAAGTTGAGACCGATGGAGATAGAGTGCAAGTTGGAAAGAGGGGCCAGGTTAATCTGCTTGAAAAAGTTACTGCACGAAGATCCGGTCAAGCATTGCCATAGCTTCCATTGGTGGTCATCGCAGGCTGTTGTTGCTATAGTGCAAAGTGCAGGTCTCATGTTGCTGGTCAGCACAGATCATTGTTGTTGGAGCAACAAGCAGGTTTCACTGAAGCAGTCACCATAGGCCACAAAGCCTTGGTGCAACTTTGTCTGTTCGCAGTCAGGAGGATCCCATACTTCAGGATGTTTACCTTGAGAGCAGACTTGTGGTTGGCTGCCTGCAGGGGCTGGCTTTACGTATGGTAATAAAACAGTATTGTAGTTTAAAAAAACTAGAAATTAACAGAAAAAAACAAAGGTTAAAATAATGTCATAGTTAGGTGACATTTTTAGTGAACATGTAACGTTTTAAACGTACAAAACCACTGAAATTCACCAGTCATATTTATCTAAAGTAACCATACCTCATGCCCAAAGGTAACTCATGCCCTATACATATATAAAAACTTACACAACCTGTACCCTTGCCCATCCCTGAACACTTGAAGCTCCTTACACCCCTTCATTCCCCTTAATTGCTTCATCTAATGTCGTAATACATGTTTAAATGTGTGGTAAAGTGCTAGAAAATGGCATTTGTGATACTTACCTGCATGTTAATAGCCATAATGTAAATGTAGCGTGTGGTAATACCAGCGTTGTAAGCGTTACAGCTCATGCATGATCAGGACTTTAAAACAAAATTTAGACAGAACAACCAGTAGAGCTAAATACAAATCTCAGATTTTTCAGTCTATTCTTTACACTATTTAACCTCCTAGACCATCAGCATTGGTTTCCAGGTACAGCCCAGATGTTTAGGATAAGGCCCTCTAAGCAATGCAGAATGAATGATCCTCCATTTCTGAAGATTATTGGTTATTTAGACTGTTTTGTCTTTCACTTTCTCTTCCAGATGAGCTAAAACCCAGTCTAGGAAAATCAAGCACTACAATCAGACAATAGAAATTAGAACAAGTAGGTTTTTATTTCTTTCTGGAAAGCCAAGAAGTTGTCTTTCTTTCAACTATCAGCTGGTAAACTTTCCAGAATTTCATAGCACTATAGCAACATGTCCTTCTCTTCCTCCGACTAGTAGCTGACAAAGCTGTTTCTCCATCGACTTCTCATGAGCCCACCTTGGTGCTCTAATAATACCACAGTTTTTCTGAATTGCTAAATAGGTTTAGAAATGTTTTCAGAATCACTATTTGAAAGAAGCATATTCGCGGGTGTCCCTTCCAAATAATGATCTGACTTTGATGTATCAATGTTTTGTCACCATAATCTGGTATAAAACATTGAAAGATACCACCTCCAAAGTTTCGGTGGTAACTAATTTGCCCTTTGTGAATCTTGAAAAAGATTTCTGGAAGAGTAGGCAGTTTGTTTTTACAAAAAGAGAAATTTTTTGTAACACAGTCCCATTTCCTTTAAGGAGAACGAACTGCATTTAAAAAAAAAAATGCTTCTTTATTTAAACCGAATCACAGACATGGCCGTGTACTGACCCTTGCGGGCCACCATCCCAGGGATGGTGACCGAATGCAGCAGGTCACAAATTGGGACATGCCTAATGAGCATACATTAGGCATGACATTCTATTACACACTAAGGCCCTCATTATGACATTGGCTGTAAATCCCACTTACAGCCATGCTGACTGCTGCCAACACACCACCGCTACAGCAGATATCTGCTAACCCTATTGTGACACACACACACCAATCCATCACTATTCAGACACAACACTAATCCGCCAGCCCAAAGGTCAGTGATAAACTGGTGGTATCAAAGCCCACACCGTTACGCCAACAGAACAACGCCCACAACATTATGACCCATGAATCACCACAACAGACATTCAATGGTGGTAAACCATTGGCGGTACATACCGCCGCGCTCAAAATACACACACACAAACAAAACAGCACCACATTGGACAATTTAAATAACACATACCTGACACTCATACACATACCACACCCACACACCCACAGCACTATGAAACACACACCGACATTACCCACAACCCCTCACGACAAGAAATACTTGCCAGCAGAGGGAGACAGCAAGAGCACCCACACAACCAGAGCCACATACCACCATCACCTTATACACCACCCACGCACCTTACATCACACACCCCAACACAGCATCCTACACATCCTCACCCACACCACTCACACTACACCCATGGCACCACAACTACACCCCAGATTTATCTGAGGAGGAGCTAAGGGTCATGGTGGAGGAAATCATCCAGGTAGAGCCAGAGCTATTTGGATCACAGGTGCAGCAGATATCCATTGCTAGGATGATGGAGCTATGGCGGAGAATCGTGGACAGGGTCAACACAGTGGGACAGCACACAAGAACAAGTGATGACATCAGGAAGAGGTGGACGACCTACGGGAGAAGGTATGTTCCATTGCAGCAATACACCAGCTAGCTGTACAGAGGACTGGCGGTGGACCCTCACCCCCTCCCCCACAACGAACAACATGGGAGGAGCAAGTCTTGGCAATTATGCATCCTGAGGGCCTGGCAGGAGTAGCAGGAGGACTGGACTCTGCTAAGCCAACTCTTAACTATATTCACCCCCCTACCTGCATGCCATCACATACCCCCACCCTCAATGCCATCACTCCACCACTACCCACACACCCCACCATCACAAACCAATTATCCCAATGCAAGCCCTGTATGCCATACCAGTGGTTGGATACCACTCACAGACCTGCATGGACACCTATCACTACAGCATGCACACTAGAGACAATCAGCTAGCCCACCAAATAACAACTCACACAAGGCAAAGCTACCAGGGCAATAACAACCATAGAGGGAAACACACCCATGCACAATATGTTACACACAGAAACAATAACACTGCATTTACATCCCAACAGGTGCCCTACCCAATGTCACAGGAGAAGAGGTGCCAGCAACATCCAGTCCCCCCCAGAAGAGGCCCACAGTGATGACAGCAGCTCTGGTCACCTGGATCTGGATGACCAACCTGGCCCATCAGGGACCTCCGGACAGTAGGTTACTCAGGCACAGTCTCACACCATCACAGAGCCTCATCCCTCAGGAAACACCACCACAGCACCCACCCTGCGTGCCCATACCTCTGTCCCCAGGACATGTCAATCAGCAGTGTGTCCACCACTACAGGGACCCCAGGGCACCCCACAAACCCACGACAATCAGGGACCTGGTGTCAGTGGGCACACAGTTCAGGAGACAGAGGCATAGGACAACAAGGAAGTTGGGAGGACTGCTGTGCGCCAGGGGGAGGACAGGCTCAGTGAGCCGACTTTCCAGGAGGCACTCACCACGATCCTGGGAGCCTACCAACATTCCCAGGATATGCTGGGCCAGATCCTGGACAAGATGCAGGAGAACATGAGGCTGCAGGAGGGACAGTACCTGGGGATCAGGGCAGACTTGAAGTCCATTAACACCACCCTGGTCTCCATTGCAAGGGTGCTGGCAGACATGGCCAATAGTATGATGGAGGCAGTGGCACAACAGCGGGCCCCTGACACTAGCCAGACTACTGAACAGCCCTCCACCTCCGCTGCCGCTAGTGGACAGGAGGCCCTGCCATAGGACCAACAGGCCACCAGCACCCCTCCCCCTGCAGAAGGAGAACCACTATGCAAACGTTCCCTGAGATCTAGGCAGAAGCCAGAGACTACTGCCAAGACCCCGCCAAGAAATAAGACTCTCCTGATTGTCACCCTTGTGTCCCACTCTGTCACCCTGTCCACCTTGAACTGCCATTGCTCCCCTTCCTATGCCCCCTTCGACATTGCACCTGTGCTACAAATACACTGGACTCTAACCTGGACTTTCCTCCATCATCAACCCAGCCCATTGCATTTCCCCCTTTTCATCAGAGCATTCCAATAAATACACTTAGAAAAAATACAAGTATGGAGCATATCAAAATATTTCAAAATGTATTTGTCTGACAAGGTTCAAACATTGCAATTCAACTCCACAGTAATGTTTACAGTGGAAAGACCTGTAGTTGGCTGCACTGAACACACCAGGAGCAATAGTGGGGCACCAACATCTGCAAAAAGAGATGCCAATTAGTACAGTGAGTGGCCATAGCAGTAGGAAGTCACAGTCTGCCTGTGACAATGTCACACACCAAACTGTCAATAAAAAGTGAAATAACATTGTCTTACCTGTGTGTCATTGGAAGTATTGACAAATGACTGCACTTCAGTTGTCCTCATCCTCATCCTCTGCCTCCTCATCTTCATTGTCCACAGGGTCCACTGCTGCCACATGGCCATCTCCAGCCTCCTCCTCCTCGTGCAGAAAAGGCACATGGCATCGCAAGGCAAGGTTGTGCCACATACTGCATGCCACGATGATCTGGCAGACCTTCTTGGGTGAGTAGCACAGGGATCCACCTGTTAGATGGAGGCAACGAAACCTGGCCTTCAGGAGGCCAAAGGTCCTTTCTATTATCCTTCTTGTTCGCCCATGTGCCTCATTGTAGCGTTCTTCTGCCCTTGTCTTGGCATTCCTCACAGGGGTCAGCAGCCATGATAGGCTGGGGTAACCAGAGTCACCTGCAAATATCGAGGGGCAACTGTTAGCCACACACTAACCCTTATGGACCACACCATACCCATACACCAACATACACTGGGTGGGAACCAGGGTTCACCTATTAGCCACACCCTGTGCCTCTGGAGTTGGCCCATCACATTTGGGATGCTGCTATCCCTCAGGATAAAAGCATCATGCACCGAGCCTGGATACTTAGCATTGACATGGGAGATGTACTGGTCCGCCAAACACACCATCTGCACATTCATAGAGTGATCATTTTTTCTATTTCTGAAAACCTGTTAATTTTGCCAGGGGAGCAAATGCAATATGTGTCTCATCAATCACACCAATTATGTTGGAGATATGTCCCATTGCATAGAAGTCAGCCTTCACTGTGGCCAAATGCTATACCTGGGGAAAACGATGTAGCTGAACATGTGTTTGAGCAGGGCAGACAACACTCTGGTCAGCACTATTGAGAACATTGGCTGTGACATTCCTGCTGCCAAGCCCACTGTCACTTTGAATGAACCAGTTGCCAGGAAATGGAGCACAGATAGAACTTGCACAAGAGGGGGGATCCCAGTGGGGTGACGGATAGCAGATATCAGGTCAGACTCCAATTGGGCACACAGCTCTGTGATTGTGGCCCTGTCAAGTCAATAGGTGAGGATAACGTGCCTGTCCTCCATTGTTGCCAAGTCCACCAGGGGCCAGTACACTGGGGTATGTCTCCATCTCCTATTCATACACAGCGGTTGCATTCTATGGGGCAAAAGAGTGAGCAACTGGTCATTATCTGTACATTGTAATGACTAAAGTTCAATGCATGTTGTGATTCGTACAATATTATGGTGGCATATGTCCAGAATGTGAAAATGTGAACTGTGACGCAGTTAAGATCCATGGCCTGCCCCCACCACTGAAATGGCGTCCGCTTGTCCAGTATGGAGGGACAAGTGGAAGTGAGGTAATTCCGCTGACGTTGTGCGTTGTTGTGGGAGGTGGTCAAGAAACACCATGCAACTCCTCATTGGTTATCATTGGGCCCTATGGGTTACAGTGGCCGATGGTGATGTACGATGGCGGTGACGGTACGCACTGCCACGGACGTGACCGCCATTTTCTATGTGTTCACTCACTTGCTACCTGACAGAGGACCTACACTGCATGTGCTGCTATGACCTGTGTCTGGATCCTACCATGGCTCGTGTGACTGGTGGAAGTGCCCGTGTCTTCACCTCAGCAGAGTTGGAGCGACTGGTGGATGGGGTCCTACCCCAGTACCGACTGCTGTATGGGACTCCAGACCAACAGGTGAGCACACTGTGAGCACAATGCATGGGGCATGAATGCATGGAGTGGTGTGTGTGCAGGCCTCGTGTAGGGGGGTGGTGGCGGATGTCCCCTGGGCAGCGTGCAGCATGTTTGCTACGTATGCATGTGCTAATGGGGATATGAAGGGGCAAGGTGAGCCATGAGTGTAACAGGCAGGACGGTTTGACTAATACCTTTCCATGTGTGTATTGTTCTGCAGGTCAGTGCCCATCCAAAGAAGGGTATATGGTGTGCCATCACCAAGGATGTGCAGACCCTGGGGGTCTACGGCAAGCGGAGCACCCACTGTCGGAAACGGTGAGAGGTCCTGAGACGCTGGGCATGGAAGATGGCGGAGGCCCAGCTGGGGGTGGCCTCCCAACGAGGAAGGGGTGCCTGTCGAACCCTGACCCCCCTGATAGCCCACATACAGGCAGTGGCCTATCCGGAGCTGGATGGGTGCTTGTGGGCATCACAGCAGCAACAAGGGGGTCAGTACAGTGCCTTTCATTACAACTTACACCTGGTGGGGTGGTATCCAGGTGGGGGATGTGGGCCTGTGGGTGCCCCTAGGCCAGGCCTGACATTGCAGAGTAGGTCCCATGTTGGGGAGGGTTCTGATGTGATATTCTTCCAACCTAGCTAGTAGGCATCCACGACTGGGCTGGGGTGTGTGGGTCTCAGGTATCCTGCAGTTGGCGGGCCTACCCATGGCCTGGTGACTAGCATTGTAACTGGTAGTGCATTGCCTAGTGCGTAGGGCTGCCCCCTGTGTGTGAGTGTTTTGTGTACGCCAACAGTGGTGTTGGTGCCGCCATTGACCAAGTGTATCCTTTGTCTCTTCCTCCCCTTTTTGTTTTTTCATCCTGTCCTTATGTGCATTAGCATCATCTGGCGGAGGAGAAAAGGCACCGGCGACAGGGGGAGCTGCATCCCAGAGGACCCAGGAGGCAGAGTCCACTGACGGTGAGGGCACCAGTGGGACGGAGGGCGAGGGAAGCACCACGGCGGACACTGGAGGGAACAGTTCGGACACGGACACCTCCTCCGATGGAAGATCCCTGGTTGTGGCGGACAACTCTGTGCCCACCCCAGCTACAGGTACATCCGCCACCCCCGTACCAGCACCACCCTCCCAGCAGCCCCTCAGCGAGTAGCCCGTGCCCGCTCACCCAGGTGGGTGGGCATCTCCTTCGCTCCAGGCACCTCTGGCCCTGCCCCAGTGAGCCCTGCTGCCCTGAGTAAGGAGGCTAATGACCTCCTGCGATCCATCTCTCTTGGGCAGTCAACCATTGTGAATGCAATCCAGGGGCTGGCAGCCCAAATGCAACAGTCCAATGCATTTCTGGAGGGCATTCACACTGGCTTGGCGGCACAACAGAGATCAATCCAGACTCTTGCCTCCTCTCTGATGGCAGCCATTGTCCCTGTTTCCACCCTCCCCCCTTCAACTTCCCTTTCCCAATCCCATTCCCCTCAACCCCAACCTCTCCCAGGCACACAGGCAGACGAGCATGCACACAGGACAACACACAAGAGTTCACATGGCAAACACAAGCACCACACTTCATCCCAGAGGCACTCACACAAACACCATACAGATGCAGACATACCATCATCCACTGCCTCCACTGTGTCCCCTCCTCCTTGTCCTCAATCTCCCTCCCAGTTGTGTCGACACTCACACCTGCATGCACTACATCCTCATCCACTACCCCCATCACCAGCACACCTATCAGATCACACACCTCACTGGCAGTCACCACCCCCACATCCATGCACACGTCCCCTGTGTACTGTCCCTCTGTGTCTGTTCCCCCTCCTCCCAAAGTACACAAACGCAAGCACTCAGACACCCAACAGCCATCCACCTCACAACAGCATCCAGCCCATGCACCTGCACCCAAACACAGCAGACTGACATCTCCTACATACACTCCCTCTTCCTCCACTCCCAAACCTTCTCCCTCTTCCAGCCCCAATGTCCCTAAGAATCTTTTCCTCTCCACCATTGACCTCTTCCCTACCGTTCCCCCCGTCCTTCACGTCAGGCCAGGGTGGTCAAAACCCAGACAAGCACCTCAGCCAGCCAGACCACGGGCACAGTAGTGTCCCCAGCAACTCCAGGTGTGAAAGGATCCCGACCACCAGCCAGCCAGACGAAAAGGGTGCCTGCCCCAAGTGCTGCAGGAAGGAAGGGCAAGGAGCCTGTCCCAAATGCTGCAGAACAAAAGAGGATGGAGCCTGCCCCAAGTGCTGCAGGAAGGAAGGGCAAGGAGCCTGCCCCAAGTGCTGCAGGAAGGAAGGGCAAGGGGTCTGCACCAGCAGGCAGTAAGGACAATGGGCCAGGTGCTGGGACTCGGTCGGAGACCCCACCACCAACCATGGTGTTGCGGCCATCCGAGGCTGCAGGGGATGGGCTGGAGCCTCCCCCGACCACCAACACCTGCTCCGCCAGCAGCACTGCCAAAAGCACCGCCACCAGCACCACCACCAGCACCACCACCAGCACCACCACCAGCACCATTGGGCAGCCGTCCGAGGCTGCAGGGGATGGGCTGGAGCTTTCCTCCACCACCACCACCAGCTCTGCCAGAAGCACTGCCACCAGCACCACCACCAGCACCACCACCAGCATCGCCACCAGCAACACCACTAGCACCATTGGGAAGCCATCTGAGGCTGCAGGGGATGGGCTGGAGCTTCCCCCCACCACCAGCAGCAGCAGCACCATTGGGCGGTCGTCTGAGGCTGCAGGGGATATGCTGGAGCCTCCCCCCACCACTACCAGCAGCAGCAGCAACTGCACCACCAGCACCACCATTGGGCAGTTGTCCGAGGCTGCAGGGGATGGGCTGGAGCTTCCCCCACCACCACCAGCAGCAGTACCAGCAGCAGCACCACTGCCACCACTGAACAGACGTCACCACCGGCGAACATTCTGTAGACCTGCGTATTTCTACAATTTTATCTTATTACACTCACTTTCATCAATTCCTTTTGTCCTTGCATTATTCCTGAGGGCTACAGGGTAACTATGTTATGTTGCTGCATCTGCTTGTGTGTATGGTGTTGGGGTGGGGGTGTTGCGGGTGAGTGTCACTCTCTTTTTCCTCCCTCCCTCCCCTGTATGCTAGGTGGCTGTACTCACCATGGTCGTCGGTGTTCGTAGTGGAGCAGCATGTAGAAGAGCATTGGGAAGACATGCAGCTTGTGCTCCATGGCGGCGTGGTTCTTCCCAGAGTCTCCACAGGTGAGTCGTTTCCCTTCTGTGCAGTGTTTCTGCCAGGCTTTTGATGTCATTGGTACTGCCCCAGAAAAGGTGGCGGATTGTTGTGTCATAATACAGTAGGCGGAAGATTGTCTGCCCCCTGGCTGTAGGTGGTTACTGCTGTGGTGCCTGTTGATTCTGCCCTGGCGGTCGGTGTGTTAAAGTGGCTGTCTGTCTGAGCGGTTTCTGCCATGGTGATAATTTGGCGGTATTTACCACCGGCCTGTTGGCGGTATTACTGCAGCTTTATCACCAACCCCCAGGGTTGTAATGAGGGCCTAAGTCATTGTATTGTGAACTGACTTATTTGTAGATTGGCCTGTCAAAAAGTACTATTCCAAAAAAGTTGGTGCATAATTTGTGACCACTTTCTGTGAATTTAATCATAGTACATGAGGCAATGGGTGGTTTGCGCTTGTTGGTAATGGCACTCTCTACAGGGTCACCTACAAACTTTTTGTCTTCCTCCTACTTTTTGCTGGATTTTTGCTCGTTGGCTTTAGGAGGCTGTGCACTTTTCCACTGCTAACGAGTGCTAAAGTGCGTGTGCTCTCTCCCTAAAACATGGTTTGATTGGCATATACCTGATTGGTATATTTAATTTAAATGTACGTCCCTTGTAGGGTGGTTTATCATATTCCCAGGACATGTAAACTAAATACTACCAGTGGGTCTGCAGTAGTTATTGTGCCACCCACTTATGTACCACTTTGAAACATGTCCCAGGCCTGCCATTGCAGCCTGAAGGCAGTGTCCCACTGCCATGTCAACTTGGCATTAAAAACCCTTTGCCAAGCCATAAACATCCCTTTTATTACATAGAAGTCACCCTTAAGGTAGGCCCCAGGAAGCCCATAGGGCGGGGTGCTGTGTAAAAAAAAGGTAGGACATGTACTTGTTAGCTTTACATGTTTTAGTAATGAACAACTCCCAAATTCATTTTTCTCCCATACGATAACGTTGGGGATTCCTTTATATATTTAATACGTTGTAATTCCTAAACCAGAGGGGGTAGATATATCATGTTTGGTACCTATGAACTTGTAATGATAAACCCTCTTTAACGACAAAGTCCAATTTATTATTACAAGTTTGAAAATGGCACTTTCAAAAGCTGGCATTTTCCTGCCCCTGGCCCTCTGTGCCTGCAGCTTCTCTTAGGTCACATGACTGGGTGTAACTGACAGTTGAGACTTTGTGAATTCACCCCAGACAGTCACACAATAGTGGGATTAGCAGGAGCCGAATGGGCATTAACTGACTTGATAGGGCGGAGCTAAGCACAGCCCCACTTTCACTCAAATAGGCTTAACAACTTTGTATTGTCAGTTCAGCCTGCTAGGGGCCAGGGCAGAAGAGGCAGAAAACTCTCGAACTTCAAAGAACCCTTCTGGAAACTTCTCCCAACTTCTAGGACACAAGGTATAAATATAGAGCTCTCAGACCTACTTTTCAGTTCACTACTGAACCTGCGGAAGGACTCTCAGAGGACTGCCTGCTGCTGTGATCTGCTGTGCACTCTACCAGGCTACTGCTGTACCTGGAAGGACTGCTTTGCTGCCTGGAGCCTGCCTTGAACATTCAGAGGTCAGCCCTTCTGTGGACCCCTGCATCTGTACCTGCACCCAGGACCTCAGAAGTGACTCCAAGGATTAGTTTAGCTGGCCTCCTGTTCAGAGCCACAGGAACATAACAGGCTCCCACCATCTTGAACCCACACCTGGACCCAGCCTGAGTGAATCTTGAACCCCCAAGAGGTCTCCATCCACTCCTGGATCCATGGTTGTGGTGCGAAAGGTGCCCAGGTGGCCATTTTCTAAAACTGAGGACTTGCTAATTTGAACCTTAAGCTTTAAAAATTAACCAGTCCAATTCTACTAATTGGATTTTGATGGTTTTGGTGTGAAAAATGTAGTAATATTTACTCTATTTCTCTAAATTGGTATAGGATTTTAATTATGTTGTGTTTTCACTGTATTGTTGTTTGTGTACTGCATAAATACTTAACACATTGCCTTTACGTTTACCCTGACTGCTTTTTGTGCAAAGCTACCCATGAATAAGAACATGTTAAATTAGTGACTTTTTGTTGTTCACCCTGAAAGGGATTGGGGGTGTTGTTTGACCAGGACTCATACCCCAGTCAAACAATCACTTAATTTCTCGCAGCACTCATTAAGTAAGGAAAGTGGGATAATTAAGTAGAGGAGGAAGACTGATCACTTCTCCATCTCAACCATCCTTCTTCAACATAAATATAGCACTCCAAGATTTAGAGGGAGAAATGCATGCGCAGACAATCCAGAAGTTGGATTAGCACCAACAAAGGAAGGGCATTGGAGGGAGGGGAGCAGGAAGCTGGGGGGGGCAGGACAGTGAGCAGAATGCTGAGGAAAGGAGATTGGGAGTGGGGGCACGCAAGTGGCGTGAACAAATGTAAGGTCAGTCTATTACCTAAAAGGGGGAAAAGTCTATGCTATTACAGAGGAGTAATATGACAATACTAACTTTAAATGTAAGTGGTCTGTTTAAGAAAAAAAATGCAGCGTGGTACTAAACTCCTAAAGCAGATGAAAAGTGAAATTATTTTACTTCAAGGGACACATCTTTCACATATAAATCAAACATTTTTAACTAAATACTCCTGGGTATATGATGTTAGGGATTCTCATCCTTCAATGGCCGCATATGTATAATTTGAATAATTTAATGTTATAAAAAAAATAAGGATAAAGCAGGCTGGGTTGAAAGTAAATTTGGCTGTCTGAAGCTATTGCAATCCCACAACAGATGTCTCCCATCACTAGGAGGAAATTCTGTTAGTTTTACCACCGTTGAGGGCCCCATTTGTGATGGGAGTTGTAATATTACCTTATAGCCAATAGAAATAACAACTAGCTTTAGGAAATAACTTAATCATCAGAAAAGTCCCATTTCTTTGAGACTTAAAAATTGTTTCGAGGAGTGTGGCTGTGATCAACATTTGACGAGGGTCGCATCTGAGGGATTTACAAATTCTAGCAATAAATAACAAAGCTCATCATACCATGACTCATTATCTGTTGTAAGATTCTTCGGATTTATGAAAGAGAAACTCAACCCAGTCTTGACAGATCATGCTTTAGTGTTTTGGGGTATGCCAGGCAGGTGTGAAGACAACTCTCAAGAGGTGAAGCTGGAGAGGTATTTTATAATTATTATACCAGCTGCCAAATTCAGATCAACCTTTTTCAGTATTAGCCTGAACACTTCTAAAATCATGGGCTTTTAATGACTTTTTAAGATGGCTTTTGATATAAAGTGGGATGAGGAAACATTGTAAGCCAGTGACAGAGGAAAAATAATTCTGGCTTAAATTAAAATGGCTCAGTGTTTGGTGGCTCGTAACCCCTGTAATGCGAATGTATAAACTCCTAGATGAATTAAGGATGGAAATTAAAAACATGAGGGTGGAAATTAAAGTAATAACTCAACGTACCATGTTCCAATGAGTGCAAGAGGAGGATTAAAAGGCTGGGAAATTTCTAGCATTGAAAATTAAAATTTGTCAGATGGTGAATGCATCACGTTATTGGGATCCACAGCGAAGAGTTATGCAGGAAGACCCTGAGAAAGTCGCTGAGATTTAGTCTAAGGCAGTGGTTTTCAACCTTTTGACTCCGGTGGACCCCCACTTAATCATTACTGGAATCCAAGGACCCCCCAATGAATCACTATTGGAACCTGAGAACCCCCCACTGAGTCATTACTTGAAGTAGGAGACTCCAGCCTAAGCATTTTCGATGATTTGAACAGCAAAACAATACACAAAAAATACAGAAACATGAAATTACACAAAATATTTTATAATGTATTTAATTCACACACAGATATAAAAAATCTTTAAAGGGAAGGTTGGACCTTTTCTAAATTCAAATGAGGCCACTAGTCATCCATATTACATTCTGTTTCATGCACTTGCAGTGCTTCCACAAATCACAACAAGGACACCAACTTAATTTTTAGCCTCAAGTTTTAAATTCCTTCACATTTATGGAACAATTTAAAATGTTCCGATTTACACTCTGCTTTTTTAATTTCTTTCCCTTTATTAATATGTTAATATTATTTAATTTTCTAGGCATTCGTGGACCCCCGAAGTAGGCTTTGCGGATTCCCAGGGGTCCCTGGACTCAGGTTGGGAGCCACTGCTCTAAGGCATTGCACTGGGTAAACTTGATTAAAATGACATCAAAACAACAACAGATTCTTAATCGGCCTATAGTGAGTGACTACTATCAGAGGTTTATAAATTGTTTCAAAAGGAGGTAATTTCCTGCTGCTGACACTTTACAGTGACATTCAATAGGGTTTTAGGCAGAGGAACCTAATCACTTACTTAAAAACAAGAAAGAACCAGTTATGTCTATAACTTTACTGAATACTATGAGTAGTTGTAATTTAGGCTGGCTAGTTTTATATGAACTCTCGTAAACTGTGCTCAAACTGGATTCATTTTGGGTCAATTGATAACTTTAGATTATCACTATTCATTCAAGATGTTTGATTTAGTTGAGGTTTTTCAGTTTTCAGAGGCTGTGTGACTTCTGGATATTGAAAGGGCAGCCAACCTGGTGAATTACCAATAGATGGAAAAGGTATTTGAGGACATGAGTTTTCCTTTCAAATTTTACTAAACTAATACAGTCTTTATATCAAGGGTCAAAAAATTAGAACTTCTCTTTTAATGGGAACTGTTAGGTGACATTCCAGTACATCAACATATCCAGCAAGTTTGACTCATGTTCCATTTGTTATTTGATATTTTGATTATGCCATCATTGTGTTGTATCAGCTTAACAAAATTAATCAGAGCAACCCAAGTGATGCCTAGCTCTATGGATATAAGGATGTGTGCGTAGGATAAGGCCTTATTTGTACTTCCAGAACATACTCCATTGGCAGCGCATAACATTATTAGATTTAGAAAACTACAGGAATATAACATCATTGTTCCAAAGACTGAAACACTGCTCATTTACTGTTGTCTATCAGACCCGGCAATATGGCTTTCACACAAGGAATTGGGTATTTTAGAACACAAGTCTTAATCTCAGTGGTCAATATCTACCACTTATTTATTTCAAATTGTTTTTTAAGGTAAAAATTATTTTCAGTCTTACTGTCATCTATCTTTGTTGGCTGTAGGACGGATTAAAGTTAAAATGGTGTTTAACCTCAATGTTTATTTTGGTTTCTGATTCTCCCATGCTATCTGGTGATCATTTTCAAATGAATCAAGATGCCTTTAGCATTCATATGGGTCAATGAAAGCCCATAAGCAGGAGAAAACTATGTGCTTCATTGAAGAAAGGAGGGTGGGTGCTTCCTGATGTAGAGCTTGTCATGAATCATGGAAGGATTTGGAGAGGAATTAGCAAGAGGAAACATTCGTCATGGAGACTATGGAACCTGCTACTTTGCCACAATTGGAATATTTAATTTACTTATCAGGGCCTGCAAATGGAAAACTACTGGTGGATTTGCAGCACTGATTGTGCCACCCACTACAATAGCCCTCTAAACATGACTCAGACCTGCCATTGCAGAGCCTATGTGTGTGCAGCATAAAACTGCCATGGCTACCTGGCAAGTTAACCTTGTGTATTCATCCAAGGTCCTCCTTTGAAGATCATTGCCATATATGTATACACATGTTCAATAATCCCAATGTATTTTGGGCTGCTGCCCTCCTTCAAGGGATATGTAATCCTGGGAAAACAAATAATGTGAATAGTAAACAGGGGTGGAGTCCCTATGCCTAAAATCTAATCTATGTGGTGACTGACTCCTGAGTGTCCCTTTGTTTGCAAAAGAATAATGCTTTGTCAAGGTGCATTCCACTCATCAACTGTAAATTATCTTATGTGCAGTAACATGCTGGTTGATAAAGATAATGAATAAGGTGTGCATGCTTAAAGAATTCGCTCATGTCACTTTGTCAAGTTGAGTGAAAGCTGTGTTAGCGCATCAGACCTTATTAGTTTATTGCAATGAGTTGATAAGGGGACGCATGTGTGTGGTCGATTAACATTTGGACTTGTTTAAGACGTTCACCCCCTCAAGTCTACACATATCATAAACATCAATGAACAATAAAGAAAATCTTTAGAGACAGTGAATTTCACACACCATGGCCCATTTGGCCATCAATAATCACGCCTTTAGTATCAATTTGAAAGTTTTATTTCCTTATATTAACAATGCTAATATCACGTAAATTAGTGTCAAAACCACATGATATAAGTACAGAAACAACACAGGCTGACCAAACCTTCTAAAGAATCGCAACTTAATCAATGCCTTCATGATCAATACCTCCAAGACCAGAGTACAAAGCAACAATAAGAGTAATTGCGCAATGGAAATAAGATACATTGAGATAGTCAGCAATTGAGTAACATCAACTCAGTACCCTAGTCAGTCAGGAAAAAAGTCTCTCTGTCATCAGCATTAGCATGTTGGGGTTCATACAAAAGTTTTAGTCAACATTAATTTGGAAAACATCTAACTATGGCTCTATCAAAAAGCAGCAGTTGGTACCTAGAAACAAAAGACAAATTAATAAAGAGATTTACAGTTCATAATACCTCTCCTAATTATGGATCAGCAAGCAATGATTCTTATTCATCGGGCGGACATCAGCTCAGGAAGAATCAGCAACAGGGCATGACATGACAGGGGAAATGGTTCAGAATAGGGTACTCTAAGTTCTCCAAACCATTAAGGGAAATTTCTAAGACAAAGTGGCAAAGACGCATCGAGGTCTAAGCATTGAGTACAAGAATGTACACCAGCATTTAAGCATGGAGCATGCAAATAGTAGGGTAAAGTCTCAGCAGCGAGGCATCATAGAAGTGGCTTGACCCAAGATGGGTCTCAGGAAAATAACCCACAAGAAGGAGCAATGACCACAGATTCTCAGTGCAGTGCAGTTAAATTAAAGTTGTCCCATGTTATCATTGGTCAGAAAATCATACAAGAGCTTATCAATCTAATGTGAATAATATTTCTAATCAAAGACATACTAGAAAGCGTCTCACACATCGATCATTGGTTCTTCTCTTTTTACGCACATAGTCAAATTGTCAAGATGCAACATTTAACGTTCCTTCCACTCCTTCTATCAGTGCACCCTTTGTCAGTTACTGGGAGCATTAGTTTCTTATACATCTAAACTATCAAATTGTAGCTATTGTTGGTCATTGACACTTCTACACACATTACCTAGTGCACAGTAGCTTATGAAGACAGGAAAACAATTGCTAATTTACAGGATTTGGTCAACCTCCAAGACAGATACAATTAGTTAACATTGTGTTAAGCAAGCATGAGATCATATTTAATGCTGACATTGCAGTTTTAATAATCGTCAAACATAAATTTTCAAGCCTAGCCCTTTGCTATCTTGAGGACTACAGTTAATTTAAGCTAACACATAGCATTTAATCATACGTATGGCATATTACTGCATTTATTATTAATATAGACTCTAAATACACATTATTACTTTACTAATAGGACATTTCAGATTAGATGACGGCCAATCAAGTGGGCGCAATTTACGAGTTACATGTTACTTTCTATATTAAGTCATTTTCTATCCATTATTCAAAATACAGAATACATAAAAATATTTATTAGTTAAGTTTCAGCACTCATAGCTGACCGTGCTCATTGCTTTAATGAAGAAAAATAGACCATGAACGCATGCAGTACTGCTGGGTGAGTTTGTGTTAAACATACAGTGAAAAGAACCTACCGGGACTACGAAGTTGTACACACTCATTCAAAATGTTTTCTGGGCAAACATACCAATCCGTGCTTCGTGCCAGTGCAGATATTCTGGTTATAGTGACAAACCTCACACATCTCTATTATTGTTTTCGACGTGTATTAAGAGCATTGCAACATTGGTTTGCGATAAAAAAAAAGATGTGACTGATCAATCAGTGCTTTTATAGTGCGGCTTATCACCTGCAGGGTCTCAAGACGCTGTTGCAGGCGTGCTGCTCACTCGAATAGCCAGGCCTTGAGGTCCTTCCTGAACTGCTTCAGTGATGCAGTCTGTCTTCGTTTGAGTGGTAGCATGTTTCATGTCCAGGCTGCGAGGTGCGAGGTAGGAGAAGGATCTTCCCCTTGCTGTGCTTTTTCAGATTCTGGGAATGGCTGCGAGGGCAAGCTGGGAAGAATGGAGTTCTTCTGTTGGGTGCATGGAAGGTGAAGTGGTGGTTGAGGTAGGCAGGTCCTCTGTTGTGTTGTGCCTTGTAGATGTGTGTCAGAAGCTTGTAAGTGATGAGTTTGTTGACTGGGAGACGGTGTAGGTGGAAGAGATGTGCTGTGTCGGAGGATGTTCAGGATGAGCTTGGCCTCTGTATTCTGGATTCTTTGTAGTCTTGATTGCAGTTTCTTTGTGATGCTGGCATGGAGTGTGTTGCCATAGTCCAGGTTGCTACTGACGAGTGCGTGGGTGACTGTCCTCCTCATCTCGGTGGGGATCCACTTGAAAATCTTATTGAAGGAGTCGAAGGGTGTGGAAGCATGATGAGGAGACGGCATTGACTTGACAGGTCATGGACAGAGAGGAGTTCAGGATGATGCCCAGATTGCATGCGTGGTCGTGGGAGAGGGGGCATTGCCCAGGGCAGTAGGCCGCCAGGAGTTGTTCCAAGCGGAGGGGGTGGACCCGAGTATGAGGATCTCCGTCTTGTCCGAGTTGAGTTTGAGGCAGCTGGCTTTCATCCAGGTGGTGACTGCTCTCATTCCGTTGTGGAAATTTTTCTTGGCCTTTGCTGGGTCATCGGTCAGGGAGAGGATCAGTTGAGTATTGTTGGAGTAGGAGACGATGTTTAGGCCATGTTGTCTGGTGATTGTGGTGAGAGGGGCAATGTAAATGTTGAAGAGTGTCGGGCTGACTGAGGATCCTTGGGGTACTCCGCAGCATGTTTCTTTAGGTTCCGATGTGAACAGTGGTAGTAGTCTGACACTCTGTGTTTTTCCGGTAATGAAGGATCTGATCCATTCCAGTGCTTCATTGTGGATGCCGGCGTCATAGAGTCTGTCAGAGGGTGGAGTGGGAGATGGTGTTAAATGCAGAGGAGAGGTCGAGGAGGAGGAGTGCGACTATGTCGCTGTGGTCCAGTAGGACGTGTGTGTCGTTGTGGCTGCTAGGAGTGCTGTTTCGGTACTGTGGTTTCTCCTGAATCAGGATTGGGAAGGGTCTAGTATCTGGTGTGTCTCAAGGAATTCAGTGAGTTGCTGGTTCACGGCCTTTTCTGTTTCTTTGGCAGGGAAAGGCAGCAGCGAGATCAGTCTGTAGTTCTTCAGCTCCCTTGTGTCGGTGGTAGGTTTCTTGAGTATCGTGTTGATCTCAGCGTGCTTCCAGTCGGATGGGAAGGTGGCGGTCTGATGTCACACTATTGTCAGAGTGTCTTGTATCTGTGGTTTATAAATTAAAAACGATGTAGAGTGAACATGCATAAGTGAAACCACTGCAAGATGAATGTGCTGTCGCCTCCGTTGTCATAAGCTTACTCGCTGCTATTCTCCTGCTGCATTAAACACAACCGCCAGGGAGAAACTGTATTTCCTAAATCATACCCAAACATTCCCAACAGATATGACTAAGGTGGCATGAATGCTCTTCTACAAAGAAAATCTCTAGTTTGGGCAACACCTTTAATCAATGAGAATATCCCCTTGCTGGTCAATTTCTTGACAATTGTAGAACATTTTAACAAGATATTTGATAGATGCCAGACTCTTAAAAACGCTGATTTGGGACCCTTAAATCTTAAACAAGGTAAAAGAGAGCTGGTATAGTATTTTAACCATGTCTAGCAATTGAGAGCTGAAACAAATTGATTTCAGGAGGCTGCAATCCCCAGTGTTTACAATGGATTGAAAGAGGAGCTAAAATATGTACTATTGCTAACAATTAATCAACCCAAGAAGTGTGTTGCATTTGTGGGCTTTACTCTAAAGATTGAAGCAAAACAAAGGGCATGAAGAGTTGAAAAGGGAACGTATTCTTGATTATGGGTTACCAATGATCAGTGAAACCAACACTGGAAGAAAAACCTTAAAGGGCCTATGCAGATCAGATAAGTGAGAGGACATTTAAATGCCAACGAAAAATCTCCACAAGAAATTGGAAACTCTTATTTTGTGGCTATCACAGGTATTTTGTCAGAAATTGTCCTAGACTGCAGGGAAGCTAACAGGCTTATCTCTGAAGAGCAAACCCCAGGCAAGCCTATCTAATCCAAAAGTGTTTGCTACAAAATTATCATATATCCATCTATTATTACTGATCACTACACCAAAAGGCCTTGTTCATACATCTGCTCTGATGCTGTGGGCTTCCTCTAGAGCCTAGATTGGGCACTCTTTAGCTCCAGGCCCTTAGCATGTGCCATTTTACAACCATACATATTTTATTCCTTTTTATTAATTGTTTTATATTTTAGCACAGCTTGGTTTTCAGCTTGTTGTTTTATATTTTATCATCTGCCTTTCTGAGATTGGCATAGTTACACATGTTTTACATTTATCTGTCCTTTGCACACATTTCACCCTGTGCCCTGCTCAAGGCTGGCATGTTCCGTACATGATAGTTTATTTAGCATTGTCGCTCCAAGAGTTACAGAGTCAACCCTCAAACCATAGATATATTATCACATCAGGCCTGTTCTTGAAAGAACAACATGTTTTGTTATATAAACATCACATAGTTCTAAGGAGGGTAGAGGGAATTCCGGTCATGGCCATCTGAGGTTGTACACCATTTAGTAGACAGCTTTGCTGATCCTGGTGTTACCTTTTCATCCAACCAGGAGGATTGCCAGCAGAACAACAAGCAGACCCTTGCTGTCTTACAGGTATGGAGTCAGGGCTCTTCCCATGAGAACGGGACAGGCAGAAAGACTAACAACACTATGCTCTCAGGTTTAAAGATTACGGTGTAGGTAGGAATCACCAGATTCATGATTAGATCAGGATGGTGGGACTGTTCATATGTTTTACTCTAATGGTCACAATTATCAATGTAAATGTTTCATCTGCCTAATGATTACAGCTCATTCTTTTCTATCAGTTGATGCAATTGCTTCAAAAATTATATTGACACTTACCCTGTATCTCTTTGTGTGCCCTTTGCATGTGTGAGACTTTGTGTACCTGAGAAGAAGGGGTATGATCTGTCAACCACAACTTCCCTAAGGAGTCAGAATGCCATGTTTCTAGGCTGCCACAAATCACCTTTACTTTTTAGGTCTGGGTGAGGGGCTGCTAGCTAGCTGATGAAGGCAGGATGACAGCTTCCAGTTAGTGTGGGGCTGACTCAGTCACCCACACTTGATGGTGCTGCCTCCCTATACTAAGCAGTCTTACTCCAATGGAAATAGTCCTATGACACTGATTGATTGTAGAACTTCAGGAAATATAATTCACAAAGACTTTTGTGAAAAACAACACATACCATGATAGAGAAAAACTTACTGGAAGCTATACCAGGAATTTATGCCACTCCTTTAATATCGAGAGGTGTTCAGTTTAAAACTTTTAAAATGGAAATGTAGAGTCTATTACCCTGGATGTGATCTCTCCACCAGTGTTTGCAATAGTGGTGTGAACCACTGGGCTTCAAATCCATAACCCAGAAATTAAGTGAAAGGAGGAATAGGAATAGATTATTATTAAGTATTGTTGCGTTATGTTATGCAGATTGGTAAGGCGCACTATCACCCTGGAGGGTATCCTGGCAGGTGTGAGTCTAACCAAACCTAGAGCATAGTGGGACTTCTCAAAAAGCCAGATCTGCAGCTTCTTGTGGAATTCAAGAAGTAAGAAGGAGGCTGTTAAGTGTAGTGGCAGGTTTTTACAATGCTTTTGGAGCAATATAGAAGGCTCAATGTTTTTCATTATGCATACTTTTGGATATGCGTAAGATGTGTGTAAGCAGGAGTATGTATGTGAAGAGGTGTTTAGGAGGTTTATGAAAGCAGATGTGATTTTCAGGTATGCTGGATCCATGTTATGGAGTGACTAGAAAGCGTGAGTGTAGAATTTGAATTGTGTTTGTTTGTGTATGGGGAGCCAGTGGAACTCCTTCAGGTGTGGTGTGATATGAGTGCCGATTGTGGGTTGAGAGTGAGTCCGGCAGCCACGTTTTGAATTGTCTGCAGCCGATGAGTATTTTGTTGATCCTGACATGGAGGGTGTTCCCATAATCCAAGTTGCTTTGGACAAGAGCATGTGTGATGGTTTTCCGGTTGCTGAATGGGATCCATTTGAAAATTTCCCACAGCATCTTCAGGGTATGGAAGCATGAAGCGGTGATGGTTTTGACTTGAACGATCATGTTCAGTTTGCTGTCAATGACAATCCTGAGATTCCTAGTGTTTTTGAATGGGGGTCCTAGCTCTGTTGCCCACCAGATGGAGTCCAACTGTGAAGTGCTATACCCGATGATCATGATTTTGGTCTTGTCTGTATTCAGCTTTATACAGTTGGTCTTCATCCAGTGGGCAATTTCAGTCATGCAGGAATTGAACATCGAGCTACTGGGGGTCTTGTCCATGATGGAGAAGATGAGTCATATGTAGTCAGTAAAGGAGAGGACATTGATTTTGTGAGAGCACATGATGCTCGCTAGAGAGATCATGTACGTTTTGAAAAGGGTAGGGGCTAGGGGGGTCCTCTAATTCTTAAAGAACTAGTAATAAGAATTGCTAGCTCAGACCTCCTACACAGTTTAAGCAAACTTTAACTTGTTTTTTTGCAGCACAAGAAGTGGAGATGAAAAATGTATCTCATCTTATCAGGATTTTTTATCTAAACTGGAGCCAATACTTTATCACTGCATAGAGAATATGATTGTGCAATAGATCTCCCAGCAGGAGCCAAGATACCACACAATAAAATATATGTTAACCCCTAAGGGAGATTTGGTTTTGGAGTAATTTGTGGACGAAAAACCTAGTGCTGGGGTTCACCAGCAAGGTTTCCAATATTTTTCATTCTGAAACTAAATAGAGAGTACAGACAGTGGATAGATTATTGAATGCAATACCTATTCATAATAGGTATCATCTTCCCCTCACCTCAGTACTATTAGATCTAAAAAAGACTCCAATGGTGTTCTCCAAACTTGATCCTGGAGGAGCTTCTGATTTAGTTCATTTAAGGGAGTAAAAGACAGTCAAGTATTGCCATTACGAATACATAGTCATGCCCTTTGGACTTTGTAATGCTTCGACAACAATCAAACATTTTGCAAATTATGATTTCCAAGACATATTGGATACCTTTGTAGTCATACATCTTATGATATTTTCTTGACATTTTCTCAGAACCTTGAAGTACACAGACGTGTACAAGCAATCCAGTGCTGACTAATGAAGCATTTTATATCCCAACCTAGAGAATATTAGTAGGTAACCAGGGCAGAGACCACAATTGCTGATCTGGAGCGATCCTGATCGTCAAAATGGCAGATGCACTAAAGATTCTAAATAGCACTGATTTTTAAAACACTGCTGTGTTTATGTGCCTGCTGCATGTATATGCAGCCACCATCCTTAGAGGAGGCAGGTTGTATGCCTGTAATACCCACTGTAAATAATTCATCCTAGCTAAAGTTTGAATTTTGAACTGTAAAATGAAATAAATGAGCCAGGACTTCCAGGTCAAGCAGATGAATACAACCAATCTTCTCAGTATAAGGACAGCATTGGCTAATTTAAGCAGCGCGTCAGCCGAAGTGAGTGGCCTCACAATTTCATAGTTGTATGTTTCCAATTTACTCAGTTCGTTCACCACTGCAAACCCTGCAATGTTATTTTGTGCATCCCTTTCGTTGTATTTCCGTATCTTTGAGATTTGTAACTCTACGGCCCTATGCCCACCTAGATCTGACTACCCACTTGATTAGACACACCTGTTACTCTTCAGCATTCTGTTAAAGATTGTACCATTTTGAGTGTTTCTACATTTGTCCATTCTGTTCTGTCAGATCAGAAGAAGTTGTGGTATGGGTGGTATCCGTAAAACATCTTTAAGAGAAAACCTTAAATAGAAATGTACCATCGATCCACTGAGAGATGCATCGCCTGCTCCAATGTGTTTCTCTCTTCTCTCCCCTATTACAAGCCAGTAGGTGTGAAAATTCCCTATTTTCCCCTTTCAGTTCTTACTGGATGGGATTTGCTAAATTAGAATTTGAGGCCTGGGGATTATGGACTTTGTGGCTTTGCTTGAAAATATCTTAATCAAGAAGGTTATAAAGGAATTAGGTTCTAAATGGTGGGGAACTTTGCCTAGGTTGCTCTCTATGGCTCAGGAGGGCCAAAGTGATTAACTAGTGAAAATGTTTGTCACTGTGGAAATAAATAGCACTTCCAGGAGACTTGTGAACAGCTATAATCAAACTGGGGAAAAAACACTTGTGGAAATTAGCAGGGCACAAGTGATGTTGCCCTGCCACTCGCGGAGGAGAGGCAAGGATAGGGAAAATAAACACAGAGTAGCTCAAAGAAATCACTGCTCCGAGACAGTGTGCTCAATCTTGTGGGTGAACTATAGTGAATTTAGCAGATGTTCTACTGCGCAAATGCCAGCCGGGCAAGGTTTTCTTCAACCTGGAGGCACAAGCTAAAGCAGTGACATCACATGAGAGGGAGGGCTGGATTAGAAAGCCATGGATCTGGTTGCTTTTGGGGCACACAAACAATGGCCCTGGGAGTAGCTACAAAGCTCCATTCACTTCAATGGCTGGGGGTGAGCTAGGCCATGAGGACAAGGAAGGAGTGGGTGGCAACAATGTGTTGATCATCCCAAAGGGGCAGACTGTAGGAGGCGTCAGAGATCTGTTCTCCTGGCAGTAACGTGCTTAATATCGCATTTGCTTTCACTTTGAAAAACACATTATGGAGCTGATCGCACAGAGTGCTCCTTATCTCGACTCCATTTAGGCCCAAGGGAAGAAAGGAACCAGCTCCGGACAACAATTGCACTAGTGTACGAAGAGGTACGCATGAAGTTGAGTTTCTGCATCTGAGGCATTGTCAACCCCACCCCACACTTCACACCCCTCCCTGCTCTAGCAGTTACTGGGGTTGGGATTCTTGATGGGCCTCTTCTGTCTGCTACTCTGCAGACAAAGGCTCATAATTAACTTGGGAGGGTGCGTGAATGTGAGGAAGGATGGATGGATGGATTAAATGGTGGATGGAGAGATGCATGGCTGACTGAGTGAAAGGATGGATGTAAGAATAGAAGTTTGAAAGGGAGAGAGGGTGTATGAGTGAAAGGGAGGGTGGATAAGTAAAAGGATGAATGGATGAAGAGTCGAAGGATGGATCAATGGATGTTGTGAGAGAGGATGGATGGATGAATCAATGAAAGGATTGATGGATGAGTGGAAGGGTAAATGGATGGATGAGTAGATGAATGGATGAATAGGTGAAAGGATGAATGGATGGAGGAGTGAAAGGATGGATAGATGGAAGAATGAATGAAACGATGGATGGATGAGCGGAAGTGTAAAAGGATGGAAGAGTGGATGAATTGATGGAGTGAAAATATGGATGGATGATGAATGGATGAACGCAAGGATGAATGAGTCTAAGGATGTATGTAAAGATGGATGAGAAAAACAATGGGTGGATGAGTGAAAGGCAGGGTAGATGGATGTCTGATGAAAGGATGGATGGATGGATAAGTAAAAGGGTGAATTGATGGATAGATGGATAGATGGATGAGTGAGTGAAAGTATGGATGGCTGAGTGAAGGGGTAAATGGAGGGATGAGCCAAAGGGAGGATGATAGATAGATGGAGTGAAAGGATGTCTAGATGAAGCAAAAGGGTGGATGGATAAGTGAATGGATGGATGGCAGATTGAAAGGACGGATGGATGAAAGGGGGGGCGCTAAGTGAAAGGATAGATGAATGAGTGGATGTATTGGTTTCAAGGATGGGTGTCCATGAACCAGTGGCTGCTTTTCTTTATGGGCTCCACAGTCACATTACACCCTCCTTCTTTTGTGGTCCATTTTTATTGTATAAAGAGTGAATAACTATTCACTCTTGGTATAATAAAAATATAATGGAGGCCCACTTCGGGTCCAGTAACAAACTGAGGCAGCTAGTGACATTGTTTGCTGACACAGGTGCCTGCACTATTCCATCACTGTGATCATGTCTGTGAACTATGTGTGTGAGTTGAAATGAGAGTGGGTCAGTGAAGGAGCGAGTCAGAGTGAGTGACATTGAGTAACAGTAAGGACAAGTATGTATGAGAATGAATTTAAGTGAGTGAGGGAGAATGACTCAGTGTAACTGAGTGTTACCATGTGTGAGACACAGTAAGACTGAGTAATTCAGAATGAGTGAGAATGAGTGGGACTAAGTGAGACAGAGGGGGTCAGACTAGAATGAGTGAGACTGCATGAATTAGTGAGACTCAGAGTTACACCTATTGGCTCTTGACTTGGCATTCCCTGCCTTTTTGCTTCTGACCTGTTTTTGTCCTTGCTGAATGTAGTTTTTGCTGGCTTTAGGACTCTGGACACTTTACCACTGCTCTCCAGTGCTAAAGTGCAAGTGTTCCCTATGTAAATTGCATTGGTGATTAGTTTCTCTGTGATTGGCATATTTGATTTACTAGTAAGTCCCAGGTAAAGTGCGATATGTGTGCCCAGGTCCTATAAACCAAATGCCACTAGTGGACCGGCAGCACTGATTGTGCCACCCACATGAGTAGCCCAGTAAGCATGTCTTACACCTGCCACTGCAGTGTCTGTGTGGGCAGTTTTAAACTGCTGTTTTGACCTGGTAATTGCACCCACTTGCTAGGCCTAAACCTTTCCTTTTACTACATTTATGTCACCCCTAATGTAGGCCCAAGGCAGCCCCATGGGCAGCGTGCAATGTATTTAAAGGGTAGGACATGTACAGGTGATTATTACATGTCCTGATAGTGAAATACTGCTAAATCTGTTTTTCACCATTGTAAGGCTTACCTCTCCCATGGGATAATCTAGAGATTGCCTTGAAATATCTTTTAGGAACTATGGGGGTGATTCTAACCCTGGCGGTCGGTGATAAAGCTGCGTCCAACCCACCAACAGGCTGGCGGTCAAAAAAATGGAATTCTGACCCTGGCGGGAACCGCCAACACAGCCCGCCAACTTAACACTCCGACCGCCACGGCGGTACAGACAAACAGCGCGGCGGTCACCGCCAACAGCCAGGCGGCAGACAATGTACCGCCCACACTATCATAACTCACCAATCCGCCACCTTTTCCGGGGCGGGAGCACCGCCGATAAAAACACGGCGGAAACAGACCACGAACGGGAAAACGCTCACCTCTACGCACTCCACGAGGAAGGAGGACAGCATGGAACCCGAATTAAACATCCTACCTGCTTTCGTCTACCTGCTCATCTACCACGAGTACGAACGCCGGCGCAGACGACAACGGTGAGTACTGCACCTACGACACACGGGAGGGGGAAGGAGGAAAGGTTACGCGCACACACATATGCGACCCCCACCCCCCCAAACTATGTACACACCAATGCAGAGCAACAAGTCACAGTGATACCACCCAAACCCCCCGGAAAAATGCAAAGACATCATTAAAATTACCAAAATATTTATGTACAATAAAGGCTTTGAAAAGTATTGTTCAACTAGGCAAAAAACAATACCAAAATAATTATATATACAGTGCAATGGATAACCGAGGCAATGAGTCCTGCACATCAAAAGAAAATCGAAGTGTCCGTGGGCCAAAGTGTAACAACACGGGCAAAGCCCACACAGGAGACCTGAGTCCTTTGGAGAGAACACTGCAGGGGCATCTGATGACAAAACTACAGGCACCTCAGGGGGAAGGGAAAGGGGGGGCACCACAGCCACATGAGTCCACGACGCCAGATCCACGAAGGGGCCACCATGCCTACTGTGCCATCCTGGGGAGTGCAAAGCCACAGTCTCTCAAGTCTCTACAGTGGGTGGCTTGCCCACTGTGCCATCCTGGGGAGTGCAAAGCCACAGTCTCTCAAGTCTCTACAGTGGGTGGGGTGCCCACTGTCACATCCTGGGGAGTGCAAAGCCACAGTTTCTCAAGTCTCTACAGTGGGTGGCTTGCCCACTGTGCCATCCTGGGGAGTGCAAAGCCACAGTCCATCAGGTGGATTACAGTCTCCACAGGTCAAGGAGGAGGCATGGTGGGCACAGTGAACCGTTAACAGTGCTTGACAGGAAGGGCCCGGCGGAGCGGTGCTTGACAGGAAGGGCCCAGCGGAGCGGTGCTTGACAGGAAGGGCCCAGCGGAGTGGTGCTTGAGACGGCGGTGCCCGGCGGTGCCCAGCGGAGCGGTGCTTGAGACGGCGGGGCCCAGCGGAGCGGTGCTTGAGACGGCGGTGCCCAGCGGAGCGGTGCTTGACAGGAAGGGCCCAGCAGAGCGGTGCTTGAGACGGCGGTGCCCAGCGGAGTGGTGCATGACAGGAAGGGCCCAGCGGAGCGGTGCTTGAGACGGCGGGGCCCAGCGGAGTGGTGCTTGAGACGGCGGTGCCCAGCGGAGCGGTGCTTGAGACGGCGGGGCCCAGCGGAGCGGTGCTTGAGACGGCGGTGCCCAGCGGAGCGGTGCTTGACAGGAAGGGCCCGGCGGAGCGGTGCTTGAGACGGCGGGGCCCAGCGGAGTGGTGCTTGAGACAGCGGTGCCCAGCGGAGCGGTGCTTGACAGTAAGGGCCCAGCGGAGCGGTGCTTGAGACGGCGGTGCCCAGCGGAGCGGTGCTTGACAGGAAGGGCCCGGCGGAGCGGTGCTTGAGACGGCGGGGCCCAGCGGAGTGGTGCTTGAGACGGCGGTGCCCAGCGGAGCGGTGCTTGACAGGAAGGGCCCAGCGGAGCGGTGCTTGAGACGGCGGGGCCCAGCGGAGTGGTGCTTGAGATGGCGGTGGCCAGCGGAGCGGTGCTTGAGACGGCGGGGCCCAGCGGAGCGGTGCTTGAGACGGCGGTGCCCAGCGGAGCGGTGCTTGACAGGAAGGGCCCGGCGGAGCGGTGCTTGAGACGGCGGGCCCAGCGGAGTGGTGCTTGACAGGAAGGGCCCGGCGGAGCGGTGCTTGAGACGGTGGTGCCCAGCGGAGCGGTGCTTGACAGGAAGGGCCCGGCGGCGCGTTGCTTGAGACGGTGGGGCCCTGTATAGCGGTGCTCTTCTGCACAGCGGGGCCCTCTTCAGCGGTGCTCTTCTGCACGGCGGGGCCCTGTTCAGCGGTGCCTATCTTCACGGCGGGGCCCTGTTCAGCGGTGCCTATCTTCACGGCGGGGCCCTGTTCAGCGGTGCTCTTCTGCACGGCGGGCCCTGTTCAGCGGTGCTCTTCTGCACGGCGGGCCCTCTTCAGCGGTGCTCTTCTGCACGGCGGGGCCCTGTTCAGCGGTGCTCTTCTGCACGGCGGGGCCCTGTTCAGCGGTGCTCTTCTGCACGGCGGGGCCCTCTTCAGCGGTGCTCTTCTGCACGGCGGGCCCTCTTCAGCGGTGCTCTTCTGCACGGCGGGCCCTCTTCAGCGGTGCTCTTCTGCACGGCGGGGCCCTGTTCAGCGGTGCTCTTCTGCACGGCGGGGCCCTGTTCAGCGGTGCTCTTCTGCACGGCGAGGCCCTGTTCAGTGGTGCTCTTCTGCACGGCGGGGCCCTGTTCAGCGGTGCTCTTCTGCACGGCGGGGCCCTGTTCAGCGGTGCTCTTCTGCATGGCGGAGCCCTGTTCAGCGGTGCTCATCCAGTAAGTCAAGGGAGCCATGACCTGGCCTGGACTCCCTGCTCAGTCGCCCTCCGACCGTGATGTTGCTGGACCCTTCGGTGACGGAGTCCTGGGCCCTTTGGTGTCCTCCCTAACACCCGGGATGGGGCTTGTGGGGCCCACCTGCTCCGCGCTCCTGCTGGCTGACTTCTCCGCCCTGCTGCCCTTTCGCTCCTTAGATGGGGCTCACGGGCCCTTGCCTCCCCTAGATGTTGTGGCTGGTGAAGTGGGCAAACTTTGCTCCTTGGGGGCAGCCGTGTCAGTCCTCTCACGGCGGCCCTTTACTTTCCTGGTCCTCTTGCCTGGGGGGGGCTGGATGTGTCCTTGCTGCTGATCGAAGTGTCACTGCTGGCAAAGGGTGGACTCCAGAACCCATGCACCACAGTGACACTCGAAGCTGGGCTGGTGGTGGCTGAGGTGCTCTTGGGACTCTTTGCAGATGGAGGGGGTGGGTCATCGGAGGGAAAGAGGTTAAGATTAGCGAGGAAAACTTTTTTAGGACCAAGGTAAAGGGTAGGAGAAGTGGTGATGGGAGTGGAGGAAGAGGATGTGGTTGTAGGAGAGTCAGGTGTGCTGTCTTTGGGTGCAGGTGCTGGTGCTGTAGGCTGTGGTGAGGTGGATGGCTGTTGGGTGGGTGGCTGCCTGAGTTTGTGTGGTTTGGAAGAGGGGGTGACAGACACAGTGGGAGAGGACACAGGGGACGTGTAAATGGCAGTGGGGGTGGTGACTGCACGTGTGCAGACTGGACTGGAGGGTGTGCTGGTGATGGAAGCACTGGCTGATGGTGGTGTGCATGCAGGTGTGAGTGTAGACGTCACAGGGAGGGAGGAGGAGGGGGACACAGAGGTGGTAGTGACTGTTGGAATGTCTGCATCTGGGTGTTGCTTGGGTGAATGCTTGTGGGTTCTGTGGTGCTTGTGTCTGGATGAGCTGCCCTTGGGTGTTGAGGTGTGTGCAGGCTGGTCTGATGGTGTGGATGGGATAGGCTGAGGAACAGGAGACAGAGACAGGCTGGAGGCAGTAAGAAGAGGGAGGCTGGAAACAGGGACAATGGCTGCCGTCAGTGCTGAGGCCAGAGCATTGAACGATCGTTGATGGGCAGCCTGACCCGAATGAATGCCCTCCAGGTAGGCATTGCTCCGATGAACCTCCCTTTCTACCCCCTGGATGGCATTCAAAAGGGTAGTCTGCCCAACAATGAGCGTCCTCAGGAGGTCAATGACCTCCGCACTGAGGGCAGCAGGGGTGACAGGGACAGGGGCTGAGGTGCCTGGGGCGAAGGAGACGCCCGCCTTCCTGGGCGAGCGGGCACGGAGCGTAGGCTGAGGGGCTGCTGGGAGGGCGGGGCTGGTGCGCTGGGTGGCGGCTGTACCTGTAGAGGCGGGGGGCCCGGATGTTGCCGCCACCGCTAGGGAGCTCCCATCCGAGGACGTGTCGGTGTCACTGGTCTCACCACCGGTCCCCGTTGTGGTGCTCCCCTCGCCCTCCGGATCACTGGTGCCCTCGGTGTCTGTTCCTAGGCCCACCGGGGCCTTGTGACTTGCAGCTCCCTCGTGCTCCGATGCCAAATCTCCTCCGCCTGATGATGCTAATGCACACATGCACAAGAAGATGAAGAAGAAGGGTGGGGGAGAAAAACAAGACCAGGTTGAGTGCATGCAATGTCAACACCGTTGGCGGAGAGGACAGACACAGGAGCCTCATGCACTAAGCCGCGCATTCGGGGTACACTACTCAGTACTTCTGACTAGGACAACAGGTCTAGAGATGACAAACGCGCACATGTGTGATGCTGGACCATCGATAGCTGTACTTGTCACCCTACAGAGGTGGGGTCCGGGAGCACAGGGCCATGCCTAAAGGAGAGGACTACACTACAGAAAGCGCCCTGGCCTAAGGTCACCCACAACCCTCCTCCCCCACCCAGACGCCTCCACTGCGAAGAAAGATAGCAGAATGTGCTGATACTCACCCCCTTGTGTCTGCTGTGATGTCCTCAAGCGCCCATCCAAATCAGGGTAGGCCACCGCCAGGATCTGGGACATCAGGGGGGTCAGGGTACGACTGGCACCCCTCCTAGGTTGGGAGGCCATCCCCAGCAGTGACTAGGCGGTCTTCCTGGTCCCGCGGCGGATGTCCTCCCACCTCTTGCGGCAGTGGGTGCCCCGTCTGACGTGGACCCCCAGGGCCCGGACTTCCTTGGCGATGGCACGCCAAATGTCCACTTTCTGATGGGCGCTGACCTATTTGACATGTACAGGGTGGGAAGGAAACATTCATCAATGTACTGCATGTTAGATGTGATTGGCCCCCCTCCCCAACCTTGTCATATGGCACATGCTCTCATCTGTCGTGCGTTGCACTCCTCATTCGCCCCACACCCCACCAACTTACATCCACCCGACTCCACACAGGCATCGCCCATTCCATGTGCACCCGGTGTACTTACCTGTTGGTCTGGAGGACCGTAGAGTAACGCATACTGGGGGAGGACCCCATCCACGAGCTTCTCCAACTCTTCGGAACTGAAGGCAGGGGCCCTTTCCCCAGTCGCAGCAGCCATTGTCACTTCCAGACCGAGGTCACAGCAGCACTTGCAGTATAGGTCCTCTCCTGTGGATGATCAGGTCTCGAGTGATTAAGCAGATAGAAAATGGCGGTCACGCCCGCGGCGGTGCGTACCGCGGCGGTGCGTACCGCGACCGCCGGCGCACCTCGTCATTGGCTCCTGAAACCCATAGGCTGCAATGTTAACCAATGCGGCTTCGTATATCGGTCTTCGACCGCCTACCGCCACGGTGTGCCCCGCCAGCGCATTGACCTCACATCCCATTGTCCCACTTCACAGGTCAGGCAGCCGCCATTTCAAGGGCCCACATGGCATAATTTGTACTGCGTCACACAGGCCTAGGCCTTGCATTGCCACACATACACGCCTTTCAATACATAGATAACCGTGTGCTATGCAAGCTGTGGTGAACGTACCAGTGATTTGCTTGACTCTGTGCTCCATGTTGTCCTTCCTAGGCACCGTCCGCTGGGACTTGCGAGGAGAAGGATGAATCCTCGCGTGTACCGACCGCTGGTGGACCTGTCGACAATGGAAGAACGCCACATCATACTACGATACCGACTTGACCGTGCCACTATCCATGAACTGTGTGCCCAGCTGGAGCCAGCCCTGATGTCCCCCATCCGCCAACCCACAGGAATTCCCCCTCTAGTGCAGGTTCTGTCAGTCCTCCATTTTTTGGCAAGTGGCTCATTCCAGACAACAGTGGCCATGTCATCTGGAATGTCTCAGCCTATGTTTTCTAAAGTTTTGTCTAGAGTGTTGTCTGCCCTGACGAAACACATGCGGAGTTACATTGTATTCCCTGAGGAGGTTGATTTGGCCACTGTGAAGGGTGATTTCTATGCCCTTGGACATATCCCCAACATCATTGGTGCCATTGATGGGACCCATGTGGCCTTAGTACCCCCAAAAGACGATGAGCAGGTGTACAGAAACAGGAAAAGTTACCATTCTATGAACGTCCAGGTGGTCTGTTTGGCTGACCAGTACATCTCCCATGTGAATGCCATGTTCCCTGGGTCAGTGCATGACGCGTATGTGATGCGTAATAGCAGCATCCCTTAAGTGATGGAACAGCTACAGTGACAACGTGTGTGGCTAATAGGTGACTCTGGTTACCCCAACCTGCCTTGGCTATTGACCCCAGTGAGGAATCCCCGGACCAGGGCAGAGGAACGGTACAATGAGGCCCATGGGCGAACTAGGAGGATCATAGAAAGAACCTTTGGCCTCCTGAAGGCCAGGTTTAGGTGCCTGCATATGACAGGGGGATCCCTGATGTACTCACCAAAGAAGGTGTGCCAGATCATCGTGGCCTGCTGTATGCTTCACAATCTGGCATTGCGACGTCAGGTGCCTTTCCTGCAGGAGGATGGTCCAGATGGTGGTGTTGAAGCAGCTGTGGAGCCTGCGGAGAGTGAAGAGGAGGAAGACGAAGAGGACGACACAGACAACAGGGACAGAGTTATCCAACAGTATTTTCAGTAGCACACAGGTAAGATTCACCCACGCCATTTAACATTTACTGAAAGCCCCCTGCATCTTTACTTTGTGTATTTCCCCCCAGTTCTTTTAAACTGATGTTTGATTTTCCCTTCCCTTTTCAGTGCTGTATGACCCACTGCGTGACTTCTGCTTGGTTAGCCCATGGACTAAGGCTTATTGACATCGGTATGTTGTCATCACAAGAATAACAGAACATTTTTGCTCAGTAATGTGTTATACATTTGTAAATAATACAGGCTGACTCCTGAATGATTTCAGTGCAATGAGTGATTTATTTTTAGTGCTAGATATTGGTACATGATATTAAAACGGTGATGGGTGAGGGTGGAGTTATGTCCATGGCAAAGTCCAGTTCTCAGTTTCACAGGTGCATTGTCCATATGCCTGTGGAAGGATGGAGCAGGGGCAGTTCAAGGTTGGACAGGGTGACAATGTGGGACAGTGGGATGACATCAGGGGGTATCTTATGCTGGCGGGGGTCTTGGCATCCTACTCTGTCTTCCTGTGAGATCTCAGGTTCCTCTTGCGGGGTGGTTGATCTTCAGCAGGAGGTGGGGTTCTGGTGGCCTGTCGTTCTGTGGGGGCCTCCTGACCACTAGCGCCGGCGGAGGTGGTAGGCTGTTCCTGGCTAGTGACAGGGGCCCTTTGTGGTGCCACATGGTCCCGCAATTTGGTTTCTATCCGGTTGAGGGCCTGGACTATGGTCCCCATAGCGGTAGCGATGGTCCTGAGTTCATTGCTGAACCCCATGTAGCGTTCCTCCTGCTGTGCCTGGATCTCGGTGAACCTGGCCAGTACCGTCGCCATCGTCTCCTGGGAGTGGTGGTATGCTCCCATGATGGTGGTGAGGGCCTCTTGGAGAGTGGGTTCCCTGGGCCTGTCCTCCCCCCCCTGTCGCACAGCAGCCCTCCCAGTTGCCCTGTTTCCCCGGGCCTCTGTCCCCTGGACGGTGTGCCCACTACCACTGCCCCCAGGTCCCTGTTGTTGTTGGGGTGTTGGGTCAGCCTGGGTGCCCTGTAGTGGCGGACACACCGCTGATTGACGCGTCCTAGAGACAGAGGCATGGGCCCGCTGGGTGGGAGCTGTGCTGGTGTTCCCAGAGGGGGTTGGGTCTGCTGTGGCCTGTGGCTGACTGAGGGTAACCGACTGTCCAGAGGTCCCCGATGGTCCGGGCTGGTCATCAGGTTCCAGGTCGACAGAGCTGCTGTCCTCGCTGGGGGCCTGTTCTGGGGGTGGGATGGACAAATCTGGACCCTCCGTGGTGGTGTGTTGGCGTTCGGGCCCTGCAGGGGTAAAGGAGTATGGTTATTGCTTTTGTGTGTGCCATGGCGTGCATTTTGAGTGCCCTTGTCCCCCAGTGCTGGCATTCCCTTGTGGGAGGTGTTGTGAGGGAGGTTGGGGGGGGGGGGTATGGGTATGTGCAATGGTCATGCTTTGGTGGTGGCTGTCTATGGTTTGTGTTGGCATTCAGGGGTTGGTGTGGTTTAGGGTGGGTTGTGCTGGTGAGACATTGGCAGGGAGGTTGTGTGCTGGGGGGTTGAGATTGGGGGTGGGGGGGGGGTTTGGCATGCTGGTGGTTGGGGGGGGGTGAAGTAGTTGAGATTCGACTTACCAGAGTCCATTCCTCCGTGTACTCCAGCGAGGCCATCAGGATGCATGATGTTTACTACCTCTTGCTCCCATGCTGTGAATTGGGGTGGAGTGGGTGGGGGTCCGCCGCCAGTCTTCTGCACAGCGATGTTGTGTCGCGACACCATCGAGCGCACCTTCCCCCGTAGGTCGTTTTATCGCTTTCTGATATCTTCCCGATTTCTGGGATGCTGTCCCACAGCGTTGACCCTGTCTACGATCCTTTGCCATAGCTCAGCCTTCCTTGCTATAGTGGTGTGCTGCACCTGTGTGCCGAAGAGCTGGGGCTCAACCCTTATAATTTCCTCCACCATGACCCTGAGTTCTTGGTCCGAGAACCTGGGGTGTCTTTGTGGTGCCATGGGGCGGTGTGGATGAGGTGTGGGGTGGTGTTTGTGGTGATGTGCGTGATGATGTGTGCGTGTATGTGGTGTGGTTGATGAGGTTGGGTTCCTGTGTGTGTTGGGGTTTTCTATTGCTGTGCTCGCTCTCTCTATCTCTCTCTCTCTCGCCTTCTCTCCGATTTCCAACTAGTGGGGGTTTGTGGGTGATGTGGGTGTGTGTTTTATAGTTGATTGGATGTGTGGGAGTGTTGTTGGTATGTGTGTCAGGTGTGTGTATTTCAAATTGTCCAATGTGGCTGTGTTTTGGAGCTGTGTGTGTATTTTGACCGCGGCGGTGTGTACCGCCATGTAATACCGCGGTTGAAAGACCGCCGCGTGGATTCGTGGGTCAGAATGGCATGGGCGTGTTTGTGTTGGCGTGGCGGTGGAGGTTTGGTCATCTCCAGTTTTCCGCGGCCCGCTGATGAGGCGGCCTTCCTTGGATGTCGGGTTTTTGGCGGATTCACAGTTGGTGGTCAGAATGACCGTGGCGGTTTACCGCGGCCGCGGCGGTAGAATGGCGGACTTCTGACCGGCGGTAAGGGCCTTTTACCGCCGAGGTCAGAATGACCCCCTATGTCCCTTTGGAGATAATGATGTGGAGTTTGGGGTGTCTGAACACACAATTTAAAAATACATCTATTGGCAAAGTTGGTTTTTGAAATGAGAGTTTGAAAATGCTACTTTTAGAAAGTCATAAAATTCTAAATTGACTCACAAGGGATCAATCAATATACACCATTTGGAACAATAAAACATCAATTATTATTGTCCTAAAATATACAATTCCCTTTATTTATTCCAATGTTACACTCAGTGCAGTATTAACCAATTGTCACTCTATAAACATCTAAGGGACAACTACCTAAACATCACCTATAGTCTATAAAAACATAATACATAATGTACAAAGCCCTAATGTGTTAATTATTTGACGGCCGTAGTCCATAAATATTTCAAGAAATCCAGGTCTGTCTATATAGGTAGTCCATTAGGCTAACATCTTTTGCCACAGTCTGCTGCTGTTGTTTGCACTGTAGAACAATTAGTGGACTCCGCCACCATCCATATACCTGTAGATAGTAAGTGTCTCCTGGTGTACTGATGTTGATGCATTTCTGACTATGTAGTCCTGGCCTCTTCAGAACCCATAAGGAGCATGTATCCCTTTAAAGTTGTGTCTGTCTGTGAGAAGGAATATATCAGAGTGATCTCACTTCCTTTATTAGCATACTGACCCGCGAGGTCTGCTTGAATCTCGTAGCCTCAAGTAGGAGCCAAATAACGTTCTCATCTGGTCGCTCCTCCACATGTTCCACTTCGGGGAAAACAATTTTGCAGCCAGCCTGTGCTGACTTTTTTTTAGAAAGTGGGCATTTTCTTGCTTAACCATTCTGTGCCTCTGACTGTCTGTGGAATACATGCCGGGGTCAGAATGACAGTTGGACTGTTTGTGAATTCACTCTAGACAATCACACAAAGGGAGCTGGTGTGTGCTCTGTATTTCCTGATGGATCTTCCTGGGCTAGAGTGGTGTGAGGAGCTGACACTTGTGCCTGAATAGGGCTGTGCCTGTCCTTACCCAAAGCAGTCTCCATCCCCATGGAGTGTGTCTGGGGAGAGGGCAGGGAAGGGCAAGTTCTTGTGCAGTACAAATACTTTTCTTTAAAGTTTGCCTACTTCAAAGTCAGAAATTAGTATATCTACTGGACCTCTGACATGACAAAGTTAGACACTTTTGGATTGAAGACACTCTTCTAGGAAGAAGAGCTGGGTGCTGTAGGAGAAACTGACACTCTGCTTGTTGATTTGCTGCTCTGGCCTGCTGCTTGCTGCTTCTGTCCTAGGAGTGAAAAGACTGGACTTTGTTTTCTACATCTTGCTTTCCAAGGTTCACCAAAGGCTTGAACTGAGCTTGCCTCCTGTTAGGAAGTCTCAGGTACAAAAAAGACTTTATTTACCAGTGCCTGCGCTCTTCCGGACTTTCCAAGTGGTGCCAAATTCAGTATCCAGGCCCTTGGAAGTGGAAACTGGTGTCCTGAGAAAGAAAACACACCACGGCTGAAAATTTACGTAACGCCTGTCTTGCAGCTGAAGAATTGACACGGCGCCTGTCTTGTGGTGGAAGAATCAACGCGGCACCTGTATGATTGACGGGTCGCCCGATCCACAGTGGCTCCTTCAAATCAGCACATCTGGATTTTCCATGCATCAGCTAGAGACTCCCTTTTTAACACCCACTGAGACTGAGCGAGTCAAAGTGAGACAGTAAGCTTAGTACAAGAAAGCCAGAGAGAACCGTTGAAGAAGCAGCTCATTGGAATCCAAGCCAAGAATTATGCCCCACCACTTTAAAAAGTCAGCAGATGCCACTGGGAACTAAATCTGGATGTGGGGTCAGAAATGGTTTTTGATATTTGAGAAAGTCCAACAAATGTTTGGCATGTAGTTTTGTGGCAGCTTGTGTAAGTAATTTCAGAAAATATCCAGAAAAAAGAGGGGTCAAAAATATTTAAGTAGGTTTTTCACCCTAATGTCCTTACTGCAAGGGCTTATGGTAGACTGAAAAATGAGGAAGCCCTGAACCACGATTTAAGTAACATAATCCTGAGACTTGGATTTGGGAAACCATTTTGCAAAAAAGAATTTAAAATATTAACAGAGAAATATATCATCATTCAGCTCCAGTCTTTGTCCAGTTCAGTAGTTTTTTTGCATATCGTCATTGTTTTACCTGTAGAAAGAATTAATATATTTTCTCAATTGCGTTGTACTGTGCAGCTTGAAGCAAATACTAAGGCATTTCTCTTAAATTATGCAATCTTGGGGCTCAGATTTCAGTTTGGTTGGTGAGCAGGTGGGACTTTGGAAACATCCACACCTTTGCATAGCCTTGAAAGGTATACTGCTAGACCCTCAGCAAAGTGGTAAAAATTATAAGCCTTTTTATTTTGACTTTCGTGGGCAAAGTCTCTTATAGTAGAGAACTTGATATCTAAAGAGATTCCTATATATTCAGAAGCAAATTTGAAAATGAAAAATACAATGGCATTGAAGGAATTTCATCATGCTAGGAGTTGATTTCAGAAGGGAATTGATAGGTGGGACAAAGTAAGGAGTGAGTAAATGGATGAATTACTTGAGTTTTGAAGTAGGTAATAGAAATCGCATGCCAATGAAATAATTTGCTTGAATTTAACTTGCTTATTACTTTAATTTACTGCTATGGAAATTTGTGCTTTGAAGTTTTCAAAATGCATCATATTTACTTTTCAATAAATAATAGCTCAAACAACGCATTTACGTATATTTCCCTCCACATCTCTGTAAAAGGCCAGCCACCAAAAATCCAGTTTACATTCCTTGTCTGGCAAAGCTCCAAGCACAGAATTGTTCAACCTCAGAACTTCTCTCCTCTTCTGTGTAAGAATGTAGATTTTCCTAGACCCTTGACGGAAAGTCTTAATTTTATTAAAGACACGGAGGCGAGTATTATGCGTTTCTTTTCTTACTTTAATGAATAGCAGCAGTCAAGCAACAAACTACAGTTCCCATGAGGCAAAGAAAAAAGAGCCAATGGGAACATATAGGGCATTATGACATTACTTGACTGCGAACAGCCCTCTTTTCTTGTGAGAGGTCAGTCAGGACTAAATAAAGGAAATATGGCAAAAATAATAAGGATAGTCATGATAAAGGACAACAAGTCAGAACAAAAGTTCAACATTCCAGGAGACGGATAATGAACGCAGCATGGAGAATCCACAGGAAGATGAATACTGGCCGGTGAAAAAGAAGGTTGGGGACTGGACCACCAGGATGGAAATGCCGGCTTAGGATGACAGTTGAGTAGTCGAAGTTGAGGCTAATAAAAAGGGAGGGGGAAATTGAACAAGAGTTAAACCAAAGTGGAAGGATAATACTCGCCTCCATGTCTTTAATAAAATTAAGACTTTCCGTCAAGGGACTAGGAAAATCTACATTTTATGACAAGACTGGAGGCTCATATTATGCAAGTTCAAAGCATATTAATAACATTAAATAAAACATTATCAACAGGCTTACAATAAAAAACTTAAAATATATTGTTCTTTGACCAGTCTGCAGATTTGAGAATGTCCTCTAAACGAGAACCTGCCCAAAAGGCTTTGGAAGCCAGGGCTCCTATGGAAGAGTGAGCCACAAACATGGAGGTATCAATGCCCGCCAAAGACATAATCCATTTAACCCAATCGGCTAAAGTAGCGGCTGAAACTGGATTAAAGGGTTTTCTGAATGAAATTAAAAGTTGTGAAACAGAGGATGATCTTAAATCTGCAGTCTTCTGTTCATAAACTTTTAAACATTGTGCAAAACATAGTTTGGGATGTTCTGGAAAATAAGGATAAAAAACTGAAGATAAATTAGTTTTAGTTCGAGGAACAATCATAAACAAAACACCAGTATGAGTAAATTGATGATTAGAAATATCTAAAGCTTTGACATCCGAAATTCGTTTGATAGAAACAAGTCATAAAAGCATTGTTAACTTATCAGATAACATTTTTAAGGTAAGCATGTTATTATCAGGCCATGACAAAATAAATTTTAAAACAATATTGTCGTCCCATTATTGTCTGTATTTAGGCTTGGGGGATTTGAAAATGTTACTCCCTTTAAAAGACGACAAACAAGAGGATGTTCTCAAACTGGTTTTCCATTCACATAGGTATGATTGGAGGAAATCGCTGATCTATATAGATTGATGGTACAAAAAGCTTTACCTTTGCTAGCTTCAGCAGCCAAAAGGCTTGCAATAAAAATCACATCTGCTGAAAAGGAATCAATGTGTTTTCCCAGACACCAGCTGTGCCATAAAGACCATGCTGATTTGTAAGCTTTCTTGGTGCCTGGAGCCCAGGATTGTGATAAGTACTGGGAAGCTTCTGCCGAAATGAAAGGGAGAGATTTGGAGTTCCCGAGAATTTCCAGGCAGAAAGGGTGGGAAGATTGTCCAAAATGAGGGGATTAGGACGATGCAGTGGGTCTAACAAAAGATTCGGAAATGAGGGGAGAAGGAAAGGAAAATCTGTTGAGAGTTCCAAAAGAGTTGGAAACCAACTTTGGGATTACCAAAAGGGAGCTATAAGTATCAAGGAAGCTTGTTATCGTCTGAGCTGAGCGAGTACCCTGCTGATCATGAGAAAAGGAGGGAATGCATAGTTGAGGGAACCTGACCAGTCCTGTAAGAAGGCATCAGATGCTAAGGCTAACGGATCCAGACACCAGCTGAAGAATTGAGGGAGCTGGGTGTTGAGGCGGGAGGCAAACAGATCGATAAACAAAGGACCCCATATTTCTGAATTCTTAGAAAGATTGAGGGATGGAGTTTCCAATCGCTGGAATCTTGAAGGTGCTGTGAATGGCAATCCGCTCCCGAATTGAGATTTCCTGGAAGGTACTCTGCATGAACCGAAATATTGTTTGAAAGGCAGAATTCCCAAAAGCCCTTGGCTAGTTCTGCCAAAGGCTTGGATTTTGTGCCTCCGAGGTGATTTATATATCGGACTGCTGAAACATTGTCCATTCTGAGAAGAATAGCACAACGTACTTTGTTTTTTGCAAGGCTTCTGATTGCAAAGGAACTGGCAAGCATCTCTAAACAGTTGATATGCAATTTTGACTCCTGTAAAGACCATGAACCTCCAGTCGAGATTGGCCCACATCGGGCCCCCCGGCCTGAATGGCTTGCATCTGATTCTAACACAAGATCTGGGGCTGATGCAAAGATAGTTTTTCCATTCCAAGCATCTAAATGGTCTATCCACCATTGCAGTTCTGTGCGAGAATCTAGATCTAGAGGAATGACGTCTGAATATGCAAGGCCTTTTCTCAAATGACGAATTTTGAGTCTCTGGAGAGCGCGATAGTGAAGGGGACCTGGAAAGATAGCTTGGATAGATGAGGAGAGAAGGCCTACTATTCGAGCTAAGGATCTGAGAGAAATTAGAGAACCGTGTAAAATCTGTAGAATCTCTGATTTTATGGATTTGATTTTTGCGGAAAGGAGGAGGAGCATGGCCGAAACAGAATTGATTTGAAAACCTAAGATTTCTATAATTTGGGTTGGGGAGAGAAATTACTTTTCCCTGTTGATGATAAATCCTAGATCTGACAGAAGGGAACATGTGAGAGACAAGTGGGACAAGAGAGACTCAGGAGATTGACTCATTATGATAATGTCGTTCAGGTAAATGATGAGTCTCACTCCTTGAGCTCTGAGAAAGGCTACTACCGATCTCATGAGTTTGGTAAAGCAATAAGAAGCGGAAGATAGACCGAAGGGTAAAGAAGTAAAATGAAAGTGTTGGTTCAACCATTGAAACTGGAGAAATGTTCTGAAATCTGGATGAATTGGAACTACCAAATATGCATCTTGAAGATCTAATCAAACCATCCAATCGTGTTGGAGGAGAGTATCTCTGAGGTGAAGAATGGTTTCCATTTTGAAGTGTTGGTAAACCACAAAATGACTGAAGAGCTTGAGATTTATAACAGGTTGCATCTTCTTGTTTTTCTTCTGAACCAAGAAGATGGAGCTGGTAAAGCCTAACGGTTGGGAAAGGGTAGGCGCGATGGCCTGTTTCTGAACAAGGGGGTGTACTTCTGCTGAAATAAGGTCTGACATATCTGTGGGGAAACGTGGAAGAGGAGGTAATTGTGTTTGAACAGGAATTGAGTAAAGATCGATAGCATAACCTTGGACAGTGTTTAAAACCCAAGGGTCCGTCGTGATTTCGGAAGGAAGGAAATAACTAAGGCGCCCTCCTATAGAAATAGAACCAGAGGAAAGGCTTACCTGATTGATTCGAAACTCTGAAATTTCTGTACCCTCTCGAACGGAAACCTCTGGCCCGCTGAGGGTAGAATTGAGGCCTGTAATCTTGTTGGAATGGATTGTGGTAACCTCTGGAACCTTGGTTGGCGTAGGTCAGGCTGGCAAAGCGGGTCCTTTATCTGCCAGCCCTGCAAAAACACGTTGCAAAAACATTTTCTTCAAGGATTGCTGTCCTTTATCCAGGGAAGTGAACGTAGCCACATATTTGCTTAGTTCTTTTAGAAATGTTTCCCCAAAAAGTAAACAATCAGTCTTTATATGTGGTTGAACTGTTGCTAAATTGACAAATTTAGGATCCAATTTTAACAGGAGACCTTTTCTTCTTTCATGAATGAGCTCTGAGTTGGCATTGCCGAGGAGACAAAAGGTGCTCTGAAACCATAAGGTAAGCTCCTCAGGATCAATGAGAGTGCCCTCGATTCTGGCTGCTTCTGCTATGTCAAAAATGCGTGTAAGAGGGCCGAGCATAACTAGCAACTTGCCTTGGCAAGAAGACCATGCCTTGTCAACTCCTTTCCGTGGGTCCTTACCAAGTTTGGTGAAAAATGTCAAGAGAGGTTGATCTATAGAGGGTGAAATGGATGATATGTGAGGAAGTGAAGGACAAGAGCATTCAGACCTGAGTTTGGCCCTGGTTTGTTTATCTAGAGGACAGGAAAGCTTGGAGGAGACATACTCAGCCACATGGTCTGCAGGGACCCACTCTGTAGAATTGGGATGGAGAATATGACAAGGGTCAAACATAGGAAAACCCTCGGAGTCCATGAGAACCGGGGTTTTGGTATTATCAATGGAAGAAAGACTGGGTTTCTTAGGAGGAGGAGGGGATAAAGAAGAAGAGTCATCCATATCAGATATATTGATGTCAGAGTCTAAATCAGGCAAATCATCATCAGTATCGCGAATGGACGTAATAATTGTAGTAGGTAAGGTATTTTTTGACTTATATTTACGTTTTAGCGATGAATGCCCATTATCCGAATTTTTATATTCCTTGGAGGGAGCCTTATGAGGAACCGCGTCCTCTGCCATGTGTGAAGAAACCTCACTTATCCTTAGCGCCAGTTCGTGTGTTTTTTTTAAGATTGCTTAGTGGGAGAAAGGTGCTGACTGCATTCCCCCGCAGCCTGGTCCGAAATGGATTTTGACATTATAGTAGCAAATGATGACTCCAAATGTTTTGATAATTTTTGAATGGAGGAAGATTCCGCTTGCTGTACCGAAGTCTTGATAAAGGCATTAAGTTCCTGCCTAATGGAATTAATATCATCAGGGATATTGTGTTCTGAAGTAGAGCCCTCCATTGATAAAAAGTTAATAGGTTCTCAACTGTATTGCTGAGTGTGAACAAAACCGGTAAACAAAGGGTTCAATTTGGCAGGGGAGGAGAGAGGAACCAAGGCCCATATGTATGAACACATTTTCTCATTGACACAGAATGGGCAAAACCCTTTGATACATGTGGCCCCAAAACTCCTCCTGTGGGCGTTGCCTGAAGAATCAGAAAGAAGCTGAGTCAGAGGAAGGACGACGTGGGATCCGGTAAGGGAAAAGGGAAAAATAACGCTTGTTGGGTTGCGTGTAGTTTACAGGAAGCGCTGACCCAAACAAGCTGAAGTTAGCGTTTGAAAGCGGGAAATGCTCAAAATAGCGTTAGCGAGGTGAGCTGAGAGGGGAAAAACAAACGTTTCCTCAGACGCGGCAAAATGGCGGCCGCCGTCAGAGGAAAAACATTCTAACTAATGAATAGGTGAAAATAACGAGCACGAGGCATAGCGCTCAAAGAAAGGACGTGCGGCAACATGCCGACTGGAAAGAAATAGGTAAACCATAAACGCTGCAAAAGGCATGAAAATAACCATGAGATAAAGATACAATAAGAATATAAAAAAAGAAAACACTGCAGAAATATAGAGAGAATATTAAATGTACTTAACTTGACAGCGAGCAGCAAGAAAAGAGGGCTGTTAGCAATCAAGTGATGTCATAATGCCCTATATGCATGTTCATTGGTTTGTATGTTGTGGACACTTTTTTGTTCCCATTGGCTCTTTTTTCTTTGCCTCATGGGAACTGTAGTTTGTTGCTTGACTGCTGCTATTAATTAAAGTAAGAAAAGAAACACATAATATGAGCCTCCGATCTTGTCATAAAATCCACACTTTTATCACTGAAAGACAATCTTGAAAGAAAATTATTAGTGACAGTGTTGACATCCAGGGTATCATTTACAAAGTTTTGGCGCATGGCAGCGTTGTAAGCATTTTTGCTGTGCTGCTCTGCGTCAAAACAAAATGACAGAAACGTGTCATATCTACAAGATACGGGGCATTCCTGTCCTTGTCCAATGCTCTGGCGCACAAATTGCTGCCATGTGCTAAAGCAGGCATCCTTGCACTATTGTGCAAGGATGCTTTAATTGCAGGGATCGTTGTTTTTGTGTAGGAAGAGGACACCTTCCTGCACAAAAACAATCACAAGAGGCATTTTTCTCTTTCTATGTGTGTGGCAGAATGCAGCACACATAGAAAGAGGAAAGAATGTGGAGAAATAAAGTTATTTCTCCCCATTGTGCCACCCGTACTCCACCCCAGGGATGGGAAACCTTGTAAATCTGGGAATGCATCAGATTCCATTGGTGTTGCGTGGGAATATCCCATGCAACGTACCTTTCCCTCAGAGTAATGCGCGAAGGAGGGCCATATTTAAAATGCCATGAAAAGCCACGCAAGGTGGCTTGACGTCGCCTTGCAAATATGGCCCTAAAGCCTGCACCTCCGCTGTTTCAAAAAAGCGACTTACCAGCAGTGCAGACCACTTGTAAATGAGGCTCCCAGATCATATTCCATTCTGTAGGTTTACTCCTCTAAACTGAACTACCTCTTAGCTCTTCTGGATGTTGCTCTTGATGCACCGTTACTGGTAAACACTTCAATCACAGGTTTAGGCTATTGACCTAATTTTCCCACAGGAAAGTCCTCAAATGGTAAACTTCCCACCAATATGCTCATGCTTCATGGTCAATAACAGACCTCTTGACGCCCAGAGAGTCAATGCTATGCCTCTCCGCCTTTACATTAGTATGGGACCCAAACCAGGCGCCCTAGCTTTGGTAACTACAATAGATGAATAGCCTGTGCGTTCTTGTTTCAAAGGAGCCACGCCGGTGATATCTGACTTAGGGCCTGATTACAACTTTGGAGGACGGTGTTAAACCGTCCCAAAAGTGACGGATATAACACCTACCGTATTACGAGTTCCATAGGGTATAATGGAGTCGTAATACGGTAGGTGGTATATCCACCACTTTTGGGACGGTTTAACACCGTCCTCCAAAGTTGTAATCAGGCCCTTAATCTCAAAGATTTGAGCATACTCTTCACACAAATGTCTCATTATTTTTTTCATAATTTCTCTCACTTGAGAAGACTTGTCTGCAAAACGTGAAACAATTTAGCAGAATTCTGCCAAACCAAGATAGGACCTTAGCCTGCCTTTACTTTGAGTACTTAGGGCTTCCCTGAAAACTGTTAATAAACTTTAATTAGATGTGACTTCATTTCTTGATAAATGGTGCCCTGAATAATCTATAAAACTCTGTGAGATGTGGGTCAATATAGTCCTTTCCAGGCTAGGTAAATGGGATGCCAAGTACATTTTAGTATAGTTAAGGTGTCGCAAAAGTCTTTTGACACGAGAGTCATCCTTCAGTCGGAATCCCTGAAGTGCCTTTGTAAGCTGGGTGGTTTTGCCTTCTGACTTCGCATGCTCTGATCTCTTTTCTTTTTTCTAGGTACTGGGACGAGGATGCCAGTCAGAGTACCTTCACTCCCCAATGGACCTCGGAAATGTAAATGGTGTGTATTAATAATAGGAAAAAAATGCAAAAAAATAATTGGCCCATATTTATACTTTTTTAGCGCCGCATTTGCCCCGCTTTTTGACGCAAAATCGGCGCTAAAAAAGTATAAATATGGGCCAAAGTCTTCCCGTCAGTCCTGTAATCAGTGTTTTTATTTCCTGTCTTTCTTTACTTGCGGCCCTCCTTGACTCCTTATGGGGTTTCCCCTCCCCTTTATTTTAGGGGCCGAAGTCTATGTAAAAATAAAACGCTTGACGACATTGGCCCTCAGGTCTTCACTACCCTTTCAGTTCTTCCAAACATAGGATATTGTCAATGTTTCAGATTCTCGTGGCATATAAGAGTACCTTAGCTATGTGTGGAGTTTCAATTCCTCCCTCCTTGAAAATAAGCGTATTTGTCCTGCTCAATGTGCTTTGTCCTTGAGATGTTTTGTAGGGAGGAAATAATTTACTAAGGGCAACACTTTCATGTCCATCTTCCCTGCATGCTGCTCTATAAAGAGTTTGCTTTAGAGTAAATTAGCCCTCCTGGTAAGGGGGTGGTGTAGTGCCAGAGAGGCACCCCCCTGATGAGTCATGACCCTCCCATGGGTCGTGGAAGTTCTGGGAATTGAGAAGGTGGGTCCACCGACATGCCTCCCGGCCTCAGTCAAGCAGTATGGCCTCTGTTGGCTCCTGCAAGTCGTTCCTTCTTTGTGGCTCTGCAAGGTCCTGCTTGCTCCCCTGGCCTCTGCTGGAAGCTGACATGCGCCTCCGTCCTCCGCTGGTTGAGCTCTCTTGAATTTCTGGTGTCTAGATCCACATCCTGATTTTTAAAATAATGTGTATCCTCCCAAAGCTTGGCATTGCGATTATAATCACTTTCTTGGATCATTTCTCTGCCTCAATATGTCCCTTAGTAAGAGGGAATGTGCAAAAAAAAATATTGCTCTTGGATACGATAGTTGTAAGTCAGCAGTAACACTGTCCCTACTATTTTGGAGTCCCTTACTTTCAAGGAAATATGGACCTACCTCTTGAACTGGTTCTGAAGTCCTAGTATCAGCCCAGACATGTAAGCAGGGTATCATTTATTTGGGGTGTTCTAGTATAATTATCCTTCTTCCATGGTTGAGACATTAAACCTATTAAAGAAGAGCATAGGGGTTCCACTTTTTTTCTCTTCCTGTCTCTCGTGCCTGGACTTGTAAGCTTTAGGTTGAGAAGGTACCAGTTCTTCTTTTGCAAATGGGGGTTCCCATTCCGTGTTTTCAGAGTTGAGTTGGACATTCAAGAAAGTTAGAAAGTGAGGGTTGTCAGTTTGAGTCATCATTTCTGGCTGTTCAGAAACAACAACCAGTTACTGAACAGATTAGGGGGTTGTGTCGGCTCCACAGTAGCTAAGGGATACTCTCTTACATCTCCAAGTACACATTCCATTTGAGGAGATTTGCTTCAGTGAGACAAGAAGTCCCTGTTTACAGATTGACAACAGCCTGTATCCAGGAGGGCCTACTCTAAGTGCCTATATGCATGTGTAGGCAAGTATTATTGTGAACTAGTGGGACCTGTGTAGTGGGTTTTATTAGTGCTGAAGCTGATATCCCTTGATTCTTCAATCTATTTCTTCCACCTGGGGCAGAAGGAGGCAAGGTGCTCACAGGCAAAACACTGGGGCCTCACCTGGGAGAAGTTGGGAGGTTTCTTCTCACGATGGGTATGCACATTTATGAGCTGGGTAGGTAGACCTGGGAGAGGTTTACTCCTAGGATTAAGAAGTATTTTAGTATTTTCAAAAGTTCAGGTTCTCTGCTCTGAAATTCACTAGTACAGTAAAAGGCACTGGCAACTTCAGTGACAGCATCTAGGGTTAGACAATCATGTTGTTTCACCCATTTTTTTATTTCTCTAGGTAATGCTTTGATAAGCTTTTCAAGATAGACTTTGTCCATCATCCGAACTTTAAAGGACGCTTATGGCTTCAACCATTTGTTTGCTGAGTCGTTGATTTGAAAACAAGAGCTCGTGGGGTTGACAACGATTTGTCCTTTCTCTTGCCTAAACCTAATTTAGTAAATCGCATTGTCCACTCCTAATCCTTCGAGAATAGATCCTAGGCTGTGGTGTAGTGCCTGCTAGATTGGCAGACTGATAGGCTGTGTGTATGTCTCTGGTTAAAAGGAGTCTAAGACAGTGGTCCCATCTTTCAGGGGGACCATTGATAACTTGGGAAATCTGTTCAAAGTTGCTACGAAGTAGTCTGGCCCTTCTTCTGACTGGAACTTTTGCAGGACTACCGAAGAGGTGACAGTGCTACTTCGAAGTTGGGACAAGACATCAACTAACCTCCCCTTGTTAGCAGCCTACAACGAATGATACTTGGGATAATTGTTACACCTGACTATGTAGGTTTTGATGCAGAGGCTTTTGGTGGTCTGAAACAAGTTGATAGAAGACAGCCTCTTTGATGTCGAGGAGTCTCTAAGAATCCCACTTCTGATACCATTTGTGAGACATGGGCCAAAATAGTACTTTCCAGACTAGGCAAATGGAATGCTAAGTGTGCTATATTATAGTTAAGATGTCACAAAAGTCTTTTGACACAAGAGTCACAATCCTGACTGTGTCACTGAAGGGCCCTTGTGAGCTGCGTGATTTTACCTTCTGGCGTACTATGCCATGAACTCTTTTCTTTCCGTCTCTCTCTAAATATTAGACCTCAGGCGTCTTTCAGGGGACCTTCTCTTGCGAACAGACATCAGAAAAGTACATTGTAAGCTTTATTATTAGGGAAAAATACTAATAAACAAGATCTCCCTTCACTGTTGTCTTTGGAGTTTTCATTTTCTTCTTTGTTTTTCTTTTAACTTGTGTTCTGCCCGGACTCATGAAGGGTTTTCCCCTCTCTTTCTGTACACAAGGTTGGCCATCTTATGACTAAAAACATCACATTTTAAAACTTTATCATTGATAACTTCAGACAGTCTTTCCATCCATGAAGCTTTTCTCATAATAGAACCTAAATAAACTTCAGACTCAGTAACAGTACTTGATCTGGGTAGTTAGGGTCCAAAAGTATGCCCTGATCCTTTTGCTCCCTTTCGCTGAAAAGCATGAGCCATCCTCAGTCACAAACTTAATTCCAGAAGTAGCATCACAATTAAACTATTGGTTGACAAAGAAGTCCCTTCAACTTCATTAGGTTTCTTGCCATTTACCTTTGGCTTCAGTTTAGATGTTCTCAACATTATGGACCTGATTTAGAGTTTAGCAGAGGTGTGACTCTGTCACAAATGTGACAGATATCCTGTCCGCTGCATTACAATTCAATTACAGCATATGGAAATTGTAAAATGGCGGACCTGTGTCCTCAGATCTTTATTACTATTGGTCTCCTCTTAAGGTATATGGAGAATCAGATTCTGCCATCATCCTGATGCATTAATACTTATTCCACAATATGGTCTGGTGACACTACTACCTTCTAAATGCAACCCATTTTCATCCCCTTCTGAACCCTATTCAGATCCTTTTGACATCACTAAGTTGTTGACACTCTTGGGAATAGTGCCACTTGCTTTACAAACATGAGCAAAGTGCCCCTTCTTGTTGCATTTACTATACAATTGTGAAGTAGCTGGATATTTTGTCATTACCCAAATGACTTAAGTTCCCACATTTAAAGACGTTTGTCTCCTTTGTGTTCCATGATTGCATTCTCTGTTTTAAATTAGGATGTGTACAATCACAACCCTCCTTACAAAGATTTCCTTCATATGCATTGGCACACAACTCCCCTGCAAACTCTATGGCCTGTAGTAAAGAAGGATTTTGAGGGGACAAAGGCCTCTCTTGAATTTTCCTATTATTAGTCTTTTCAAAAGGTTGATCTTAAATTAGCTCAAATTGAAATGACCCATAATAACAATTCAGTGGGGAGTGTCATTACATCCAAATGTGTGGATAAGGTGGAATGAACAAAGAGACTAAAACATAAACTGAGTTCCTAATGATTGTGTCTCTTCAACCCTTGACTGGCACTCAACTAATCATGTGTCCACTAAATTATGTTGTCATTTCAAATCCCTGATTTTAAGAAAAATACATGGGACATCACCAGTAAGAGAATAGTAATTTAATTCTTTAATAACACCCACTATTCACAGTACAAATGAACAATTGAGTACTGCTCCACATTGATTTGCCAAACATATTTGTAATTATGCTGTATTGTAATTCAGATGTTTATCTATAATCACAGCTTTGTGAAATGTGTATTCTTCCTGGTGATTAATTGAGCTGTAATTTTTGAATTTATTGATTAAGATCTTTTGGGTGACCTCGAAAAAACTTGGCGAGCCACAGATGAACCACTGTTTTTTCATATAGTTAACTTACTCAGGCTCAACTGGGTAGCCCAGTTATGGCAAATAACTTTTATCAGAATGGTGTGTTGAATATGAGCCTATGTCTGGAGAAATGGCAGAAGTCATGCATGTTTTTTTTTTTTGTTTTTTAAATGTACGTGATTTGCAGCTGCTCGGAGAATTCCCTCATAATATTCTGCAGTAAGAGGTCTTTATGAAGTTGGTATTAAGATGAGCAAACACAGGTACAAAACTCTTTAATAAATGAACTAAAATGTGCTTTTCCTGAGCAGCTTCAAAATTTTAGGATGTCTAAACGTCTGTTAAGGGTCAGTAAATAATTATAAAATGTCTCTTGGGTATTACAGGTGTTAGCTATTTGTCTGTTGTATTTGTTTAGCTGATCACTGCAGAGAAACTGAATGTTGATTTGCAGTAATGGACATCAATTAGCTGGTTTTGGTGTGATCTTAATTCCATGATTTGGGAAACAACCATTACAGCACAGCTGCTTCCCTGACTAGCCTTTACCATGCATGCGTTACAATGCATGCGTCATTACCACGAATAGCCTTTTAAAAAATTATCTTGTAATGGTATGCATGGTAAGGGCCATGCCTGGTAATGCTGGTGAAGGCTATAGGCATCATTACAGGAAACAGAAAGATCCTTCTGTTTCCTCAGATCGAGTTGTGCCGCGCCTAAGGAGTGAGGTAAGGGAGATTGGGAAGGGGGAGGACTGTTTTAGGGAGAGGGTGGGAGCTAGGTTTTAGGGCGGGGGACGGTTTTCGGGCTCAGGGTGGGGGGGCACAATCAGTTTAGTGCTATGTCCACGGGTGTGGGGTGGGTACTGTTTTAGGGAGGGGGTCGGGTGGGAGATTAGATTTTGGGGCAGGAGGACAGTTTTTGGGCTTAGGGCAGGGGGCAGCATCAGTTTAGTGCTATGTCTGTGGGGGTGAGGGTGGGTTGGGGTGGGATGGGTACTGTGTTAGGGAGGGGCAAAAGGGTGTGAGGTTGGGTTTCAGGGCTGGGGACGGTTTTCAGGCTTTGGGTGGGGGCACCATCAGTTTAGTGCTATGTCCGTGTGGGGCGGGGTGGGTACTGTTGTAGGGAGGGGGTTAAGGGGTCGGGGATTGGGTTTTAGGGTGGAGGGGCGGTTTTCGGGATTAGGGCGGGGGCCACCATCAGTTTACTGGGATTCTAAGCACAGCTTTGGGCACCGGCTCTCATTCTTTTACAAATTAAATGCTGGGTGTGTCGTGTGGCTCAGGCCACATATATGATGCTGTGTTACTGACAGGATGAAAACTACCTAAAGTTGAACTCTTCAAAGATAAAATGTGCTTCTCATCAACACAAGTGCTCAGGATTTGTCATGTTAAGCCCCCTCCCCAAGTATCTGATTCGAGAGATACTCATAATTCTGATGGGGTGGGGGAGTTTCTGAAGTTCCCGAGTAATGAGTAATTACCAGGGTATGGTAATTCCAGGTCCAACTTCCCTGCAGTTTCTCGCTGTGCCTCTGATTCTCATCTGGAGATTGCAACTGCTTTGAGCAGCCGAAGTTCCCAGGTGAAACTCTCCAGGGCCCAAGCAATTACCACGGATCTTGTAATTCCGATGGTGTGCTAAACTGTTGATGTTGTCTCCATTGGAATTAAAAGGGATCTTGTACGTGAGGAAATCTCATTACTTTGTTTTCAGACGTTCATCACATGGCATATATGAACCGAAAAAGGGTTTTGTATAAAAGAATACAGACATGGGGTTTACATTACACAGGAATAAAATATTGCTCCTTCACAAAAATGCATACAAATGCCTCATTGTAATGCTGCATTACAATTGGTTTCTAGTCACAAACAAACTACCGTTTTAAGCAATTCATTACCTTTAAACCACTGGTTCAAAATACTAGTCTTTGTTATTAATGCTGTTTGTGGATTTCATTTTTTCACAATCAGATGCTTCGACATGTAAGTACATCATTACAACCTTATGGTTAAATTACGATCCCTGACTAAACAGATGTTGGAATTCTTAATGTCAGTGATAATTATCACGCCCTCACAGGTCAAACCAGCCGAAATTTATTACAGAATAAGACTGGCGAAATAGTAAAAACTTGCAGAGTTCAGTGTTAAATACCCATTCTGCATCATATACCTCGTTTCCAAGTTTAAAACACGTAATAAGAGGTATTTTACAAGAACCCCGTAAATACCTCACCCTAAGGTTATACTATTTAAAAGGTGTGGTAACTGCATCATCGGATTCCAACACCGCTTGTAATGAGGGCCTTGGGCTCTGTGGTGTGTGGCAAATGATGAACTCAAGGGCTGTGTGCAGAATATAATTAGCAAAAATATTGTCTGACAGAAATGTCATTTCCCAAAAAGCGTTTACAAAGCATCTCCCATTAGGAGTGAGTTTGCAATTTCTAACTCCAGTAGGGTGATATTTTTGGAAACGAAGTCTATATTTCTGTCAGACTATATTTCGATTGCAATATTCTAGTACATGCCATCTTGGCTACAGCATGATTCAATGCAAATGTTTCTCTTCTTATCCGAGAAATTCGAAAATATCAAGAAGCAGACAGCAAGCTGTTCATTTTACCACACACGTTTATCAGTGCAAAGTGTAGCTGGAGATGGGAGGGAAACATTCTCTCTCACCTGTGAGCAGTTTGGAACTTCCTTTAGTGTGTCCCCTGCTAAGGAGCACTGCTGCCCTCCCCCTTGCTAGAGGCTCACACCACTACTGGCTCGCTCAAGTCGCTACTTTGAATATCCTATCTCGTGTGAAGTCTGAATCTGACCATGAACTGGATCTTTGTTTGGTGTGCAAGACACCTGTAAGGTGCACTGTTTCATACAATGCGCAACGCGTGCTAAGTTTCTGCATAAAAACTCTTGTGAAAGTTTTGATACGAGAGACTCCCATTGTCTTTCAGTTACGACAGGCAATTCCCATGGGGAAAATGATGAGTGAATGGAAGACGAAGGCAACATTCACAGTCCAGGAATATCATTTGCAGATTAATGTGTGCTTTGCATTTGTTAGTAATGTATATCTAGAAGCCAACACACACATCTGAAGTGCCAAAGGGGATCTGCAAATGCCTACCTGCTCCAAGGACTGGCAAAATTCCCAAGAGACCATTACACTGATTCCCATTAAATAGTAACCTAGATGCTTAGTCATTTCCTTGAAACAAGAACTAGAGAACAGGCACAAGAAGAACAATATCTGTGTTGTGAACTGCATAGAAAATATTCAGAGAATGGTCTCCGCACAAAGCACTTGTTGCACGCCACATTCAAGCGCATCATTAAGACTAATGAGTGTTGCAGTAAAAGGTATGCATTCATTACTAACCTGGTGCTTTATAAAGTTCATACTATGAATGGCTCATAGGGTGCTGATAATGTTGTCAACCTCCGCCTTTTTCTGCTCACCTAAAAGCATTTTGTTATGCTATGTGTTTTTTTTTGTATACCGTTTACCAATTCCTTGCCCTCTTGGTTCGTGGGGCAGGCTTGTTTCTATAATTGTGCATTGACCTAATGGAGGGTCTTCTTAGATGGTGGCATATTCAAGGTCATCCGGCCAGATAAAGGGCCTGATTTAGAGCACGCAGTTTGATGGATGAAAGCCCTTCCTCTTACCCCCATCTCCGCTGCACTATTCTTATTCGGTCGATGGTGGTATACTGTAGACACCACAGAGAGAGCAATGAAAAGTCAACAAAATACTCTATACACCATATTTAGAGTTTAATTTACCTCGATGGAAACATGGCTGTTCATCCTCCACACCAGTGTTGGAGGGAAAGAGAATAAATAACCAAGCACTGCCCACAACAACCACAACACCTAGTCAATCAACATGTCACAGCTTCTTTAAACTCTCGAACTCCATCTGGAGTAGTGCAGGAACAACAACACAATACACAACAAAATAGAAGGTAATAACTTTTTAAACTATTTTAATTCTCTGTTACCTACCAATGTCAGTAAATTTAAGGTTATGTGCACCAAATCATATCTAACAGCAAATTACCCTGTCTCCCTGCCTGTCCACATGCCTCACACTATATATATCCATATAATATAATCATCTGACACAATTTTACCGCCCTCCCCAAATCAGTACATGAATGCCACTTTTTTTAAATGTGCATGCTCAGGCAAGCATTCACTGCTAACACACTATTACTAAACTGTTTTATTTAAAAATATATATGTATACTTGTAATAGCTGAAGTGGTTAGAGTTACTAACACAACTATTATGACGCTACCCTTGATCCATGTTTACGCATTAACCTCACACTTCACAATTATATGATTCATTCTTCTATCCCAAGTAGATAGTATCATGACCCACTCACAGCGATGTTACATCTTTAAATCTTGAACGTGATATGAGTCAAGACATACACTAAAATGGCAGATATTATACTCATATACACAATGTAGGTATAGGCATACCTTTTGTATTGCATGTCCTCTATGTCAACCACAACATCTGAAGGTAGTCCTTCATTTTAACCCCAAAATAATAAAGTATATTTTTGTCACACCAACACTTCAACTGTCACTCCACAACACAACTCCAATGGCCAGAAGTATGAAAAAATCAGTTTGTGATTTCCTAATTGGAAATGTTTGCAGTTCACAATTAGGAAATCACAAACACCCATGTACCAATGTGTGTTTGACACATTGTGTAAGTCTCATTGGATTGCAAATAGACTTATCTCATTAATATTCATAATGTAGGTCTCACTTAATGACCCATTGTGAATCTCAAGATTCACAGGGATGGGGGCTTGCTGGGCCACCAACCCTGTTTGTGATTGCTTTTTCACTAAAGCTATTTTTTTATATGCAGCTGTTAGACCTAGTATTCTTGGCGTGGTTTCCACAAACCTTTTGCCTCTACTTCCCAGGTTGTTGCTGTGTGCTGGACTCTGTTTTTGCTGTTTTTGTTACTCTGGCCACTTTTCCACTGATGACCAGTGGCAAGTGGTCCCTATGTGAAATTGTATGGGTAATTGACTTTTCCTTGATTGGCATATTCGGGTTACTAGTAAGTCCCTAGTAAAGTGCTCTAGAGGTGCCCAGGGCCTGTAATTCAAATGCTAATAGTAGACCTGCAGCACTTATTGTGCCACCCATGAGTAGCCCTGTAAACATGGATCAGACCTGCCACTGCATTGTCTGTGTGTGCAGTTTTAAACTTCCAATCCAACTTGGCAAGTGTACCCACTTGCCAGGCTCAAACCTTCCCACTTTATACATGTAAGGTACCACTAAGGTAGGCCCTAGGTAGCCCCATGGGCAGGGTGCAGTGTATGTTAAAGGTAGGATATGTAGTGATGTGTTTTTACATGTCCTAACATTGAAATATTGGCAAATTCGGTTTTCACTGTTGCAAGGCCTATCGCTATCATAGGTTCACATGGGGACTGCCTGTAAATATATTTTAAGTGCAGTTTCCCTTTGAGAGCAGATAGAAATATGGAGTTTGGTATGTTCTTGCTTAAACCATTCTGTGACTCTGCCTGTTTGTAGATTCCCTGTCTGGGTCAGACTGACAGCTGGGCTGTTTGTGAATCTCCTCTAGACAGTGACACAAAGGGTGCTGGTGTGTAGCCTGCATATCCTGATGAGCCATCTGGGCTAGAGTGGGAGGAGGAGTGGTCACTTACAACTGAAAGGGCTGTGCCAGCCTCACACAATGCAGTCTCTAATCCCCTGGTGTGTGTCTGGGCCTGCACTGGGCAAGGCTGGCTCCCGTAAACAACAGAGGCTTTTCTTTGAAGTTGGGCAACTTCAAAAGCAGAAAAGGGTGTAAGTAGTGGACCCAAAACCCCAAACTTTACAGCTTTGTTGGGCTATCCTGCAGTTGCTGCTTCTGCCTGAGGAAGGGGACATAGACTGGACTTTATGGTATATTCCTGCTTGTGAGGTATCTCCAAGGACTTGGACTGAGCTTGCCCCCTTTTCCGAACTCTCAGGGCCATCAAAGACTTCCTCTGCTAGCACCTGGACTTGCTGCTGAGACTCCTTCCCTTCCAAGTGGTACCTAATCCAGTCCCTGGGCCCTTGAAAGGAGAAGATAGTGGAAAAACCAAGTGCACCGACTTCGGATGACCCCGCACTGATGCACTGCCGGATTCTGCGATGCCGCCTGCAACTGAAGCCGTTGTCCTCACTGGAGTGCGACGACCCTGATGCCTCTTTGTGACGCCTCTGCTCCGCAGCACCGGATCCAACACCGCATCGGATCCAGCGACTCAGCGATCCCCGACTCCGTGCACCGTGCATTGGATTGTTGGGGACGACTCCGTCATGACGCCGTGATATCACCAATTTGAATCATTTGTGTTTCTATGCGCAATATTGAAGTTTAATCTTTTAAAAATTCATAACTTTGCTTGTGTATGTTGGATTTTTGTTGTTTTGGTCTTGTTTTGTTCAGAAAATATATTGCCTATTAATCTGACCTGGTGTTGAGTCATTTTGCAGTGTTTTCACTGTGTTACTGTGTGTTGGTACAAATACTTTACACATTGTCTCTGAGTTAAGGATTTCTGCTCGTGCCAAGCTACCAAGGGGGTGAGCACGGGTTAAATGGCTGTGTCTCTCCTTTGCCCTGACTAGAGTGAGGGTCCTTGCTTGGACAGGGGGCAACCTGACTGCCAACCAAAGACTCCATTTCTAACAGTATCCCGTTTTCCTTCTTAAAGGAAAACAAGATGTTTTTTAAAAAAAAAAAAAACAGAAAAGATTTATTTTTAATTTTTTAAGCTTTTAGAAAAATGTTTTCACCCACATTCACATAGGGGAAAGGGTCCCTTGGGGACGCCTTCACATTTGCGAATGGGCTACCATCTCCTTCAAGGAGTTGGTAAAATGTGAATGTTTTGCAACTGCATTTTGGTCGCAAAATGTTCACACACAGCAGTGTGATTCGGTATTAGGAAGGGACTCCCTGAATATCCCTCTTCTTAATACCCACTTGCAAACCCTATTTGCGATACGGTAATAGGTTACTAAATTGCTAGTAGGGTCTTCGTACTTACAAAATTGCTTCATAGTGGTCGCAAATGGCCCATTACTGCGAATCGGACCATTTGTGACCGCTAATAAGTTTTGTCCATCTAGCCCCAAGTTCCTTTGACAGACATGGGCAGATGAATGCATTACTTCCTTCATGTTGCAATACATAGGAAATCACAAGACCAGAAAATGGATAAAATAGTCAACATATTGAAATGTACAATTGCATATGGTAAGCATTATAACCTTTTAAATAACAACTGACACAAAATGTTCCAGATCAACTTTTTATGTGCTATAAAAAGGAACATAAAAAATCCTGATCCTCTGGGTCATTAAATGTAGTTGAACAAAAATGGATAAAAATCAAAGCCCTTGGATTGGGCAGACAAATAGTGCCCTATAGAAGTCTGTGAAATTCCTACAAACCTTGTGCCTTGTACCATGTGTCAAATCTTTGTAGCAATGTCGTTTTCACAGTGGTTCTCCATGCTACTTTCTGGGATGGGGTTGGGATTCAACATTTGTTAGGGGAGACAGGGCCTGGAGTTCATGAGGAGGAGTGTTTATGGGCATTGAGAGGTATCTGTGTATGGGAGTGTATTGGAGTAGGAGGTGATTTAGAGGCAGGTGAAATAGAATATGGAGATGGAGAAATGTGGTCAAAAGGGAAAATTGTGGTGGGCTAAGGAATGGGATCAGGTGTTGGGATGATGCCAGGTAGTGAAATGGTGCCAGACATTTGTTATATGGGAATAGCTGCAGAAGTAGGAATAAAGCTGGCGAGCCAGAAGCACTGGTATCAGAAGAGCCACTAGCAGAGAAAGGCAGGGCAGAGCACATGTCATCCAGGAAGTCAATGGCTTAGGCCTATTGCTAATTGCACCCCTGGATGGCATGCAACAATGCTGTCTGCCCCATAGAGAGGTTTGTAAGATGCTCCAGTGCCTCCTCTGACACCAGTGTTTATGAGATGGAAGCAGTGAGGAGAAGTGCCTGGGCAAAGAACCCTAGTACATTTATAAACTAGGTGTTGGCTTGGTACCAGGGGACAGGAGTGAGGATAGTGCTGGTTATAGTCGTGTTGGAGGCTACTAGAGCAGATGTATTGGCCAGTGATGTTTCAGTTACCACCATGAGGGGCTGGCCAGAGCCTGAGGCCTCAGAATCAGATGGGGAAGATGCCTCCTGGTCAACCCCCTCACTCTGGGTGCTCTGGTGTTGGTGACCCTACATCCACTCTCAGGAACCTCCTGATGGTCCCCTATAGCATGCAAGCATTCCATCCATTACTTTTTTGTATACTTCAATGTGGCTCAGAAAGTATACCAAGCATCTTCCTTGCCTGCGGGAGCGGAAGCTGAAAGCAGAGTGAATTTACAGCATGTAAACACATCAAATAGGTCCACAATTTATACATTAAAGGATAATATTCTAAAGATATAGAAAGGTCACCCAGTGTGACATCACAAAGGGTATGATTTAGAATTTTACGAACCAAATATCACAAACATCAAGCATATCACGTCTGCCTTATTGCAAGTGCATTATATCCTGTGACACGTCAAATGTAAAATCAGCCACATATTGTTACCTTGAATTTTTGAAATGTTGGTCACAGCAATGTTCCCTAGATGGTATAGACTCCTAGCCCATGCTTAGCATTTACATTTGTAAGTATTTGTTATCACACTCAGTGTACCATATTGACCTAAGCTCAACACGCAACCTGAGTACATGTGAAACCTTAGCCCAACTTTGTGGCATACAATTGCCCAGGACATTGAGGGCCATTGCAAACATCCCTCTCAATTAAGGGCTAAGGGATACTATTCATTTCACAGAGTAATTCTGGCAGCACAGTAGTGCAAGCATATATTTTTGTTAGAGATCTGAGCATGACAAACATTTTTACAACGCCACAGGAGTGTGAGCCTCCTGAACCACTTGACAAATGGCCTGGTTTCAAGTTTCATATATAGTGTTCTCCTATCAGTAATGTTAATCTGCAGTGCTGGAAGTGCATAATAGCCTATGTTATTTGTAATACAACAGATGGGGTACTCATTATGTTTGTTATACAGAGACACACATCCTCAAACATATAGCAGACTACTTTCATTTTTTTGTCATATTTGTTAGCCTACATATACATATGTTAGTACAATTTAGTACAGCATTGCTACCATTGAGAGGTAAACCGATGTGGCGACGTATAGGGCCTGATTTACTGGTTCTTGCTTGGGTTGCTCAGTGACTAATGTGAAGATTTACCATCCGCTGAATTAAACATTTATTGTATCCTATGGCACTTTTATTAGGAGCAATAGGCCACCAGTCAAGTTTGTGACATACTAACTATTTCATCCTTCAAACTTTAAAGAGGGGTTATAAGAAGCACACGTATTTTTTAAGTGTTTAAAATTACCCCCTTGTCGCTGCTCCAGGCCTTCAGCTCCCCAACCAAAGTCAGGGTAGGCCACTGTCAGAATGTACCATATTGTGGGGATCAGTGACCACTGCACCTGCTTTTTCTGCTGGGAGGACCTAACCAGCTGGTTGACGCAAAGAGAAGTTACCCCATCACATTGCGATGGATAGCATGTCCACCTTATTACAAGTGCATTATATACCATGGGACATTTTAATTAGGTGAGGAAATCTGTCACATTGTGCTTAACTCAAACTCAGGGCCTTTGTATTTTAAAGAGAGGGTACTCCATCCAAACCATGATGGGGTGCCCCATCCACAAACCTGAGTGTATAATTGCTGCCTTTAGTGTTGAGTGCACATTGAGCTTTCCAACTGCAGCGTATTCTTCGGGTTGGAAAGTTTCTTTCCACATCCAGGACCCCCCTTGACGCAAATGGTGTCATTTCCTAAAACACTATTGCCATTGCTACACATTTCAATGAAAACTTGGCATGCTTTGTGGCACCATAGACTTGCCTCTGTTTGTCTCTTAGATAGTTGTTGTCCTAGTCGACCACACAGCTTCCTCATTCCAAAGGGATGACCTACATGCCGTGGCCATAGTACAACAGGGTACATTTCTGGCAACATAACTTGGCAGAGAAAGTATTCTGGGCCTGATCTTTTGTTTTATTGCTGTTTTTGAATCAGTAATTATTAGGTAGCACATTACATCATGAATCCTGATGTACTACTGTTCAACACATTCTAAAATATGCCCGAGTAGTCTTTCAGGAAGATCTATAGTACAAAACAAATTCTGCTGATTTTTAGTCAGGCATTTGCTGTTACTATGGAAACATGGCCTTTGCTCAAGGTGCTGTCATTTCAATGTTACAAGAAAAACCAAAATTGAAAGAAAGTGACCAAGATCAAAATTTAGATATACAGAGTACTGCGAAAATATTGGGTTGCTGAATTTTGTGTGTATATCGCAAATTGGGACGTCATTCGGTTTGCAACACTTTAAATAAAGCAGATGTATTTTTGAAACATTACAATCACTCCCATTGGTCACTCACAATAATATTTATTACAAATTATATTTAAAGTTGAGTAAAATACAACTATGTAGCTTACCTGACTCTCTGCTGGACCATATAGGTGTTTGTAGTTGATCAGGGCCCTCACTGCAAGGATGTCTGACTCTTCTAGAGTGAGTTTGGGGACCCTTACCACTTATACTTATAGCCATGATGGATCCCAGCAGAAATTAATGGGTAGCAATAGAGATGGGCAGCTTCTACAGATGATGGTTGGAGACAAACTACCTCATGGACAATGGATTCTGACAATCATTAACAGTTTAACTAATGTGGTGCCGCAGATGCCATAAATGCTAAGTACTGTGTTCCCTTACTAGTCCATCATCCATGACAGATACATCGGCCATCTACCATGTTTGGCCCGCCATTAAAATTAAAATTCATCAGTCACAACTGGGGTTGCCTGACAGTATGGTAGATCACTAGTATGTCATTGAAGGAAAGATTATCTGCAATGTTGCTTCCGTCAATAACAACTAGAAAGTCTCCATTACAATCAAAAGATTTACACTGACCTCTGCCTAATATCTTGCATCTACGATAGAGTCTCAAAAAATAAAGGAAAAACAAAAAAAGACTTAAAATGAATGTATATGTAACTCAATACATTTTATCTTTAACTAAATATGTATTTAATTGATGTTTTTAATAAAGTTTATTAAAAGTACAATTCTAAGGTTTGAATAATAATTTTAATATATGAATGTAGGTGAGTTGGAAGATAATTTAAGTGGCATATATTTATGTTTGTGACATATTTTTTCTTGTACCATGCAACAAATGTCATAAATACCATTCACATTGTTGGCATGTTATTTGTGTGTCTGTTTACATAGTGGCAACATTAAAACTAATTGAAATGTGTCCATTAAACACATTTCTTCCTAATACATTTGCATTTTGTACTCATATTTTGCAGAGATTTCCATTATGTATCCCTGGCAAGACAGGGAAGGCTATGTCAGCGTAATGAACGTGTGTACAAGCCACCTCCTGTTCTAGAGATCATGCTGTAAAGAAACATCCTTACGAAGTAGAGATTGAAGCATGGTATCATAAAGGCTTTTGCAGAACAATTTAAATCAGAACTTTTGCAGACATCAGAATTTAGACATTCATCCCTCCCATTGTGAAGATTATGGTACTATTACTTTTCCATGCAAGTGGTTCTTTCCAGTACACAATTAGTGACTCCAATGGCAAGTCTCAGCCACATTTTTCATCTGTCCCCGACCTGGTCCTGGATGTTACGCTCAGACACATCAATTGCTACATCTAATTTCCAAAAGATAATTCTACCCAGAGCAATATCATGGTTGGGTTGTATTGAATGGGAGGCATACCACATGTGGCATTGATGGAACCCAAATTGCATAGGTACCATCTCATGATCAGAGCAGGTTCACCTCAATAGGAAGCATTTCCACTCCATCAATGTACAAGGGATTTGCATTGCAGACCTCTACATCACCAGTGTGTGTGTGTGTGTGGGTGTGTGTATGTGTGGGCGTGCGTGTGTGTGTGTGTGTGTGTGTGGCAAGATTTCCTGGTTCCACCTATGATGCATTAGTGCTATGCAACAGCTGCATACTGCAGCAAATTGCAAGCCTTGAAGACAGGAGGGTCTGGCTTGTTGGTAAGTTTCAACCATTATGATTATGTGAAGTATTATGTTACTTTGTGCCCATCAAACATCAGTTCACTTATGGTTGTGATTATATATTTCAGGTGACACACAGTAGCCAAGCTGTGCCTGTACCTGGCCTTTAACACCTCTGTGGAACCTGATAACACCAGAGGAAATCCTCTTCAATGAGCCATATGTAAACAAGTGGTCTTGTGGAGTGGGTTTTTGGGCCCCTGAAGGTCTGATTTCAGTGCTTTAACAAGACCGAAGGGACCTCCTCTGCAAGGCCTGCATGATCGTTGTGTTATGATGTATGTTCACAACACTGCCCTGTGGAAATACATGCCATTCATCTCTGATGGTGATTACCAATGGCAACCCCAGGGGGAAGTTGGTGACATGCGTCAGCAAGTTTACACCGATGAGGTTAAGAAAGTGTCTGTTTGGCTTCCCTTAGGACATATCACCAATTAAGATTTAACCTAGTAATCCACACATTGAGTGTAATATTGTGTGAGAATGTTAAATGTTGAATGTTGTAGTTTCATAATCAGAAATATAATGTAGCTCATGCATGTTGAGAAACTATGTTTAGCAGCAGTAGATGTTGGCTTATAAACATGTTTTTTAAATGACACAATTGAAAATTAGACACAAACTTAATTATATGCTTTCTAAATCCTTCCTAGGTTGCGTCATCTTGTCATCTGCTGGGGCACTAGCACATCATTTGTGGATACTTTCTAGCGCTGCACAGATATTAGGTAATGGAGATCTGTAGTGCAAAATGCTTGAACATTGGTGAAATGGTTATGAAACAAATAGCAATGTACTTCCTCTCATTCACGGAGTGATGCCAATGTACGAGTGCAAACAAAGGGAGTTGACATATGTGGTGTGTTTGTGTCAAAGCCTAGAACTTAGACTTGAGGTTATAAGCAGTACCTGATTTGTGGAAATGTGCGATGGTTTATGACTGCATGTCAACATCATGTCTGGGGAAAACATTAGGACAGCCTAATGTGTGGTCAAAGGCTTACGAATACTGTATTAGAGGGTTAGCTGTTACTGTTACTGATACGTAACACTGAGTTCATTTCTTCACAACAGGAAGATTTATTGTATTACTAGTCTTGGAACAGTGATATTTCATTTTTCATTACGTGTCATGCAACTTTTTCTATTTAGGTCTGTACTTTCAAAAGTTGTATCTTCTCTGCATGGACATAATTAGACAAGTGTTTGTACACATTATTGACATGTCCTTCTTCCTTGCAGGGCTTTTGGATGTCTAACACTTTTAAATTACATTTTTATTTTGTCAAACCAAAATTTATGTTGTTTTACATACTGTTATTTGTTTAAGAATATTTGTTTTTTTACCATGAATTGTGTTTTATGTTTGCATAGAACATTAGTATCATATATAGTAACTTTGATGTGAGGTATGTATTGTTTGTAAAAATATATTGATTTTTTTACCGAAAAAAATATGAAAAGGTCATTAAACACAATGGAAGAAAACCAAAGGGGGTTCCCTGATTGGATGAGCGTGGCTCGTGCAGGGAAAACTACTATAGAGAGTATCTAAATGACGAGCTACAACAATTTACCTGTAGGATGGATAATCCTCAGGTGTGGTATCACTATAGATAACGATAATCGTAGTGTTGTATGTCGTGAACAAACAAGGACATATGGAAAGACAATACGGCTGAACATTAAATAAAGAATAGATGTATTCTATCCACACAAAATAATTTTATTCAAAGAATTTACAAAATGTTAAAACACATAAAGTCAGTTACAAAGAAAACAATCAACAATATACCTAACTCAGACATACCACAATCATACCAGAGTAAGGATAGCCTAAAGAATAAAACAAACAAGGTTACAAAAAGAAGGACTCAAATGGTCCTGATATAAAGGAGTGGTACAATAACAATATTGAACCAAATACAACAATCAATTACCTATCAATGAAAAAAGAGGAAGAAATCCAAATCTAACAAAGTTAAAATAACAATCTACTGACAGGATCTATGATAGAAAAAAGACGAATTACAATGATGAAGTTATTCGATCAATGGAGTACAGTAGGAACAGAGGGCCTACGCGCGTTTTGGTGTTCCTCTATTATAGAGGTCACCTTCATCAGGGCCGTTCCAAATATTACAGTCTAGTATTGGATATATGTGGAAAATATAGACGGGGTATCTAATGAAGGGAAATATATACATATAATGTTTGTGCTCCAGAAATGTTCAATTCTAGTTTTTATATAACAAACAGAAGATTTATTTATCTAGATAATATGTATGGACCAGTATTTGGTCCATACTTTGTCATGCGATACACTAGTTTTAGGCAAATCGTGTGAGAGTGAATTGATTCTCCAATGCAAATAGTGTAGTGGGAATAGGTCTTAGCAAGCAGCAATTAAGATGTTAGAGGGATCTGGAATAAGAGGAGAAAGGTTAGCCTGGTGTAAAAGTGAAAGATCTGATATATAAAGAACTAATGTATAGGGGTTCTATGCTCGATATTGAATTTCTGCTGCTGTTCCCAAATTAGAGCCAGGTACATCCAGGTGAGTGGTGAGATTAGGTACAATAAAATCGTACTCATTGTTATTTTTTGTGTGGTACCTGTTATATCAGCCTGATGTAGGGGCTGATATAGAGTTCTTCCATTTTCCAAGGAAATACATCAAAGTGGCCTTGGTTGTCAATGAGGATAAAACATTCTAGTAGAAAAAGAGAACTCTAATCAATATGGGCAATCCAGTGAGCAGGATGTCAATACAGACATATAGCTTAGAATAGAGGTAAATTAGACACTAGCCAGCATGGGAGGAATTCCTTATACTTGTGGGCTGAAAGTCACCTGTAGTACAGCTGAGCAGGGCAAACAAGCAGGTTTCAGTTTAAGGTTTTTGAAGTGCCTCCGTGCTAATGCTAGGCCTGATGAGGATTCCAAGGCATATACTTCGATAGAGAGGCTGAATAAAATGAAAGGAAACAAAAATAAATGGTTCTAACAATACGACCCATTCTGTAACAAGGAAAATCTGTTAATATGGAAAATTATTGATTGGGTTCATAGATAGAGCAGATATGTCTAATACGCTTACCTGTGGACAGAGCGACTTGGCGTGTAGTAATTAGTAGCATCGCCCGACAACATCTCTAAATTTTGTGTTCACGCTGATTAGTTGACTTCTGGAAAGAACTAGACCGGGCGTGAATAAAATAGAATAAGGGTCCAAGGCGGCCGCCATGTTGGACTAACTAAAGTTGAAGAACTTAGGGCCAGATGTAGGTAGGTAGAAAATTTTGACTTGCAATTTGTGAGTCCGTGCGACCCGCAAATTGCAAGTCGCAATTTGGTATGCAAAAAGGTGTCTCAGACACCTTCTGCAACTCGCAATGGCGTAGCAAAGACCCACCTCATTAATATTAATGAGGTGGGTCGCAGTTTGCGACCCCATTGCGAGTATGGGCACTCACGGGAATGGTGGCCTGCTGGAGACAGCAGACCACCATGTCCGTGACTGCTTTTTAATAAAGCAGTTTTTTTTTTTCTGTCTGCAGCCCGTTTTCCTTAAAGGAAAACGAGGTGCACTTAGAAAAAAAAACGAAACCTTTTCTTTCGGTATTTTTCAGAGCAGGCAGTGGTCCATAGGACCACTACCTGCTCTGAAAATTATTTTTGTTTCCATTCACAAAGGGGAAGGGGTCCCATGGGGACCCCTTCCCGTTTGCGACTGGGTTCCCATCCACTTCAAGTGGATGGTAACTGCGATTTCATTTGCAACCGCTTTCGCGGTCACAAATGAAATTGAATAGCATTGCGAGTCGCAAATAGGAAGGGAACACCCCTTCCTATTTGCGAGTCGGAAATGCATTTTGCGAGTCGGATTCGACTCGCAAAATGCATTTCTGCATTGCAGAGAGGCTTTTGCGTGCCACAAACGGCGTTTTTCGCTGTTTGCGAGGCGCAAACCCTTTGCTACATCTGGCCCATTGATAGAAAAAGGGGACAGCAGGCACAATAGTTGCCGAAAAAGCCTAACATAGGCCAACAATTATATATTGGAGGCATGGAGGCTATGTTTTACGTCCTGCAGTTATGGCACTGCATCTAGTGATTACAATCTAGATACCTTCAAGCGTTCATCGACACAAGGGCAATGATGAAGAGGGGCCTAATGTTTGCCATATTGGTGGAAACAGAGCTACAAATACATTCTTGAATTGAGGAATTTTGCCATATAACGAGAACTGAAACAACAAGTGATAGTTGCAATCAATCTATTTTTATTTTTATTTTATACCTCGACTCTAAGAGATAAATCTTGGGAAGTATTAGTAAATAATTCAAAGATGGGACATCTGTACAAGCTGTTACTCAGATGTCCTCATAGTGTAATCGCAAAGGGGGAAGGAATATCCAAAGGTAGTAATACAAAAAGGAGATATTGTTTGGAACAGAGCATAGCTGTCAAAAAGAAAAGAAATAAGGAGAGAGACCAATTATGTAATGGCATTTTTCCAGGGGGTGTATTCGTTCAGCCCTTTTTCACAGCTATCCAGAACAAAAATCCAATAAACTTCCCGTTTCTTCCGGATTCTATTGTCCTCCGTGGGTCCTGATTTCTTGATTTTTTCCAAAATAGTCCATGTTAGATCGTCAACTTTACGTCCATGCTGTTTCCAGTGTTGGACTAGTGGGGCACCCTCTTTGTCATTAGGTATGTTGGACACGTGTTCAAGAATTCTTACTTTAACTTCTCTCCCTGTTTCATCAACAAATAGTAGAGGACAAGGGCAACAGATTAAGTAGACACAATAAACTGTTCTGCAATTAGTCATGTCAGTAAGTTTATAGTTTCTTTGTTTCCATTGAAAAAAGTCACCTACTATCGCTCTAGGGCATACCTTACAGTTACCACATTTGTGGTTACCCTTGATTGGTTGATTTCCACAGATGGATTTCTGGCAGAAATCTTCATTTTTCGGTAAAGAAGTTCTGACTAGTTTGTTAGAGATATTTTGGTTTTTCCTAAAGGCCAGAAGCGGGCGTTCCAATGGTACCTGGTTGGGATTGCTATTAAGGATGTTCTAGTTAGAAAGAATGATCTTTCTAATTTTTTCATTTAGATTGGAATGTTGAACTACACAGACCATCTGAGATTTAGGGTCTTTATTCTGTTTCTCTAACATGCTGCTCCTGTTGTAGTACTTAGCTCTTTTATAAGAATCTCTGATAAGTCTTCTAGTGTACCCTCGCAAAATTAATTTTTGCTGCAGGATGTCCGCATGATATTCAAAATCTCGCAGACTAGAACAATTTCTACGAATACGTAGAAACTGACTAGAGGTTCTCCGTTGTTTCTGACTGGTAGGATGAAAGCTATCAAAATAGAGTATGGTATTTTTGGCTGTAGGTTTAGTAAACAGAAACATCTCGAGTTGGAGATTGTTATGGCCAATCCAGATGTCTAAAAACTCTACCTTTTCTCGGTTGGTATGGATAGTGAATTTTATATTAGGATCACAAACATTGATCCACTGACTAAATTGTATAAGGTGTTCTTCTTGGCCTGTCCAGATGAAGGAGATGTCATCTATAAAACGTGACCAAAAATGAATATTTTCAAAAAAAGGCACCACCTCATTATAGATGTGAATTTCCTCAAAGGAGCCCACATAGATGTTAGCTACACGGGGGCACAGGCTGCCCCCATGCTGACTCCTTTCTTTTGTTGGTACAGCTGTCCGATCAAATTCAAAAAAGTTCTCTCGAAGAACAATATCTAAGCACTGTAAGATAAAGGCAGAATGTTCTGTCATGCCTTCCTTTTCAAATAGACGCAACCGAGTGCCAGGCTTCTCTCTGTGGGATGTTCGTATATAGGGCTTCAATGTCCATCGTAACTAGGATCTGAGTAGCCGGATTGAATGGAGTACCTTCCAGTTTGGTAATAATGTGGCCTGTGTCTCGGATATATGCAGGGAGTTTTGCCACTCTGGGATTCAAAAATTTCTCTACATATTTGGACAGAGGTTCTGTCAATGACCCTACGGTGGAAACTATGGGTCGCAATGGAGGATCTACTTTGTTTTTATGTATTTTGGGTACTCCATAGAAGACTGGGGTCCTAATTTTCTGAGGGTTCAAATATTGGAACTCTTGTTGGCAAATGAGTCCCTTACTTAGGGCCTCATTGCTTATTTGTGTTATCTCTTTTTTCACTCGATCCTGCCACCTATTCTTAGCTTTTTGGTAGTAGTGGGGTTCATTAAGCATAGTCTGGATTTTCAATTTGTATATTTCTGTGTCTAACAACATTATACAGCCTCCTTTATCGCAGGGTTTGACTGTTGTATGCTTGTCTTTTTGTAACTTTTGAAGGGCCTGCTGTTTACATTTGCTTCAATTATAATGAGGTTTCGGAATAAATTTCAACAGGGTTTTAGTCTTTTTTAGTACAACATTTTCAAAGATTTTGATTTCAGGACCTACCATATCTAAATGGGGCGTGAAAGTGGAAACTGGTTTTAGACCTGATAGATTGATTTCTCTACTGTCAATTCTGTCTTCAAAGAATCTTTTGAGTCTGATCCTCCGAAAGAAAGCGTGGAGGTCAGTTAGGAGGTCAAACCGGTTAATAACAGTACTGGGAATAAATGACAGCCCTTTCTTAAGTAGGGATTCAGTATCTATGTCAATAGGGGAGGACCTAAGGTTGAAAACTGGTACTGCTTTTAGTCCCTCCCATATTGTTGTCTCCGTGTTTGTAGAGTATGCGGTGGATTGTCCACATTCTGGAATCTCCCTCTGTGTTAGTTCCTGAATCTCGCTCTGGGTCTTCCTCCCCTGGATAAAAAAGGGTTGGAAAGGCTGGGGCCTTCATAAGGGCCTGACCTACTGCCATATTGATCGAACTGATTGGAGTTGCCTTGTCCTTCAGACTCGGAGGTGTCAGAAAAAGTGACAATCTTTTTATTAGTCCAGACCTTTGACCTTTGTGGCCACTGGATCACTCCCCACGCGTACAGCGACACCAAGCTGTACCCGTGTCCTCCCCTCCCTGCCCTCGCTGCCCACTGCTGCCCATCCCTGGTGTCTAGTGGTAAGTGCCTTCTTGCAATCGCTGTTATTCTGTGTTTTCCTTGTCTTGGCTGTCATTTCCGTGTTTTCCTTGTCTTAGCTGTTATTTCCGTGATTACCTGGTCTTAGCTGTAATCTCCACTTTTACTTTGTCTTAGCTGTATTCTCTGCGTTTACCTTGTCTTAGCTGTTTTCTCTGCGTTCGCTTGGTTTTTACCCCCTGCTCCCCCCGGAGCCTCGGCTCCACTGAGCCGTCTGCTTTTCCCGCCGCTGCGTCCCTGCGGCCCTGCCCCCCTCGAGACCCATTCGTCCACGCCTGCCAGCTGCTCCTCCCTCCTCCCCTTCTTAATGATGGTCGCTGTGCGCTACGGAGAGTGACCTTTGACCCTTGTGGCCACTGGATCACTCCCCACGCGTACAGCGACACCCAGCTGTCCCCGTGTCCTCCCCTCCCCGCCCTCGCTGCTGTGTGTGTGTTTACCTTGCCGTGTCTGCCGTGTCTTAACTGTTATTCCGTGTTTCCTTGTCTTAACTGTTATTCCGTGTTTTCCTTGTCTTAGCTGTCATTTCTGTGTTTTCCTTGTCTTAGCTGTTATTTCCGTGATTACCTGGTCTTAGCTGTATTCTCCGCGTTTACCTTGTCTTAGCTGTTTTCTCCGCGTTTGCTTGGTTTTTACCCCCTGCCCCTCTGTGGCCCCGCCCCCCTCGAGCCCCCATTCGTCCATGCCTCCCAGCTGCTCCTCCCTCCATCCTCCCCTTCTTAATGGCGATCGCTGTGCGGCCGCGCCGCTGGCGCGCCGGAGGCACGCCAGAGGCAAGCCCGTCTGCACCCATCCACGCCCAGCGCCACCCCCCTGGTCCACGGAACCCCCACACCTCCAGACGCCACTACACTGCCAGCGACCTCAACGCCCTCAACCCTGGCCGCTCCACAGCATGCTTCCAGTCCTCACCAAGAAATACCCACGGACCATTCTCCTGCCACAACTGCAGATTCACCTGCAACAGAACCACCAAACCTCCAAAGACCAGAACCAACCACCTCCACTGCATACTCCTCAACACCCGCTCTGCACGCAAGCACGCCATCGAGCTCTGGGACTTGCTCGACTCCTCTGCCCCGGACGTGGCCTTCCTTACCGAAACCTGGTGGAACGACTCCTCGGCGCCCGACATCACCATAGCCATCCCGGAGGGCTACAAGATCACCCGCAGGGATCGCACAAACGGAATCGGAGGAGGAATAGCCATCACCCACAAGGCCACCTTCAAGGTCCACACCCACACGGACGACACTCTCAAGACCGCCGAACATCTGCACTTCCAAATACACACCGACCCCAACACCACCCTCGGAGGAACGCTCGTCTATAGACCCTCTGGACCACGGGCACCTTTCAGCGACTCCATCTCTGACCTCGCCAGCACCCACGCACTCGCCTCTACAGACTACATCCTCCTCTGGGACCTTAACTTCCACCTTGAGAACAACAACAACGTCAACTCCACCACCCTAATCGACAACCTCGCCAACCTCCTCGGCCTCAGACAACTCGTCACCACACCCACCCACACAGCCGGTCACACGCTTGACCCCATCTTCTCCACAAGCGCCCACATCACCTTCAACCACACCACCAAACTCCACTGGACCGACCACCACTGCATCCACTTCACCTTCCAGAAACAGGTCAAGCACCACCGCACCCTACAGCCACCCCCCTGCCACTGGAGCAAAGTCACCCAAGACCAGCTGACCAGCGCCCTTGCCCAGAACCCGCCTAACAACCCCACCGACCCAGACACCGCCGCCCACAACCTCAGACAGTGGATCAACGACTGCGCCAACTCCCTTGCACCACTCAAGAAGACCACCAACAACCAAACCACCAAAAAAGCCACCTGGTTCACCGAAGAGCTCCAGACCTCCAAGCGCATCTGCCGGAAACTTAAGAATAAATGGCTCACTGAACACACAACTGACAGCCTCAGGGCCCACAAAGACGCCACCCGCAGACACCACCAACTAATCAGACTAGCCAAAAGATCCTCCTTCAAAGACCGCCTAGATAACAACGCACACATCAGCAAAGAGCTCTTCAGCATCGTGAAAGAACTCTCCAACCCCAGCGCCAACGTCAACGACATTCCACCCTCGCAAGAGCTCTGCGACTCTCTGGCCACCTTCTTCCACCAAAAGATCACCGACATCCACGACAGCTTCAACACCACAACCGCCCCCACCATGCCAGACACCACCCCCGCTAACACCACCCGCTACAATCGCCTAACCTCCTGGGCCAACGTCAGCGACACCGAGACACGCAAATACATGAGCTCCATCCACTCCAGATCACCGTCAGACCCATGCCCTCACCACGTGTACAACAAAGCAGACGCAGCCATCGCTCCCCAACTACGGAAGGTCATCAACATCTCCTTCGAAACAGCAACATTCCCGGAAAGCTGGAAACACGCCGAAATCAACGCCCTCCTTGAGAAGCCCAAAGCAGACCCCCAGGAACTCAAGAACTTCTGCCCCATCTCCCTACTCCCGTTCCCTGCAAAGGTCATCGAGAAAATCGTCAACACTCAACTGAGTCGTCACCTCGAAAACAACGACATCCTGGACCCCTCCCAGTCTGGCTTCCGACAAAATCACAGCACTGAGACCGCACTCCTCGCCGCCACAGGCGACATCAGACGCCAAATGGACAATGGTGAAACATCAGCCCTCATCCTCCTGGACCTATCAGCCGCCTTCGACACGGTATGCCATCACACTCTGAGAACCCGCCTCTTCGAAGCAGGAATACAAGAGAAAGCCCTCGAATGGACTACATCCTTCCTCTCCGACAGAACCCAGAGAGTCCGCCTCCCTCCCTTCCGCTCCAAAGCCACCAAAATCATCTGCGGCGTACCCCAGGGCTCATCCCTCAGCCCAACATTATTCAACATCTACATGGCCCCCCTCGCACAAGTAGCCCGCCAATACAACCTCAACATCATCTCCTACGCCAACGACACCCAGCTCATCCTCTCCCTCACCAAGGACCCGCACACCACCAAGTCCAACCTCCACGAGGGAATGCAGGCCGTTGCCGAATGGATGAGAAACAGCCGGCTGAAACTGAACTCAGACAAAACGGAGGTCCTCATCCTCGGACCCAACCCCTCCGCCTGGTACGACTCCTGGTGGCCAACATCTCTAGGAACCCCACTAACACCGACCGACCATGCACGCAATCTGTGCTTCATCCTCGACTCCACACTCTCCGTGGCAAAACAGGTCAACGCAGTCTCCTCCTCCTGCTACAACACTCTCCGCATGCTCCGCACAATATACAAGTGGATCCCGACCGACACAAGAAAAACAGTGACACAGGCCCTCGTCAGCAGCAGGCTAGACTACGGCAACGCACTGTACACAGGCATCCCGACAAAACACCTGCGCCACCTCCAACGCTTTCAAATCGCCTCCGCCCGACTGATCCTCAACATACCCCGCTGCAGCCACATCACACCCCACCTGAGAGACCTCCACTGGCTCCCCGTTGGCAAGAGGATCACATTCAAACACCTCACCCACGCACACAAAGCACTCCACAACACCGGACCTGCGTACCTCAACAACAGAGTCAGCATCCACACCCCCACCCGAAAGCTCCGCTCCGCTGACCTCGCCCTCACCACCGTTCCCCGCATCCACCAAAAGACATCCGGCTGCAGATCATTCTCCTACCTCGCCGCCAAGACATGGAACACTCTCCCAACCAACCTACGACAGACCCAGGACCTACTCACCTTCAGAAAACGCCTCAAGACCTGGCTCTTCGACCAGTAGCAGCTAACCCACCCCCCCACTCAGCACCTTGAAACCCTAACGGGTATGTAGTGCGCTCTATAAATATATTGATTGATTGATTGATATCGTGTTCTGGCACATTCTGTTGTTGGTTTTGATAGTATTTTCCAATAAATAAGGATAGGCTCGTTCTTTAGAGAACCACCTGATATCCTTCCTTAGTTTATCTGTCTTTCTCTTAACTAGATATAGATTGAAAGACTCAAGTTCTTGATTAATAGCCTCTATTTGTTTCTTTGCTTCCTGTAATGAATCTTGTGTTTTCAATTCATCCTCTAAGGTTTGGATTTCTTTCATGAGTACCTCCATCAGTTCTCTCGCAAGCTCTACTATGAGAATCATCCAGTCCCGTGAGCAACGGTTAGAGATCAGGGACCATTTTTCTAAAAATTGTCTAATCTGTATGAAAAGTCCTGGTATATTTCTTACTCTTAGGCCTGATGGAATGATACCTGCTCTAAGGTACTCTAAGATGAAGTCAGCATGTAGTTCTGTAAGTTTCTCTTTTAGATAATAGTTTATACCATCCTTCTTTAGGTTGGTTCACAGAGATCAATGTCCCAGTGCCTGATCTAGGCTGGTCTAGGAGCTTGGCTAAGTCATCTTCACTAAACCCAAATGTTTTAATAGTATCCATGTCGGATCACATAATGCGGCAGGGGTACCGCCACAACAACCCGATAGGGAAAAAAGTAAAAATAAAAATATGAATATGGATCCAGTATTGACAACAAAGCCCTGGGTGCTTTCGCCGTAAATCTCTCATGTGTGTACTGTGTATCTGTGGTTTATGCAAGTGGTATATCACCAGAATTCTGATTTCCGAGTAAATGTTAAGCCCAAACAAAAACTATTGAATGGTAGGGCACAACAGCTAGGGACATACAACCGGTAATTACAGTCAAAGACATGTACATGCATGAACGAAAATAGGCAAAAATAAACACAGACCCCAACGACACAATGTCGTAACCTAAGGAAGAAAACCAAAGGGGGTTCCCTGATTGGATGAGCGTAGCTCGTGCAGGGAAACCTACTATAGAGAGTATCTAAATGACGAGCTACAACAATTTACCTGTAGGATGGATAATCCTCAGGTGTGGTATCACTATAGATAACGATAATCATAGTGTTGTATGTCGTGAACAAACAAGGACATATGGAAATATGTACCAGGCCCATCCAAAACACAATGGGCCTGGTACAAAAAGAAAAGCTTACACTTTTGCGTAAGTTTACGGATGTGTGCTATTCACAATGGTAAAAATGTTACTAACAGTATGATCTGACAGTCCTATCTTCTTATGTGCAGAGACTCCGCAGTCGTAAAGATAATACTAGTAAAATACTTTTGTGAATAGTAAACAATCATAGTCTTACACAAAAGTGCAACTTTACCTTTGTCAATCAACTCCATTATTTTAAGACATTCATTTTTTTTTTTTATATTGTTAAAAATAGTATTAACATTATTTTACATCCATTACAGTTCTCAGAAAATGAGTTAACCTGTACTTGGATGAGAAATTAGTGATGAGACTACAGCTGCTTTTTTTGGAGTCTTTTTAAACACAGGAGTCCAAGGGTGGATGGGAAATACATAGTCATCTGATGGAAAAGGAGAATAGTCCAGACGCTAACATTAGGACATCACTTTTTTAATCTTTTGGTTCTTGGTGATAGGTTCTTCAGTGTTATGCTCAACTAGTCCAGAAGAACAACCCTTGCTAAGGGCTACTGACGCTGCCTGGGTGTCAACGGGTGAGGAGGGAGCATGGTGAAAGGTGTCTCCATGGGCATTAGTGTCCTACTTTCTATGAAGCTGCCAACTGTACGTAATTCTCTGTCTGAACTGGCAGCAGATGGTATTTGACCACAGAAAGTGGCAGCTAAATCAGGCACTACTGCAGTAAATATTCTGAATCAATTCTGCGTCACCCTAGAATGTGGAGTTAGGACACTCAAGTGACACCCCAGGAGATCATTCTGGGCCCTATTGATGTCATTATGGGTCCTAAGAGCTTCCAAAGGAATCTGAGCCTGTGGTCGGCTCTTCGGGGAGGGCTTCTTCAAAAGGTGTGCGGGGGTACTGACAGGTTTTACAAGAATGCAGAACTGCACAAGAAAGAGCAATTCAGATACGAGCTTCATATTTCTGATTTAGTAAGTGGTTTACACAGTTTATAGTCAGGAGAGGCCAGGAATGGAGGTTATAGAAAATGAGTAGTTGGAGGTTAACTAAAGAGGCCAAATTAGAATTGAAATGAATCACTTCTGGGTTCTAAGGAGGGACTTCCGGAGCATGAGAAGTGGGAGAAGAAAATTGCTCAGGTGTCTAATAATCCTGGTTTTTGCCCCAGCTACCTCACTGCAGCTTAGTTCATCACCGTATTTGTCCCTGTTCTTTTGTTGTGTTTTCTCATTTGGTTTCCCGGTCTTTTCCTTCTGAGCATACCTTGATTTTATGTATACTTGAATTTACCTATTGAGATCTGAACTTCCCTTTAAGATTTGTTTGCGCTTGGCTACCCTCTCTTTGCATCCTGGGCCTTCAGTCCAAATTCCAAGTTGGACACAAAGCTCACAATTGTGCATTTGTGCTGTGAAAGAGGCACGTTTATTGCTGAGTGCAAAATATCGCAAACCAGTTATTACTAAGCGATAGTTCACTGATGGTCCTGAGATGATATTTGGGCTCATATTTATAGTTTTTGATTCACATTTATAGTTTTTGATGCAAACCAGCGCCGGCGGTGGTTTGCATCAAAAAATTTACCGCCGGCTAACGCTATTCCAACGCACCAGGCGGGCGCCTGATTTATGGATTGACGTTAGCCGGCACTGCGGGCTGGTCAGAGTAAAAAAAATGACTCTAACCAGGCAGTGCCGGCGTAGGGAAGAAAGGGGGTTGTGCGTCCAAAAATGGTGCAAGTCAGGTTAGAGTCAAAAATCATGGCTCTAACCAGACTTATGCCATTTTTTGACGCACAACCCCCATTGAAATTACTCCTGTCTTAGCAAAGACTAGAGTCATGCCCGCTTGCCCAATGGCCATGCCCAGGGGACTTCTGTCCCCTGAGCATGGTCTTTGGGCACAGTGGCAGGTTAGGCCCCCCATGCCACTTTAAAAAAAAATGTATTATACTTACCTCTACTTACCTGTACTTACCTGGGATGGGTCCCCCCATCCATGGGTGTCCTCCAGGGGTGGGCAAGGGTGGCAGGGGGTGTCCCTGGGGCCAGGGAAGGGCACCTGTGGACTGCCTCCATGGTCAGAGACCATGGAAATGAGCCCACAGGTCCCTTAATGCCTGTCCTCACCCAGGTGTTAAAAAACGGTGCACATCAGGCTGTGCAACATTTTTTAAGGCCCGCCCCCTCCTGTGCGTCAAAATGACACGGGAGTTTAAATAAGGCGCACAGGCCTTAAAGTCATTTTTTGGATGGGAACGCCTACCTTGCATGTCATTAATGCAAGGCGGTTTCCCGCATCCAGAAAAAGACGCACACTGATGAATTTTGGCATTCGGGGGCTCGGGCGTCAAAGTATAAATATGGTGTTAGGTTTGCGCCAAATTTGCTTCAGAAATTTTGATGCAAATTCGGCACAAACAGAGTATAAATATGCCCCTTAGTTCTTGTCCCTTACCAATGTTTCCGGTGTCTCTCCCTTCCCCATTTTTCCTCTAGTTCCTAATTCAGATTTTTTTCTTTTCATTTGGCTGGAACTGGTGCACGAGTGGGATTATTGGTGGGCTAATTTTTTGTTAAATTACACTTTCTCACAAACCCTGACAACTACTGCAACCAGAAATAAGTGCAAAGTTACTTCTCAGAGATGATTTATCAACAGTGACATTTTGTGGTTTTCAACATGAACCTCAGCTTCGGAATCTATTGCAAAGAATAGAGAAAAGTGCCTGCCACAAACTATCCCTGCTGGGCAACAAAAATATTTTTACTTAAACTAGCCTTCAAAACTGCTGTACAATCATTGTTCCTGTTACACCTATCCTTCCTTGTTTGGGAGTACTGGAATGCTGGATGCTCATGTTCATTTCAGGGGGACTTTGTATACAGGTGTGGCTTGAAATCCCCCTGCTTTTCCATGGATTATAAATTCCTGGCTACTCCTGAATTACACCACACGGCTATCACTTTATACAGAAAATGCAGTTGACACCGCAATAAGGGGTTATTAAGTGCTAACATCTGCCTGGAAAGGTTACTGGATGTTTCTTAGCCCCATCCCAAAATCATAAACTTAATTGATGTCATTTACTCAAGCCACATTCACCCAGACACATCTCACACTTGATATATCAGTGAAGGGCACCACAGGAATTTCACACAGCACACCCGTTGTAACATCATCAACAAGTCAACAAACATCCAGAAACAGACAAAATATGGGATCCAATCTTTAGTGGACATGAGCCTCAGGAGCCAGAGCATAGACACCATGCAAGAAACTTCTACCAATGTGGAACATATCCAGAGAAAGGCTGGAGGCAAAGGATACATCTACACATAGAATAATTCAGTTAGCACCATCAATATTGATCATGGTGTATATGGTACCAAGCATCCTAACAACCTTTCCAGTGGATGGTGTCAAAATAAATCCAAACCACATCACCTACTTAATGAGGGCGATCCGACCACTAGTATGATCTGATGCTCCTGTGGCATGGGACCATCAGGTCTGTGGTAGAAACACAAGTACGGCAGGGCAGGAATGGCCAAACTCTAATTTACTCCCTATGTGTTATACTATGCACTTACCATTGTTTCTGCTATGTTATATGTCAATGCATCTTTACTATGTTCCATATAAAGAGCCGGATTGCCCTTGCAGCTAGTCCTGGATCTATAAACACCAATAAATAAAATAAATATATAATTTGTTAAAACATGTTTAATTCTAAGCATCAGCAGCAAATTGGTATCAGGGCTTATACGTTGAGGTGACTATGGCTCTGCATGTTTGCCAGTAAAGGCAATTATACCAGCCAATGTGTTCATTGACCTGTCCTGTCCCCCTTTCCAAGTGCTCTGCCTGATCGCCATTTGAGGGCTGTTGGTGAACATTCTTCCTCTTGTGTGCTGGTCATATTAGCTGTGAGCACCCCAGCCTTGGCAAAGCTCATTGTCTTTCCATTGTCTATTACGGTATCACTTCCATCCCTATGTCAGGCATTCTTAATTTGAATGTATCTATTGACATGGGCGTGGACACTAAAGTCTATGGCAGCAGGTATGGGCACGTGGTATACTTGTCAATTAAGTGTTATTATCCAGGAGACTTAAGAGGGTTCCCCCATCTAGTCTCACAATACATTTCAGGAACATGTGTAGTCATTTATGTATGTCCCCCAGGCTGTTTCCTCCTTTATCCAGGACTCTGACATTGTAAAGGTTGTCTAATTGCCCTATAACTGCGTAAAAGAGCAGATTGACTTCCAGAAAGCCACAAACCACGTGCCAGAAATTATATGCTCAAGTTAGGTAGTTCTGGATGCAAGCACAACAGTCAACAGCGTGAATGACTGCTAAATTAAACTCTCTGTTTAGTGGTAACTGGTACAGAGGTAAACTCAGATTACAGCTTCTCGGGCTGCACCCACTGATAGGACGTACTCCTGGCGTTTGCACTCACAAGGAAATAAATTATAGTAGTCTCCAAGGCTGTCAAGGACCAAAAGGCGAACATAGTTGCGGCTTGCTAATATGGCTTTATGTGCAAATTCAGAGATGGTGAGAATGAGGGCAGAGGAAGCCATATATTTGGGTGTCAATTCAAATCTACTCCCGACAATTGCAGCTCCATAATCACATACAGCATTGCATACACATGAAGGACCATTGTGCAACAGTGAATGCCATGTTCTCAATTGTTTGTCATATAAGCACCATGTACTGGATGGAGTTGGAAAAGTTCAGGGATGTCTGGTGGGATATTCGGTGCATATGAGGCCTCATCAAGGGTGCAACCTTAAGACCAGTGCTTAATTTGTAAATAAAAAGGTGCCAGTGCCCAAAGACCACCTATTAAACATGCGGCTGCTGCAATTAAATGTGTGAACATGGAATCCTGAGAAGGTGTAATCCTGAAGCCATCTCGGGCCTCTTCAATCCAAAGAAAGCCACTCCCTGCCCCTTCAGCTCACTCTTGCTGCTTTCTACTTTGTCCCTTTATGACGATTTTTCGTTTTTTTTTCCTCCACTCGTCTTTCTCACATCTGTCTTTTGCTCGCAACAAATGCCCGAGGCCGAAGAATAAGCCCCGGCCCTCACAAATAAGTGCCGGTGCTCAGCATTGGAAACAACAAGCACAAATGAAGCACTGCTTAAGGCCCAGATTTATGGGGATTTGATACAGGGCAACACAGCAAGGTGACTTTCTGTGCTGCCCTGTGTCAAAGTGAAAAGGCAGGAAAGTGCCCTATAAATGGCATACTTTGCATTCCTGTCTTTTCCGTCTGCACTGGCGCCATTTCGGCAGCCTAGCGCCAATGCAGGCACCTGTGACACCATGGTGCAAGGGTGCCTGCACTGTATGTAGCTTTGTTTTAGTGCAGGATGGGGCACCTTCCTGCACAAAATCAATCCTGGGAGGCTTTTTCCTCTTTCTATGTGTGCTGCAGAATGCAACACACATAGAAAGAAGAAAAAACGAGGAGAAATAAAGATATTTCTCCTCGTTGTGCCTCATTGTGCCTCCTCTTGGGAGGTTTTGACCCATCCCCAGGATTACATTTCCTTGTAAATCTGGGGATGCATCAAATTCCATGGGTGTTGCACGGGAACACCCACTCCAACCCACATGGAATGCCTCCCTAACGCAGAGTAAGGCAACGCAGCAATTTTCGCTCTCTTGCCTTACTCCATATCTATGAGACCATTCAAACCCACGCAAAGTGGCTCTGCGTGGCCTCATAGATATGGTTGAAAGGTTTGCTCTGCTGTTGCGTCACTAAAAGAAATATGGTTGATAAGTTTACACCACTGTTGCATCACTAAAAGTGATGCAACGGCGGCACAAGCCTCTCTTCAATATGCCCCTGAATGTACTTTACTGTACCCAGTTGGGATTCCCTGCATGGTGCTCAGTGTCTGTACTGAATGATGATGCCACAGTGAGGAAATATGGAGAGGCCCACAAAACTGATCTCTTTTTGGATCAGCTTGCAAACACATCTTTTAATGACAAGCAACTGAACCAGTGGTGTAACAAAACTGGAGGGCCCCCCCTGAAAAAGAACATGGAGGAAGTCCCCCTCCGGACTTGCTCAGGCCAGATGCTATGCTGAAGGGGCTCCCTGGGGCTCAAGAGCCCCCCACGGCCTCCATCACCACGGTGGCTGTGGGGGCCTTTGTTACGCCACTGAACTGAGCATGAAATGCCACATCTGACTAACACACAGTTGCTTGAGAAGAAGGAATACTCACATTAGTTTAACATTAATTCCCTCATTGTACAACTTACCAAACCAGGCTCCCAGGACATAAATTGCAATTAAAAACCTGATTGATATAATTGGTGCACATACCACAACTCAATCCAAGCCTGTTTGCATAACAGTATAGGCACAGTGCAATAATATTGTTACCTTACAAACTAAATTAAGGGGCTTATTTACAAGCCCAGTGGTGCAAGGCAGCACAGCAAGTGATCTTGCTGTGCTGCCCTATGCCAAAGGGTAAGGGCAGAAATGTGCAACAGCTACAAGATACTGCACTTTTCTGCCCTCTACCCTTGCACTGGCACACAATGCGCTGGCTAGAGTCAACACAGGTACCCTTGCACCATAGTGCAAGCATGCCTGCATTGCCAACAGGATTGTTTCTGGACAGGAAGTGACACCTTCCTGCACAAAAAGAATCCATGGAAGCTTATTGCAGAATGCAGCACACATAGGAGTTAAAAGCAAGGAGAAATAAAGATATTTCTCCTCATTGTGCCTCCCATGGGGAGGCGTAAGATTTTGATGTATGCCCAGGCTTACAGGTTCTGGTAATGCGTCAAAACCCATGGGTGTGGCATGGAAAAGCCCACTGCAATGACCATGGAATGCCTCCCTGAGGCAGTGTAAGGCAACACAGAGACTTGTGCTGCATTGCCTTACACCATATCTACAATGTCATGAAAAGCCACACAAAGTGGCTTTGTGTGGCTTTGTGTGGAATTGTAGATATGGGTCTGCACTATGCGCCACCGATGCGTCACAAAAAGTGATGCACAGGAGACGCACTGAGCTTGTAAATAAGCCCCTAAATGTGCATCTACATCCAAGGGTTTCATTGGGTCCCACCAGCAATATGTATCTCAATTTAGGGTCCTAAGCAGAATCAAGAAATATTGGTCATTTGCCATTGCATGCCTTCGGGCACGTAAACTATTCACCAGATTTTAGCCAATGGTGACTCAGATATTACCCTCTGTGTCCACATACCATGTGCAAGTAGTCAAGCTTGCTATCACTACACAGGTCATATTTTCTTCCTGCTAAAAGATCAACCGAAAGGAGAAAACAGAGCTCAATGGAGAGAGACAACTCTCATGGTAGGACCCTGACTTGGAGTGTTTCGGCTACAGATGTCAAAGACATCGCACATGGGGTGGACACTGTATACTGGAAGTTGGGGACAAGGGCATGATAGACATTCTCATGTCACACCACTGACTCATCAGTAGGGAGATGGTGAATAGGCAGAGGTCATGGCACCCCGTAACATATGAGGACACAGAAAATGGAGATGGGCATCAGAAATAAGTGGGCACATATATGGAAGGTGCTGGGTCCTGTGGCCAACACACCCTGTGCACAGCTGATGGCTGTGCACTGCAGGGGTTGGACATACATGGATAGTTATGTACAGGACGAGGCCAGAGCACAGGCCCTGTGGCTGACCTCCACTGACACCGCCCAATGCCATGCATATTGCGGGATGGCCTCCCGTGGGTGGTGGGTTGCAGGGCCTGGCCCACGACAGTGCACAATGGCTCATGGCAACCAGTGGAGTGCTGGGCCTGGCTGGAGGATAACTCTCTTTCACTCTTTCTTGCTTTCACACTCACCCACTCTCTCCCTCTCAATCACTTCCTCACTTTCAAGCCAGCAGCAAGGTCATGTGCCTATCCCCTGTTTGATAAGGACATCAGCAATACACAGCCAAAGTTGTCTACCTATGGAGTTTGGGGAGTAGGGCCTAGCTGAATGATGGGTGAAGCTGCTATTGAAGACTTTGGCTCAGGTACCACCATACAGAGGCAATTTACAGTTTTTCACTTCCTGAGAGCTCAGGCAGGGAAACAGTTTTGTTCTCCCACCTGGCAGAAGCTGCTTTGTGGTCTAATTGGGTGAGAGCCACCCACTTTCCCTGCCCACGCTCTTGGGTAGGGAACTAGACGGTGTCCTGGGTTTGGGGACCCTGGGAAAGCATCCTTGAGGTGGCCCGGGGAATGGCTTTGGTTGAGGGACCTTGCACCCTCTACCCATTTGCTAGCTTGTAGCCCTGGAGGATGTAGTACTTAGGGCCTTTCCAAGCTCGGCGGGGAGCGGCTATGCTGTCCCATTCCTTTTATTACAAATGTCAGCTCTTGGGCCTATTAGATGCTCAGGGAGAGGGGCCACGCACCTTCCTCCCCTTTATTTTTTATATGGCCCCAGGGGATGGGGGTCTGCCCTCTCCTTAAATAATAAATGTGTTGCGCCCTAGGCCTTGGCCCAACCTGGGGGATGTTTTTTTTATCACAATTTTTTGTTTATTATTGCTACGGATTTGTGGATCCTCCACAAATTTGTGGCAACATTTAAAAAAATGCATTTTTAAACCCAGACATATGTGTGTGTGTATGTGCACACGGATGTGTGTATATATGTGAGATATATATATGTGAGATATGTATATATATATATATATATATATATATATATATATATATATATATATATATTCACTGAAAAAACAGAGGTTAAAGTAGTCTTATAGTTAGTTGCATTTGTCAGTGACAACATTAACTATCACTTGTGCCCCTCCATACACTGCTATGACCACACATATTTTATCACTCATGACAAGTTCAATGGCATCAATTATGACATCACAGATGACATCTCAAATTACATCATCCATCATTGATAACATCACTAAAAACATCATCCAATGATTGTGTTTGTTTGTTTTATAGTTTAAATACTGGCGGGTAACAACCATATTGCTTTTCTACATGATTGTTTACAGCCTATGTCCAGCCAATTGATGTAAGTGTTTACAAAATTCCTGTGTTCCTAATGCACCTTGGGTGTGTAGAGGTATTGAACGCAGTATAAATCTTTGTGCTGGAGAGTAACGTTGTGTGCAGGTGATAGTCAACGACTTGCGCTACTTATGATTCACACAAGTTGCAGAAAAAGTTTCCAGCTGGGAAAAGATCCTGTTTACTAAATACAAAGGGCCAGATGTAGGTAGGTAGATTTTTGCAAATTGCAATTTGCGAGTCACAGTGACTCGCAAATTGCAACTTGCAAAACGAAATGCAGAAAGGTGTCTCAGACACCTTCTGCGACTCGCTATGGGGTCGCAAAGACCCACCTCATGAATATTAATGAAGTGGGTCGCAGTTTGGGACCCCATAGCGAGTCTAGGCACTCACAGGGATGGTGGCCTGCTGGAGACAGCAGACCACCATGTCCGTGACTGCTTTTTGAATAAAGCAGTTTTTTTTTTTCTTTTTGCAGCCCGTTTTCCTTAAAGGAAAACGGGCAGCAAAAAGAAAAAATTCCGAAACCATTTGGTTTCGTTTTTTTCAGAGTAGGCAGTGGTCCATAGGACCACTGCCTGCTCTAAAAAAATATTTTTGGGGGCATTCACAAAGGGGAAGGGGTCCCATGGGGACCCCTTCCCTTTTGCGAATAAGTTACCATCCACTTCAAGTGGATGGTAACTGCGAGTTGGTTTGCGACTACATTCGCGGTCCCAAAGCAACTCTGCATGGCGATGCGGTCACAAATAGGAAGGGAACACCCCTTCCTATTTGCGAGTCGCAGCCTCAAATTGCGAGTCGGTACCAACTTGCAATTTGCGGCTGTGCATCGCGTGAGGCCTTTGGCGCCTCGCAAACTGGGTTTTTCGCAGTTTGCGAGGCGCAAAAGGCTTGCTACATCTGGCCCAAAGTCTTATTGAATTAAATTGGATGCACATAGTAACGAAATCACTGATTTGGCCAAAAGCTAACACCTCTAAAACTCTATAGCACAAAAGGGTAAGTATGCAATTTCTGATTTCCCCCGCATAGGCTTAGAATAACTTACAAGGTGAAAATATTTTAAAAAATTAGGTGAGGTTTAATGTTGAAGCTCAAGGCCGGAAGAACAGACCACCTACCCAGCTGTCACTCAACCCAGACAAAAAGTACCTTGAGGAGCAAGTAGTGCCAACTACCCCCTACGTGTAATCGAGCTGCTGGGTTAGATAACCACATTCCAACTATTGTCCATGCGATTGTTTCCTGCTTAGTACCCACCCGCTCTTAAAGGAACCTACCTGAGGTGAAATAAAAGTGAAATATTTTCAGGATAAGATTCATATCTGCAATAGGTGGCCTGGATAATGTCTCTAAATCAGAATTTCATACAAGGAACTTGTCAAGAGAGGAAACCTCTGTAATTACATATTTGCCCGAGTTCAATTGTTACAAATACCGGAGAGAAGAAGGCCCTCCAGTTATTCAACAGTGGGCGCGGTTGGCTTTCAAGAAGCTAAGGGCGTGGCCCTGATCTCCGTCTCGCGCACTGAATGTGCCCTTTTTCAGGTGCCTGGATTGGTCCTTCCCAACCATTTAAAGACAATTCCTCACAAAACGCCTTTACAGTAACACAAGCTTCGCGGCCACAGGGGCTGTCTCCATGCTATTTCTCGTCAGTTCCCACCTGTAATAATATGAGAAGGAGTTGAAGAATGGAGAGCCCAAACCTTTTAGGAGTATATTTATTTATTGCAACGTTTTTACAGGTAAATTCTTTTATAATCAAATTTTACATATTTTGTATGTATTCATTCTTTGTTACGGTGTTAAGCAAACCTATAGCCGCATGAATGAAAACGTGGGCTTTATTAAGATTTTATGTTTCTGATTCTAAATTAGCTTACACTTGTCTGTTTCTATTTTTAGTTTTCCTCTTGCCAGAGAGGTGAGTAGATTTTTCTCCTTTTCCTGAACTTGTTTTTAACTCGCCAGAAGTAAGCATGAGAAATACATACGAGAAGCAACGTAAACAATATAGCCAATTCTGATTACTTGAAGCCAAGGGTGCAGCCACAAAGCACATTGCAAAGAAAATACATCGAATATAATTTATCAGTATATTCGTCGCCACAAAGCAATAAAAATATGCCTTAAGAATCATTCATTCAGAACAATATAAAAAACTGATTGAATAGTCAAAGGTCAATATTTTAATATTTTAATTCGTACGTAAAAATTGACTCTTATGAGCGCAGTTTAAATAATTTTATTAACTGTGCAACCAAATATGTACCCTCACTTCACAGTATACAATTATTTTTGGGGCTTGAAATTAGTAATTACCCACTACGATTGCCACCATTAAATATCAAATAACAATACACATATTTTACCCCATACAGCTAGTTTATCAGCTATTTTTAAAGTAACCCGGGTGTCTTAACACGACTCCAGGCACGTCTATACTATTGTACATTCAGTGTTTGCATATGATGTATTGCTTTGTATATTCATCTGTCACACACATCAGTGTGCATATGTGCATTTATGCCTCTACACATTTACATTTATTTATGCATGCGTTTATTTTCCAGATTGAGGTATCTGTTTGTTAGTGTGCACAACAAATATTGAGTAGAAATACATACGTATCTTGAGTATGTATATATTTATAGATTTTCCCGTGTTTAAATATATGAATGTAAGTGTACATTTGTATGTATATATATATATATATATATATATGTGTGTGTGTGTGTGTGTGTGTATGAGTGGGTGCATTCACATGTACACATTTGCATATCTATTTGTATACGTATACCAATCTATCTATAGACATTTATATATTAAATATGTGCATGTATTTGCACACATGTACCACACTTGTGCGTACACCATAGCTATGTATGTCTTTATCAATTTTTTTCAGATGGATCAATACATGAATAGATGGGCATACATGGTTATATTGTACGTACCGTGTACTTTACATAAAGGCATACGCATATTTATATTGTACACGCATGTGTGCATTTATGTGGGCACATATAAGTACTTATATCTGTATTTATATTTCTTTGTGTTCGTTTCTTCCGACTGTTTGTGCACGCATATCTAGGTATAATTTGTGTACATGAAAACATAAGTAATTTTATAAATATATATAAAAAAAGTGTATATATCGATATAGATACATATATATGTATTGAAGTACATACATAATTACATGGGTATGACTGTGTCTGTATGAATATACATGCATACGCATTCATGTGAAATGACATACTTAAGTATTCTTATGCCCAAATACAATATATATTAGCAAAAATGTATTTGCATCAATGTCTTTTAAACCTAAAATAAAATCCAGTTTCAGATTTCTTGTGCGAACGATACTTTTGATAAAAGATAAATGGAAAGCACGTACTTCTAGATAACTTGTGAATCCTATAAAATAGAGAATGCTCTGTTCTTGAATATCTGATTTACAAATATTACAATTATTGTGTAAACCGTTGCATTTATAGACAAATAAATGTTGGGCTCTAGGAATGATAGGCTGAGACCATATCCCCACCGCCCTCGGTTCTCTGGGATCACCGCGATTACCTCCCACGCATGGAATGCTTTTCCTTCCTAGGAGTGATGGCAGAACTCCCCCAAAAAGTGTTTTTGTTCCAAACTGGCCAGGAGTCTAAATAGCAAGTCTTCTACTTCGCTACAGCTCAGTTTGCAAGGATATTATCTGTCATTTTGTTGAAGTATCACTTGAAGCGACAATGGGGAACACATATTTAAGTTCTGGAAAGTTTAGACCCTGAATTGAGCAGGCTTTGCCTTCTGAAACCATGAGGTTAAATCACCTGCCTTTACCTGAGTCTGTTCTTCGCAGCACAGCTACGCACAGCCTGACTGCCTCATGGCCTGGATGTGGGTCACACACCTGCACTGTGCTCTTTTCTGTCTTGGATAAGTTTTCAGGATCTCTTCCACTTGTTCTCCATTTAAGTGGGTTCAGTTCTAGTGGGGATTTTCTCATTGTTTGATGGTAAAGCTGTTGACGTCATCTGGTAACCCTTGGGGTATACGTGAAAGTGCCTACTCTGTTTGGGCTTTTCCAGTCTTTTTGGACACATGCTTCATGTTTCTTCTTCACTATAGAAGAGCATGTTATCATGTTGCAGTATGCAGCTTTGGTATATTGCACAATGTACTGAGATTGCTGTATTATGTTTCACTCGTGTGTGATGCACCTAAAGCTATGGTATGGGGTGACAACTTGCGGTACCTCTCCTACCGCATTGGTTATATTGTATTCCCCCTGTTTGCAGTGCACTGATTCTAGGACACCGACAGCACTAAGGAAATGCTAAAAACACACCACTGCAGCCTCTGGCTGGGGTACAGTGGCCGGGCGATGTCAAGCATTGCTATCTGCTATATTGGGGAGAGGTGAGAACTTCCAAAGTCAGACTAAAAGGAAACAAGGTAAATACACTTCCAAATTCAACATCCCTGGGATCAGATTCTACAGAATATAGTAACTCTCAGTGTGTTTTAAATTACCTACACTCACAGCAATTATTAAGGGTTATCGCATATGGAAGAGAGTCATTCTCCACCCACTTTACACCCGGGTCCTACCAACCACTTCAACTTTAAAATCAATACAACCAAACTTTCGAATGCACCATGTAGGTTACACAAGGGCGACATTGCCTCACAATCCACCACGTCTGCAGTAGAGCATATTATAGTTAAAAACACTAGACTGCCACACGCAGGACCCGAGTGCTGAAATATGGAATCATGGGCTATAATGGCATGTAGGAGGATCTGAATAAACCCTACAGGGTTGGAGTGCAGAGACAGAGGCACACGTTAAAATGCCCAGTACTCGGATAGACAGTGTTACATGGCCATAATGCAGCATACCTTGGCAAAGTAGCACTTACATACTTACAGAGGAGTTAGAAAGTGACAAACCTTTGGTAAGCAAAAAGGTAAGTTTTTACTTGGTTGAATTACCCCATGAAATATTGTCAATAGATAACTCGTCTGTTTTTTACAGGGTATTCATAGTTTTGAAAACCTGCAGAAAATTATTTAATCATAGCAAAGAAAGACTCCAGTGACTTACAAGGGCCTTTGCTGTTGGTCCCACGTTGGTCAAGATCTTCCTGTGAACTCAGCTAATGCTTGTTCCCTCTCACACACAGGTGTCCTTATATAAGACGGTTGTTTCATGCAGCCAAAGCGAAGGAGGGCTAGACACTCCCCAGTTATGGATTTTGTCCTTAATGAGTTGAGAGCTTTTATTAGGGCAAACATATATAGTATTTGCATAACAATAATAAACACATGATGTCAACACATCCTCCTGAGCTCCAGGAGCATGCAAGCACTGCGCTCCCAGTTTTCACCGACTCTAGTTTACTGACCAATCTGTAGGTAGGAGGGTAATTAAAATAACATTTTAGAACTAATTTACAGGTAGACTCGCCATCAGAGAATTTTCCTGAACCAGTGTTTTTTTTAATTTGGACTTTGTGGGTGGGATTGTTAGAACAGCTTCTCACTATCACTGGATCTCCATAGTTCATTTTACTTTGTCAATTTACTGAGAATGACACCCATGGGGCGGTATATCTAAGAAAATATGGAGCTGGTCCTAATCACAATCTGGAAGCATGGAGCCTTGGTTTGATGACATTTTTTACACACTGACCGGTATGCATGCTGAGTCCTTGGGACCCTCCTTCAAACTTTTGTTTTGAGCTGTTTCAAAAGGTGCAGAATTATTATGTTCTCAGAATTTGAATCCATAGGGCAGTTCTGTATCTACTCTCATCTGAAACAACCAAATAATTTGACCTCAACCTGTTTACCAACGTTGTGGTCTTGGGAGGTTAGGCCAAGCTATTCAGAAGTACTTATCAATAAAATACTTCATCCTAAGAGCCAAAGACCTTTTCGTGACCATGCCACAATCTCATTTAGATCCCTTGTGGTAGAGATACCTCCAGCTTTATCGTTGTCACAGCAAGATTTTCCATGGTGGGATGTGAAGTAGAGGACAAGCTTAGGGCTTGCACACAGTATTGTTTCCTGTCTCTTGGTCATGATTCAGACCAGAAGTGCAATCTCCACTTACCCGTCCCTGCTTATCCTGCCTCTTCCAGCCATTTCCCTGCTGCAACATGCTGGCTCAGAGTGGTTGCATGCTAGTGAAGAGGAGGCCGTGCCAGGGATTGCAGGGGTGGGGTGTCAGACGCTGGCAGCCACTGCCATGCTTTCTCCTGCACTATCCCAATGAACAGGCCCGACATTGCAGAAATCATGATACCAGAGGATGGTAGTAGGAAGAAAGGTTGAGCAGGAATACCTTTATGGAATTTACTAGACCCCAGCCAAATGCTGAACATCTGATTGGGCAGTGGTACTTTTTCTGTTCTGAATAAAAGCAGCTGTTCTGAAAAAGAGTTTGAATGTTCAAACCTGTTTACATCCTTATTGAAGATCTGAATTCACAAAGATTGGGTTACAGTAATATGATATGGGGCTAACTTTCAGTATTTTTAGTAGAAGCAAATTTACAGAAAGTTTGAATCAATTAATTTCTTATTAGAACATATTGGTAAACTCAATGCACGCTAGAAGGCAGTGCCAGCACCCAATGTTACAGGATGAAAGTGTAGAACTGCATATCTAAAACAGTGCAGAAGGGGTATGGCTGACCTAAGAGAGGGTAACCTAGGTGGAGTGCTTCGTTCGCTGAGATCATCAGTAACATTCTGGCGCTCTTTAAAATTGTCAGTGATGGCTAGAGTGGCGCTATCCAAAATGATCATGCTCCCCCGACTGCTCTATTACTTTGCCAATTTACCGCTGCTAATACCCCGGGCATGGTTCCGTGATCTGAACACATTGCTTAGAGAACTAATTTGGGATAGTGGGCGAAGACGTACCACTCTCGTGACCATCTGCAGGCCTCCCCAAGCGGGAGGCCTGGGGGCACCTGACTTTGAGGCATATTACCTTGCATCCCAATTGCAGTGGATAGCCGGGTGGCTTACGGGTCGGGGCCAATTGGATTTATATACGGCCCAGGGAGTGATTGATACGGCGTGGATTGCGGCAAACATGGCAAACAGGAAGATAACTCTCCCTGGGAACAACATAATGATAAAAGTGGCAATAGGATGTTGGAAAAGATGCACGAAAAGAGTAGGAGTTGGTCACCCGTATTCTCCAGCTCTGCCGCTGGCAGTACTTGCTATAGAACCCAGGGGGAGGGGGCCGGGAAGTATGGGACTCAGTCATTGGCTAGCAGCGGGAATAGAAGTAGTGGGAGGACTTTTCAAAGAGGGAGTCCTGAGGGGATTTGTTGACTTGATGGAAGAGGGTGTTCCCGGTGGACAGTTTCTACTGTACGGGAGACTGGTACATACCCTTAGGGCTCACTGGGACACGGCAAATGCGGAACCTGACACACACGGGGTCTTGCACTCACTGATGACATTAGGTGAGGAAACACGTCTCATCACCAAGATATATCGGTCCCAGGTTGAGGCAGCTTTAGACCCCCTACGTTCACTGAGAGGAGGCTGGGAGGGCACGGTTGGTCGAGAACTCACAGACTCAGAGTGGAAAAAGATACTGGCTTACCCCCGGATGGTGTCCCGTAATACACGCTTAAGGTACCTTCAATATAATTACCTGCATAGAACATACCTCACACCCCACAGGCTGTTCCGTATATACGGTGGATCTCCAGCGACCTGCCCGAGGTGCGGGGGGGGTGGGGCGAATTTCGACCACATGGTTTGGACTTGCCCGGTGATCCAGACTGGCTGGAAGGAAATGTTGACTACCTTAACTGAATTGCTTGAGGTTGAGTTAAGACCCAGCCCCGAGATGTGCTTGCTGGGCCTTGGACCAACGGCACTCCGTGGAAAAGTGAAGGGGCGCTTTTTGGACCTCACCCTGGCACTATATAAGAGACTAATCTCGAGGGGCTGGAAAGCTGCGGGTTGTCCTTTACTGACTGTCTGGGAGAATGATACATTAACGTGGGCTAGAGCTGAATTACAGGTCCTAAAAGCAGAAGAAGCCAGGAGTATCCGCCGGGTTCCCATAGCTCCGGGGTGGGAGAACTTAGTGACGAATTGGGAGAGTATAACTAGGAGATTGGTGAACCCAGCAAGAGAAACCAGCGACTCCCAACCCACGCCGAGGTCGGAGCCAGGCGATTGTAGCACATAGATAGGCGCCCAGAACAAACCCGACCTCCACGTGGCTTTCATTAAGTGTAGAGGCCTGAAGACAGCTGGGCCGTGGATCCCCACCTCGCCATCGAACATGATAGGCAGTGTGCGTGCCCCTCCGCCTACACGGCGCGTCCCTGCGCCCTGGGTCGATATCACCCCCTGCTTAAAATTAAAATAAAAAGTGGATCTGACATAGCACCTTCAGTTCAACAACTATAAAAATCATTTGCACATAGCCGCATGGTTGGCCCTGTGTGGCCTGTTCTTTTTTATTCCCGCCTCTTCCTCCTTCCTCCCACACCCAATTGGGTGGCACCTAACCCTCTATATCATTATTCCAAGTTACAAGGAAGAAGGGGTTTAATCCTGTTGCTTGACTATTGCTTATGCAGAAGAAAGAGCTGTAACAAAGAAAAGTGATTGAATAAGTAAAAGAGTAACTGGTTGAATAAAGAGAAATAAAACGACTGTTAATAAAGATTGAGCAATAAGCGAAAAAGTACAAAATAAGAAGCAGATATAAAAGTGCATGTGAAATGAATAAATATGTAACGTTGTAATAGCAAAATGTTAATAAAAATATATTCTAAAAAAAAAAAAAAAAAAAAAAAAAAAAAACAGTGCAGAAGGGAACAAAGAGAGAATGTGTGTAACCTGGAGTGAAACAGAATTAGTAATATTCTCCATTATAAAAAATGTTTTCACTTTCACTAACACTGTTTCGAACCCACTCCAAGGCAATTTGCATGGATGGGGAAGGAATATTACAGCCGATCTTGTAATGAGGTCAAGGTGCCTACACTGGCCAAGGAGGATGGCCGATGTCTCATATGTAAGTCAAATATGATATAGGCCTCAGCCCCATATGAGTAGGAGCCTTTTTAGGGCTTTGTTAAATCTGAAGGTCTTCCTCTATGAGGAATCACATTCTAATTAGAAGAAAAGTCTATGTATAGAGTTCCTCTTCAAAAGAATGACTCTCTCTGAGTGTTTGTAGAGTCTCTTTCAGGGACAAGACCTTAGGAATGTGGTCAACTTGAATTGCACTGTCAGAGCAGAGAACCAAGAAGCTCCTCCCCCAAGTATAGTCTGTTTTGCGAGATATAAGGTCCTCGGTGTTACCATTTCTTAGTCAATATCCAATGGAGTGACATCTAGATGGTGTGCTGTGATTTGTGAGCTAAAGGACAACAGAAGAGGAGGAATGAATGATTTTGAGCTCTTTGGAGGTTCATCAACTTCTTGGCACTTCTTGGTCCATTGATCCCTGTGAAGTAGTTAATTCTAGCAATGACCAATGCCAAAAACAAGGCTGATGCTGTGAAGCGGCAGAACTAGTTCAGAGGCTGCAGCAGCGTGACAATGTGCTGCAGCACAGGGAGCTTTAATTGAGGAAATTAAAGAGGCCCAATTGGAAGATATGTGTTGTTCCAACTGTAGTCTGTACAGATGGAGGACAAGAAAAAAATGCATCACTGGAATGGAACAGATGTAAACCATAAACCATGTAGAGAGGTTATTACATTCAACAAAGCTGGGAATGAAAGAGTTGCTACAGTGATAGGTTAACTGAAGAACAGCTGAAAATATAGCTTCAGTATTCGCTGATAAAAGCCCAATCTGCAGAAGTGATAAGTCTGTTGGAGATATACAGCAATTCAATGTATGCCTAGAATGTGCTGTTGAAGTGTTTGGAAGCCTAAAAGGTGATTAAACTCTCATTCTGAGACACATTGTGCCAAGAAAATATTAGAATACATATATTCTGATTTAGGCTAGAATGTGAGTTAGAACACACCGATTTGGGGTTATACATAGGCGTTTGGGGATGTCTAGCACATTCAAGTTAGTCATGAAAATATTTTGTAATATATATATATTTTTTTGCTCTTATCTTTCTGTCTGTATTTAGACACCAGACATGGTTGTATCTTTGCAAACTTTAGCGTAACATCATGGGGTACTGTCATTCACTTGTTTGAAGGTGATGGAACAGTTTCAGCTAATGCATGTTTCACTCCCTAGGGCGGGGTCGCCTTGGGCTTTGCCATGGCTATATTGTACAGATATTCACTTGTTTTAGGGGCTAAATTGACCCATGAATGGTAACATTTTAAGGCTCAGGTTTTACATTTTGGAATTTTCAATAACATTCTTTCCCTTGTGCAGTCATTGATAGCCCTCTCTCCTCACAGGACACTCCATCAGACTTCAGTGTTATCACCCAGTCTAATCTGAACTTATCCACCTTGATAGAGCTACACTCCACACCATCCTTACAGCGATTGAGACCCTTGGATACTGTGTAATAACTGTCAATATTGTGGTACTGCGATAATATGATTTTACCCATCACATGCTCAGCAGTTGCCACTTATGCTCACCTAGCAATAGGATGTGCTGTGTCTTTGCTGTGTCATCAATCACATGTGAATTCTCCACTTTTTTACTACTTTAGATATATAGTTTAATGGAGCTGCTCAGCCCAAAATACAAGTGTATTCCCATACACAGGTTGAGAAACAAAGAGAGTGTGGGGACAGTGAGTTATGCCAGACATACATAAATAATATTAATATTCAAGTGGACTTAAAGGGTGTTGTTTGCCTTACACAAGAATGTGGAAAGCATAAATGGGTGGAGCACTCTTATTGCTCTATGCCAGTGGTAATTAAATGGACTGCATCCCAGTACATCATTGTTGCCCACTAGACCACTTCAGACAAAGACTACCCATATGCAAATCAGATTTGCGCCTCCTTCAATAGGAAGAGTCCAACTAGTATGGTCAGGCTATGTCCTCTCTAAACAAGAACACATCCAACATCAGGCTAGTTCTGGCCTATTGAGGTCCATTAGTGAGGTGTAGTTTGAGTCTAATGGGACAGTGAGCAGAAGGCCATCTCCTAAACATACATGTCCAACGTAGGATGTTATCTAGAAAAGGAAAAAAGTGAGGCGTGGAGATGAAGGTGAAATCACACTTTCCCTTCTAGAACAGCAACAGATTTAAAAGATTTGGGGCACGTGATCTCTTGCTTCCTTTGTTGGACTTCATCATTCAAGAAGTGGTTCAGACACACCTTATAACCCAGAAAAACACATTTGTGAGAGTACAGAGAAGTGTCATGTCCTCATGATTGGGTTCCTCCAAGGTCTGCAAGTGTGGACAAGTGAGACCACATCACCTCAGTAGAAAAAGTGCCTCTAGATCCGTAGCATCTGCAGTTTGAATGCTCCACCACCACCAAGTTTAGGAAAACAGCAGAGGTGCGAAGACACAGGAACTTTATCATGAGACATGGGTGCACTCTAAAACATGTAAGCAATGCAGTAGATTTTTTTTAGCGAATAATGCCAACTACCTCAACAGGTATGTACTTATTCTGCTTTTTGAGGATTAACTAATGAATCACTATTAGACATATTACGGCTCTGCATCGCATGGAGATAGTCATACAAACTATACAGAGAATTTGATGAAAAACGGGATGCTCTTCAAAGTCAGTGAACAGAAACCCCACAGAAGCAGATCTCTTTGGAGAAACAGACAGCTGCTGAGATTGCTGAAGCAGTGTTCATGCAAGGCAATTATGTTGGGGGTCCAACTTATGTGTTTGCATGTTGATGTCTTATCAAGTAGTGTCATGAAACACGTTTTCATCAATGGACTGTTCTGAAAGCTTCGTTAAAGTAGCACTCACATGAGCTTTGAGACATCACAAACTGTCATCCAATATCTAATCTGACTTACCTCCACAAATTATTGAGCAGGAAGTAGGAAACCAACTTGAAGACTATGTGAAGGATAACAATTTATTAAATACTAGGCAATTGAGCTCCAGGTCCTTGCAAGGAATAAAGACCATACTTGCTTCCTATTCACCCTCAATGGAAGAAACAAGCGGTGCTAATAGTTCTTGATTTCGCTTCAGCTTTTGGCTTAGCTTAGAACCTGATTGTATATGAAGGCTCTACCAGCAGATGGGCCTGTCCAGAATAACATTTAGCTACATCCTCTTTTTCTGTCCAACTAATTCCAAAATATATGAATCATGACAGAGGAATAGTTGACTTGTAGTATAGAATGCGATGTTACACCATCGTCTGCTCTCTGACCTCTGCTGTCATATTTCTGTTCCTCCACTGGCACATGTGCATCAGTAGGTCCATTTGCAATTATATGATGATGACTTGCAAATTCACTTTGACTCAAGAACCATTCAAAGAACCACACAAACAACATTGTGGAATGTTTTGAGCACAAATAACTCTTGATGAAACAAACCTTTCTCTGCTTAAACAGAGTAAAAATATACCTAACGAAAAGAGGTGCGTCAGACTTTAACAAGCTTTCTTTCCAGTGGCCTTCAATCCAACCATGTCACAAAAAGTAAGAACCCTGGATATCATCTGTGGTTCTGACCTTTTATTCAGTCACAGAACACAGCTCTCAAGAAAGACAACTGCCTGTTGTTGTTAATTTGGGAAAATGCTCCCTGTCACTAGTGATGGACTGATTGGACTATATTAAAGTAGTTTACAAAGGTTTTTCACAAAATTTCACAGATAATTTAAAAGAGCTACAAAACCAGACAGCATTGTTGAAACCCCTAGGAGCAAGACCATGTGCAATCAGCCCTAAAAGCACTTCACTGGCTTCCAGTAGAGCCAAAAATTACATTAAAAACTGCATAATTCACAAGGTTTGGTGTAACACAGGCCCAGGCCAACTGCAAAGACTGGCTCCCCATTGTACCTCAGCCAGGAACCTACTGTTGTCCAGCTAGCCACCAGTCTGCAGTAGCAGTCGGTAATTTTACAAGAAGGGGGCGGGGAAGTTGCACGTGCACACATACACCTCACTCACTCACATCCATTCATTCACACACACACTCATACACACATTCACAACACTCACTAACAAATACACATATATTCATTCACACACACATGCACCAAACATTAAAAAAAACTTACCTCACGACCAGCATGTCCAAAAGGGAAACCTCAGAGGTCCTGCTGCCTTCCCTTTGGTTAACCCAAGGTCAGCCAATGAGGTGAGGCAACAGTCCCAAGCCTCTGAGGTCTCAGAAGGGGTGGGACTGGTGCCTTCCCTCATTGGCTGACAGCCAATGAAGGAAGCCGCAGTCCCAATCTCTTCACAGTGTGAGATGGTGTCGGCAAGACTGCAGACCCCACCCCACTCTGTGACAAGGTGTCACTGATTGACACTCACCCCTGGGCGCTTCAGGTATTAAAACTAAAGTGTCCAGTACAAATCAATCAGTGACGTATCCCCTCATTAGGAGTGGGAGGGCCTCAAGGCACCTTTGCCAGGATGAAGAAGTCACGGCCACAGGGCTGTGACTTTTTCAGCCCAGCAAAGTTCAGCTCAGGCAACCAAGAGTCTGCACATTTAGCGCATGTCCAGCTCCTGGCTGCCTGATCTGAACCAGTAGAGTATCTGTCAGGCTGACTTTTGTTCAGCCTGACAGACACTCTTCATGTCAGGAAAAATTTAATGAGCTGAGAAAATGTAGTTTCATGCTAATAGGTCCTGGAAATAGTGACAAAAGCATATTAGATCACATTTTCTTTGAACCATTGAGATTTCGGAATGACACTGACTGCCTTGCCTTTTGATAACCTTGAAGAAGTCGCTAAATCAAGTACCACCTTAAGAAGGGGGCATTGGTGTGCTTTCAAATATATATAGTGAAATAGTTGATGGGGAAGTGCCTTGTTCAGGACTGCAATGGTTTCCACCAATTTATTTACACTATCAGATTTTAAAATAATGGCTTTCTAAAATATTCTGCTTTTGGTGATGCCAGGATAGGTATTGGCCTCAGTAGACTATCAGAACACACTCTTACATGTACTGATTTGAAACGTAGCTTAGTGAGTTGTCTCATCTGTGAGCATTAGACAGCTGGAGTGCTTTGCACTCTTATTAATCTGTTCAAGTCATCTACAAGTTTACTCAGTGAGATTCAAGCTCCTTTTGTAGGCCTTCTTCTCAATGTAGCAATAGGTATTTCACTAATAGATCAGCAACTTGCAACATACTTCCATTCTGAAAACAAGTTTCAAGGAAAAGGCAAGGATATGAGAGAACTCCTCCAGCACTGAGACTGGTAAATTGCCTAATATATCACTAAAGGGTGAGCTTCTAAACTGACATGGCTTTTGTGTTCATTCAAGCTTACGGGAAAACCACGCGATGATCCACAAGTGATCATTCATGCCTTCAAAAGTAGGTGACCGCTTGAAAGTTAGAAAAGCGATAGGATCACATAACAACACTGGTACGTGGCTAAGAGAATTCAGTCTTGCGATTCTGCATTAGCTCTCATTCTACACTACCCATAGGAAAGCTTAGAGAAGGGATTGGCTACTTTCATCTTAAGGATGCAATAATCTGCTAGTTGAGCCTCCAGGAACTTTGGAAAGTTTTGGAGAGGAATAGTAGGAACTTACCCTTAAGCTGACTGTTTCCTTGGAGGTGGATAGTGCAAAGACCTATCTGACAGCTGCCAGACATTCCTTGAGCTGTACCATTGGTCCAACAAGTTCATCCTTTTGAGCTCTAATCAAAGAGGATATACAAATCATTGAACCCCAAAACATCTTCCAAGAGTTGGTGAGTGCTGGGTTCTTATGGATACGGGCTTCCTTTTGCCTGGTCTTCTCGGGACTAGCTTATTTTGGGGCCTTTATTGTTACTAATGTGCCTTCCACCAAGAATATCAACCACCTTATTATCCATGCTGGTTTCTTTCAGAATTCCACCTCCCAAAACAAGATAATGAAACATTCTTTTGGTGTTGGTAGATTACTGAGTATTTGCATGGCACAACCTTATGAGTTCAGGGTGTATACCTCAATGTTTGTTATTTTTGTGCTAACATAAGGCAACTGTTTCATTCCGCTGTGTCTGGGTGAGGGTTTTGATTGCAATGGCATGGACTGACAGCTGCCCACACAGGTCTCTGGAGGATCTACATGTGGCATACTGCACACTCGGCAGAGGCAGATTGAGCCGTGACCGCAGACAGAATGTCTCTCAGGGCCTGTCACGTGATATGTGTACTGCATGAGAACAAATTCTGAATCATTAAACACATCCTTAAAAAAAATCCTACATAAGGAGCACCCATCCCATGTAAAGAGCACCATATTTTGATTACTGAGTAAACTTGCAGATTACTTGGCCAGATTAATCAGACTGCAAAGCACTCCTGCTGTCCAGTGCTCACAGGTGAGACAACTTCAGCGCCATTTTGAAGATGCAGTAGATTGCTCTATTAAGATCAAACATTTCTCAGCGTCACTCTCATTTCAGCACAGATGTTGACACAATTCACTCTACAATGGAAGAAAAAGGCTGAGGCCAAATAATTTGAATACATGAGTAGCTTTGGCAAAGTCTCAATACGGGGTCCTGGAAGCTGGGCAGTCGGCAAGTAGGTTTGCCTTCTACCCCATGAAGGCAAGCAAACATTATCAAAGACAATAGGTCTGGCTTTTTAAGTACTAATGGATGCAAATTGTATTTGGGCATGCCTACATTTGTGTATGTTAGTAAATTAAAGACCTATTGGTTTTGCCAATGCTTGATCAGTTATTTTCGATTGTTTTATTGGAAAGCTCTAGTCGGAGAAGAAAAAGAATAATCAAAGGGCAGTGAAACAGTCCCCACCTACAAGTGCTGAGTTGCTCTGTCAAACTTTGGTTGGCACCGTGCAAGAGATGTCACCAGGTGGGCAAACATGGAAACATGCAGAGGCTGCTCCATGAAAAGGCAGTGACAGCAGGGCTGGTGCTGAGCCAGAATGAGAGGGTGATTGATCATTGGTCGAAATTAAAGTTTTACACATCCAAAGGATGTTCTGCCCCCCTGGAAATTCCAGAGGTCCACACACATCACACCTTGACTGTCACAGCAATGGTGGTGTTGTCTTTTCCGTCTCGAGTGGTGTCAGATGTGTGTGATCCAGCATGGCCATCAGAGGCCCCACACGTGCATCCTCGACTACCTTAGAGGGGGTGGGCACTAGTCCTTGGCTCTCTGCCTCTGGGAGTCTAGGTTCCCTTTGCTGTTGCATATCTGGGAGATGTCTTCTGTTGTTGGAAAGTAGTTGCACCAGGTGCCCGCTTATCCTGTTGGCAAAGTTCACACCTGTTCATTCAGTACCCGTGTCTTCCCCAGCTGGAGGAACTGTGTTGCCACTAACTTAAGTCTTAGTCACCAAACAAAGATGAGGGCCATCGAAATGAAGCCATTGACCAATCGTAGCATGGAGGCCTAGGTGATGGAGGTCACAGGCATGGCCCATGGGACTGCTGGAGGGCACAGGTAGTATGAGTCGTGGAACTCAAGCAGGGTGACAAAACAAATGTGATTGGAATCTCTTCCAGTAAGATTGCTGTGTGTGATAATACAACACCACTCTTAGTTGAGGGGACTCTCAGAATTAAATGCAACGTCATTGGATTATTAATGGAAATTCCAAATGCAAGATGACTGCACTTCGAACATAAATTCAAGGTGGCTATCATGGGAGAAATTTTCGTCATAGTCCAGTGGTGTTTGCATCCTGAAGAAATTTGGGCACGTCAAAATAAAGCACCACATAACGGTGGACTACGGGGCTGGTTTCTCTGCTGATGTCAAATGATACCTGTGGGGACATGTGATGATGACAAGAATATAATTCTGAGACAAATTACTTTTTAGTCAACCACCTCTTCAAAGGTCAAAGTAAACCTGAGCAATACTCCTGTGGATTTACCCTAATGTGAGATGCTTCAAACAGTGGTAAAAAGGGGCTGACCCAGCGTAACCAATAGCTAAAAGGAGTTGACTCAAAGCGCACTTCTGTTCAGGTTCATGACAGACTGCATTTGATTGAGTCAGACCAAAACACACAGGAGCAGAATTACTAACACTTTGTACTGGGTTTGTGTTACTTTTGTAATGCAAACCTGGAGCAAAGTGTTGTAATAGGGTTTACTTACTAGATTGGAAGTTGCTTAAGCTGGCGCAAAGTACTGCTGTGCAATACTTTGTATCAAACAACACGTACCATGGATGGTACATTCTCATGCAACCACCTTTGCGTTTTGACGCAAATCCTTATCTGGTGACATTTGTAGACAGGGATATGCGCCAACAAAAATTATGCCTCCTCGAGGCAGGTGTAACAGTCAAGCAAGTTTTAAAACTCTCCACATTTTTCCAACTTTGCAAGTAGGGTGCACTGTATAGTACTGGTTATCGTGCTGCGTTGTGTGGAATGGTGGTAAACCCGCTCCACAATGTCGGATCCCAGATTAAACTCTGGATGCATCTATTTCAATGGAGTTGTCAAAACGTTTATCTGCTCCAGCAGTGAGTTATGAGATCCTGCTCACACTCCACGAGACATTCATTGGAGCACTAGCCTAACAAAAGCATGCGGCTGCTGCTCTGCAACAATACCTGTTGGGAACACCCACTGCTAAGTGGCATCATAAAACAAACCGTGATATTCCTGATCACACACCAAGAAACTTTTCAATTCAAAGCTCTGCAATTCAACCAAGTGAGATAAAAATCCCTAGGTAGCCACAGCAGATCCATACCACTGTGACACGAGAACTAATACAAGTTCGCACCACCAGAAACTGCTAGCTAACAGAGTAAACACTTAGCCTAATTTCAAAGATAGATAAGAAGCACCAAGGACAAATTAAAGAGACAGATTAGAAACACAAGGTAAAATTAAATGCTTCCATTAAATGCTTCAGACCGCGATACAGAACCAACACTCTAGCAGAATACCTGGTCACAGCGAGGAACCCAAAACACAGACATAAAATGAGCAGAGAGCGAGCGCTCAGAGAACAGGGATTCAAAAAGTACATCACACCCAGACCAGGCCCCTATACTTTCTCCTACACAGGTGGATACCCAGACTTTATACTAGTTGCATTCACCTGTACAATGACTGACTTCAGAACTTGGAGATTAATACAAGCTGCCAGGCTGGAAACAAAAAATACCTTTGGCAAACATGATCAGACCAGCCCCACAATCAGGAGGTTGTGACTAAAACGGGGTCCGCTGGGCATGGTTGGATCAGGGATGGCTGCCCATAGTGCTCTGAAAGGTGATCCATAGCCAGCAAACACGGGAAATTCCAGAGTCACAGAACGGCCACTCAGGTCCTCCAAGATCCGAACGGGGCTGGGGGAAATCCCTCAGAAAAGGAAGATACCCGTCAGTTTACGACAGCATCAGAGACAAGTACATTAAATGTGTTGCTCTCTAGGAAAAGAGACAAACGATTCAACCACAGAACGCTAGAGCCACCTAGTGGCGGTATATCAATTTGTTTAAAGAAAAATCTCAAGCAAAATGAGAACATTTCGAACGTAGAAGTAGCATTATAATAGAAGTATCCATCGAAGCATCTCAGGAGATAAGCAACAGCATCAGAAGGGGTAATATTTTGCTAGCTTTCATGAGCCAAAAGTGACGCAAACCGGCGCAAAATATCAATTTTGGGATTTACTTTGCAGCACAAAACAGGAAAAACTCTCGAAAATACCCCACAAGTAGTACTTTTCAAAAAGGGGGCTTACCATGGGTGGTACATGCACTCACCCATGGGGTTTGCCTCAAATCCCACAAATGTACACTTCCTCCAGGAAAGCATAAGGTTAGAGAAAAGTGTACATGTATGTTGCGCTGTACAGCACACACAAAGTTATAAAAGTGTTAAACTATGTCAAAGTTATAAAAGTGTTAAACTATGTCAGAGTACTGAAAAACAAAACCTACGCTTGACATCACAAAGATACCCTTGCCTAAATTGGGTCAACGCAGGGAGAGAGAAAAACAGCACCATATCTTAATAGAGGTTGAGAGAGCATAATGTGGCTGTGCCATTATGCGTTCTAGAAAGAACAACAAAACTATAATCACATGATGTAATGTATTCAAGTAAACGTGGTGCACCAAAAAGCTACATAATCAAAGTGTACATATAAGTAGAAGGGTAGAAAAGCAGCTAAATGCAAGTAATATGTATGCAATATTATAAAAATGTATGGGCACCATCACGTTTCTATAGTTATTCATTATTTATTGTGCTAATGAGAAATTCACGTAGAATCATGTATTCAAACTGTGCATTGAGTTCTATGTTAAGTTGGCTGGAGTTAGTGCTTGCCTATTATTTTGCTGCTCAATATTGCTGTATGGTTTATGAAAAAACTGAAAATAAAAGGTTTTTTTTAAAAACAAGTTGGCTGGAGTTAAGGCCTGAACAGTTTTTTCCATAATTAACCTTCAACGTGGAGGTCTGCTGTGTTGCCCAATTCATTACTTTTGCAGATGCATTTGCATGGATTCACAGTTAATGAAGAGCTCATTGTTAGTGAGATAAGGAGGGTTTGGGAGGATACGTTGCCATGGACGGAGAGCGCTAACAAAAAGAATGTGAGGATGTACTCCTTTCTTAGCTCCTGGATATGGGATGCACCCAAGGTTACCTGATCTTCAGTTTGAGAAATAGACGCCTAATTGGACTTATGAATTCCAACTAGTATGTGTAAGGTAGAAAGTTACTGGTGGAGAGGATGTCAGCTCACAAATGTTCTGTCATGTTCAAGGTGCTGTTTAGATAGCTAGGGCACAGATTCCCTTCACCCTTTGCCTAGAGCAGACCTCTAGGGAAGTTCAGACTTCTCTATTTTGCTTTGCCTGAAGTGGCTTTATGCCACACACACCTCTGTGGCAGAGCTTCTACTGAAGTGTCTGTTATGCTGACACTTTTTTCTGACAACAATTCCTTTTACATAATTAGAAAAGCCTTTAGGTTTCCCTTGAGTTAGTTAGCCTATTTAGATTTTATTAGCTTCAATGGTTAGGCAGGAGAATAGAAATTTTAACTCTGACCACAATGTGCTTTCCTAATTCTTTGTATTTTTGCCACTGAAATACTAGCATGTTTTATGGCGGCATATTTTAACTTGGTTAGATGCTTTTATTCCCCTTTGGTGATTTTGTACTCCTACAATCTATTTTTGAGATTCATTTAGATAAATCTGACTTTGACTCTGTAATAAATCCTTTAAACTCGAATTCCCGCCTCCAAGATTTAATGTGTGACCAAACGGGTTACACTGCAAATCGATTGACATTATTGGTGACCTTCTCCTTACCCCTCAGAACTCCTAGAAAGGTTCATCAGATCTAGAAAATCTGGATATAGTAGAAATACATTTCCTCTATAGTAATCTCTCCCTTTTACGCAGCCTTGTTGGCAGCACTGTGTTGTATGAATTCTTTGCACATTTACCCCAATATCTTTACTAAATTATTTTTCATAATAAAAATAAGTATCTGAATCTTCTGTACACTATTAGCAGCCCATTATTTTGGCCAATAAGAAACATTTCAGTTGTGTAAATAAGATGACAAAGCAGTCTTTCTTAGTCTTTTCCATAATCACCTTTGCCAATACTGGGTTTATACCAAAGGCCTTTTTTCACTTATGTTTTGCACATGTGTGACTCAAAAAGAGGCAAAAAACAGTGTCAGTTTACTGTTTTAAAAGCTGTGGGTGCAGCATTAAATTGTGGTTCATTCTGCGAGTGTCTGTGCAAGCTTTAGCAAATATGGGCCTACGTTTAATGTGTCAACTGTCTAACCTTGAGTGGTCCGGCAGTAGAAACAATAGGTACCAACAAAGCATGGTGAATTGCATTCTTAGGCTGAGACTGTGAGTGAGGGATGCAAAGTGTCCCCAGCTTAGAGTGGCAAGAACCCTTCCTAAGGTGTTGCAATCGTTAGATGCACAGCTTCTGACTTTGCCGAGCCTGTATCACTTATACACATACCAAATGGCACAGTTCTGCTCTCTCCCTGTGCTGGCACAGTGTGGGCTGCCTAGCACCAATGTAGGCACTCTTGTACCATAGTGCAAGGGTGCCTGTGTTGTGGTCAGGATAGTCTCCTATGAGGCCATTTCTCTATGCATGTCTCCTGTTAAGATAGCTAGTTTAAAGCCAACTGAAACTGTCTTTCTAGAATGCAGCAGACATGCAAAGAGGAAAAGATGAGGAGAAAATAAAGATATTCCTCCTTGTTATGTCAGCATCTGGCAGGCACACCATTACAACAGCCACCGACAGGCTCATAATTTTGGCACAAAGATATGTCTACATCTCTTTGTAAATATGGGTTTGCATCAATGCACAAGAATGCCAAAGCACCACCTGTGGAACACCTCCCTGATGCACAGTAACACAAGGCTGCACAATGTGATGTTTGAATTCCAGTGCTTAATTTGAGCTCGTGGTTTCCGGTGGGGGGGCACCAGCACTTATTCCTGAGGGCCAGCCCTTATTTTTCTGCACCAGGCATTTACTGCAAGCAAAAGACATATGGGAAAGATGGAGGAAGAGAAAAACAAAAACATGTCACAAAAGGAGAAAGCTTCAAGAGTGAATTTAAGGGGCATTGAGTGGCTTTAAATGGACTAAAGAAGCCTGAGTTGGCTATAGGAATACTCTTCCCCAGTATTCAGTGCTCACACATTTAATTGTAGCAACTATATGTTTCAAAGGAGAGCTTTAAGCACGGCACTTTTTTATCTACAAATTAGGCACTGTTGAATTCACAGTGATTTTCATCTTTGTGAGAGTGTAAGATGCAACCTAACTACATCACTGAAGTCTAAGTTCCACCTTGATCTGTTCTAAACTCTTTTAAAAAGTGTATAACCATCTGAATTCCTTGTGTGCTGTCTTTGCATGCTGGCGTGCTTGTTCCATTCTGCTCCTGTCCATCTTGCTCCTCTTTCTCAGCACGGTTTCGTACCAGCCCTTCTGGCCTCTCCACATGCTGTACATGCTGTGTGCGCTGTAAGCACAGTTCTTCTGTGCTGCTGAGCTGCTGCTTTGCTCATCTGTTGCTTCATCTGTTGGCATTGCCACAACTTCTCCTCATTGTCTCATTGCCTTGTGTCAGCCTCTACAATTGTGTTATCTGCTGTCCTGGAGTGCAGGTGCGCAGGGGACTCGCTGGGAGAGAGCAGCTTTTGGTTGTGGAATCTGGTAGCTGGCTTGCCAGTTTGCCATCTGTTCAGCAGTTCTGTCTGGTCCATTCGGCCTGCCTTGCTCCCACTTTATGGCATTTCACATCTGCATCCTAGCCCATAGAGGTAATTGCCTGGGTTGGGGTTAGGCGGGATACCAGAGGTTCTAGCTCTGGCAGATTATATTGATAATTCCACTCAAGGTGTCCCCCAGTGGATAGAATAAGAAGAGAGATAAGAACTGTGGAGGAGTGGAGGAAACAAGAGTGTCAAAGTGAATCTAGGAATTTTTATAATCCTAGTTGATGAATACGTGATTAATGTTTATTATGTAAATTATGAAATGTAGATTTATTTTTCTTATATGATATTTGCAGGCATTTAGGTTTGTAGGAGTAGAGAGTGGGATGTTAATTAAGTAACCATTTTAAATAATGTTGGTGTTTTTAATATAATTTTCAATAATATAGTGGTTAAAAATATTGTTTTTTAATTATGTGTTTTAGTTTATATATTAATTGTATGTGTTACTATTGTTTATGTACGGAATATTGAGCTTGTAATTTTAAGTGATTTCAATTTTTTCACTTAATTTTGTATAGTAATTTATATTGTCATAATCGGTTGGTGGTTCTGTAGAGGGATAGGGTGGGAAGCTAATTAGTTAATGATGAGTATTAATTATTTAATAAGCTTTATTTAATTTTAAGATTGATATTTATTATGTAAATTATTTTATATTGATATATTTGTGCTACATGTTACTTGTGGGTTGTTAGGTTAGTAGGAGAATAGGGTGGGAAATTTACTAAGTAATGATTACCAAAGAATTATTAATTGTTAATTAATTATTTAATTGATTTTATTATGTAATTTATGGAATATATATTTATTTTACTTATATTTAGTTGCAGTCTCCTAGGTTTGTAGGAGCCGAGGTTGGGAAGGCAAATAAGTAATAAATAATATATAACTAATTAATAAAAGCACATTCATTATTTAATTATTTTTTAATTACAGAAAATATGGAATAATGATTTATTTTACTGATAATTTAGTTGCAGGATGCTAGTTTGTAGAGGTATAGGGTGGGAAGAGTAATTAATTAATTATTAACAATTAATAACGAGTTATTATTATTTAATTGACTTTAAATATGTAAATTGTAGAATACTTATTTTTTAAGTTATCTTTTTGGTATCAAGGTTGCTAGGTTAGTAGAGGTATAGGGTGAGAAATTAATTCTTTAATAATTGAATAACAATTATAAATCAATTGTTAGACTTGCATTCTTGCAGTGGTCTACCCTACGTTTTTCCCTCTGTTTCATAGGTTGTTGATATGTGCTGGACTCTGTTTTTGATACTCTGGGCACTTTACCACTGCTAACCAGTACTAAGGTGCAAGTGCTCCTCTCTAAAATGTATGTGTAATTGGCTTTCCATGACTGGCATATCTGATTTACTAGTAGGTCCTAGTACAGTGCACTAGAGGTGCCTAGGGCCTGTAAACCAAATGCTGCTAGTGGGCCTGCAGCACTGGTTGTGCCACCCACATTAGTAGGCCTGTAAACATGGCTCAGACCTGCCACTGCAATGTCTGTGTGCAGTTTTAAACTGTCAACTCGACTTGGCAAGTGTACCCAATTGCCAGGCCTAAACCTTCCCTTTTTATACATGTAAGGCACCCCTAAGGTAGGCCCTAGTTAGCCCCATGGGCAGGGTGCAGTGTATGTTAAAGGTGGGGCATGTACCTATTTGTTTTGCATGTCCTAACAGTGAAATACTGCCAAATTCGGTCTTCAATGTTGCAAGGCCTATCTTTTTCATTGGTTAACATGGGGCTACCTTTAAATATTATTAAAGCGTAGGTTCCCTTTGGGAGCAGATAGAAATTTGGAGTTTAGGGTCTATAAGCTCACAATTTAAAATACATATTTTAATGAAGTTGTTTTTTAGATTGTGTGTTTGAAAATGCCACTTTTAGAAAGTAGGCATTTTCTTGCTTAACCCATTATGTGACTCTGCCTGTTTGTGGATTCCCTGTCTGGGTCAGTTTGACAGTTGGGTTGTTTTGCACCTCTCCCTAGACAGTAGCACAAAGGGTGCAGCCCACATACCCTGATGAGCCATCTGAACTTGAGGGGAAGAGTGGTCACTCACACCTGAATGGGCTGTGCCTGCCCTCACAGAAAGCAGTCTCCAACCTCCTGGTGTGTGGCTGAGGCCTGGCCTGGACAGGAGAGGATCTTACAGACACTTGAGACTGTACTTTGAAATTTGCCAACTTCAAAGGCAGAGAGGGGTATAAGAAGAGAACCCCAAACCCAGGGCAGCTGCTCCGTTAGGCGGAGGATCGCCAGCATCAGAAGCTGAAAACTTGCAAAACTATGTTTATTATCCCCTCGTTGTGAAAGGGGAACTGTTCAATCAGCTGTAACTGTAAGCTCCCTAGAGAATCTATCCTCAAGTGAATTTAAGCAGGTTCTTCCAAATTTTATGAGCTGGCTCCAATCCAAGCTAGTTCCATCAAAGACGAATTGAAAAAAGGTAAATAAGCTGAATGAGGAACTGCAGATTACAAACTTCAACTGTAGAACTAAGCTTAAAAACAACACCATCAATAAAAACAAAGCAGCAAATCTTAGTAAATGATGATGATCTCTCCATCAAAGATACACAGCAAAAGCAGAGTACTGTTGTGTTACTACTATTACGTCCTTGCATTCCATCAGAATTAACAGAATGCAATATGACTGTGAGAAATGAGGGAGCGATGAAGACAGATGATGGAACTAGCAAGATCTGAGAAAAAACAGTGTGTAAGGTCACTCCTCCATCGAAAGCTGACAATGTAGCATCTACATTCAACAAACCCAAACTTCTTAAGTCCGCCAATAAGAGGTGAAATCACAAGACATTTGCAGAGTGATGGACATGGCATCCTTGGCTTGCTTTTCTCCCGAACCTTTTGCCTTCAGACCTCCTGTAATTTGCTGACTTTGTTTTTGCTTGCCTTAGGATTCTGTGCACTTCACCACTGCTAGCCAGTGCTAAAGTGCTTGTGCTCTTTTCCTAAAACCTGATAACACTGGCTTACACCCAGTTGGCATATTTAATTTACTTATAAGTCCCCAGTAAAGTACACTACATGTGCCCACAGCCTGTACATTAAATGCTACTACTGGACCTGAAGCAGTAGCTGTGCCACCCATTTTAGTAGCCTTTTTAACATGTCTCAGCCTCCCACTGCAGAACCTGCGTGCACAGTTTTAATCTGCCATAAAGACCTGGCAAGGTAAACCTTTGGCAGGGCCAAACCTTCCTTTTTAATACATATAAGTCACCCCTAAGGGTGGGTGCAGTGTATCTAATACATTGGAAATGTATATTAGGTTTTACATGCCCTGGATCAGAAAAACTCTTAAATTTGTTTTTCACTACTGCACTGCCTATCTCTCCTACAGGATAACATTAGAGTTGACTTATTGTATTCTATAGGTGTAACTTCCAAATGGGAATAGGTAAACCCTTCACATTTGTTGTCTCTGGATTCCTAATTAAAAATGCTAACTAATGGTGAAGTCAGATTTTAAATTACAACTCCAAAAAAGCCACTTTTAGAAACTTAGTATTTTCTTGCCTTTTAGTACCTGTACCCTGTCTCTGGTCATATGACTGGGTGCAGTGGGCAGTTGGGCTTTGTGTATTCCGCCTAGACCACCGCACACAATGGGAGCTTAGGTGTGACTTAATGGACCATCCCTGGCAGGATGTGAGGGAGGAGCTTGGCCCAGCGTCACTTACACCTGAATAGGCTGTGTCATATCTCCACACAAAGGGTTGCATGCTCCCTGCAGTCAGTCTGGAGCCAGATCAGCGAAGGCAGGGCATCTGTGCACTTCAAAGGCATGCCGCTAGAAGGTTCAACCTACTTCAATGGCACAACTTTGTATAAAAGGAGATCCTCAGACACCACCACTTCAATACACTTCTGGACCTGAGTATAATCTACCAGGAAGCAGGACTGCTATGCTGCTATGACTGCCACTCTGCTGGACTGCTCTTCTGAAGGAACTTCTGCACAGCTGTGTTGAACTGCTGTCTGCTGCCCTCTTGCCAAGGTTTGAAGGACTGGACTTACATCCCCTGAACCCTCAAAGTGACTCCAATATTTAGTTGGCTGGCCTCTTGATCTGAAGCCTCATGGGCCTAACAGGCTTCCCACAACCTTGCACCTGCACCTGCACTCTGCCATCTGTGAGGCTACCCTGCCAATTGGTGCCACCCCTGTCTTGGACCCTTGGAAATGGGCCTAAGGTGCTTACCTGTGGAATGGACACATTGCCTCTGCTTAGCGGTGCATCCCTGAGCAGAATCAATGCATCATCTCTATGGATCTGTGCATCCTCGAGCAGAACCGACTTATCGCCGAGGTTGCATGGATTGTGCTGAGATGAAGGCCCACATCACCTCAGCAGTCCTTGGAATTGATGCATCACCCTGTAGGTGAAGCGCATCCATGGCTCAGGTCCTTGCATCCTTCATCAATGGCGACTCTGCATTGCAGTCTTGCAGCTCCAGGTTCAGCTGCAATGCACATCTTTTACACGGCTCCATGCAACGCTCCACAACCGGGGTTTAAGTTACTTTGTTCAGTGGGCCTAACTGGGTCCCACTAGAAAGCCGGCGCTCTAACATGGTTAGCCTGAACTTGTGAGTTTGTCTCGGTCCGGTATGACGAGATATACCTGGTTGGCGCTTTATTCTTTTAAGCACTATTTTACAGTTTATTCTTAAAAAATTCATAGCTCAGGTTCTAGTGATTCGATTTTTGTCGTTTTGGTCTTGTTTTATTTATTAAATTAAGCTATATTTTTCTAACCTGGCATGGGATTCTTTTTATGTGATGATTTTACCGTTCTACTGTTTGAAGTGTTGCACAAATACTTTACACATTGCCTCCAAGTTAAACCCGACTGTTCTGTGTCAAGCTACCAAGAGGTGAGCACAGGTTAACTTGGGGTCTGCTTATGCCTTACCTTGATAAGAATTGTGGTTGCAGCTTGATCAGGGTTCACACCCCAGTCCAACAGCAACTCACTTTCTCACACAGAGGATGCTAGAGATGCAGCAGCAAATACCATTTTGCACATGATATACTTTAAACTTACTGCAGTACAACAATGCTGTTCTAATTGTGGCATTATTGGACACTTTGCCAGACTATTTCAGAAGAAAATGAACAATGCTGCTGTGAAATTTACTGTCAATATTTTAGACTCTTCATCAGAATTATATTACAATAGTGGTGTAATATGTGCACTAAGCATTGAATCAAATGCCCAAGGCCTCAGTAGTAATTCAAGGAACAAACCAGTGTGCCCTATCATTTTGGGAGGTGTACCCGTGGATATAGTGGAAGATTCAGGATCCACGTATACAATAGTCAATCACTCAGTATAATTTGAAAGTGTTTTAGGAAAGAATTTAATACCTTCTGACATACACCCAGAGAGTTTTACTTATCAACCCATTTCCATGATTGGGTATCAAATAGTGCAAATTGAATTTAGAGGGTGAGAAAGTGAAGCAATTTTATAAGTTGCAGAAAAGGGACCTTCTGTTCTAGGTTGGTAGGTAGGTAGGAGAAATTTATAGATCACACTAAATACCAATAGTCCTGATCAAGTGTTGGTATTGATGTATATGGTATATGATGTATTTCCCGCAACAGGTTAGCAAAGAGTAAAGAGTTTCCTAGGGTATTCTCAGGAGACAAAGGTGAGCTATGTGACTTCAAGCATAAAATAATTCTTAAGAGGGAAGCAAACCTGTGGCACATGTACTGCACAACATACCCTTCAGTATCAGGGAAGACGTTAAGATGGTATAAGATAAGTTAGTAGAAAATAAGATTTCTGAAACTATAGATGCAAGTGAATGGATGACCTCTTTGGTTGTAGCAAGACAGGATAATGAAATAGTAAGATTTGCATCAATTTATGTGATAATAATGTCTAGTAATATTTGGCTTGATCAATTTCTCCTGCCCAGAAACAATAAGATGCCTTCTATAACCAAAGGTATTAAGTGTTTTACTCCTCTCGATCTAACTGGGGCTTACCATCACATTTCTCTTCACCCAGGCAGTAGACGCTCAGCTGTTTCAGAACCCTGTAGGTGTGTTTTCATTTTATTTGCATGCCATTTGGTTAAGCATCTGCGAACGCTCTGTATCAGCGGCTGATGTACCAACTCTTCTCAAATCATAAAGGGGTAATTTTCTTTCAAGATGACATTTTGGTCATGGGTAGAAGCAGTGAAAAACATGATATGACACGTAGAAGTGTAATGAAAGTATTAAATGACAATGGCCTTACTGGTGAATTCAAGAAATGTAAGTTTGCACAGAACTGTTGTTTAGGAGTGTGTGAATGTGTGAAATTCGCCTAATTTGCTTTTGCATAATTATGGCAAAATTACATGTATTTGTGCATAATTACGAGAAATGCAAATCAGTTGGTTCACGCTACATTTTAGCACAAGGTGCAGGTCCATGTTAGCAGCTCAATATTTTGTTAGAACACCAGTGTTTGTCATATAGTAATTTGATCAAAATGGGAAAAGTGAGAACAACCAATTTAGCAGAGAACCATTTTGTCCTCTGAAACCCTCACAAAACATAGACAAAGAGGCCTAATCCACCTCTTTCTCAATTGTTTGATTACATTAACCCATAAGGATTTGAACAAAGTTTGTGTTAACATTTTTTACTTCCTAACTTTTATCTAGGTGCCTACTGCATCTTATTCATGACTATGCATCCAGTGCATACTGGGACTCCACTTTCACAACCAGAAAAGCACTGCATCTTTTGCTATAACACACATCACAATAAGACAATACAACAAGTCTGTAGCATGTTGCTAACTTGGTACTTCATTTAGGGCCAGATGTAGGAATATTCCAAATTGCGACTCGCAAATTGCAAGTCGCAATTTGGAATGCAGAAAGGTGTCTCAGACACCTTCTGCGACTCGCTATGGGGTCGCAAAGACCCACCTCATTCATATTAATGAGGTGGGTCGCAATTTGCGACCCCATAGCGAGTCTGGGCACTCACAGGGATGGTGGCCTGCTGGAGACAGCAGACCACCATGTCCGTGACTGCTTTTAAATAAAGCAGTTTTTTTTAATCAAAGTGTAGCCCGTTTTCCTTAAAGTAAAAAGAGCTGCACTTGGAAAAAAAAAACGAAACCTTTTGTTTTGGATTTTTTCAAGGCAGGTAGTGGTCTCTTGAACCACTGCCTGGTCTGAAAAAATATTTTTATGTCCAGTCACAAAGGGGAAGGGGTCCCATGGGGACCCCTCCCCGTTTGCGACTGGGTTACCATCCACTTCAAGTGGCTGGTAACTGCGATTCCATTTGCGACCGCTTTCGTGGTCACAAATGGAATTGCATAGCATTGCGAGTCGCAAATAGGAAGGGAACACCCCTTTCTATTTGCGAGTCGGAAATGCATTTTGCGAGTTGGATCCGACTCGCAAAATGCATTTCTGCATTCCGGTGAGGCTTTTGAGAGTCGCAAACGGCGTTTTTCGCCGTTTGCGAGTCGCAAACGCTTTCCTACATCTGGCCCTTAGAGTCTAGAGGAAGAAGTGTCTACCATTGGCATGGCAGAGTACTTTAGTACCACCAGGATGAGGCAATTTTAGAGATACCTGCCACCCCGGTGGACATCTCTTGCATTGGCAGCAACTGCCTCCATGGTGGTACCTGTGAATGTATTAAACGTTTGGCAGAAAGCTCCTTCAACATGACAGGGATGTACTACAATCTTTTGATTTTTTTTTTAGTTTTCAAAAACAAAATCATAAGCTAGATTTTGTTATTGAAAATAAAAAAAATGACCCCCTCTCTTTGAGAGTTGTCTCCATGCTTATGGGGGTAATATTGCAGTTTTCAATGTCCATTGCTGCTAGTTTTACCTTGCAGTAACAGGCGGTGAAAGCTTTTCATTTGTTTGCTCACTGTAAATGGGGTGGGCGTTCAAGTAGCAAAACCTCTGCCAGTGCTTACTTTGTTGAGCCATCAGAGGTGTATGTCGGGGGCAGTGCTTAATTTGTAAATACAGAGGTGCCGGTGCCCAATCCCTACTCTTTAACATGCGGCTGCTGCAATTAAATGTGGGAACAGGGAATACTGAGGCAGCGTAATCCTGAAGCCATCTCAGGCCTCTTCAATGCATTTAAAGACCCTCCCTGCCCCTTCTGCTCACTCTAACAGCTTTCTGCTTTCTTCCTTTGTGATGCTTTTTTGTTTTTCCCTTACTCCGTCTTTCCCATATGTGTCATTTGCTCGCAGCAAATGCTTGAGGCAGAAGAATAAGCCCCGGCACTCACAAATAAGTGCCGGTGCTCAGCACCGGAAAAAACAAGCACAAATTAAGCACTTGTCGGAGCAGAGGTGGAGTAGCTGATATACTGAACATCTGACCTGCTCTAAATGAGGCGGGCAGACCTTCCGTTTGGCAGTGAGGGTACTCTGTCACCTTTGCCACAGCGACCCTCTATGCCAATCTCTAACTCGGACACTTGGTGTGTGAAACATATCTCATTTGGAGGTGCGTCAATGATATTTTAAAATTATGTGACAATCTCGATTTCTAATCTACAATTTAGTGAACACCTATGCAAGATTAATAAAAAAGCAGGACATGGAACAATTTTGGAATGCTTTCTGATATAACCATTTTGAGGGGATCTGCCCCACTGCGCATCTTTCAGGTTCTGGAATTCCTTTGAAGAGTCGCATGGGCCTCACTGAGTTTGGTAGACAAAAGCCACTCTATAGGAATGTACTTACCACATTTGAAAAAAATGTGTGTTTTCGGGCATTTTCAACACACATAGAATTATACGTCTTAGGCAGTCATTATGTACTGCATGGCGTTTAACAGTTAAGTAATGATTTCTAGGCTAGTGGCCTATTTCACAGCTTCCAGGAAATCCGTCATAGCTGAAAATAATACAGCTTTATTGGTTTAAATGACCCTGGCATTGCATTGTTAAAGCGAGTATCATGTCACCTGCCTGTAAAAGAGATGTTCAATAGAAAGGTGGCTTTAAGTTTCAGTGAACAAGGTATTTTTCAGTGACTGGGACACTATTGTTCTGTAGACAATATTTCTGTTGCGAAGGCATTCCAACAAACCCGCCTGGAAGCAATCACCTATTTGCATATCAAATTCAGTGGATATTGATGTCATATATGACAAAATCGTCTTAAATACTTTTATTCACAGAACGTGTATATTACACATTAGGTGAAACTTAATATATCTCTTTACGTCAAAATATCTTTTTATTGTATAAATGTAAGTATTGTACTTGGGCTTATGCATTTTAAAGCCTGGTTGTTAGCAAAAGTACTGCTAATGTTTGTTTTTTGGTCTTTAAAAAAAGTAATATAATTACCCTCAATAGTTCAGAGGTTATTACCAGGAAAAACGCACAGGTAATGTTCGGGTGTACTTAACTTCAAATTAGGAGTCTGCTGGTTGATTTAGGTCAGTGCTTAATGTGTAAATAAAAACGTGCCGGTGCCCAAAGCCCTCCTCTGAAACACGCGGCTGCGGCAATTAAGTGTGTGAGCATTGAATACTGAGGCAGCGTAATCCTGAAACCATCTCGGGCCTCTTCAATCCATTTACAGCCACTTCCTCCCCTTCAGATCACCTTTGCAGCTTTCTGCTCTCTCCCTCTGTGACGCGTCTTCGTTCTTCTCTTCCTCCCTCCTTCCACGTGTGTCGTTTGCTCGCACCAAATGCTTGAGACAGAATTATTAAGTGCTGGCGCTCGAAAATAAGTGCCGGTGCCCCGCACCGGCTCAATTTAAGCATTGATTTAGGTGGTTTTTATCAAGAGAGGAGGTGTGGGTACAAGGTCAGGCCCCACAGGTTCATAAGGGAGAGTTCGTAAAATGGCCTTGTTGAGGGTGGGGCTTGTGATCCTCTGTGGAGGAGGGAGCGAGCTCACACAACCCCATCCTCAGTGCAAATCCTCTCCCATCCTGCATGCCACTACAGGAATGAGCAGATATGATACAGAAATCTAAATAGCACGCCATAGAGCTAATGTTCTTCTGAGGTAATCGGTGTAGAGGTGCGTACTATAATCCCACACTTTAGCCCTTACTGTGGCACTGGGCAGTAAACATTATAACAAAACATGTGTATTTTTGAAATATGGAAGAACGGTTTGAATCAGTACAAGCATGCGTTAGTTTGTCGGTGGGAACACAAGGGAAACTTGCACTGACTAAGGGAGGGGCTGTTTTTCCTGCTTCAGTGCAAAGTTGTTCCCAGCATGCTGCTGCTAAATCGGCCGTGGTGGAGGCAGCAGCAACTGGTACCGAGGAACTAGCAGCTGAACCGCAGGCATGCCACCAATCATGTGAGGACACAGATCAACATGGTTTCTCTTGCTCACCAGTAACCTTAAGGCTTGAATCCCCTGTGATATCTGATTGCACACAGCAAACCTGAAAAGAAAACCGAATAAGGCAATGATTGCTGCATCAACTAAGAGGGGATGGATCAAGTAAAGGAAGTCGAGGAGAAAACCTTTGAGCTGAGTAGCGCACGTAATACAAACTATCACCAGTGTCAAAACAAAGCGCATCTTTTAGTGTGTGTGCGCTACAAAAGATTGATGAATGCCAAGCGTAAGATTTCTAAGAGATGATCCCTGTGCTCCCAGAAGCCAGGTTTTGCAAAGCACCCATGGGGAATTTCTGAGATTTGTAGGCTTTGAATTGTGTCCATAACATCCACAAAACCAAAGTACTTTTTAGGTTTTTTTTTAGAATAAACTTCAGGTGGTGATCTTAGTGGCAAACTCTAACATTTGACAAAGCTTGTTCAGTGAATTGTTTTGCTATTCTAGGGATATGCCATGCACCCTGCCCTTAATATCCATGTACAAAAGGACTACTGACATACAGTCAGAAGGGACCCTCGAAGGGATTCTCTGAACCTCAAGTCACATCCCACAATCTCAAACCCCTGCATGCAGAGTAAACAACCTTTCAGAAGAAGTTGGGGGTAAACACAGTAGATCAAAATATATCAATGTATATATACATATATATATATATATATATATATATATATATATATATATACACACACACACACACACATATATATTTAAATATAGGTTAATTTATTTATTTATAATTTATATAATAGGTTAAATATATATATATATATATATATATGTATATATATATATATATATATAGATATATATATATATATATACATGTTCACGGTACATAGCTGTGGAGATAGTAATAGTAAATCTTTCTTCTTCTATATACACTTACTTTTTGACATTTTTGTCTTCAAAGTTTTGTCCACGATTTTACTATATGACAACATTTCTGTGTTCGATATTCAATAGTACAAACAACAAATCACAGAGAACGGACACCATTCACTGGTGTGGGTCAAGAAACCAGGGTAACTCAGTGCCACAGTTATACAGAATTGTATTTTACAATGCTAACCCAGCATACTTTTGTCTTTTGTTCACAGACCTTCAAATTACGAGTGTGACGTCTCCCACGTCAGCCCAGCTCAGCTGTAATTGGGTGTCGTCGTTCAGTCTGGTTTCCTACTTCATGCTAGACCTGAGGGTGGTCAATGACTCCAGCATCCCGCCGGTGAGCGTGTACACAACGCTGTCAACTAGGTCCAGACTAATCCAGGGCTTGCGAGCTGGGACACGTTATAATGTGACTCTGAAATCCTTCGGCTCCAACAGTGCGGTGCTGGCATCAACATGGTCCCAGGGACTGACAGGTACGTTTGAGGGCGGTATCTTATCGCAGCCTATAGGTGCCCAGGGTGCTTGCACAGATGTTTCCAAGCGCTATGATTTCATGAATGGCACAACTCTTCTCTTAAGTGAGTCTCCATTGCTTCATCTGTATCAGTTTAAGACAACAGGTGATTTTAGGGGAGGGTATCACAATATCGTTGTCAAAATATCGTTTGGCATAAATATTGTGTCGCCCTAAATATCGACTACAAAAACCTTGCCTCGCATTAACAGAAATAACGTACCAAGTGGGCCAAAAGTTTTGTGAACAATGTTCAGGACGTGATATTTATGTCAGACAAGATTTATGGGTTTAATTTTCTGATATATAACTGATTTTTAGAGGGAGGAGGTGGAGATACTGCATCCAGAGTACTGAAGCCACCTATAAATAACTACATTCATTTCCAGTCTGTAAGGCCATTTCTAGATTATTCACAGGGGCAAAACACTATCATACGACTAAATTATGATTGATGGAAAAGACTCTTACTTAAACTACTATCCCATTTTTAATTTTATTTTGCATTCTTTAGTTCAAAACTGTGTTTATGTCCCACCGAATGCATTAAAACAATTTATGTGTTTTTGAAGGCATTAAAACAAGTTGTATGTTTTCCCTCATTCAATATATTAGCACTCCATATTTGGATGCATACATGTCAGTGGAAGAGACCACGTATCTAAGCAGAAAGATGTCACGATGGACAAAACTGACTTAGCCAAATATTTTACTCAGGGAAAATGGATGTCTCTACATTTTAACATGCAAATCGAAAACAAGAGTGTTCACATGATATATTTTGCTTTTTCATCGACTAAAAGAGTTATTAAATCACTGCCACTCTTCTCTATTCTGCTGTGTTTTTCATTTTTAACTGAAACAAAATTTGAGCTTGCATCAGTTTATGCCATTTAGGTCTAGCTCATCGAGCCATCGACAAGTTAAAGCCAGTCGTGGTTTCAGGATAGCCACAATAAAGATGCAAAAGGAAAGCAAATGTAATAATGCGTTTCACTTGCAATTATTTGCATTTTATTTAGTTATTATGAACACTAGACTGGATTTAGCTATTCAGTGTGCTAAGGAGCACAGACCTTGTGCTAATGCCATGATGTTTGGAGTGACTTATCTTTCAGCAAGCTCCTAGCAGTACAAGGGAGAATCACACGTCGACACAGGTGTGACTGTATAAAATACCTTTGAACCCATTCCACGTGTGACCACAAAAATTGCCTTTTTTTCAAAGGCCACATATCATAAGGGTTTCCTCATGGTACTTTCATGTTTGGCTTCAAGCTGCTCATGCTCTTTCAGTCGCCCAGTGATGGAGTTCTCATCCATGCCTACTGGCTCCTAGACTCTTTAGCCCAGATTTACTAACATTTTGTGCTGGGTTTGCCTTACTTCTTGTGGTATTTACTTTCCAAGGAATGTTAGCCAAAGTACCTACAGGTATGCATTACTTTGCACCACTTTGTGTCAAGATGTTGTCCTATTAGTGGCACAAGGGCATTCCTATACAGCCACCAATAGATTTTGATGCAAATCCCTATCTACTAACATTGGTCGATTGCAATTTATGCTAAATATGTACACCTCTTCGAAGCAGGCATAACTGTGGAGTAAGTTGTAAAACTTCCCATATGTTGCCATCTTTGCATGTGCGCTGCATTGTACACCACACACACAAAGTGGGAAAAGCAGCAAAGTATTTTTTTTGTACTCAAGTGGGCATTAGGGTAAGTCATCTTGTTGGTTTCAGCATAAAGGTGAGATTAGTTAAAGGTTAGGTACATCCGCAGAGCATCAAAACAGGCAATTTCAAAGATTCACAATGTTGTCATTGATGATGAGACTCTTTCGCCTTTTTTCCCTAAAATTAACAATCACCATCATCTACAACAACATAGGGCCTCATTACGAGGCTGGTGGTCGAATCGCCGCACTCCAGGTGGTCGGACCACCACATCACGACCGCCAGGGGACCATATAATTCCTGGCAGCATAGCAGCAGTCGGAGACGTGCTCAGCCTGAGTTTAGCGCCACCGTGCTGATTACGAGTCCAATTTCAGCCATCCTTTTCATGGTGGGGATCTAGTGCTGGGGGCCACAGGGAGGCCCCTGCTCCGCCGACAGCCATGTCCCCACAGGGGGGGACTCTGGGGCTCCCCTGCCCAGCACCCTCGGAATGCACACTGTATGCTACGACAGACAGTGTGTATTCCAAGGGTGCTGGGAGAACCCTCTGTTTGACAGCATTGACATCTGCTCCATGAGGAGCCAAGGCCAAATCCACTGCACAGTTTCCACTGGGCTGACCAGCGGAAACTTCAGATTTCTGAAGTTTCTGCTGGTCAGCCCAGTGGAAACCTTGTAATAGGGCCGGGGGGGGACCGCCAGCTTTGCTGCAGTCTCCTCCCCACGGGTCTGGCGGTCTGGTTTTCGGATCGCCAGAATCATAATGAGGCCCATAGTGCCTATTGTCAAAAACTTATGGCCTTATTATGGGATAGTCCATAAAAAATGTGGTTGATATCTTGACTGCCAAACCTGTGGTTTTCCCTTTCACTTTAGAATTGGGGGAACACCGTATTTCAGAAGACAGATCCTATAATGCCTTGCTTGGCAGTTCCAACCAGAAAACAAAAGAAATTACCTCCATCCAGTTAGAGAAAACTTCCAGCATGTCAGGGACATTTTTTTCAATTTTTCAATAATAAACTCCTGTTTTGAGAGTTTGTTTTTGCTGGGCGGGTGCATTTAACGTTTTGCCGACTCATCAAATTTACAGTGCCTTCAATGGCACTGGTAATTCTGCTGAAGGCGCAGACTTCACTGCCTGCCTGGTGGAGAGGTGTACATACGGAGGTCGGTCTTCTGCCAGGGCAGCAGAGTTCATCCCTTCACTGCCCAGGCCGACCGACGAACCGGTTGCCATGCCCTAAATGATCCCTTAATTTTGTATGGCATGACCATACCTCACATTTCACAATTTGTTCATTATAAAGTGCAGTGGTAAGAAATGTAGTAAATATTGACACAGTGGGATGTGGTATTTTTTGGGTATGGCACTGCACCTCAGAATTGGTAACATATAGCAATACCAAGTATTTTCTTCATGTTCCAAGGCGCAAATGTCGGGCTAAAGTGTCTTTTCCCCTCAAAAATACTGTCAGCTTTTACCTAGCAAAAATCAGGGTACTGGGTGGAAATTTATGCGTGTGAATCCTGATGTGGTAAAATCACTTATCTGCATCCTTGGGTTGATTTTGGACTCGAAGGAGAATTTTGCCTTAAGAAAATAGAGCTAAGGAAAGGGTTACACTCCTTGCATAATTCCACATAATTTTGCGTGTAATTCTGCACACTTATGCTACAGCAAATTACATGAGTTACACTCTCCCCTCAGAATGAGGACCTAAATGATCAGAAACCTTAGGTAATTCTCAAATGTCAGGAGTGTAAGACTGGGTATTATTTTCAAAATCCACGACTGGTTGGGTGGCTCCACTGACGAAGAACTGTATTATTATTTTTTTTTCAGTGCCTGCCACACCGCAGATTGTCCAGGCAAACGGCATATCCAGCACACAGATCACGGTAGGATGGTCTCCTCAAACAGGGGCTGACTTCTACTTCCTAATGGCGACATTGGGCAGTACGGCCATCAACCGCACCTTCAGTGCACTGAGCGGCAGTGTGATTGGTCTGCAGCCCACCACCGTCTACACCCTGACCTTGTATGCTGTGAACACCGCTGGACCCAGTACAGGCAGCAGGAAGATAACCGTGCTCACATGTAAGTTTAATGGTCACGCTGTGGTTGGGATGCTGGAGGACAAAGGATGCAGTGCCACCACTGGCTGAAAAGTGATGCGATTGTTAAGCTTGGGTTTGACTATATGTAGGACCTAGCTTGTAATTAACACATGTGAAGTTGTGTGAGCTGTCTGAACTTTTATTTGTAAGAATACACGAACTGACCATAAAGTGCCTATTTGTCACATGCGAAAGTATGTATAATGTACAGCAACACGAGTAAATCCAGGACAGTAAAACCACATTTAACAGATAAATCAGTTGAAAGTATCGGATTTTTGCACACTATGACTGACATCGAATGCTAGTTAATTCTATACACAACATGCCTACATGATCTAGAAAATATTATTCAACTAAAAAAAATGAACACCTCTATTAGCATGTTAATCTGGCATCATCACTTGTAATTAATGCTTGCATGCTCCATGGTGAAGGGGAAACACAAAGGGGCAGATTTACAAGAAAGTGGCGCATCGGTCCAGATGCTCCACTTTTCTTGCAACCTCCTTGGCCCCCCTAAAAACTCCATGTTTGCGTTGCATTACAATACGGCAAACCATGGAGCTTGTTACCACAACAGCGCCGACATTTTTGACACTGCTGTGGTGCTTTGCTGCACTAGTTTCAAATATTTTGATGCTAGTGCAGCAAAATACAGACAGGCCCGTAGATTACTATGGGTGAGTCACTTTAACGCCTGCCCTGAGCAGGCGTTTAAAATAACAGAAAAAATGGCACAATGAAATCTTGAAAATGTCACTGCACCATTTTTTCAGGTCTCCCTGCGCGGAAACGCCCCCTTTGCATATATTATGCCTGACACAGGCATAATGTGGCGAAAGACATGCATTGCTCCACTTTGTAAATATGTCACAGGGGAATGGCCACCTTAACGTTGCCTTAGTATCATAAAAATGATGCTAATGTGTTGTTAAAGTGGAGCTAGAGGATTGTAACTCTGCCTCAAAACATTTTACTAAAGTTCACATTGAAATTTGACTGTGATGAAAAGTTTCTATGGTACAGAATGGATTGGGACAGTTAAACAGCTAGATTAAATCTATCCTCAATGGAAAAGACCCAATATTGTAAATGCTTGAAACGCTGCTATATTCAGTAATAAACATATTTGTGTCTGTTTCAGTGACGCCACCGCCTACTCTTATCACACAGACGACAGTCAACAGTTACTGTGTGGCTTTGTCTTGGCGAGCTGTGGATAAAGCCCTCATGTACGGGATCTACATTTATGAGAATGGTGATGTCAACAATTCCCCCATCATCAGGAAGACCACCTCCACAACAATCATTTTGGATAACCTTCTGCCGTGCACCAAGTACATATTTGGATTGGTTTCATATAATTGGTTCTATGTTGCCGGTGAAGAGAATCGGGTGCAGCATGAAACAGGAAGTGAGTATGCGTTTCATCCTTCCTTTGATGCGTTACACCACAAGTTCAAGCAGGGAGAATCACTGGTCACATATGGAGCTGAGATTCTTCCAAGAATATCATTTTTGGACCTAAGATTACATTAGTACTTATTTCACAGCAGGTGTGCACACATGTTTAGCAGTGAGTTCCAGTTAGCCGTCTACCTTTAAAATATGTCTTAAAGCATATACACTATTAGGTTCCACTGAACTTTAGAACGTCAATGGCTATGGGTTACAGAGCAACTTAATTTGCTAATATCATTCAATACTCATATTTAATTTACTTGTCGAAATGTAAATCTTTTGCAACGTTCCCTTAATTTCAATGGAGGTGAGCATGAGGAGTAGGTAACCTTGCTACATGGAGTACAAATAATTGTCTATCCCTAAGGAAATTAGCCTTATACTGTTTAACAGATTATCTACATTGGCAAAGCTATTGATCAAAAGTATAAAGTCCATAAGGCCTTTATTAGGAGTAAGAGAAGCACAATATCGCATAGTTGTGTCCTAGAGCCATTAGGCCATATCATGTAACATCAGGGCTTATATGTCAATCTCCTTGGTACCCAGAGGATCCAAAGAAAATCTCTGGTGCTCTCCCACTGGTAATGCCTGGTGACAGAGCAAAGTACAAAACAGAAAATTCACTATTAAATAAAGGAGAAGTTCAAATAGCTTGCCAGAGTTAAATGAGCTCCACCCATCACAGCAAATGTGCTGCTTGAGCAAGTGGAAGTAGAGGAGTCCTACACACTGACAGGTCAACACAGGGTAAATTACTTTCACCACGTTTGCCACATGCATAAGTCACTTCCTTCCTCTCTAAATAATAGATTGCTAAGCATTTTACTCCATGTCTGTTAAGGTATATAACATCAGACAATTACTAGGAAAACAAGCAGGATTCCACTCTGGATTTCCAACAATATTTCAAAGAATGTCCAGCTTCCTACCTTACATCATGATAGGCAATAGGAATAATTATTTTTAAACAATGACATATGTTTGGGAAATTGTTCAGTAGTCCAATCAACAGAGGTAAACCACCTTCTTGAAGATTTCTTGGCTCACCTTTGGTAGGTAGGCTACAGAAGCACTAACTTCTCAGAAAAATACACATGTTGTGTTAAGGGCATCTGAACAATCAAAAAGGATGCAGTTGAATAAGGAGCAAAATGGTTCAAACCATATTCTCTGAGAGGAATACCTAAAAGGAAGTTAAGCAAAATATCAATGAATGGAAAATTATAGCATAAACAACATTGCTAAAAATAAAGTGTGAAATCAGAGAGGGAGAAAATATAGTTACTTTATCTAGAATGTCCACTCTGCTCCTCTGATAGGCACATTACGCTAAATTGCCAAGAGTTTTAAAAGTTGTAGAATCTAAAATAATGTTTCAGGTGAGTTACACAGGGGTTGACCCCCTTTGTAAATGGTTTTGGGTGCATTCATCAACATTACAGGTCAGCTCTGTCTTTCCAAGCATATCAAGGGACAACAACGATGGTAGGATTCCTCTGGCTTCAGGGTACCCTTCAGATCCCAAATTACTGGTCTTCAGGAATAGATTTTGAGAGTCCAGTCTGTTTGGTGCAAGGTACTCTGCGGTCAGCACATCTCTGTAGGCCCATGACTTTTGTATCATCACATCACTCCGTAAATTGGGCTTATTCTACCAGGTAGTTTTCCCAGCAGAGACATGTCAAATATCCTTCTGAAATAAGCCAGGAAATTGATTCCTTCTGTACCAAGGAAATGTCCTGGACACAAAGGTTCAAGTGATGAGGAACAATATCTTCCAGTGTTTCCCTGGGAGGTAATAGAAACTACTTTTGCAGCTACCAGCAGCCCTTTTTCTCCTTCTGGGTCTAGTCAATTTTTCTAATGTGCCAATGGGCTTATCAAGGACCTTTAAAGGGGAACTAACCAATATTGCATGAGCTACCCCAAACCAATCTGTAAAATATACATTCACCTAACGCCCACTTTTTAATTCAATGTGAGGAAGATTGTGTGCTTACTGGCGTAAAATCTAATCACAGAATCCTTTTTCCTTTGAGATCCAAGGTGACATTGGAAACCTTATAGTAAGAAATTCAATCCCACCTCCACCTATTACTAACCAGTCCACTCTACCTCAAAGGATTCTGGTATCATCAGCAAATACAATCCCGGGAACGCTTGCTGGGTATGTGAGACGCTGGTTCTACCATAGAGCTGTACTTGACAAGAAGTGTGATCAGCTATGTTCATTAACAAATGTCCAGCCATCAACTAAGGATTTCTTCCCTTCTTGGTTCCTGGCCCTGTGTATGTGTTCCTTTTGAACCCTGTGGGACAGGTGCCTTGTGGGAAGACTGTTGGTGTATGCGAGGCAAACCTGGGCTTGCTGCGTAGCGGTGTAAAGAATTTGTCAAAAAGCCTTTCCTAATGTATGAATCCCATTAGTACATTGTAATTGGATTGCACATAGAGTGATGCATATGTAAAGTCTGAAAACTAAAATAGACAGTGTTTCAGGCGTTATTGCACATAGTATATTTTTGGTGGTGACGGCCTTTTGCCATGGCTAAGACACAATTCAATATTGAGTTAACATTTAATTTACAGAGACATGGGCTCTGCGTACATGCTGTCTGAAGGGGAGAAGCGGTTTTCATTACTGGCCCCTCTGCATCTGGGAAGCTTGTCTGTACTAATACTACTGAATTACGAGGAGAGGGGTATTAAAATTTGGATAGCGCCTGGAAAAAGCCAAAACACTTCTACAGCAGCAAGAGCTGTATAAATATGCTTAAACCATTTAATCTTTAGAGAGCATATGGTTTTTTTTCCTGTTAGGCAAACCTCAGTCCAGAGTAAAAGCCTCAAAGCAGAGATCCACATTTAAAAAAGAAAACAGGGGAAACATTAAACACTGATGTGGATCCTGAAATGGGTTTCCTATTCATGATCCTCTAGGTCCCACAGAACAACGAATATTGCGCTTGACTTACATTTTCGTGCTTTACTTCGAGAAGTTATTCTGGTGTGTGAATCAGTACTCTTCGAAGTACCTGGTGGGTAAATAAACATTGAAGGACTAACACAGGGCAATCACCCCAGCATCCTCAGGATCTCACCTTCAATGTACTGAAAGGAGCAAGCTGTAAACCTAATATGTCAATATTTTGGTAGGCTAGGTGCCAGTACCAAATATGGTGCACACTTCACTGTCCTTCAATGTTTGATTCTGTGATAAGACCCGGAAGAAAAGCTAGAAAGCGACAGTTACATGAGATACTGGAAAATGAGACAACCTTTAATTCCATTTTTGTTCATAATTGTAATTGTTACGATTTCTGTTTTTCTCACCAGATATTGATTCAGTTCAGGGACTTGTCCTTGAGTACACTGACAACCTTCAACCTGCAGTGGCAACTTGGAACACCTGCAGAGGTGCAACGTCATACACGGTAACTGCTGAATCTACAGCCGGGGACACTGTAACCTGTGAGGCGACCAAAACCAGCTGTGACCTGGTAGGACTAATTTGTGAGAAACGCTACCAGGTGAAAGTCGTAGCAGTCACAGACAACTGCATAAGTGATGCTCCAAACACTGTAACGCTGGACACAGGTAAACAATTATATGTTACCTGTTTTACTGTTTACACTCGTACATATATTTACTCTACTGTGTAAGGAAATTGTGTGCCATACAAGCTTGATACCTTAGTCACTCTTCGGAGAAGCAAGTCACAAACTAACCACCCTTTTCAACCTAGGAGTGAGGTAAAATTTAATAGAATATTTATTTATTTATTAGGAGATTGGAAATAGCTGTGTGTCACCTTTTGGTCATTTGATAGTTCTTAAGCTGTACAGTACGAAGTTCAGTGGAAAGAGAGCCCAATTGGGAAAAGCTGCGCCCCGTCTGATTCTCTTTATTATCTGCCCCAAGTATTAGGATATTAGTTGTATACAAGGAGAGCAGACATAAGAGATGAGTCCTTTAATCGCAGTAGGGCAGCACATTTGAACATTCAACCACAGCAGAAGAACCACAAGACAAAAACAATTAATGGGCAGCAGAGAAAAACAGGTAAATCCGATGAGCAAGCATATGAAAGAGGAGAAACAGTCAATCTGTCTATACGTGGCGATGGAACCTTTCTTAGGCTTAGCAGCGAAAATGTGAAAGACAAAGGTTGAATTATAGAGTTAGGTTCTCAATTACAAGTGGCTGCTTTTTACCAACCCATTTGCAAACAACTGTTTGTGCAGGAATCGCAATGACAAGTGGCAGAAATGTAACTGCACCCTGTGGGTACTGGATATAGAGAGTAGAAATCAATGTCCCCCTTGCGCAATGGGGAAGAATCTAAAAATAAGCAGAAAGAGAACATCTATGTGGATACAGGATAAGCTCATGAGGTCAAATCTGAGAATGATGGAGCTGAAATAAAGCAGGCTCGTGAGCAGAAAACGAATTAATGTCACAACTATTACCGATCAGTGCTAAACATTTGTTTAGATGACAAGCGACTAAAACTGTTGCATTTGAACTTTAGTTCCGGTAAGTAGTGACTGAGACTAATGTGTGATATTAGCATATCATAGAAACAACAAAACTCTCAAGTAAAATAAAGGTTAAATCAATCAGTACTTGTATGGAGTGGCTTGTCACCCGAGGGGGTATCCATGCACTTGCTGCAGGTGTTATTCGAAGAGCCAGGTTTTTAGCCCCTGTCTGAAGTAGGTCAGCACTGATGTGGTGTGGAGGAGAAGAGAGTTCCGGGCCTTGGCGGCAAGGTGGGAGAAGAAGCGTCCTCCTGTGCAACAGTGGCATATTCAAGGTATTTTTCTGAGGGTGAGGTTTGCGGAGGTGGGCGGTTGGTGGAGGTAAAGGCGGTGGGTGAGGTAGGTGGGTCCTAGGTTGTGGAGGGCTTTGTAAGTGTGGGTTAGCAGCTTGAAAAGGCATCTCTTGTGGACTGGGAGCCAAGTGGAGGTCCTTTAGGTGTTGGGTGATGTGGGTTCTCTTAGGTAGGTTGAAGATCAGTCAGGGGTCTGCGTTCTGGATTGTTTGGAGTCGCTGCAGGAGTTCAGAGGCAGTGCCAGCATAGAGTGTGTTGCTATAGTCTAGACAGCTGGTGATGAGGGCTTATCTCACTGTCTTCCCTGTGTCGGGGTGACCCATTTGAAAATCTTGCAGAGCATGCTGAGCATGTGGAAGCAGGCACAGGGGACGACATTTACCTGTTGTCTCATAGAGAGTTCACTTTCGAGGATTATGCTGAGGTTCCTGGAGTGATCCTTCAGAGTCAGGGCTGGTCCTAGTTCTCCCAGCCACCAGGAGTCATTCCAGAGCGTTGAGTCTCCTCCAAAGACCAGCACCTCCGTTTTGTCTGTATTGAGCTTCAGGAAGTTAGCCTCCATCAAGGTGGAGACGCTCTTGTCATACAGTTATAGAAGTTTGTCTTCGTTTGGGTGGGGTCCGTTGAGAGTGGGAGGATGAGCTGCATGTCGTTGGCGAAGGAGATTATGTTGATGTCAGGAGCTCTTACAATGTCTGCTAGTGGTGTCATGTAAATGTTGAAGAGGGCTGGGTTAAGTGAGGATCTTTGGGGAATTCCGCAGATGGTGTGCTTCGCTTGTGAGATGAAGGGGAGAGGTTTAATTTCTGGGTGCCTCCCAGGGTGAAGGATTCCATTCACCTGCATGCGTTGTGAATGATCCCCATCTGGTGAAGTTGGTTAATGAGTGTGTGGTGGGAGACGGTGTCAAAGGTGGCGCAGAGATCAAGTAAGATCAGGGTGGCTGTTTCTCCTCTGTAGAGTAGAGTGGGGATGTCATCTGTTGCGGTGATCAGAGCTGTCTCAGTGCTGTGATTGGCTCTGAAACCTGATTGGGATGGGTCTAGCAAGTTGTTTCTCTCCAGGTGTTCGGTGAGTTGGTGGTTGATGGTCTTCTCCAGGACTTTGCCGGTATGCGGGAGCAGGGATATGGGACAATAGTTTTAAAGCTAGCTGAGGAATGTTGTGGGTTCTTGAGGAGGGGTCTGATTTCGGTGTACTAACAGGCTTCAGGGTACGTGGTTGTGGTGAGCAATGTGTTGATAAGGGTGGTGAGCTGGAGGCTGATCCCGTTTCTTCCGAGGTTGAAAATTCTGTGGGGTAAGGGGTCAGTGGGAGCCCCAGAGTGGATTGAGCTCATGCTGTTGGCAGTGGTTAGTGTACTGACCTGTTTCAATGCATAGAGTGGGTGGTCGTGTGGTTGTGGAAGTAAAGAAGAGGGATTCCGGGGGTTGGGAGTCAAAGTTTTTGTAGATGGTTTCTATCTTGTTGCGAAAGTTGTTGATTAGGGCCTCGCAGAGTTCCTGTGAACGGGTGGTGGAGTTTTCGACTTCAGACAGGTAGGCAAACTCTCTGACCATGGTGAAGAGTTCTTTGGTCCTGTTGATGCTGGCTAGGTGGGCTAAGGTGAATGTTTTGGTTGTTTTGATCTGGCCATGGTAGTCTTTCAGGGCTGATTTGAAGGTGGCTCGGTCTGTGAGGTTCTTGCTCGTGCACCATCTTCTCTCTAGTTGTTTACATTTGCATTTTCCCTCCCTGAGTTCTGATGTAAACCGCCACTTTGCTTTATCGTTTTGTGGGTCTTAGCTTTCTTGAGAAGGTCGACCTGCTCAGCTGCTTTGGCAATCCAGTTGGTGAAGTTCTGTACTGCCTGATCCACATTGGCAGTGGCGTTGAGTTGTGAGTTGCTGAGGGCATCAGTCCAGTGCTGCAGGGTAACCTTGGAGCAGCCATGGGAAGGGGATTTGTTGTGGTGCGGGATGGTGCAGCGGGGTATGGTGAAGTGTACGATGGAGTAGCCAGACCAGGTGAAGTCCGAGGTGTGGCTGTATCTGACTGAAAGTGAAGCTGAAAGTGAAGATTGGGTCAAGTGTGTGTCCTGCTCTGTGTGTGGGGTCGGTAACCAGTGTATTTAGGCCAATGCTGCATAGTCTTTCTAGGAGGTTGGTGGAGTTGATGTCTGCTGTGTTGTTGAGGTGGAATGTGTGGTCTCCCAGGAAAATGTATGTTCGGATTCAATGGCGAACAGGGTGATTAATTCTGTGAATTTGTGGCTGAGGCTGGTTCACGGGCCCAGAGGTCTGTAAGCGAGGGTGCCTTTAATTGTGGTGTTGTCATTGGTGGGGAGTTGGAAATTCATGATCGGCAAGGTTGCAGCGTTGGTGATGGCGCAGGTGATAGATTGCTTTTATATTATGGCAATGCCTCCTCCATGTTTGTTGGTGCAGTCACAATGTTTCATTTTGTAACTAGCTGGCTTAGCCATAGCGATGTCTTCGGCAAATGCAGCGGTTATCCAGGTTTCTGTGATGAAGGTGGCTTCGGGGGCGAGGGTGGAGATAGTATACCAGATTTCGGTTGCGTGTTTGCATAGTGATCTGCCATTGATCAGGATTGTCTTGTTAAGGGCTGGTGTCGGGGTGTTGGTGGCGACTGTGTCCAGGCAGGCAGTGAATTGGCAGTGTGCGACAGAGAATGGTCCCTTTTTGTGCTGAGGCAATATGAGGTGGCAGTTGACATTGTGTCATGGGTTGAGTGCACGGAGATCCTTGGAAGAGCACTTCTAGTAGTGAGTTAGACCATGGTTCTTGGTGCTGGGTGCAGTCCATGCATGGACGGGTACAGACGTGCTTGTCTTTGGCATGCCTTTGGCGCACCTGTGGCGTGCCCGCTGTACAGTTGTGAAGCGGCCTTGACATGCAGTCCTGGAATGTGGGAGGGACTGGCAGGGGAAGTGGGAGGGCAGGAGCGACGGGTAAAAGGCATGGGGAGCAGGAGAGACAGGAGCCAGTGGCACTGTCAACCACTAAGCACACTAAAACGTATATAGCAGTAAGGCAAACTATAAGCAGTAAGAAAAATAACTAAAACCAAAAAGGCAACAAGAAAGCCAGAAAAAGACTACCAACAATGGTCCAAATGCCAGATACAAATAGCAAATATATGTGCATCTAATACTGCTGGAGCATTGAGATAGGTCGGGCTGACTTCAAGGCCTGAACCAGCAGCCTTGTGGGCTACAGACAAGACTTTTACCACAGAGAGCGAGGCAGCGGGGAGAGAGCACCAAGACAGGGTCTAGGCTACTCAACTATAGCTCTCGCAGCAGCCTCCATATGTAGCCCTGGAAGGTGGGAGGGCTGGCAGGGGAGATGGGAGGGAGGAGTGGCAGGAAAAAAGGAGCGGGGAGCAGGAGAGACAGGAGCCAATGGCACCGTCAACCACTAAGCTCAATAAAATGTATATAGCAGTAAGGCAAACAACAAGCAGTAAGGCAAATAAATAAAACCAAAAAGGCAACACGAAAGCCAGAAAATGCTGCCAACAATGGTCAAAGTGCCAAATACAAATTGCGGTTATATGTGCATTTGATACTGCTGGAGCGCTGATACAGGTCAGGCTGACCTTGAGGCCTGAACCGGCAGCCTCGTCGGCTGTAGGTAAAGCTCTTAACACAGGGAGCTAGGGCGAGGCAGCAGGGAGAGAGCATGCAGACTGATGGCTAGGCTTCTGTTGTAAAAAAAGAGGTTTGCCTAGAGCCAGGCACCATGATGTGTGACAAATGTTAAGCAAGCTGAAGAGTAAAGTATGTAAGGGAATAAAGACACATGACTGAACTCCACAAAATGGGGAAACACCAACAGAAGCTATAATACAACAATACAAGAGAGACAAAGGTGGGCAATAGCCATGGGAAACAAAGGACAATCTATAGAACAAGCAGAATCAGCAAAGTATGCAAGAAAATGAGTTGATTGGATTTCTTAGAGTTCTATGTCACCTAATTATTTTCATGCATCTTTAATTGACACCTTTAGGTATACAATTCTAAAGATTCAGTAGAAGATCCCATAGTAACAGCCTCTATAGCTGAAGACAGAACAAACTAGTATATATTTTATTTAGGGCAGATATCAAGTCCTGGCTGGTCAGTTCCTCCCTTCCTTTTGCTATGTTGCTTAGGCTTTCAGCCATCGATCACTAGAGTTAATTCCGACATAGAGCCAAATGTCTTTCTCTACATTGCATATCAGTACCAGGCCCCTGCTTCCACCAAATAAGACTACCATGATTTAGTATTGATACATTTTACCCTAAAAAGCCCTCTTATAAATGCTTTAGAGTAAATTAAAACTAGAACAGCGACAGGACCTGTGTTTTAGGACACTAGGCCTTTATGGATTGCCAATGGTATGACGGCAGATAATGTTCGTCAATAAGGATCTTTTGTATTAATGTTGCAACATTTAAAATCTCTTATTTTAACTTGTTTTGTAAACAAGAAGTTCTTAGTTTATCTTGCAAACAGCTTTCAACCTATGTAACAGTAAGTGACGTATAGTAACATCTAAGTACAGGAAGTGTAGAATGTACTCTCTGCTACTGTAGGAAAGAATAAACATTCCAGGTATTCTTGATGGTGGAATGTATAAGCAAGTGTAGTCTTTGTCGTTGGACACAGGGTAGATTTGACAAATGTCGGCACCAGGTGAGCTCAGTTGCTTGTGTTTCTTCCATTAAGTTGTCAACTCAAAGCTTTCCATTGTCGGCTGATGGTGGGGAGGGGTTGATATTGTTTCTTCCTCTAACACAAAGTACTGCATGATTAACAATGTTTTTCTCCTGTCTCTTCTGCCAGCTCCATGCGCTCCTGAGAACATAACGGTGACACACGACTGCCAGGTTAACATCATATACTTAAGCTGGAATCCTGTTGTAGATGCAATTTCATACACAGCCACTGTGTTGGCGCCAGATGGAAGCAGGGAATATTGTTACAACAAAGACGACACAACCTGCTTCTTCATGAATCTGATGTGTGGGACGAAATATGAGCTAACCATTTATGGATTTGATGGCTTGCGGAATGGCTCCAGCAGTATTCCAATTGCAGTGAACACATGTTAGTATAGCTATCATCTATGCCTGGCTATAAGTCAGATATTTACCCTGTGGCCTTGCTGCATAATTTCATTGGTTTCAGAAAGTCTAATATCCTGTGGTTAGATTAGCCTTGATTTACAAGCCTAGCTCATATCCCACCAATGACCACCAGTTCAGCAACTTGCTCTTGACATCCCACTTTCAATCAATCAATCAATCACGATATTTATAAAGCGCACTACGTATCCGTTAGGGTTTCAAGGCGCTGAAGGGGTGGGCGTGGGGGGGGGCGGTGCTGCTATTGGTCGAAGAGCCAAGTCTTGAGGAGTCTCCTGAAGGTGAGAAGGTCCTGGGTCGGTCGCAGGGGGGTCGGGAGGGTGTTCCAGGTCTTGGCGGCGAGGTAGGAGAAGGATCTGCCGCCTGAGGTCTTGAGTTGGAAGCGAGGAACGATGGCGAGGGAGAGGTTGGCAGAGCAGAGTTGGCGGGAGGGGATGTAGAAGTTGAGTCTGTAGTTCAGGTAGGTGGGTCCAGCGTTGTAGAGTGCCTTGTGAGCGTGGGTGAGGAGCTTGAAGGTGATCTTCTTGTCCACGGGGAGCCAGTGGAGGTCTTCCAGGTGGTGGGAGATGTGGCATCGGCGGGGTACGTCGAGGACCAGTCGGGCGGAGGCGTTTTGGATGCGTTGAAGTCGTCGGATGTCCTTTGCTGGGATGCCTGTGTAGAGTGCGTTGCCGTAGTCTTTAAATGCAGGTGATTTACTTTCTTCACAAATCCCGATCCTGAACTGATCCTACCTACCATTAGGTACCAGTCTTGTACTGTGCCTTCCTTTGTAAGCCTTGGTCATGTTTGACGGCTCCACAAATGCCTTGGGGTGAAAGGGTTGCGCACCAGTGAAAATTAACAGTATGTCTCCAGCTGTGCTGCTGTGAACTGGCGATATCCCGGCCTGTCTTGGGTAAGGTGGCTGTGAGTGCAACTAGATGGGGGCTCTGACCCACTGAATACTTAGAACCAGTCAGGTTTTCAGGCTATCCACAAGGAATTGATGTTAATAGATGAACATCCATACGGAATATCAATGTGAACTCTGCATTTTTTGATGTTCTAAATAGCCTAATGGATTTTAATATTCAGTTGTTCCAAGTGCTTAGTTTGAGCCTGTGGTTGTAGGTTTGGACCACTGGCACTCATCTTTTGGGTCTGGGTTTTAGTTTACATTATCAGTCTTTTATCCAGAAAAAGGGAGACAAAGGTGGGGAAGGGGAAAAGGAGGAGGAAAAGAAGCATGGGAAAAGGTGACAAAGGTACAAAGCAGGGATGAAAAAGAACCAGCAAGAATGAGATAAAGGGATAGGGAGTGAATGGTAGTGGTGAAAGAGGCACAGGGTTTAATCAAAACTAAGTTGCAAAAATATTTGGTAACGCTGATGCTCAGCAGCACCAGTGGCAGGCTTGTGAGAAAACAATTGGGCCTCCACTGGTAGTTCCATCTACACTAGGCACCTGTTGGTGTTCTTTACAGATTGCCACTTGCCAACTAATCAATCAGCTTGTGACTGTGATTACCCAAATCCATAGTTTCTAACATGCTGTTACCATTGTCCCTGTTTGATTCTAGCACCTTGCGATCCACAAGATGTACAAGGGATCCCTGACTGCATGGGAAACCTTCTGACAATCTCTTGGACGGAAGCCCCTGGGGCCTTTTCCTATGGAGCAGTGGTTCTAGGAAGCAGCGGCACCATTTACAACTGCAGCACATTCAGAACCAGCTGCGCCATCACCGACCTGCAATGTGGAGAAAGCCTGTCCGTTAGCGTTGTGGCTTATGATGACGAGTGCTCCAGCGCCAAGAGTGTTAGTGATGACGTGGTCACAGGTACATGACATCCTCCGGTCATTTTATCTCAGAAGGGTAGCAATACTACAGGTGTTTAGTACGAGTCCTATCTAAAGAATTAGGCCTTCATTTTGACTTCGGCAGTCTGTTTTGCAGACCGCCGAAGTCACGCCCGCCACTTGACCGCCAGTGTTGGGGGTCTTCAGACTGACATATTATGGCTGCTGGCTGCTCTCTGCCACTATTTGGTGGGGAGGCCTCTAGCAGCCATACTGGCGGTCGGCAGTCTAGTGGAGCTTGCTCCGTCGCCACTGCCACGTCACCACAACACCGCCCGCCGTATTACTACATCGTAGACGGTGTGGTGTTGTGTTGGCGGGGCACTGGCGGAGGAGCAAGTGCCATGGACCCCATTCCCTCCCGGATGACCACTGCGAACACCAGGTAAGGTGATCGACTGACAGGGAGGGTGTTGAGTGTTGTGTGTGTGAATGGTTGTGTGTGGGTGTGTGTGTGTGTGTGTGTGTGTGCGTGTGTGAAAGGAGGGGGTGGTGGGGTGTTGTGTGTGTTTGTGTGTCTGAGTGACTGCATGTATGCGGGAGTGGGGGGGTGTCGTAGCCATGTGTGCATGTGTGTGTGAATGAGTGAGCGTGGATGTGTGCGTGTATGTATGTATGTATGTGTGGTGTGTGCGTGCGTGGATGGGGGTGGGGGTATAATACAGGGTGGGGGAGGAGGGCGTTGCTGCTTGGGGGCTTCTGATGGGGTTGGGGGTGGGAGGGTTTCGACATGGAGGGAGGGGCTGGGGAGTCCTGTAGTGGCAACAGGAATGAGTATTCCTCTCATCAGTATCCTTACCGCCAGGGAATCCCTGGTAGTAAGGATACTCAAAATACCGCAGGCAGTGTTAGGTGGACCGCTGGGTCAAAGGTGGTCAACCTTCGGCCAGGTGGTCCTATGCCCCTGGCAGTACAGGTGGTGAACTGGATGCAATGCAGCCAGTCACTACCCTTGTCATAATTTGGTGGTCCTGCACCACCACACTGTTGGCGGTCTGGCCGCCACCGCCGATGTGGCAGTGCAGGACCGCCAGGGTCATAATGACCCCCCTTAATGTTTTAATTATCTCTTTATTGTCAGCCATGCTCAAGGTGCAGCGATGTCAATGAATGTTGAATAAGTTGCACCAGATTACAAACCATAAATAATAGCTCATAATATTTAGCAGTACATTAGCCCCACCCTCCATAGCCAGCACAATTTAGTCTAATATGGAACAGAATACAGTGGCATCAGCCAGATTTGCAAAATCAAGATCTGGAAGTCAGTTATTTGCAAGGCTCTTGGGTGGATGTAAGAGTTGTGAAGACATTGATAAATACTCTTTTGCTTACTCTGTGATTCCCATTCACTGATCCTTGCCTGGTCCTGTTTGGTACTGTCTTGCTACTAATTAATGGCATATCTCTGAACTCACCCTCATTTGGTGGGTGACACCCTCTTTTCACTCATATTCACCTTATTGACAAACAAAATGCCTCCATCAACTTCAATCTGGCCCTCTTTAAAAGTTATATTACTCTACAAAAAAATACTAATTTTCCATTCACCTTAATGGGATTGGCTGATTATTTTAATTTTCCCAAGTTGACCGCTATATAATGGTTCAGCCAGCTGTCTGTCACTGCCACGCCACATGCTACTATCCCACAACTGTTACTGCCCTGACCTCCTTATTTGTCCTATCCTGTTCCTGTTTCCTCCTTGGCCTTTTCCATTGTCAATTCCAGGTCCCACCATGACTACTGCACCCTTCACTGCCTATGTCTTTGTTCAGTCATCTCTTACTTCTATCTCCCGCCCAGTTTACACACCCTCTTCTGTGTGTCAGCATGCCTCACTATGCTTGACGCATCCCATATTGGGTGAACTAGAACTTAATGACCCTGTATCACTTGTCCAACTTTTAGGGATAACACATTCCTATTGGAAACCGTTGAAAGGAGGGACTGTGGTTGATGATGAATGTCATGTAGGAAGCTGTAATAAATCCAAGTTAAAATACCAACAGTGAAGCAATGCATATTATGCCATTTACATTTTTTTCAATCATCTCAGTACTGTGCAGACCATATTAACACCTTGATCAATCCATCAAATATCTTTAGACCACTGAAAATGTTTAAATCCGTGTCTGAGGTATAAGCCATCAAAACTAAGGCACTACAAGGCATCAGTTGGCTTGGAATCATCTGTATTTGTCTTGTTATTTATTAAGTGCAAATCATCACTCATGGGTATTTAGGTGCTACAGTTCATGAATATCGCTCTGACAGCAAAGATAGTAACCAATCATAGCTTACCAAATACGAGGATGCCATGTGTTAATTTTCAGAATCTCATCAGAGACATTTCTTTCTTAGATTTATAGGCATACTGTTCCATAGGGTTATACACCTGCATGTTAATACTCTGAGAAGAGAAGCCCACTGGGATTTTAGACTGTGGTTGGGTTTATAGAACAAGAACTTGTCTAAGAGAGGATTACCATGATGGTCATGAAGATACTATGGACCACACAGAGTGACTTAAATCTAATCCTTTGAAGTACATGAATAATTTGCTATTTAGCCAAAGCATGCTATATAGGCGTGTATTTCTTGATGTAAAAAACAAGTCTAGCTGTGGCATTTTGAATCAGTGGAAGCTTTAGCTGGAAGATCTAGCTACAAAGTGTTACAATAGTCCAGTCTGGCCACTATTAACTCATTTGTGATCAGAATTTATTGTTGACATGGAATAAAGTTGATTGTATGCTTCAGAACCTATAGTTGATACCCAGCAGTTCTTAGTCTCAGTTAGTAGTCACTACTGTTACTTGACCTTATATGGTGAGGTGTGACTGAAAAGGAGCATAAGTAGAGCCAGTATTCAAATAGATTTCACTATACAAAGGAATGGTCTTGTGGTGCTAGTGACCTTTCTCCATTGACACCGTATCACTAGATTTGCAGGTAAGAGCACAAACCCAAAGGCATAGTTATCATGGATGCATCAGGTGTACTAGAACCGGGGCCCAGGAGCTACAGAGAATTACAGTAAATTCACTTCTATGGGACAAAGCTGGTCTTGCAGTGAAGTAGCATGCAAAGTCTAGAATACACATATAAAGTATTAATCTGTCACCTGAAAGTGCACTAATACTTGGCTCTCTGACCTTCTAAAGAGCCAGCCACAGGAGTCTTGTCCATGGATCTCTGTTGACAGCCAGGTCATGATGTAGCAAGACCTTGTAACTTCTACCCTCCAGAAAAGGAGAGTGTTGCAGCCAGTGGTTCTGGATCTCCATCACCATAACATTAGGTATCACAGGACACTGCCAGGCGAGATGCAGTTCAAATTGAAATAGAAGGAAGTCACAGCAGTAGGAGGGATGCTGATTAAATGGAAAGAGAAGGACGTCACAATAGAATCACCCAATGAAAGCCAAAAGATCATGGGCAAGGGAGAAGATGAACATTTGGACAACTGTCTCGAGAACAGTGAAGAAAACAGGCACCAAGTATAGAACTGGCACATTAACTTGTTGAGAATCCAAAAAGACAAAACTGTGAAAAAGAAGGGAGAACCAGTAGAGGAACACTAAGATGGAGTTGGAATTTACTTCACCATTAAAACTAGGGACATTTAGGATTTTTCCCAATAGAGTCATGGGCATTTTATAAGATCTAGCATGGGAAGACAGATGATTGAGGAGATAGGGTGGGGACATACCCACATTGTTTCAATAGCATCAAAGTCACCTTGATTCAGGGATGTATGCATCTCAGAAATTGGGGAAAATATGATATCTTGGGGAGAGGGAGCCATACAATTGATCAAAATTGGAAATCTACACAGTTAAGATAAAATATTTCACAGACATTTTCATTTTCTGAAGATCTGGCAGTAGAGTCATTGGAACTACAGATGTCACTTTTTGGGCCCCACAAACTAGTGAAAGTTGAATATAATTTTCTCATTTTAAGGGGTTAAAGCTCCGTTTGGAGTTGTAGGTGCACCACAGTGGGCACATTCTATGTTTGTTGCGTACAAGCAGGCAAGTTGATCACTCTCACCATAGTCTGAACTCTCCTTATATACACCACAAATGTAGGAGTTATCTAAGGCCTCTGATTACTTCTAAGATTACATGGTTGACGATTTTTTATAAACATGATCTTCAAACAACATGCATCAAAGTCAAGACAGGTCACGGTGGGAAGCACCTTCTAATTACATTAAACATACAATACAGTGAGGGGCATGTTTCCCTAGTCAACCTGTATGCATCAAACATGACCCAGAAGGACTCCTGGCGGTGGTACTCACCGATATCACAAGGGGGTGGGAGAAGTTAATCCTGGGAGGGGACTTTCCTCTAGACTGGTATACAAAGATACAGCTATCTAATTCTGCCAGCTCCATTGTGAAATAATGCCAAAAATTGAAGACCCTTTTTTATGGGACAGGGCTTGGGTGATTTATGGCACTATATTCAGTTCAGCAAAGATTTTACCTTTCCTCGCAATTCTTCGCATACAGGTATCATTGGCCATCTGTTTGTGTCTAAGCCCATTTTGGTAGGACTCAAGAAAGTATTCATTTTCAACACCTTCTGAAATCTCCATCACTGAATTAGGGACTCTGCTCACAGAACAGAACTCACCCAAGGAATCAAACTATGTTTTAAGAGAGACAACAGCAGTGACATCTCCTGGGTTACAATTTTGAATGCCTTCAAAGTGTGTGCAGGGAGGTATTTACAGCAGCCCACCCAGCTGGTAAAGGAGGTTAAAAGAGGTTCAACTGATGAAGGAATGTATAGAACTAGAAAGCTAAAATTAACCCTGAGCACATCCGAGCAAGCCATAGGTAGATTTCAAAACATTAAGATATAATTAAAAGATTTGTCCACCCAGGGAGAGGAGGTAGCACTCCTCAAACTGAAGCAAAATTGAGGAAATACGTTATATGTAAAATGCTTACAATGAGACTGAAAGATGATGAAGAAAGTTCTTTCATCACTCAACTGAGGTTGCCGGAGTGGAGGACAGACACTGATGAGACCACGAAAAGAAAACAATTGTGTATCAGTTATCAAGATTAAAATAAGGGCTGTGAATCATAATTAAATATCGGTCCAAATGAAAATACATATGACCCCCACAGGGTGTAAACATGAGTTGGACCAACCCCACAGTATTTATAGTTCATTAAAAATAGCCACACAATGATTGAGGATTACTAAAAGCCTAGGATGAGTTCAGCTTTGGTTTATAACTGATAGAGTGCCCCCCTGACACTATTAATTCCTTCTGATGTATAATTACCATGGTATTAATCACCATGCAAAAGGAGTGTTGGTCTATTGGCCCTGAACCAGGCAAAGACATAGAGGAATGTATGGCATACTGGCATGTATCCCTAGCCAACAATGGCACTAACATTTACAAGAAGGTACTCCCAAACAGGCTTGACAAACTAATGTATTATTTGATAGAGGTGAGCCTGATATGATTCATCAAGGACAAGCAATGTGGAAGTAGTGAGTAAAAAGGTAGCCCATATAATTGAAAAAGTGCAAAGGAAGAATGTTCCAAACACTTCAAAACCTTAGCCTCCAAGAAGCACCTGATAGATGGAGGTGGGACTTTCTCAATTATATTTTATGCACAATTTGATTGAGACCACACATGATGGGATGGATTAAGGTCAGCCTCTAGACCCCTGAGATAAGAGTTAGAGAAAAATCCAAGAGACTATATCATGGAAGGTTAACAAACAGAAAGCCACTCATTTTCCTATAGTCTTTGAAAACCATGAAAAAAAATTAATATCCTCACCAGGCATAAAAAGGAATGCAATTTGACTCTAAAATCATAACATCTGTCTTTTAGACGATGGCATTTTCTCGTCTTTACTGAGTCAGAGATATCATTGCTGACATGTTGTTTGATGAATCCAATAAACTCTCATGGTTCAGAATTAGGCAGAGTTTAAAATTCTGAATATTCCCACCCCATCTAATTGGGCAGTCAACTTACAGAAACTTCACTGCATGACCAAATCTATTAAAGCCCTCTGTGTGCACCTGACCAAAACAGTAGGTAGTAGTAATCCTCTAATTGGCCCAAGCTAAACAATCAGATCGATTCAGACTTATCTAAAAGGAAATCAGAGTTTATATCTTGGAGAAGGAGGATACGATGAATAATTTGCCTCTTTTACTTATGTCAACCTCTTCCAATTCCCACTGTGAAGGCAAACCCCTTGGCACTGCACAGCTAACATTTAACAAATTCAATTGGCAGGCGACAGAGGTAGGGCTAATTATGACTGTGACGCGTAGGGGGCTTGGCGTGTCTGTACATATTGAGGTACTTCCAGCCATCACACATCCATATCCTAACAAGTGATTTGTCTGAGAATCTGAAAAAAGGTTGAAACACAGGGAGCAGCCAGAGGCAGGGAGAGGCCTGTGGGACCTGGCATGCATGTCAAGGGGCCAGTGGCCCAAGAATCTGTGGGCTTGTCACACAATAAAAAGCAATTGATTTGGTAATATGAACTATTTATCAATCACTTTAGTACTTCGGAATGATGCGATTTGAAGTGAGATGTCATTAATGCCTTGTATTATTTTGAGCAAAATGTCAAGTGTTCTACATTAACGTCAATCCACCAAAACACCAATGGTAGTGGAAGGGACATTCCACAACATTTGACTTATACTCACTCACTTACACTTACACACACATTCACACAAATATACATCACATCACTGTCTCTTACATTAACACAATTTCACCTGTGAACACGCTCACAACATGCAATTAAAAGCAGTTTTTACTTGCCTCATCTGCCATGGGGGGTCACATTCCAGGTAATTGTACTCCATTGTTCATTACACTAACAATGAGTTATATATTATTGTTCATTATTAGTGTAATTAAAAACGAAAACAAGGAAAGTGGAGCCCCGACCGACATCCATAAGGACGAATTGCCTTTGTGTTCCTGCACTGATTTTGCCACCCTTGAAGCCAGGGGTCGCAAAAGCAGTCGCAGGGATCGCAAGGGGGAAGACAAGTATCTTAGCTGCGACCCCGATGACCCATAAATGACTTCCATGGTCATCTTAGGGTTTTTGTAGGATGGTCAATGGATGCCACCAGCGCTGCTTTCTGACATGAGCTGAGTGGAAACAACACATTTGGTCAGCATGGGTAGGTAGGATATGATTAAGGGGTGTGGTCTCTCCCTGTTAATGTTTTTCATATTTTCTTCCAGCTCCCTGCACTCCAACGAATGTAATGATTCTGACAGGTTGTGAGGCCGACACAGCGATGGTCACATGGGACTTCACAGTGGGCGCCGTGATGTACATTGTGCACGCCGCAGGAAGTGACGGAATGCACCACTACTGCGAATCTGCTGATCTCAGCTGCACGCTCACAGGTTTATCTTGCGGGGAAGTGTACTCCGTCTCTATGATCGCTACAAACAACGAATGCAACAGCACGTCAACCCCCGTGCAAGAGTTTCAGACAGGTAATGGCTTCTGAGTCAGTGAGCTACCTTGGCGTGCTGTGGCAGTTACACTGCACAAGAGTCACACCTGTAGGAAGCATAAATTCAGAGCAGGGAAAGCAAAGCCCATTGTGCCTTACAAGTTGTGTTATATGCGCGATGCCGCCCGTGGCCTCTTTTGTTTTGCCTCAGTGTAATACATTTCTCACTCTGGGTCCAGAGGATGGGTAACATTGGAATGGTTTCAACTCTTGCAGCCAGCTGTTCAACACCCAGAAAACATATTAGTTAAAGAAAATACAAAAAGGTGAAATACACAACGTGTAAAAAAGCCATGAACAAATGCGAGGGTTAGAGACATTTTTAAAATGAGAGTTAGGTCGCATTGAGGTTAGAATTAGACTAAGGTAGGGTGTGAGGCACCATCTATGATAAGGTGTCGGGCACAGGGTAGAAAAAGGGGGTACTGAACTGGGATAAGAGTTAGGGACTGGGCATGGAGTTAGGTTTGTGCTGAATTAGAGTAAAGGTAGGGTTAGCATGAGCGATGGTGTAAATGAAAGTACAAGAGAAAGTGGTAAGGGTTAGGTTGTCAAATGGGTTGTTGTTAGGATTGGGGTAAGAATTAAGGTTTAGGTAAGGGATGGGATTAAAGTTAGGAATTGTTACATCATTTTTTGACCCCTCCTCTCTCCCATGCGTGATTTTAGCACGGTGAGATAAATATGGCGCTAAGGCCATAGAGTCATTTTTTGCACAGGAACGCCTACTTTGCATCACATTGACGCAAAGTAGGTTTCTACATCCCAAAAAGTCTTTAACTCCATAAATCTGGCGCTAGACCCAAAGTATAAATATGGAGTTAGTTTTGCACTGAATCTGCGTAAAAAAAATGACGCAATTCCAGCGCAAAACAAGTAGAAATATGTCCCTCAATCTCTTCAAAAACACCTACTGATTTGCAATTGATTGATCCTTTTCTCGAATTTTGACTTTTTCTGTTCCCAGTGTTTTCTTCACCCCTTCTGTTTCCTCGTCTCCTTTTTCCCTCAGCTAGTTTCTCCTGACGTCCTCTTTCAGAAGCTTCTTCCTTTATGTAAATCTCCTTAATTCCCTCCCCAGTCCCTTTGACACTCCATATGTATATAGTCTTTCTGTTATTTAACAGTTTGCAGACTATGGGGGTCATTACGACCCTGGCGGCCGGCGGTATGTTGGCGGTAACACCGCCAACAGGCTGGCGGTGTTCCGCCAGCTATTATGACCGTGGCGGAAAAGCCACGGCCATACCGCCGGCCCCTCCACTTTGCCGCCAGGATTCCGTCTGGCGGTCATAATCCCCAGGGCAGAGGTGCATGCACCACTGCCCTGGGGATTATGAGTCCCCGACCGCCAGCCTGTCCGTGGCGGTACACACCGCCATTGAAAGGCTGGCAGTAAGGGGACTTGGGGTGCCCCTGGGGGCCCCTGCACTGCCCATGCACTTGGCATGGGCAGTGCAGGGGCACCCAGGAATAGCCCAGTCGCGCATTTCACTGCCCGAATTTCGGGCAGTGAAATGCGCGACGGGTGCTACTGCACCCGCTGCACATCAGCATTGCCGCCGGCTCAATTACGAGCTGGCTGCAATGTTGATGTGACATTTCAGCTGGGCCAGCGGAAATGTCATAATAGGGAGACAGAAATACCAATGGCAATGGCGATATTCTGTCTCTCGCGGTCTCGGCGGTCTTTTGAAAAGACCGCGGAGGTCATAATGACCCCCTATGTGTTGTTTTCATTGATTTCACCTTGTGACTTCTGCAATCGTTGTAAAGCACTCCAACACCAAGGGGCCATGCCTGTGCTATATAAAACTACAGAAATAAAGAGAAGAAAATAATAAGACATAAACCTGTCCGTAAACTTAGTCTTATGTATTGTACCCGATTGCAACTCACCACGCATTAAACTGTAATCAATAAAAGATTATGCCATGGTGACATCGTTGCCGATATTAACCTGCATCTGGATTAGGTTAATAATGTCCTATCCTGAGACTGTCTGTGCATTGTACTTCCCTGCTTCAGAAAAAACCCTAATAAACTGCAGCCCGATCACTAGAAAAAAACATGGATTTCAGGGGGAACTGAGTCACACTAAAGTCAGAAATATGCTTGTGCGATTTTCCAGTCTTTATGTGTATGGATATCTGACATTTTGGAATTCACACGTTTTCCAGAATATGCCAGAAAAGCTGCATCTGTCACAGGTTTGCAGACATTCTTTGGCCAAACTTGTGTAAATTCTCTTTCTTCATATGAAAACATACACACATATATGATGGATGAGAAAATATGGAACAAGTATTTTTCAATGAGAATATGTTTGATCTAGACTACACCACTTTTAAAGATTATCTCTGATTTCCACTTCGAGAAAGATTGATTTTTGTCCCTTATACAAATATTTCTCTGAGGCTCTTTAAGGCTGTGAATGAGTCAGAGACAAGCTTGTGAGTACTCACAAAGGATTGTAAAAAAATATTTCCCTACATGCGCTTAACTTTCGATATTTTGACCTTCTATATTTTGTTCACAATATTAATGAGCTCGATATTCCAGAGTACAACCCAAACGAGTAATTAACTGAATAACTATATTTAGAAAGTACCTAAAAACCAGGGGTCACTAGTATGTAAGTTTGTGGGTGTTTACAAACTTACAGGGAATGTTCATCTGTAATGCCCACCTACTCCCTGCTTGTGGATTTACACACACAAAAATTGTTGTATCTATAAATTATTTAACAAGTGTAAGACCAACGTCTGAGAATAGCAAACGTTTGTCTTGCACTTGTGAGAAAGCCCATTTGCATGTGTAAATCATAGTTACAGGGTCAAAAGCTTTTGCAAATTGGATCTAGTATATGCTGTTCTGAGCAACCATTACTGCGGTGCTTAATTTATAAAAAAATAAGTCCCAGGGCCCTCGTCAGGAGGCCACTGCAGCGTGCACCACCCATTGCCCCTGCCAGCGCTGCCAATGTCATGCCAACACAATCACTGATCATCACACTCCTGCAAGTGTGACTGTTCAGAATATTACTTACCCCCAAAGCTATAAGAATGGCTTGGGCAGCAGGTATTAGTCATTCATTCAATTGTCTTTATTCGGTTCCAACGACCATGAGAACACAGATTTAAAAAACATTATAGATCATATGATTTCTGAATCAGAAATTATTAAGAGAGCATTACACGGCAATTGGCACAATGTTTAAAAACACTATAAAATCTAATTTGTGTATACATGTAACAGATGATACAAATTGCTTTATAAGCACCCATGAAGGCTAATGTCCCTTTAACTGGTGTTAATATCTCATCAGATCTCAAAAATATTCCTATGAAATATACATCCTTCTCAATTTAATTGCAGGCAAAATATAATTAAGAACTGAAAAACAAATTGTGGAAGTATTTCAAACATTTTTAAAAGGTCAATCCCTCTTTCTGCAATGCAAAGTACTTATGCTTTAAACGTAGTAATAAAAAATGTCTTCTTGGGCTATTGTATAAAGTGCAGAAAAGCATAAAATGTACTGTTGATTGGGATGAGGAGTTATTACATGGACAAACTGGAAGAGATTCAAACCAGGAATGTGGTCTAGGAAAAGCAACCAAGCAATTGATTAAATGTAACCCGAACCTCATAAGGTAAAACCCTACGTTCTGGCTTTTCCACTCAAATTGGATACTGCCCAATATCAGGTGTTGTAGAAATTAGTAAATAGTTAAGAACTAAAGTTAGTCTTACAATTGTAATCTCTTGATTCATTGTTAGACATTTTTATTTAACTATGACCTTAGCTTGAAGCCCAATAGTATCGGGCTTGGGCAGCAGGTATTAGTCATTTGAATGTATATTAAGTTAAGAAACATGTTGGTGTTGTTGTACTCTTCTCTAAATTAGACAGACAGCACCACCATGTGGCAGACTGTCGTAAGAGCAGGTGTTGATAATTAAGTGCTGGTGCCAAGCACCAGAAACCACTGCCTCAAATTAAGCACTGCATTCCTGGAATTAACATATTCTTGTGTGGCCAAAGGTCAGTCTTCCCAGATACCACTACTTCTTGCTGCCTCTGTGGAAAAAACACTCAATAAAGGTAAATTGGTCAAGTACTCATTCCAAATTGGTTTCATGTAAAAAATCATCACCAAAAATATCATCTGACAGAAAATTTGAGTCCTACTTATAATTTACAAAGTTAGAACATTAGAATGTTGTGGTTTCCACTGAAGACAATGGAGTAGTTCAAGCACAATAATGGCTGCTACAGTCCATCTGCCACAAAATGTCATAGTTTGCCTTTCTTGTTTTCCATGCTTAATTTGGAACATTCTACCCTCAATGGAGGATTGTTATACTAGTGCTGTAGCCCTTCTGCCTTGACCTATACCAGTTGGTAAATGCTGTGTCCTTGTTATAGGCCACCTGGGCTGAAGGCTGCGACAGCCTTGGCCAGCTGCCTATACAGGGAGTGCAGAATTATTAGGCAAATTAGTATTTTGACCACATCATCCTCTTTATGCATGTTGTCTTACTCCAAGCTGTATAGGCTCGAAAGCCTACTACCAATTAAGCATATTAGGTGATGTACATCTCTGTAATGAGAAGGGGTGTGGTCTAATGACATCAACACCCTATATCAGGTGTGCATAATTATTAGGCAACTTCCTTTCCTTTGGCAAAATGGGTCAAAAGAAGGACTTGACAGGCTCAGAAAAGTCAAAAATAGTGAGATATCATGCAGAGGGATGCAGCACTCTTAAAATTGCAAAGCTTCTGAAGCGTGATCATTGAACAATCAAGCGTTTCATTCAAAATAGTCAACAGGGTCGCAAGAAGCGTGTGGAAAAACCAAGGCGCAAAATAACTGCCCATGAACTGAGAAAAGTCAAGCGTGCAGCTGCCACGATGCCACTTGCCACCAGTTTGGCCATATTTCAGAGCTGCAACATCACTGGAGTGCCCAAAAGCACAAGGTGTGCAATACTCAGAGACATGGCCAAGGTAAGAAAGGCTGAAAGACGACCACCACTGAACAAGACACACAAGCTGAAACGTCAAGACTGGGCCAAGAAATATCTCAAGACTGATTTTTCTAAGGTTTTATGGACTGATGAAATGAGAGTGAGTCTTGATGGGCCAGATGGATGGGCCCGTGGCTGGATTGGTAAAGGGCAGAGAGCTCCAGTCCGACTCAGACGCCAGCAAGGTGGAGGTGGAGTACTGGTTTGGGCTGGTATCATCAAAGATGAGCTTGTGGGGCCTTTTCGGGTTGAGGATGGAGTCAAGCTCAACTCCCAGTCCTACTGCCAGTTCCTGGAAGACACCTTCTTCAAGCAGTGGTACAGGAAGAAGTCTGCATCCTTCAAGAAAAACATGATTTTCATGCAGGACAATGCTCCATCACACGCGTCCAAGTACTCCACAGCGTGGCTGGCAAGAAAGGGTATAAAAGAAGGAAATCTAATGACATGGCCTCCTTGTTCACCTGATCTGAACCCCATTGAGAACCTGTGGTCCATCATCAAATGTGAGATTTACAAGGAGGGAAAACAGTACACCTCTCTGAACAGTGTCTGGGAGGCTGTGGTTGCTGCTGCACGCAATGTTGATGGTGAACAGATCAAAACACTGACAGAATCCATGGATGGCAGGCTTTTGAGTGTCCTTGCAAAGAAAGGTGGCTATATTGGTCACTGATTTGTTTTTGATTTGTTTTTGAATGTCAGAAATGTATATTTGTGAATGTTGAGATGTTATATTGGTTTCACTGGTAATAATTAATAATTGAAATGGGTATATATTTGTTTTTTGTTAAGTTGCCTAATAATTATGCACAGTAATAGTCACCTGCACACACAGATATCCCCCTAACATAGCTAAAACTAAAAACAAACTAAAAACTACTTCCAAAAATAATCAGCTTTGATATTAATGAGTTTTTTGGGTTCATTGAGAACATGGTTGTTGTTCAATAATAAAATTAATCCTCAAAAATACAACTTGCCTAATAATTCTGCACTCCCTGTAATGTGTTAGCACGGTCACATTGGAGGTTATATTAACAAAATCTACACCCAAAGGGAAAGTGTTTCTGTGAACAATAAGTCACGATATTCCAGTCGCTTGAACACAGCTGGAGTACTCAGGACTTGTGCTAAGACAGGCAGAAAGGTTTTTCTTCTGCTGCTCCTGGCCTACTAAACTCTTCATAGACACTCACTAGGAGAAACGGTATTGAGTAAATATCTAGGAACACATTGATTTTACAAACCCTGGTCACCACTTGATGTGAATTAGTGACAGCTAGAATGGCGATGGGCAATTTACGCAACAACGCAGTTGATTGCGTGATACAAAGAAAACTTGCTATGTGGATAAAAACTTTAAGTAATATCAGTCAGTACAACGTTTCTCATCATTGTGTGGCCTTCCTTTCATCCCCTAGTGCCGTGCACCCCCAATTACATCAGAAGTGACCTCGATTGCAATCACAACAAGCTCCTGGTGACGTGGCAGGAGGGGCTCGGAAACCTTACATATATAGCTGACGCTCGTGATTTGGAAGGCAACATCGCCTCTGTCTCCACCGTGAACAATTACTGTGAAATCACAGAGATGAACTGCGGAGCGATATACAGCGTGCAAGTGACTGCCTCCAACGGGGCCTGCACCAGCCCCGCAAACGAGACGCTTCCCTTCCACACAGGTAAGGCCTGACTCTGCGCCACCGTGCAATGCCACGCGCAGGATTGGGGAGAATCGCTCCGGGTGACCAATATCACAACCAGGATCATTTACAAAAGGATGTATTCATTTGTGAAACTCTGTCATTCACACTTAGCCCTAGTGTTTGGTAAGGCCTACTACGCAGAAATAACACGGAGTTGCTTTTATGTTGCTTAGAAAAGTCATTTTGTATCTTCAGACAGTGCGTATGTTTCCAAATCATTGTTTTCTTACTTTTGGTAACTGTGGAAGAAATGGCTATGGATACTAACATGTAAATGTCCGACAGAAAGTCAAAACTAGTGTTTGTTGAAACGTTGGTACATGTAACTTTTATAGAAAAGTAGAGATTTTAACTGTGTTCCTGAAGTCAATATTGTTTAAACACTCTTTGTCCTTCAGACTTTTTCACATTTTTTCTCTGTTAGCTAATTGATTGTTTGCATGCACATTGCCAAAGCCTACATGCTCACGTGCTTTTTGATTCAGAATGAAATTTACCTCTAACCGATTTGTGATCAGAATATGGCAATAATTCGTTGCATTTATGTGCCTGTTACACGCTTATTGTCCAGTTTTTGGGTTCTTGTGGCGGGATGGGTGAAGGCGGAAGATGGATTTTGGCACTGTGAAGTGAGATTAGGAAAGGTGTGAATCATTTTGTGGAGAGGCACGGAATGGGTTCGAAAATGAGGTGAAGAAATTTACAGATAGCATTCCCCAATGCAACTCCTCACTGAAGGATTAGCAAAATATGATGCCCAAAAGACAGACAGACATGACACGTCTGCTCATGTTTGACATACACCAGAAGGGTGTTGGGTATAGACTGGGGTACTTTTTAGCATAAAATAGACACAGATACAGCTGGGAAAGTGTATTGGCGGCAGGGGAACTGGTTACACAGTGAATAGCTATGCACCTACTGAGGACATCGCCATAATATGTCCAGAGATGTTAAACGTGTAGTCAGTTCAGGGACGTGTCATGATATGGAAGGGTTGACTTTAATTCCACAATCAATCCGACTCTAGCTAGGTCCACAACCGAAAGTCAAAGGACACTCACTCAACATTAATAAAACGAACATGGACATTGTAACTATATCGGCAACACCGTAAAACCAAATAAAGAGATGATTCAGTCTTTAACTTGCATACAACTACACACCATGATAGATTGCACCTTAGCGGGGGCAAACACTACCACTGCTTTAGAGCAATAGATTATTTAAGTGTGACCATTTTTATTGACACTCCATTACACTTTGTTTTCGCCTGGAGAAAATACCAGGCATTGGGACTCACTTAGCATTTACGAGTCGAGTCACTAACAGTTTATGTTTTCAGAGGGACCCTCTGGAAATTCCTAGGCAAACATTACCAGGAACCCAAATACTCAGTGGCAGATCTGAGTGGGTTACTTTGAGAGCATTCACAGTAGTGAAACAGTGGGTTTCCTACAGCTCTGAGGGAAGTTACACATTGAGGTTGGTGTGTAAGGGGCAGGCATGAAAGCCTTGGAACTGCTTCTGACAAAGGAGTCAAGTGGACCTGCAGAATCAATCAAGCTAAAGGCAGCAGGTGACAAATGATTATCAGGCTTTAGTGAAATAACACTTTAAAATACACGCTTCGAGAATACATGGGGAAGGGACCAAGTCCAGAAGGCTGTTGAGCTGGCGTCATGATGCTGCACAAGTAGTGCATTCTTACGGTGAGCACTAGGTCGCAAATAAATTAGTTCACTGGTGATTATTGTTGAATGGTGAACACTGACCACCACACATGAACAACTAAGGGGAACATGACCAAGCTAGATCAGTATTTTAATGGTAGCGAGATTTTCCAACTACAGATGCTAAAACCAGGAGAGAAATAGGCGGTGATGGTCTATTTGCCAGTGTTTACAAGGTTTACAGAGATCTTTTAATCCCACAGCTATGCACTCTCTGCATGTAAGAAGGGTTGGTGCCATTTTCTATGAGAGACATCCTAATTGTCTCGCTGCCAGCCTTCACCTGGGACCTCAGGCTTTAACATTAGTAAAGTTTGCTCTGCATGCTAACTTTGGATGTCAGTAAGGTGATTGCCTTGAGAATGCAAAGACTGGTAATTCAACATGTGAATCCAGTCCAAAATGGCTTTATGCTAGCCAGAAACCTGTCCCTAAACATCTGTGAGGGTTTAGTATGTAATAGGCAGGATTAAAGAATTTCTCAATGGCCTGAGCCAGAGAATCCTTGAATGGTTAGGATGTTTTTGGCACGGTTGGTTTGGAACATACAGATGTAACTTCTTGCAACATAGAAGAGACTGGAAAAACTGCTATATTCATCCAAAGGAGAAGGTCAAACAGGTATAATGATTTTAGGAAGTTGTGGAATGCAGAATAAGATAAGGATGTTGCTCATCGCCCACGTGTGTTGCTTTGGTTGTGATAACCCTTGCATGGTAACTTAATTTAGATGGCATGAGAAATTGAACAGTATTATCAAGCTCAAGAAACGTGATCTTAGTATACAATAATGATCTCTTTGCCACCACTGATGCAGAGTGCATGCCCTTCATATGCTGGAGGTGATACAGAAGTTTAAGCTAAAAATTAATCTCGACAAATCACACCTGTTTCTAGAGGTGGTCAACCTTCAGTGGGAGCTCACATTCTTTTGTAATTTAGGGGTGCAAATCCATCACATCCTCTCGGACCTGCATGAATTAAATATGATGGAGGCTATGTTAAGGCATAAAAGCGCCACAAATGTTTGTATTTCAGCTGCTGTATCCTTGATGACAAGGAGAGCCATATACATCACAATATGCTTTCCCAGGCTTGTTTGCTACCTCCAGACAGCGTTCTTTTTAAGTGTTAATTTGCATGAGGAATAAGAGGGTTGGAATTACAGCAAATTTGCTAAAGCTCCCACGTGATGGTGGGGTCTGACGATAAAAGATTATAAATTATACTACTTGGCATCACAGTTGCTTTATACAGTGAGCTGACAGTCCAATGAAGGGAAAGGTATTTGCTTGCTGATCAGCAAGATCACTTCAATCAAAAAAAAAAACACTACTTTGGGTAATGGGCACGATTTCATGGTTTAGTATGGCTGTGATTGTAGCACACCAAGTTTGAAGCAGAGTGAAGGCCAGGTTGAAGCAGGCAGTATGATCCTCATCACTTGCCTCCATCTCAGTGAAGGACTTACCCCCATTTGACTAAAAAAAAAACAGTTATTAAAGTGGCTTGGGGTGTACACCTTTTGTCTTGGCCAGCGTGTGTTTGTGCCACGTTTGGGATGCACGTGCAGTTGATAAATATCTGGCATTTGCTGTGTCCTCATCCAAGTTTGATCTACCTAAGTCCACTCACTTCCTACTCTTAAGACCGACTAGTTTCTGTTATTGGACGATTGTCAGAGGTGACACCAGCACATCCTTCAGTTTAAGTAATTTATGTAACTGCAATAATTTCTGGACTGGCAGGATGGAGGCTACTGATATCTACTATCTTCAGCCCTGATACTAGCAAAACCAACTGAGGAATTGAGAGTGACGGTAGCACGAGCAGCTGGATTTAACACCTAAATATTGCAATTGGGGCATCACCTATCACTTTTTTATCTTGAATGATTGTGTGCAATCTTTAAATTGTGCTGGTAGGCAGTGTTTTGGAACGTGGACATTAGCTTTAATCATTGGCAGAAAGTTGGAATATTTTCTGGATTGCTCCCTCAACATAGAAAGGGGAGACATCCAGGCAAAGGTAAAAGCATGAGGTTGATACTAGCTAGAAAATCAATGCCCTGACATGGGAAGCTCCTCGTTATTTTGTATTGGGGGATTGGTTAGGTGGCGTAATTAGCTGGGTACTGGCTGTTCTTGATGTAATCTCAGTAGGGAGTGAAAAGCAAAGGAAAGAGAAAATGTGGTGGCAATTTAAGAAAGGGGCCACCTTTAGATAAACTGCTTGACAACTGATTTATAAAAGACAACTTAATATTTAAAAGACCTGCTTTTTGGCAGTCAAGGTACACATATATTCCCATAGACCACTCCCTCGACCAACTCTTCAAAAGAACACTTCTTCAATACATTTAAGGCTGTTACTCCTAGCGCACAATTTCTTTGTGACATTCTGGCCTCCTTTTCATTAAGGTTGTTAGCATTTACAATGTATCCCAAGAGTAGTACTGCAGGAAATCCCTGAGAGGAATAAACACTAGGGCCAATAAGGTGCCATGTTTGATCAACACTCTCCAACACCTGCCAAGTTTGGATATGCCATCGCAGAATTACATTCTGGTTGTCTTTACAAAACTTGCTCAGTGGCAATCCTGCAGGTGGCAGACACTGAAATGATACTGACTATTTTTAACATTATTAATTTGTCGTTTGGCTTGTTTGGTATGTTCCCAGCTCCAGCAAAAGGGACTTGGCCACTCCTGTTATAAAAGCCACCCTTGGCTCGACCCTCCTTAAGAACCTATGACCCATCTCACTCGTCTCCACATGCAAAAACCATGAATAACCATTTGGCCTAATGGATCAGGATGTTCTCGGAAGAACGTAAGCCAGCTTTCCAGATATCAACATCACAGAGACAGGCCACCTGTCTACTGTGAAAGAATTGCTTTCTATCTGGGATGAGGGCCTTCAAGGTAGACTACTGATGCTTGATCTCTCAGCAGCATTTGATACAGGTGATCATGTAACTTTGGTCAACTGTCCCTCTATGATGGGTCTCATAGGACATGCACTTAGAGGATTCTGGTTCTTTTTTTAGCAACCATATCCAGGCAGTCTTGCTCCCACTTTACCACTCTCCTATGCTGATGGTGACCTATGGATTTCCACAAGCAGCCTCGTTACCCTATTTTCTTCAGTCTGTGTGACGATCAGTAGCATGAATTAGAACACTCACTGCTATTGAGCTTCAATCAGTGGCCTGCCAATTCCATTGGCTGCATGGAAGAGTGCCTGACCGCTTTTCGTGACCAGATGGTGGATAGTTTCTTGAAGGTGAATGGGTATGTGACAGAAGTCTTGATTGTTTGGGAAAACGACCTTTGCTAAGCCAAAAACTTTGGTACTTTTGCTTGTACTGTCAAGCAGATGACAATCGTTGGTGCCACCTTAGTCTATGACCTCTCCTTTGGGACAAAACTTCAGAAAGTCTGGGCCACCTGCTTTCTTCAGCTCCATCTCCTCTGGAACGTTTTGTCTTTCATTCCTGTACTACAGAAGCCGTAGGTGAATGGAGCTTATGTTCTGATGTGCTTGGATTATGGCAGTGTTAGGCCTCCCTGTGTCAGGAAATAGCAGTGTGGCAGGACTCTGCAAATTCAATAATCTTTTAGAGGCCAGACTATCCCTGCACGTGCCTCTAGTTAAATAGCCAATTCAAAAATAAAATCCAGAGCACGACCTTCTGTGTATACTGCAATTCAGGACCAGTTTTACTTTCCAGAATTGGTGCCACAAATGCGCTGTCCCTGCTGCTTAGCTCACCTTGCTGGCTCTGCTACAGAGCATGTGTTTAAGTGAATGCACTATGAGGGAGAGCCACCCACAAGCTGGGCCATTGTTTAAGGATTGAGTTGGCAGCAATGTTGCGTGTTGCAAGTAAAGCAAGCACTGGCAAAGCCAAAAGAGCTGGCTTACATTATGAGTCTTGAGTAAGTTATTAAAAAAAGGCTTGCTGTAGTTAAAAATAAATCAAAAAAATATTTTTTGCTGTATGCAGTGTCTCTATGAAATAAAGTATTTAATGAACGATGACTTAGTGTACGTTTCAGTTGCAAAATAGACTCGTTCTAGGAGACGGAATGATACACTAAATAGTCAAACACTCTCTACTAGCATGAAGTTGGAGGGAAAGGCTCTTCTGGGTGGAGACAAAGCAGACAGCTGCAAGGTCACACCAGACCTGAAAAAATGTAATCAATCGAGGTCAGTAGCCAGCTAGAGAGAGGACTTTCTCCTGTGCTATGCCGGACCAACCTTTTATTCCACTGAGCATTTCCCCTGGGGGTGGATCCTTTGAAGTCCGCCTTGAAAACCAGGGTCCCCAAACGGGGCTTCAAGACAGATGGGAGGAGAAGAGGGGGAGTAGAGAGAAAATAATCAGAGAGGGAGAAGGAAAGAGGGTGGAAAGGGGGAGAAAATGGATGGATCGAAATGGAGAGATTGCGTGAGGAGACAAAGGGGGCAGGGTTAACTTGGCCATTTTTCCAGGCAGGCTTTTAGTTCCCCAGTCCAGCCCTGCCCCTGTGACCTCTGTGCTCAATATTTTGTAACCTCTGTGTTAGCATCCTGCTCTGCATACATTGTGGATGCAATGTGATGTCCGGCATATTCAGCATAGCTGTCTACACTTACTGCTACTTTCGTTCTTTGCACCGAGTGCTTAATTTGAAGGGCCCGAAGCTCTGCTCAGAAGCCCGCGGTCAGTGCAATTAAAAGCTGCCCTGTTGAAAGCCAAGGCTGCTGCAGTCTTGAATCCATGACTTTCAATCCACTGCTAAGCACTCCCTGCCCCTTCATCTCACTCTTGCAGTTTCCTGCTTTCTCTCTTTGTGGCGGGTTTTGCGTCTTTCTCTTACCCTGTTTTTTCTGCTTTGTGTGTTTGTACCCCACTTGTCTTGCTATATATCTGATGCGGAAAAATACGTGTTGGTCCCTAAAAATGAGTTGGGGTGGCTCCCCCCTGGCAACCACATGCTCGAATTAAGCACTGTTTGCACCTGAGGATGAAGAGGCCTTCGCTACACATACGTAAAATTAAACAGCACCTGGAATCTTTTCCAGGTTCCTTAGAGAGGCTAAAGATGGCAGCGACACCCTGTTTACAAAGCCCTCCCAAGGTGTGTTCAGAGATCACACCAGGCTCTCAGGCCGTATGTGATACCTTCAAGTGGATGTGACGTTTTAGTCAACAGCAATTTCCACTGTTGTGGTAGGATTAGAGTTACTGTTCTGCCAATTAATGCTTTTCACCTGGAAGTCTCAGCAGGCGAAGTGTTGTTTGTAAACAAGTCAAACTTGACTGAAGGTGTCGTGCATAAATGAGGTCCCTTGTCAGCTAGGAAAGTGGCATGGCTCCGTCCTTCAGGTTAACACACAGATACACAGCTCCTTTCTCCTTATTGATTTACAGAATAACGTCCTCTCTCCAGATCCATCTCAAGCACCCTCTTTTTACAGGTCTTTGCAATTCTGCTACGACATATCTGCTCTTTGTAGAGTTTTGAGTTAACCCCTGTTGGAAATTTTAAGTACAATACATAAATATAAGACAGTCTCAGACCAGCCAACTTGAATTAAGATCTCGCCGTGCGAGGGGGGGCCTTGTGGTGTGTGGGGCTTTGTGCTGAGAAGTACCCAAGCAGCATATTTGCCCCCAACCCGCCTTCAAGCCTCTCCTCCCATAAAAATAAAATAGATACCTGAGGCTGCTGCAGATGTTCTGGGGTGTTTCCACACCCTTTTATGGGTGTCAAAGGCTCCGAAAACAAGCTGAAGTTTACAGTGGTTTTCAGCTTGTGTTCCCAGCCATCATGTGATATCGGCTCCCCACCGGTGACCGTGTGATGGGAGTCCATATAGTGTGTCACACCGTGGCACAGTGTGAGTTCACAGATCTGGAGTCGACATGGTTGTGTTAAGCAGTGCCTTTAGATTTGTGAGATTCTGCGGCTGCTGCATTTTCTGCATAGATACATTTTCCTCATAAACTATCAAATGCTGCCTAATTTGCATATTTTACCAAAAGTAATTGTTTCCCGAGCAAACAGATCAAAATTACTAAACAATATACTTTGCATTAAAATGACAAAATAATGAAACAACACTGCTACCAATTGTGCTGCATTTTACTGCAGAACTTACTTGTTTCCACTGCCTAATTTTGTAAGCCAACTGCATAATTTGGTCCTTGACTGCTACATAATTGCAGTGACCCTGCTCCTAAGCAGTCTGACTGTAGTTTCGATTTATAGAATCCTCAAGTAAAAATTTACTTCATAATGAAATATAGGATTATGCAAATATTTGTCCAGAATCCAAATATTGAGTAGAAGCCTACAGTCTAGTACCCAGCTAATAATGTTTTTTTTCTGTTTGTTCAACAGTGCCCTGTGCTCCTACAAATGTGCAAGCCATTCCAGACTGCTTAAACAGGACTGTTTCTGTGGCATGGACCCTCAGCGTGGGAACCGGGGTCAACATGTATGTGGCAACTCTTGAGTCGGGCAGTCAGTACTCAGGCTCCTGCCAATCTCTTGACGATAACTGCACCATACAAGGAGTCCCATGTGGCATCCCTTTCACTGTTTATGTTGTAGCCATTGGAGATGAATGCCAAAGCCTGAGAAGCCAGGAGATTTACCTCCCTCCAGGTACGTTCTTTAACTTATGCCCTGAAGAAAGTCTGCTAAAATGACTCTTGACTAAAGTCAACTGGGAAATATGCTACCCAATGTATAGTGAGAGGCAAAGAGAAATGTGAGGTTACGTTGTGATGTCTTGTGTTGTGCTGTGTTTGTTGGGTTTATAAAGGATGCTGACAGGAGTGGCATGTAGGGGCAAGGAACTAACATCTGGAAGGAGAACAAGAATATTGTTATGTTTTTCTCCCGAATGTCGTCTAGGCTAATTTATACCTACTTTCCAGGGCCTAATGCATTGTTAAAATGAATGTATATTTTTTGGAGGTGAGTTATTGAACCATTTAAAATAATGCTGGGTCACTTGCTGCCTGAGTGATCATGAGATATTAAAAAAAGTCATACTGGAAAAATGAAAGTGTATGTACAAGTGACTAGGGGAATCTCCATTCATGGTTTGCCGCAGGAACATGGCTGCTAAGGTTTGCTTACGTGGATCTTTAAGGGAGTGACCCCTCGTGACCCCCTCGTTTGATCTTTTTCACCACAAGAATTCGAATAATAATGAATTTGTGACTCCTTTCCTGGTGTGGCCCTGAGAAGGATTGTGGGAAATCTCACTTATGACTGCAAACGTAGCACTGAAGCAAGGATTCTCATTTAAGAGTAAGACGTCACCTGTCTCCTCTGTAATTTCCACTCACATACAATGCGACTGCAGTAATGTTTCACACAACTTCCTCTTATCCATATCTTAACTACCTTATTCAAAGTTTTCCAAGGCCAAGAAAGACAACCATTGAACATATAACAAGGCTTGAGCGCAAGTGAAACATAGTCATATAATCAACATGCATTTATTTACATTATACATGGACAGTTTTTGTTTATCGGCAGATTGACTGGGTAAAGATTTTCTCCCAAAGTTGTACCTACAACTAATGCCCCTCAAATTGTTAAAAAAAAATCTTATTTTCAGGCAGGGCTATTCTTTCGAGGTGGCTTATCCTCTCAAAAACTCACGAGTTCCGGGACTTTGGTTATTTTCACGTCTCTTTTCACAAAAGTTGGATAAGGAGGTCATATCTTTTCATAGTCAGACATTTTGGGGGTTATTCTAACTTTGGAGGAGGTGTTAATCCGTCCCAAAAGTGACGGAAAAGTGACGGATTTACCACCAGCCGTATTACGAGTCCATTATATCCTATGGAACTCGTAATACGGCTGGTGGTATATCCGTCACTTTACCGTCACTTTTGGGACGGATTAACACTCCTCCAAAGTTAGAATAACCCCCTTTATCTCTGCAAACTGCTGTGAGGGGTCCATCACATGGATATTGCACACCTTGCCATTCTTGGCAAGTCGGCTCCTTTTTATCAATGAGATACTGTCAGTCGGCCCAATAGCCAATAGCAAGTGAGTCACTTGTTTTCTTGTTGATGAGGAGGCAGGATAGAGTCCCTCCTCATCCACTAAGCCGACTAGAGCTACCTTTGATGTCATTGGCATCTTAGTTTTATTAAAGCGTTTGATGATCTCCAGCACCTCTTTCCAAACAGATTGAATTTATGGGCAAATCCCGTAACATATGGACATATGTCCACCTTGAGACACATCCCCTCCAACACGTCTAAGCCACCATACTGCCTTCAGATAGACAGGGATAAATACCATTTCAGCATACCTTAAATGCTTTCCCCTTATATTGAAGATAACTAGAGGATTTTATAACCCTCTGCTAAGCCAGAGTCCAAGGTATCCACATTTGTATTAATTTGTTTACTTTTTCTACAGCAAGGAAGTTATCCAAATAGATATTAGAGCATTTTACATCAGAGGGAGGACACAGGGCAATTATGCACCACAATATGTTACAATATCAGTACACACAAATTTACATTACAGAACGTGTTACAAGATAGTCATTTGTTTCATACTGATATTTGTTTGAGTAGACCAAGGTTCTGCAAAGTCGGTCCTTGAGAGCCGGGTCCATGCCAGATTTTTTAGCCTATCCACATTTAGAAAAATGTAGATTTCTGAAACATCTTTTTTCTAAATGTGGATATGCTAAAAACCTGGCATGGACCCAGTTCTCCAGGACCGACTTTGCAGAACCCTGGAGTAGACATTCAGGCTCTGAATAATAATATCCAAGTTACTTTCAGTGGAGGATCAGACATGAACAATGAGACAGAGGGCGCTGTGAAGGAAGAATACAAGATGTTCCGAAATAGGGCCAATTCTTTGGCTGGTGTGGCACGTTTGTCTCTTATGGAAGTAGTATGTCCTGCTGTGTACCATTTGTCTCCATAATCACCTTTCTCCCTTACTGTTCCTCCATAGTTCCCTGCATTCCACAAAACGTAAGTGTGCTCCTGGAATGTGGAGCAAGCACTACGGCAATATCCTGGGGCACTTCCCTAGCAGCAAATCAGTATCACACCACAGTGGTTGGCAACAGCGGCGATCTTCACTCCTGCAGCACAGAGAACACAACATGCACCATCACTTCGCTACAGTGTGGTTATCAGTACAAGGCCTCTGTTGCTGCAGCGCACGATATGTGCATAGGTGCAGCCACTCCACCACAAGATTTTAGGACCGGTGAGTTAAAAAAAAAACCTGAGATCAGCTTGTTAGCATGCAGGTAAAGTGAGCATTACTGTGACCATTATGGTTTATATCAATTTTCGGACTACATTACAAATTGCAACTTATTGTTTTTAGTTTATATGCACATAAACACCATTTGACCAGGGCCACTGAAATTATGCAAGCCTGCGGCTGTGGCTTTTTCTGCATAATTATTTATTTGCCGCATTCGCCACATATTCCATCAGTCCTGCAAAATTTGCAGATTTTAACAAAGAAAATTGTTTCTATCTCAAACGGATCAACGGTTACTGGTCAAATTTTACTTGCGTAATTGGGTATTAAACTGGTACTGATGCGATGAATCCTTTTCCCAGGAAGCTTTATTATTTAAAAAAAAGACAAAATAATGATTTAATGTTATCACAAAAATTTCACATTACACTACACAATTACCTCTTCTTCTTGTGTATTTAAGTTGACCTTGACGCATAATTTGGTCCTCCTCTGTTGCATTAATTAGAGCCCTACCTATAACTTTTCATGCAAATGACGGATAATCTTCCAATCTTTCTGGTCGCTCCCACTTTTAAAAAACATACAAAACACAAGGTAATGGATGTGTGTCTTTTCTGAAGGTAATGTGGTGTCCCGATAATCAATGATGCTTTGAATCATTAGCTCCCTGCACCCCGGTGAACATAGTCATCGTTGTCGGGGATACAGCCAACACCACCACGCTGTCCTGGGCCACGTCTATGGGAGCGACGCATTACGTTGCATCAGTCACCGGTCCCGATGGAGCCGTCCATTCCTGCAATTCAACAAGCACCTCTTGCAGCATCACAGACCTCCAGTGCGGCCAGACATTCAATGCTGCAGTCACAGCCTACGACAACACCTGCCGCAGCGCCGCCAGTGTCACAAAGCACTTTCAGTCGGGTAGGTACGAGAAGAAGCCCGGGTATGTTGATAATAGCTCACCTGCGAATACGAAGATCTTCGGGTCATTTGTATCCCTCTGTCTTCTCTGATGAACTCTAATTCACAATAAACTGCTAATAGGCACTTAAGCAAACAAGCAAATGTTTGTTAAATTCGGTTGTAACCGGAAGGTCACAGGTTTTAATCCTGTTAAGGCCAGCTCAGCGTTTCATTCTTTCCGAGCTGATAAAGGTTTTCAGTGCTTTTGTGAAGTGTTTTGTAGTCCATTGTAAAAATATCTCTTCTGGACACTTCACATCACCACTTGCCATGCATTAGAGGCGCGTGTGCAAAAAGAGGGAGTTTTTGTTTTTCAAATCAGACATGACCCTGGACACTGTGAACACGCAGAACCAAATTAACACTAGTCCTTGAGATTTCAGAAGCCACCAGTATAGTTATGTTTTTCCTATAATTCACATCGTTTTGCAGGGCTGCACCTTGAAGGTTGTCCCAGTTGCTGCTTTCCAGGCTTAATCGTTGGAAACGTTCTCGAATTTCGCTTTTAACTTTGTCATTGGTATTTGTAAAAAGCTGAGTTTTATAGGTACAATAGTACACTGTGAAATCCAAAGCCTGGGCCCCATTTTTTCATCCTTTTTATCTCTAAATGGAGAATATTTGTCTTTGTGGAGAAACCTCCTGTCTTACATCTTACAACTGGGCAGTGTGCTCTGTTCTTTCCCACAGTGGCGTAACAAAGGCCCCTGCAGTCTCCTCAGTGCGGGGGGACCCCGAACTCGAGGGGGCTCCCTCAGCACAACTCCTGGACTGATTGAGTCTGGAGGGAGACCCTCTCCTTGTTCTGTTGAGGGGGCCCCCTTCAGTTTCGTTACGCCACTGCGTTCCCACTCTGTAAAGAAATGTATTCCATTCTGACTTTTATGGTGGGAAAGGGTTAGTGGAAAGTGAAAACAGGCCATAAAATACCCTCTTCTGAGCCCTGGCATGGGATTTACTCCAGTATAACTTTAGGTGAGTTTGGTGAAATATTATGCACATGAGTATAAGGATTTATGAATGCATGGTCACATTTTTTTAACATCTTTCACTCGTGAATTTAGCCATTAGCAAGTGCCAGTAGGTTTGTAACTGGACCCAAAGTTGAATAATCCCAGGTTTTCATCTGTTTTAGTCAGATGGGTTTTTTACCTTCTTTCCACCCTTTTTCTCTCTCTATCATGCAGTTCCGTGCACCCCACTGCCCATACGCGTCCACCTTGATTCTAACTCCAACACTGTCCAGCTATCCTGGGATCCATCTCCTGGAGCTGTGAATTATGCGGCAGTAGTCACCGGAGAAATGGGGGATGTGTTCTCATGCAATGCCACAGCTACAAACTGCAGTATTAGCGGCCTTCTATGTGGTGAGACGTACTATGCAACCCTGACAGCCTTTGACCTTACACACAGCAGCGATTCTAGTGCTCCTGTCCTTTTCGAAACAGGTAAGCAACAAAACATCTGTGATTAGTTTGTGTAGTAGTTAATCATACATGGGATCTTAAAAAATTACTGGGAAGTTATGACATATTTCTTTCTGTGTATAATCATGAAGAACAATTGAACCGTAAATATTAGAATTATGGCGCAAGCTATAGCTATATGATTATATGTTTTTATGAATAACATTTTGAAAATGCAATGTGCACGTCAACCAGTAAAGAGCATAACCCTGCCTCTCTCTCCATCTCAAGCCCGTCCAGTGAACTTTCCAAAAATTCTAAATTGTAAATCTCTGTCTAAACTCGGAACCTCTTCCCCTCTGCCACCCCCCCATCCAAGTGCACCAACTCTGTGACCAGCTTTGGACGTGGAGATAAGTAAATCTTGATATTTTATGTTCGATGGCATCTGTCGCTGTAGATACGCATGTTCTGCAATAGCTCGCCATCTGGTGTTGGGCCGGAGTGTTACAAGTTGTTTTTCTTCGAAGAAGTCTTTCGAGTCACGGGACCGAGTGACTCCTCCTTTTGTCTCCATTGCGCATGGGCGTCGACTCTATCCTCGATTGTTTTTTTTCCGCCATCGGGTTCGGACGTGTTCCTGTCGCTCCGAGTTTCGGAACGGAAAATTAGCTAATTTCGGAAGATTTTCGTCGGTATTGTTGCGTTCGGGATCGGCGTACTTAGATTCCACACCGCATCGAAGATCGAAGAGCTCCGGTGCCCTTCGGGGTAGTTTTTCGATCCTCCGTCGGGGCCTGGTCGGCCCGACCGCGTGCTGAAGAACGCCGATGGAACGGACCCCGTTCCGCTTCTGCCCCAAATGCCACAATAAATACCCCTACACAGACCAACATTTGGTCTGCAACCTGTGCCTGTCACCTGAGCACAGCGAAGACACCTGCGAGGCCTGTCGTGCGTTCCGGTCCCGAAAAACACTCCGAGACCGTCGAGCCAGAAGACTTCAAATGGCGTCCGCACCGACAGCCCAACGGGAGTTCGAGGAACAGGAAGAAGAAGGTACCTTCTCGATCCAAGACTCAGACTCCGAAGGATTCGACGATACACAAACCGTGAGTAAGACGTCGAAAACCACACAAAGAAACATTTACAAGGCCCAGGGGACGCCACTGCCAACAGGCCATGGCTCAACCCATAAATTCGGTGACCGACCGTCGGCACCGAAAAAGGCCCAAACAGTGCCGAGATCGTCCGACTCCGGTCGAGACACCGGCACGCAGCCTTCTCGGGACCGAGAAAGTGCTGGAGACAAGCCTCGACACCGAGATGCCGCTGTGGACACGGCTCGCCGCCGAGACAGCGGCACCGAAACAGATCGACGCCGAGAGGTTTCGGCCCCGAAAAGGAAAAAAGTCACCTCGGAGCCGAAAAAACACGCAGACAAAGTTTCGACGCCGAAACAAACTTCAAGCGACCCAGCTTCAGGCTCTTATACAGAAGAGCACTCGCTAACCTCCCAAATGCAAAAGCATAGGTTTGAGGAAGAGCTACAAGCAACTGATGTGGACCATACGCAAAAGCGTATCTTCATTCAGCAGGGGACAGGAAAAATAAGCACCCTTCCCCCCATTAGGAGAAAGAGAAGGTTGGAGTTCCAGACGGAACAAGCACCACAACCAAAAGTGGTAAAAAGAGTTACACCACCACCCTCTCCTCCGCCCGTGATTAACGTTTCACCAGCACAAACTCCATCTCACTCCCCAGCTCACACCACCATGAGCCAGGGTGACCAAGATCAGGACGCATGGGACCTATACGACGCCCCAGTGTCAGATAACAGCCCGGAGGCATACCCTACAAAGCCATCTCCACCAGAAGACAGCACCGCGTACTCTCAGGTGGTGGCTAGAGCAGCACAATTTCATAACGTAAGCCTCCACTCAGAACAGGTCGAGGATGATTTCCTGTTGAACACACTCTCCTCCACCCACAGCTCCTACCAAAGCCTGCCTATGCTCCCTGGTATGCTCCGGCACGCAAAAGACATATTTAAGGAGCCGGTCAAAAGTAGGGCAATCACACCAAGGGTGGAAAAAAAGTATAAGCCGCCTCCTACGGACCCGGTTTTCATCACTACACAGCTGCCACCAGACTCTGTTGTTGTAGGAGCAGCTAGGAAAAGGGCCAACTCTCACACATCTGGAGATGCACCACCCCCAGATAAAGAAAGCCGCAAGTTCTATGCAGCTGGTAAGAGAGTCGCAGCACAAGCTGCAAACCAGTGGCGCATCGCGAACTCCCAGGCACTACTTGCGCGCTATGACAGAGCCCACTGGGACGAGATGCAACATCTCATTGAACATCTGCCCAAGGACTTCCAAAATAGGGCAAAACAAGTGGTTGAGGAGGGACAGACCATCTCCAACAACCAGATACGTTCCTCCATGGACGCTGCAGATACAGCTGCACGGACAATTAATACATCTGTAACTATCAGAAGGCATGCGTGGCTCCGAACGTCTGGATTTAAACCAGAGATTCAACAAGCAGTTCTCAATATGCCTTTTAATGAAAAAGAACTGTTCGGTCCAGAAGTGGACACAGCGATTGAGAAACTCAAGAAAGATACGGACACTGCCAAAGCCATGGGCGCACTCTACTCCCCGCAGAGCAGAGGGAATTACAGCACATTCCGTAAAACGCCCTTTCGAGGGGGGTTTCGGGGTCAAAGCACACAAGCCAGCACCTCACAGGCAACACCGTCCACTTACCAGGGACAGTATAGAGGAGGTTTTCGGGGACAATATAGAGGAGGGCAATTCCCTAGAAATAGAGGGAGATTTCAAAGCCCCAAAACCCCTACTACTAAACAATGACTCACATGTCACTCACCCCCTCCACACAACACCAGTGGGGGGAAGAATAGGTCATTATTACAAAGCATGGGAGGAAATCACTACAGACACTTGGGTTCTAGCAATTATCCAACATGGTTATTGCATAGAATTTATACAATTCCCTCCAAACATACCACCAAAAGCACAAAATTTAACAACACACCATTCCAATCTCCTGGAGATAGAAGTGCAGGCACTATTGCAAAAGAATGCAATCGAATTAGTGCCAAACACACAAATAAACACAGGAGTTTACTCACTGTACTTTCTGATACCAAAGAAGGACAAAACGCTGAGACCAATCCTAGACCTCAGAGTAGTGAACACTTTCATCAAATCAGACCACTTCCACATGGTCACACTACAAGAAGTATTGCCATTGCTAAAACTACACAACTACATGGCAACTTTAGACCTCAAGGATGCTTATTTCCATATACCAATACACCCATCGCACAGGAAATACCTAAGGTTTGTATTCAAAGGAATACATTACCAATTCAAGGTACTGCCTTTCGGATTAACAACCGCACCAAGAGTCTTTACCAAATGTCTAGCGGTAGTCGCTGCACACATAAGAAGGCAGCAAATACATGTGTTCCCATATTTGGACGACTGGCTAATCAAGGCCCATTCGTTCATACAGTGCTCAAATCACACAAATCACATCATACAAACCCTCTTCAAACTCGGGTTCACCGTCAATTTCACAAAATCCAAAATTCTGCCACGCAAGGTACAACAATACCTGGGAGCCATAATAGACACATCAAAGGGAGTAGCCACTCCAAGTCCACAAAGAATTCAAAATTTCAACACCATCATACAACGCATGTATCCAACACAAAAGATACAGGCAAAGATGGTATTACAACTCCTAGGCATGATGTCATCATGCATAGCCATTGTCCCAAACGCAAGACTGCACATGAGGCCCTTACAACAATGCCTAGCATCACAGTGGTCTCAAGCACAGGGTCACCTTCTAGATCTGGTGTTAATAGACCGCCAAACTTACCTCTCGCTTCTGTGGTGGAACAACATAAATTTAAACAAGGGGCGGCCTTTCCAAGACCCAGTGCCACAATACGTAATAACAACAGATGCTTCCATGACAGGGTGGGGAGCACACCTCGATCAACACAGCATACAAGGACAATGGAACGTACACCAAACAAAACTGCATATCAATCACCTAGAACTTCTAGCAGTTTTTCAAGCACTAAAAGCTTTCCAACCAATAATAGTTCACAAATACATTCTCGTCAAAACAGACAACATGACAACAATGTATTATCTAAACAAGCAGGGAGGGACGCACTCCACGCAGTTAAGCCTGCTAGCACAAAAAATTTGGCATTGGGCAATTCACAACCAAATTCGCCTAATTGCACAGTTTATACCAGGGATACAAAATCAACTCGCAGACAATCTCTCTCGAGATCACCAACAGGTCCACGAATGGGAAATTCACCCCCAAATTCTGAACACTTATTTCAAACTCTGGGGAACACCTCAGATAGACTTGTTTGCGACAAGGGAGAACGCAAAATGCCAAAACTTCGCATCCAGGTACCCACACAAACAATCCCAAGGCAATGCCCTATGGATGAACTGGTCAGGGATATTTGCTTACGCTTTTCCTCCTCTCCCTCTCCTTCCTTACCTGGTAAACAAACTCAGTCAAAGCAAACTCAAACTCATATTGATAGCACCAACTTGGGCAAGGCAACCCTGGTACACAACGCTGCTAGACCTATCAGTGGTACCCTGCATCAAATTGCCCAACAGGCCAGATCTGTTAACACAGCACAACCAAAAGATCAGACACCCAGATCCAGCATCGCTGAATCTAGCAATCTGGCTCCTGAAATCCTAGAATTCGGGCACTTACAACTTACCCAAGAATGTATGGAAGTCATAAAACAAGCAAGAAGGCCATCCACCAGGCACTGCTATGCAAGTAAATGGAAGAGGTTTGTTTGCTACTGCCATATTAATCAAATACAACCATTACACACAACTCCAGAACATGTAGTGGGTTACTTGCTTCACTTACAAAAATCTAACCTAGCTTTCTCTTCCATTAAGATTCACCTTGCAGCAATATCTGCATACCTGCAGACTACCTATTCAACTTCCCTATATAGAATACCAGTCATTAAAGCATTCATGGAGGGCCTTAGGAGAATTATACCACCAAGAACACTACCTGTTCCTTCATGGAACCTAAATGTTGTCCTAACTAGACTTATGGGTCCACCTTTTGAACCCATGCACTCCTGCGATATACAGTTCCTAACCTGGAAGGTGGCATTTCTCATCGCCATTACTTCCCTGAGAAGAGTAAGCGAGATTCAGGCGTTTACTATACAGGAACCTTTTATACAACTACACAAAAATAAAGTCGTCCTAAGGACCAATCCTAAATTTTTGCCAAAGGTTATTTCACCGTTCCATCTAAATCAAACAGTGGAACTTCCAGTGTTCTTTCCACAGCCAGATACCGTAGCTGAAAGGGCACTACATACATTAGATGTCAAAAGAGCATTAATGTATTACATTCACAGAACAAAGAACATCAGAAAGACTAAACAACTCTTTATTGCATTTCAAAAACCTCACGCAGGAAACCCAATTTCAAAACAAGGTATAGCCAGATGGATAGTTAAATGCATCCAAATCTGCTACCTTAAAGCTAAACGACAGCTGCCCATTACACCAAGGGCACACTCAACCAGAAAGAAAGGTGCTACCATGGCCTTTCTAGGAAACATCCCAATGCAAGAAATATGTAAGGCAGCCACATGGTCTACGCCTCACACATTCACCAAGCACTACTGTGTAGACGTGTTATCCGCACAACAAGCCACAGTAGGTCAAGCCGTATTAAGGACATTATTTCAGACTACTTCCACTCCTACAGGCTGATCCACCGCTTTTGGGGAAATAACTGCTTACTAGTCTATGCAGAACATGCGTATCTACAGCGACTAATGCCATCGAACTGAAAATGTCACTTACCCAGTGTACATCTGTTCGTGGCATCAGTCGCAGTAGATTCGCATGTGCCCACCCGCCTCCCCGGGAGCCTGTAGCAGTTTGGAAGTTACCTTCAATTATTTATATATGTATCATCTCAACCTTAAATAGGTGCATACTTAGTCACTCCATTGCATGGGCACTATTACTACAATTCAACTCCTACCTCACCCTCTGCGGGGAAAAACAATCGAGGATAGAGTCGACGCCCATGCGCAATGGAGACAAAAGGAGGAGTCACTCGGTCCCGTGACTCGAAAGACTTCTTCGAAGAAAAACAACTTGTAACACTCCGGCCCAACACCAGATGGCGAGCTATTGCAGAACATGCGAATCTACTGCGACTGATGCCACGAACAGATGTACACTGGGTAAGTGACATTTTCATTCCCGCCCTTTCCTAAATATCACCCCAGGACAACAATTAGCCTTCTTGAAAGAGCTGGCCCCATTTATGGAAACCCCCCTCTCTTAGTGGGGATTCCAGTTTATCATTGGCCCAGTCTAGGGAACCTGGGGAGAGCCATATGGGTGCATATCTACTAAATAAGGGAGGTTGGTCTCCTTTCTGACATGATGCCATAGGTCTGCTAACTCTCACATCACCTTGAGCCTCACCTTCTTGTAGAATTTAATGTCGCCAAACTTGTACATGAAACAGGAGCCTCTGCTCTGCATATCAATCATCATACCCCTAAACAGGTCCCCTACCTCTGAGGTGTCTGGGCTAGTTAACAAAACGTTGCCATTCTTTAATAGAAAATTCTACACATAATATCGAAAATCTGGACATGTCAGACCCCCTTTCTCTCTTTTTCTTTGCAGCTTTTTCCAAACAATATGAGCCCCCTTTGAGGCCCATATAAAACTAATAACCTTACCCTGTATCTTAGCTAGCTGTACCCACTTGAACATCAGAGGGAGGGAGTTAAAGATAAGCATAACTCTGGGTAGCTTACACATTTTAACGAAATTGACTCTGCCTAATATAGTGAAATATATACATATATATATATATATATATATATACACACACACACACACATATATATATATATATATATATATTTAAAAAAACATCACCACCAAACTTTGCCGATGCTCCTGAACTCAATATGGCAGCCCAGGCATGGGTCCAGAAACCCATCCAACATAAGCACACAGTATCCGATACACACAGATACGTCTGGACACAGCAGAGGTTGGTCAAAGTGCTGTAATGGAGGCTTCTCCGTGCGCTTCGGCCCAGCTGGGCCTTGATCACAGGTAAAAATGGCAATTCACCCATAAATGTGTAGACAGCACAAAACATGGATGAGGGGCAAGCAGGAAATGTCTATAAACATAGACAAAGGACAAAAGAAAATGTGCTGCTTGGAGATATGCAAACACGGGTGCCATCTTATAGTGTCTGTACATAGTTAATTGATACTAATGAATACTGAGATCATACTGCACCTCTATACCTCATGCAGATCCTTATACTCAATGATATGCATTAGGTCATGAGTCAAAGCCGTTGTTATAATTAGATAATGCAGTTACACCTGAATCTGCATCAGTGTTAGTGAATTGACTACATCAAATATATAATTGATCAACTGCACAATGTTGATGAGTGTCACAAGATAAACTCAAGGTGTATAACAATGCCCAAAAAATGTATTAGCAATGGGCACTACATAAAACAAAGTTATACTGAGACCATGACTAACAATAAAAGGAAAAATAAATCATCATACCGGGTTGTGATATGCATAAGGTAATACCATCATAGGGTCAAATTAATAAGATACATAAAGTAAGGTCATAACATGGATCATTTGCAAAAAACACAGACACTTGATTAAACATGTTCCTTTCACCCCCACGTAGATCAAACAATGTGCATAACAGTTGCAACAATACCATGCCATGGTGTGCATCACAATCAGACTAGAGTGCATGCCCGTCACCTCGTGGAGACCTGTGAAAACATGGGGCACAAAAGGAACTGAGTGAATAAATAAAACAACTGAAACACTATTAAAAAACATTCAGAAACACTCATTATCAGCCAAACGGAAACTATCATTAAGAGTGCCATTTCTTCATCACATTTCAACCCTGTGGGAATAGTGTGTCGAAGTCAAGAATGTACCCAGACTCCAATTTCCTCAAGGACTTCTCTCTGTCACCACCCTGTGCATTGGGAAAAATGGCATCAATCACAAAGAATCTCATACACTGTCGCTATAGTGCGTATTAGCAAAACGTTGTGCCACAGGGTACTGGGAATCATTGTGCCTTATGGCCCTCAAGTGCTCCAAGATCAGTTTTTTGCCTCATATCACAACTAGTTTTGCATGCTTTTCACTTCCTACCATAAAAAAAAAACATAGTTCTGTTTGTAGGGGTACCACTCATAATATGATTCTTACTGAGTACATCTTTTAAAAACTGGCTTCTCCTGAATGTTACTTGAGGGACTGTACTGAGATGTTTACTGAGGTTGTCATCTGTATGTAAAACATGCCAATGCTTTTTGAGAATGTTCTTGACCCTCTCTGCTTGTGCAGAGTATGTGGTGATTAATCTAATTCCCTTGTCATTCTCTTCCTGATCAGGCCTGTGTCTATATAGCAAGCTCTGTCTGGAAACTACATCCCCACTCTTTTAATCATTCTTTTTTATCACCCCCTTAGGGTATCTTCTATCCTCAGATCTGTTGACTATAATTTCCTTTTCTCGAGTGAAAGTTCCTACTGTGCTGCAATTTCTCTTTACTGTTAACTCACCATAAGGAATGCTGTACACCAGACTCACAAGATGGGCACTCTCAGCATGCACGATGCTGTTGCCTGCAGTGAGTTTTCTGAATAACTTTGTTTCTAACTTATCCCCAACTGCCTCAACTTCTATGTCTAGGAACTCAACCTTATCCTGACTTATCTGCCCACTAAATTGTAGGTTGAAAGAATTGTTGTTCAACTTTTCGACACATTCCTTCACAGATGCCATATCCCCTTTCCAGATAAAACAAATGTTGTTGATGTAACAGACCCATAAGGTCACAAGCTCAGAGTATTCTTCACAATTGCTGAGCCCCTGCTCCTCCAACCAGCCCACGAACAGGTTTGCATAACTGGGGGCGAAGCAGGTGCCCACCACTATCCCTTGTTTATGTCTGAACACTTGATCATCAAAGATTAAATAATTGTTGTTTAGACACAACCAAATCATGTCAGTAATCATCTCTGATTTTAAAAGGTATGACAATGATTTAGCCCTCAAAAAGTGTCTACAAGCCTTCAAGTCTAATTTATGATCAATGCATGTGTAGAGACTAGTAATGTCCAGGGTACATCGGATGTAATCCTCCTCCACATGTATACCCTAAATAGTTTGAAGGAAATGTGTGGTATCCTTCAAATAGGAAGGTAATGCTGACGCAAAAGATCTTAAAAAATAGTCAATGCATCTCGAGGTATTCTCCAGCAGAGAATCCTTGGCAGACAGAATAGGTCTCCCTGGTGGGTTCTTAGCATCCTTGTCTAACTTAGGGAGCAGATATAAAATGGGAATCCTGGGTTTATCACATCTTAGAGGGAATATTCCTCCCATTCAATCAAGCCTTTATCTCTTCAATCAGTGAGCATCTCAAAATACGTTGGCTCTGCTTTTCTGCAAGCAGCCCCACTCGAAACCTCATATCAGGAATTAACTGCCAACTGACATTTGCCCTCATTCACATATTGTTCTTCAGACAATAAGACCACATTAACACAGATTGAAGTATAACTATGGTGGGATCAGACTTCAAACTCATCAAAGCTGAAAATTGGGAAGATGTTAAATTCTTTTTTACGCCACTGATACGATTAAACCTGAGACTTTTCAAATCAGCTATCACACCCTTTTAGAACATGTTACTAGCCTCACATTGAATTATGGGTAAAAATACAGATATGGGGTTGAAGTTCCAGCTAACTGGATCCAGCTAATGGGTGTAAGTGTTTACAAAATAAACTATACATACATATGTGTGTGTGTATATATATATATATATATATATATATATATATATATATATATATATATATATATATATATATATATAATTAATTGATCACATTTCGATATATTGCACTAGCACTTTTGGAATTATGAATTATCGAGTTCTGGTAAAGGGAATTGCTTTATGCATATATGAGGACGCCGAATCGGACTATACCCTCAGGGATTCTATTTACGTACTCTTCTGTTAAGGATGATGAATTGGATGAACTTCTGAATATTTATTCAGTCATATATAACAGATTAAATGTCATTGCAATACATTACTTACTGCGCTTAGTGCCAAATTGGGACATTCCCTGCATTTGCATTTAATTAGATGGATATATTATTGTTATGTAATGCATATTGAACTTTATGCTGAATAGTGTCAAATTAGGATTGCATACTGCCCCTTGAGCTGAGTTGAGATATTCTCTGCATTGGTACTCAATTAGACTGATATAAGATTGTGACATACTGCATATTGCGGTTTATGCTAAACAAGTGTCAAACAATGATATTTTCTGCATTTCCCCTTAATTAGGGTTATGGAAAAGGTCTATATGTATTAACTTTGAAAAATCATTATGGGATGTGGCATGTGATGTCCTACTTCCACGAGTAAGGCTGTTGCCGAAACGCGTTGGATTTTGTGCTGAAATAAATTGAATTTTCATATTGGAGGTGTCCTGGTTCTCCTGATATTTGAAGGAGTGTCTAAGGTTATATATATATATATATATATATATTTATATATTCTTGTAGTCTTAAAGATTGTATCATGAAACTCATTCATGGTTGCTCTTTTTCAGCACCCTGTCCCCCAGAGAATCTGACTGCGCTAATTGACTGTAATACAAATACAGCCACACTTTCCTGGAGTGCTTCATCTGGAGCTCTGAGCTACCAGAGTGCTTTAACAAGACAAGGAGAGATTCTGTCATGCAATTCAACTGGCAACAACTGCACCATCCTCAATCTGCCATGTGGTCAGACATATACCTCAACAGTCCGAGCCATCAACAGTCAAAGCAGCAGTGTACCTGGTGCCACAGTTGAAATTCATACTGGTAAGCCACAAATTATAATTCAAGAACTGTTTCCAAAGATCAGGAACATTAAAGATGTCTATTTCATGCACAGCTCCATAAGCAATTGTTAAGCTGATTAATAGTAAGAAGAACCACACTTTGGTGGTCATTACAACCTCGGCGGTCTTTTACCAAGACCGCCGAGGGACCGCCGTGCGGAAGACCGCCAGTAGTGGCGGTTTGCCGCTCGGCGTATTATGACCGTTGGCTGCCCTCCGTCGTTTTCCTGACGGAGAGCCGCCAACAGCCATACTTGCGGGCGGCGGGGAAGTGGAGGTTGCTCCACCGCCACGCCAACAGAACACCGCCCAGCTAATCACGTCCTGTGATTCTACGCGGCGGTGTTCTGTTGGCGGTGTGGTACCGGCGGAGCTGTCCCCATGGCTCCCGTCCCCTCCCGGCGGATCGACGGAACAGGTAAGTCGATCGTCCATTAGGGGAGGAGGGTGGCGGGGTGTTGTGTGTTGTGTGGGTGCATGGGGGTGTGCGTCTGTGTATGTAGGGGGGTGTGAGTGCGTGTATGCTTGCGGGGGTGTTGCGTGTTTTGGGAATGAGTGCGTGTATGTCTGTAGGTATGTTTGTGTGGATGTGTGCGTGAATGTGGGTGTACGTGTCTGACTGTGTGTGTGGATGTTGGCATGTGAGTCGGCATGCGTGTATGTGTGTTGGTGGTGCCTGCGTGCATGTCGGGTGTGTATGTGTAAGGTAATGTCGGGGTCGGGTGGGGAGGGGGGTCCTGCCACCTGTGGGGGGTGGCAGGGGTGGTGGGGGGTGTAGGGGAGGGAGTCGGGGTGGGAGTGGGGGGTGGGGGAGACCCCTATCAGTGCCAGGGAAGGAATTCCCTGGCACTGATAGTGCTTACCGCCATGGATTTCATGGCGGTTCCTACCGCTGGAAATCCACGGCGGTAAGGCTGGTCAAAATACCGGCGGCGGTATTGTCACGGCCGCCGGGCCGGAGACCCAGGTCTCCAGCCCAGCGGTCGTCTCCGCCCTGGCGGGCGAAACGGAGAAGCGGCGGATGACCATGGCGGTAACCGCCATGGTCATTATTCCAAAAATAAGACCGCCAGCCTGTTGGAGGTCTTACCGCTGCTTTAACACCGTCCGCCAGGGTTGTAATGACCCCCTTTGTCTTCACACGGAACACCCCCAAAAGTATAAAAACAATATCAGATATCTACATGACGGCTCCTCACAGTGACGTTATGGCTCTGATCAAGAAAGGTAACTTACACTTTTGAGTGAGTTTACACTTTTGAGTATGTTTACTACTTTTCTGTATTCACATATTGCAGTTTTTTAGTAACTTAAACTTTAGTAGTAACTGAATCTTTGAAGTAAGTCCAGCACTATGTATGGCCAACCACTGGAACTACAATGCCCTCCCTTACAAAATAGTGGCTGTAGGGACTCAAAATAAAACCCCATAGGAGATCATATTAAATTAAATCATTTAAAATAGTAAAAAATATATAAATGAATGCTTAGAAAATTCAAAAAATAGCACATAGTCATTTAAATTTATTTTAAGTTCCTAGCTCCATTGTTGCTATGGAAGGGTGTTACAGTACCAGTGGTTGGTCATGCATAGGGCTGGACGTACTACAGAAGTGTAAATTACTACAAAAGCACAGTTGGTGAATCATTCCCCGTAACATTAAATTCTTCATGAATTCAAGACACACAAATCATATGATTCATATTTAAAATATTCAAAAAAGGAACATTTCTAGCTGACTTAAAGCAACCTGAAGTCAGGCCCCTTCCAAAAATGCATCATGAACATCTACATCTACATCTACAGATCCAAGATCAACCTCAATAAAAAAAAGTAAAAATGAAAAAAAAAAACTTTTTGAAGCCACCATTCCTTAGAACAGCTATCATATCCCACCATTGTATTCCATGATTCGTAGACTCTAGACCATGCCTTAGCTACTCTCGATAACAAACAAAACTGCCATGATTTTGCCTTGATGAACGTGATCAGTGAAACAGTGCTCGATTTAAAGCATTTCAAAGGACTAAGATCAAGAAAGAAAAGCCACTCAACATAGGGGGTACTCAGGACCGACCACCTGGCTACCGATTCCAAATGCCATCAAAAATCTGTTTGATGGCTCCAATTTCCCCTTGACAGCCGACAGCACCTTGATCAACTACAGTCCAGCTTCTGCTCTGGGCATGAAACCTAAACAACCCCACTCACAATCTGAGATGACACTGTTAACTTAGAGAATGAAGTTAATACATGACATTCAGCTCTACTAGGTCTCCGCAAAACGTTAGCTCTACTGACTGTGAAATCCTACTTTAGTAAACTTTCAAAATAGTTGAATTCAAAGTCTCCTCCTTCTCGTTGACTGATTCCTTTATTTGCTGTAGTTCAAATTGGCTTAACCTAGGCCCATTCCTGGTCGTCACTTTGAGCTTTCATTCAATCTATCAAATGCATTCACCCTATCACCAGTACCCTTTGCATCTAGCTACACTAATGGTGGCCATGTCCTTGTGTCCCCACAACCAAGGATGTCACAAGTTTAAAGGAACTATAACCCTGCCTCTTCCTTATCAGACAGGCAAAGAGTTTCCTGAAAATACATTGCTCCAGAGTTGCATGATTGTTTCTCAGCACTAAGGGGTTTTCTAAAAACTATATCAGTTGCTCAAGGAGTAGCATCCTCCATGTCTACCTGGTCAGTATGCACAGAAGCATCAAAGTAAAAGAAAAGTTATGCTTATCACCAACATCCAATTAGGAATTTGCATATTATGTGACTTTTCATCCCCTCAGCATATTGTGTCCTTAGTTTGACCAGATAACTTTCTAATACTGGATGCTTAACCATCAATTTTAGCCTTGCTACGCCTTCTACACATGCCCATACCCAACAAAACATGAAATTATTCAGCAGTACTCTACCACACTGGTCACTAAAAATAAAGAAGTCGCTCTACTGTCTCCATGTCAATGTCTGGAACATATTTGTGCCCCTTTTCCTACTGCACACATGCTTAAGCAGGAAAACCCCTAGAAAAGTCAGCCCCATAACAAACAATGACAAACACAGATGCTTCTACTGCTCATCCATCTCATCTCAAGCCTGCTTTGCATCCCCTAACATTCAGAAATGCAAATGTAACCCATGCTTTGTGGTTTAGCTTCCACAGCTATGGAATGCTCCCTATGGACATCCACAAATCAGAGAGAAAATACATTTGACCTTTTCTGCATCCTTTAAGCAGTCACTCCGTAAAGCTAGAAGCACTGTTGAGGCTTCATTCTGCAAAGTTGTAGCACACAGAGTGATTCATTCATTAATCACCCATTCAGTTGAGTAGATTGCCATATCGTTTAATAAAATAGGCAAAGCATTACATATAAAGGTATGCTTCATATTACATTTCAGGTGTTCTTTTCCTCATTCAATTTCAGAGTTTGTAAAATAAGAAAAATCATGTTTTACAGAAAACAGCATGTGTATCTCCATATAAGACCAAATTGTTTAGAATGAATTCACTCACTTTTTCATTACCTTCTCCGTGCCTTCTAACATCCCTCCATCTTTTCCTTCTTTCCTCACTCTCCTGCTCACACTCACTCCTACCTCTCTTATTCCATGCTCATGTTTGTCTTGCCTTTCCGCTCTTGCCTACGCTCTTCACTGATTCACCCACCCCTAACTCACACTCCCATGTAAATGCTATCATCTAACAACTAACATTCCTTATTCACAGCCTCACCTTGACTCACTCAATTACACACTCAATCAGTCACCCTTCCACTTACTCAGTTACTCATTCTCTACCTCACTCACTTGCTAAGTTACTCACTTTCACCCAGAAAGGCCAAACGATCCATGCGCATTAGAGACCCTTGGGCTGCTGCACGCATGAATGATTAAATCCCAACCACTAGTATGATACATGTTGGATTCAAAATAGAGGTAAAATTGCTATGTTACATTGCTTTGAGTGGGTAAAATAATGAAGTAATAAGACAGGTGTACTTTAATAGAATTGCAAAATCTGTTTCTTTGTATTGATATTTTGCTGGGTGTCAGGTCATTGCTGTGCATTGTCTCTGTACCAGCCTTATTTCATACCAGAATGATAGTGGTGATCTGGCTGAAGGGATGGGGTTGGTAAGGTGGAGCAGGCATGGGGCAGGGTAAAGAAGGGCATGGATTAGGAACACCATGCAGCACTTGGAAGAGGATAGTAAAGCAGACCCAATAGGGCAGGCAGAAAATCTGATGAGTTATGGTGGTGATGCATGGTTGCAGAAGGGTAGCAGGAGAGGTGCAAGAGGGCACTGATAACAACCCTATGGGGAGCAGTCCAAGATGCATGATGATTCAGGGGACATGGTGAGTGGGGAAAGGGTTTGTTAAGCAGGAAGAGTATTCAGAAGAGGAGCATGGAAAGACACAGTGCCAGGTGTGAGTCGAGGAGATGAGTTGATGTGTGGCCCTGTGGCCGCCTTTCCAGTGTTGGATCTGCCACAAAGTAAACACCCTTTCCCTTTTGCAGTCCTGCATACAATACTGAGGAAGAAACATGATCATTAGGCAATAACTGGTCAGCTGGAGATGTATTACAGGGGCACCAGATGTTACATAAATAATATTCCATTTTAATGCCTGATTCAAAAGGACAAAACTGGGGATATGAATCAACTCAGTATTAAAGTCTCTATTAGCTCATCTGTGATATTTCTGCATATATTTACATTATCAATTTGTATAATTTCTCTTCAATTTTTAGCTCCTTGTGCCCCGCAAGCTGTATTAGATCGTGTTGACTGTGAAACCAACACTGCAACATTGTCATGGGCTATAACTCCAGGAGCTCTGAGTTATTTGTTGACGGTAACATCAGGTGATGGTAGTGAACTACACACATGCAACTCAACGAACACCAACTGCACCATCAGTGACCTTTCGTGTGGCCAAATATATTACGCCATTGTGACTGCATCCAACTTGCAATGCCAAAGCGCTGCCAGTGCCGTTGCTGAGCTTGATTCCGGTGAGAACGACATACTCCTTCTGAATGTTTGCATTATGCCCCTTGCAAATTTAATGTTTTATTAAATATTTCTTTGAAATGGACTGTAGGCACTATTTATCAACATAGTCCTGTCTGAGCGATGAGCTGCACATCTGGACTGTGAATGTAATCAGGGCCTGCTCCATGCCAGATGAAGACATCTACAAGTTGCCCTATGCTAGAGATTATTTGACAAAATATCTTGCCTTAGGAAGTAAAACATACAGAAGAGGGGGGCAGATTGGAGTGCAAAAAAGATCGAATGGTACTGAAAGCCTCTCACTGGACTGTTTGTGTTTCTGAATCCCTTTTTATCGAACCAGAGTATGGGGTTTCAGAGTTTAGGACCAGGCAGTAAAGAAAGTCTCAGTAATGATTTGTGTTATATACCACAGTTTGTGATTTTATGGTAATGCATCTTCGCATGCAGCCCTTTTCTCTGCCCTTCACCATTTCATTAAAATATTTGAGCACTCTGAAACCATACAACATGGCAACCAGATGTGCAGCCTTTTTCTAGTCCTGTTTGTTTTACAGAGCCTCTAGACATTTGAATCCCAAAACATTGTATACAACTGATTTAGATGTAATAATTTTTTCCTAGGTCAATCTTCCATCTTTTTAAATTGCTGCTTATTTTACCAACCTTCCCTTGGGGCTTCTCTGATTTGACCTTCATGAATAAACTGAGAGCGCTAGACCTGGGTCAAATCTTTTTTTGCACCCCAACGTGCCCCTCTCCTATTCTAAATGTATTGGTGAAAATCACTCTAGTCTGTCAGCTTACAAGCTTTAAAGTTCAGATAGACTTTAAGTTGTTCCTTACTCTGACATGGGTTGGTCGTATACATTGAAAGTGTTTTTAGTTGTCAGCCATTGTTTTATTATACGCAATCCATTAACGTTGTTCTGGTGGTGGTTTAATAAAGCTGTCAGGTTGTTCCAGTTAGCACCAGATTTGGTCCTGTAACAATAAACACATGTAAAATAGGATCTGGAGGCAGTAAATAGTCTGGTAGTGATTCTGGATTTTAAAATTAGGGGTAGACGTTTGCTCTTTTGTGCCCCTTCGAATGCCGTTGGTACCCAGGGGTCTTGAAGACAGTAGCAGGAACAAAAGCTAATAAAGGCTTTAAAGGCCTGTCTCACTCCTTACTGTTCCTCTAACCCTTCAACAGCAAAAGAAGGGTCTCAAGACCTTGAAGGCCAAAGGGTGTATGATGTAATTCCCGCTAACCCTTAATTTAGTTGAATTAAAATCCATTGTGGAGTCTTCAGTATTAATTGAAATTACATTGAAATTGCAGAGAAAGCATTATTGATTACTTTCTAATTTTGGCAGGTGTTATCCAAATGTGTTTTTGGAGTGGCTTAGAATTACTACTTAAGCACGGCCATAAACCTCTAAGCAGAACTTTGGGCACCAGCACACATTATTTTTCAAACTAAGCACTCAGTCTTCAGACCACTGCCTACTTACTTCCCAACAAACGTTTTTGTTGCCATCCACCTTGAAGTTGCTGGCTACCACATTTTAGTTTCTAAATATTGATGTATAACATAGGAAATATCTGTTTAAAAGGGACAGCCTAAACATCCCTCTCCCAAGTAGTGATTTGTTATGCCTTTCTAAGCCCATTTTGTGATTTGGTAACCAAATGCATTTGAAAAAGAAGCCATTTTGCAGCCCCAAACTTCAAAAGGATCTCAAGCCCTTACTCTTGTTCTCTGTTACAACTCTTTGCCAGAAATACAGTTTAAATACTCAAATCAAATGACAAATGTGTACATTGTCAGTTTCAAATTTCATGCAACAGACCTTTTCCGAAATGAGTGATTAAGACATTTATGGATTAAGAGAAAATGATCCTTGAAAAAAGATAGAAAACTGTTTTCTTGAAAAAACTGCCTCAAATCTCTGAAAAAGTTCAAATAGTTAACAATGTGAATTATCCTTGAAATGCAACACAGTATCTAAACTCAGTGGAGCACAACAAATAAATACATTAATATTTTATTTCATGTTTTTTTTTTGTGTTACTTTTTTGTTTTTTGTTCTCATCTTTAATCACTTGTACACAACATACAAATGAATCCTGATGATAGTGCCGGTATTACCGAGGGTTCACAAATAAATACATTAAGTTAAATTATACCTTAAAAGCATACCACCGTTTTGCCTGCTCTGTCTTTGGGGTTGCCCTTGATAATGTTTCACTTCAGTGCATTTCAGTAGGAGGTTCATGACTTTACTTGCGAACTTCCTGGAATCTTCCTCCCTTTTGCATAAGTTTGTTACTCAATGTGGTGTTGATGATCCTTTCCTTCTTTACCTGTTTTAAAAGCTATGCAATGTCAATTTGTCTTATATCATTGTGTGATGTCACTTGCTTTCTGTGATTTCATCAGGCACTCAAAAAGTGATGGTTCTAGCCTCAGCTAGTCCTGTGTTGTGATTGAAGAAACGTTAGTAATGTGAATAAAGATGCTAGACCACTCACTACAAATTAGCTTTCTCGTATGTGACATTTCAGTTAGTGCCAGTTAGACTTTCCAGACACCTATGCATATTTCCATTGTTTACCCCTTTCCATTAAATATCTTAAATACTGGGAAATGTTCATTGGTTACACGTTTAATCATCTTTATTTATCTTTATATAGTGCCCTGCATCTCAACAAATCTGACAACACAGCTTGATGAATCAACCAATCTTGCAACAGTCACCTGGGCTGCAACCATTGGGGCCCTGTCCTATACTGCGTCTCTTCTCGGAGCTGGTGGACAGTTGTATTCCTGCAACTCCACAGGCACAGGGTGTAGTGTCAATAACATGCAGTGTGGTCAGCGCTACAACGTAACTGTCCAGTCTATCGGTGTAACATGTAGCAGCACATCGACTGCCAAAATGGAACTGGAGACAGGTGGGTCTCAGGTTGTTTGGTCCTTTCCAGAATTCTTAACCACTGATTCGTAAGAGGTTATGTGTTATATTTAAGAGAGTCAAAAGATGCCCAGTTGCAAACATCACTGAACAAGATTCAAGCCTGTTATGCATCAACAGATTTTGCACTATTGCATGTTCAATGTTTGACTCTTGGCACATAAATCTTAGGGAAGATGCTACATCAGATATAGATTACATCTCTTAGCTACCAATGTAATAGATGTAGCAAGAAAGTATAACATTTACATATGACCAAGTGCCAGGACAACAAATCCTCTCTTTACTTGTATAATGGAAGTTTATACTGACAGGCCATCTAAGCCTGCACACCAAGGTCCATTGGCGCTGTGCTGCTGTGGTAACAGAGCATTGAGGAGAGTGAGCAGTGAGCAGTTTATGGTAGAAACCAAAACCACGAGGCCATCAGACATCAACATCTAAAGAGCCAATTGGTTTCTTTAAAGCATAGTTAATTCATTCATGCATTGGATAACACGTGTTCACTCCCTAGTGGACTGCAAAGAGCATCTAGGAGGCTTTAATGAGGCCTAGGTTTGAGAGTGCCTGTGTAAACTGATCTGGTTCTACACAGCACACACAGAAAACTATTGGACATGCTTCAGCTTACACACCAGTTTTATTTTGAGGTTTTTATGTATGTTAGGTCATTAGAATAGACTGAAGATCATTATGCTCCAGTCCATTTAAATTACTGTGGTTTTCTAAAATGTTTAACATTTTTTCTTGCATTCATTGCAGCTCCATGTGCACCTACTAATGTGGTAGCTGTGGTGGACTGTGGCACAAACATTACCAACTTTTTGTGGGATGCGTCTGATGGAGCATTGTATTACATCGCTACTGCAACTGGACTTTATGGAGACGAGTACGCATGCAACAGTACTACTCTCAGTTGCAGCTTGGAAAACTTGCCATGTGGTCAGATGTACAATGCCACTGTCACAGCATTTAGTACGAGCTACAGCAGCCCGCCAAGCAACACTGTGCAACTACTGAACAGTAAGTGTCAATACTTAAGGAGCGCATGCTCTGTTAATGTTTTGTGTGCTTTACACCATTCTGTCTTTACCTTTCCACCTCTCAACAACTACTCCTACTATCTCTTCAGAACAATGTTTCACACTCAGACCAGCAAAGGGCTCAATAGTTGTCTAAGTCCACAGGGAAGTCAAAAAGTGGTCCAAATTGTGTTACTTGCTTCATGCATGCCCTTTGAAGACTAACTCATCGTCTCTGTTGTAGCTAGATGATGTTTCTCATACCGGTATCAAAGCGTTGGGTGGGCCGCAGAAATTAAGACCACAACCTGACACATTAGAAAATAAATTATTATTATAGAACTCAGATTCTCTGAGTATTTGTGAGTGTCTCCGATGCTGCACAGCAAGCTGGACAAATGAGTGCAGATTGCTTGCATTGATGCTGTCTTTGCTGACTTTGGCTCGTTTTAGAAGTTCCTTATGCAAGATTGCAGTAAGGAATATCGAATCTGAAATATTGACAGGTCAACATATTGTGGCTAATTTCAAAAGTTCCTTATGCAAGATTGTCTTAAGAAGAATAGAATCTGAAATATTGACAGGTCAACTATTGTGGCTAATTTCAAAAGTTCCTTATGCAAGATTATAGTAATATCGAAAATGAGATATCAACAGATCGAAATATCATGACCACAGTATCAAAGGACAAAATATGCACAGCGGGAGGTAAGCGATTACTATTCTCAACCCCACGTCCGCGTGCCTTCAAGATGCATATATCACGTAGGTACCTATATGAGGCCTTAAGTATAGAAACTATATGCAAACTTATTTTTTAATATTTTCTCCCTTGATATTGTGGTATCAATATTGTGACCCGCTGATATTTCAAATTTCATGTTCCCAGCTTATAATATACCCTTAGGCAACAATTTCCCTCATCTTTACATATCGTGACTGATACAAATTCTTTGGGTGAAACATAAACTTTTAGGCAAAACGTTTGTTTCCAGGTTTCCCAACTGCTCCTATTTGTTTTTCTTATTGTTTGTCAATAAACCCTTACTCAATTCTATTACACCAAAATTTACTTGCCGAATTTGATGTCCACCTTTAGATTTAGACTTATGTATTTATTTATTTCATGCTGCATTGCAGGATAATATACTTTCTTAGCATGCCAACGCAAAAATAACAGCAGCATGGACAACCAAAATAAGACAACTTAACCAAAAGGACTAGTACAAGATGCGAAAAACACAGTATTCACATCTGACTAAAATGTTCTTTGTGACAGAGTAGGTGAAAAACGGTGTAAATGACAGTGGGAAGTCACCTTGCACTCCTAAGGCTGGAATTATTGACTATGGGGGTCATTAAGACCCTGGCGGTCGGCGATAATATGGCGGTAAGTACTGCCAAAAGGCTGGCGGTACTTACCGCCATATTATGACATTGGCGGATTGGCTGAGGCCGACCCATCAATGTACCACGCCGACCGCCACAGCAGTAACAGCCACCGGGCTGGAGATATTCAGCTCCAGCCTGTCGGCCATCACTGCTCTGCCTGCGGGATCATGACCCCACCTACCGCCATGGTTTTCGTGGCTTCTTTAATGCCACGAAAACCATGGCTGTAGGCACTATCAGTGACAGGGTATTCCTTCCCTGTCACGGATAGGGGTCTTACCCCTCCCTCTCCAGTTAGCCCCTACCCACACACCCGACCTCTCCGCAGCCTCCCCCGGCCCCCCACATTCACACCACCCTTCACAGACACACACACGCATACACACATCCATTCCCACATGCATCCACACATGCATACATCCATTCACACACGCATCCGCACACACTTTCAAAAATACACCCAGACACGCATTCATATCACACAACATACACGCACTCACACCTCCATACATGCACACATGCATTCAACACGCAACACACACCCGCATTCACAAACATTCACACACACAAAACACCCCCGACTGCCTCCCCTGTCGGAGACGCAACTTACCTGGATCCAGGGGATCCTCCGGCAGGAGACGGGATGGGGGCTGCTGCCAGCAGCAGCGTCTGCCAGCAAAATACCGCCAGGCCGTATTATTTATCTCAAGGCAGCAGCGCCACCTTACCGCCATCCACTGGCATTCTTGTGGCAGAAATCCAGCTGTGGTCATAATATGGCGGACGGTTAGTAGCAGCGGCGATGGCCTTTTGGCGGCCGTCGCCGCGGCAGTAGGCAGTTTTTATCGCCAATGTCATAATGAGGGCCTATATTTGAATTGTATGTCAGTGTTCCTGGCCTCGGCATCCTTCACTGGGTGGAACGTTTTCCTGTTCCTCTCATGTTAGATTTTTTGCATCCATTCTCAATTTGTGGGAGGCACTTTGCTACCCTGAGGCTAAAATGTCACGGTCAAGCTCTAAGTGTCATCAGTGTACATCTGGCAATGTCAACAGCTGGGATACGGAGAAAATGTGGGCACTAACTAGGACTGTAGGAAAAGATGAGCTCTGTGGTACCCAACCACTCAGCAACAGTTTTTCAGATAACACCCACGTGCCATACTCAATGATGCTCACATGTTGGTCAGTGTTATACAAAAGTCACTCCAATCTCATCAGTACATGACATTTACAGTAACTTGTCTATTCCTGAATAGACACTGCAGCCAATGTCCATGTGTGCACAGCAGAAGGTGTGGTATGAAGGAATGAGGTACTGCAAGTCCATGCAGGCATATATACATCACAACAGGTACTGTGACGGTTTTACCTCTGATGCCGCTTACCTTTCAAAGTGCTCCGAGTGACAGCTAAAACACACAGGGGGTCATTCTGACCCTGGCGGTAAAATCCGCCAGGGCCAACGACCGCGGGAGCACCGCCAACAGGCTGGCGGTGCTCCCTTGGGCATTCTGACCGCGGCGGTACAGCCGCAGTCAGAAACGGAAAACCGGCGGTGTACCGCCGGTTTTCCGCTGCCCTGGGGAATCCTCCATGGCGGCGCAGCTTGCTGCGCCGCCATGGGGATTCCGACCCTCATTACCGCCATCCTGTTCCTGGCGGTCGTGGCCGCCAGGAACAGGATGGCGGTAAGGGGTGTCGTGGGGCCCCTGGGGGCCCCTGCAGTGCCCATGCCAATGGCATGGGCACTGCAGGGGCCCCCGTAACAGGGCCCCACCATGATTTTCAGTGTCTGCCATGCAGACACTGAAAATCGCGACGGGTGCAACTGCACCCGTCGCACCCCTTCCACTCCGCCGGCTCCATTCGGAGCCGGCATCCTCATGGAAGGGTGTTTCCCGCTGGGCTGGCGGGCGGCCTTCTGGCGGTCGCCCGCCAGCCCAGCGGGAAACCCAGAATACCCGCGGTGGTCTTTTGACCGCCGCCGGCCGGGGTCAGAATGACCCCCACAGTCTTTGAGTATATTAAGTTTAGTATCCTACTGTGTATTCCAAGGCGAAGTGTCTGGTTTAATGAAGATATTTCACACATTTAAGATCTTAAATTCAATCTACATTTTTAGTGTCTTCTGCATTTAAGACCATGTTTAGGGCTTCTTAGCAACACCGATTATGTGCAGAAATCTGCGACTGTAGAAGTATTATTCAGCAAAGTTTCATTTTCAAGCTTTGCAAAGTAGAGATGTGAGGTTAGCAGCAAGAACCAGGGAAGGGGAGCAGATCATACGTACATCTTTAGGATCATTGAATAAGTGTTGAAGCGTGTCTGAAATGAGGCCTGCTACACACCATTGATATTCTCTGTCTGTCTATTCCATGAGAGACCGAAGACAGGTTTTCTGCCTTTTTTTTCTGTGGCGCACAGTTGCATGGGACACCAGGCAAGTTAGCGGTGAGAATGCGCGTGCTCCCTACTAAACCTGGTACCAGGTACTGGGCGTTTGCCTTATAAAGCCTCACTGACACTCCAGGCAGATGTGGGCAAGCAGTCAAGGCCTCGCTATCAAATGCCGAGGAAGAGTTCTGAATATACAACCCTTTGATTTAAAATCGAGAAGATACATTAATATATTTTCTTAGTAAAAATTTAATTTAAATGATAGAATGCACACAAAACAAAAACAATCTACATTAAAGTGATAATGCAACTCAATGGAATAGTGAAAGCAGCCATCTGACTAATCACAATATTTACTGTCATAGCCAATAACTGACCGTGAACGCCATCACAATCCTCCAAGCAAGCCACACAATATCTTAACAATGCTTTATGAACTGTTGCCAAGGTTAAGCAGTGCTAATGAGAACCACTTGCTGACCCGACTCACACAATGCAAAAAGGAGGATATCATTCCTGGTGCCATAATGGGGTTAAAGTATCTGTTATGAGTCTTAGCAATATAAGTGTTCAGAAACACCGAAAACAGTATAGAAATAAAGCTAGAGCATCGGCAAACCATGGGCAGTGTACCTGAGAACTTGCAATAATAGTGGACAGTTTCCAAAGGTTCAGAAAGTTCATTTACAGGCACAGTGATCTTCACTGCTCCTTTGATCTGAAGTAACTAGCTGATAGTGCATGAAAGGATTGCGGCCACATCTCATTGATCACCATTTGCAAAGCAAAATGTTATTCTCATAATATTCGCGAACATTCCAATTACATAAAAATAAAAAACTCAAAGGCTTCTGATCTGCCCCAAGCCTCTGGTTTTACCTTACTCGTGTGAGGCAGTGCACAGCTCTCCCAGGGGCAGTTACTGAGGCCCAAAAACTATAATCTTGCTCTCACTGGCTTGGGCTTGTACATATGTTGGCAATGGAGCGCTACACCCTTCAGGGTGTGAAGACCAATTCAAGGTTTTCACTCTCAGTTTGAGAGAAGGGGGTGTTCCTGAGAAGCGTTCACCTGCTGTTAAAAGAGTTCCTCAGGATCAGTCCCCCAACTGTGGCTAAAAAACAGAAAAATAGGGATTTTCAGGAACAAATTGAAGATAGTTGGGATGGTACAGCTGCACAGCTTGCCAGGCATGTCCATCCTCACGTGCATGTCCAATTCAAGTCATCCTAGAACTGGGAGATTCAATTACACCACACTTAGGCAGCCTGGAGTATTGCAGAACACCTTCAGAGACATTCACATTTACTTTCCTTTAATGAGTGTTGCAGACTCAGCTTTTGTGGGAGCTTTTCCTAAGCAAGATTTGCTTTGTCTCTCGTGGATGCAAGATCTAAAATTCATCCCTCTAGTTTTGTAAACACTAGATGTAACTGATAGTGTTCATGCTGAAGTAAAGTTTGGAATCCAAGGGATGAGGGCTTCACCCATTCTGGAAATATTGAGAAAACGTGTAACCATACCTCGTGCTACAAATACCCCCCTGAACATCCACGAAGAACCTGGTCCACACTTCAGTGGCTGGTCTATAAACTTTAAACATGCATTGCCATTTTCAAGCACAGATTAAAACCAATCATATGTGTAAAATCAATAGTAGCAGAATTGTTCGTCTTATTGATCTATCAGCAAAAAAGTTGAGAAATATAATACGCTGTACTCGGAAACAATTTTGTATTGTTGAAACATGCATACATTTCCAGATTTACTTTGACATGCGCTTCCTAATCATCTCATGTGTCAATTGTGGTAGTAATGCTATGGAGCTGTAGCCAGAGTTAAGGGAAAGAACTCATTCAATGCAACACTACCATGAATCAGTTCAAGAATATAGCAGGGTAAATGCCTCTGAAACCAATTCACAATAATACTAGGTGTGATCCCTGCCTTGTTGAACTAGTTTAACATTTTAGGAAGAACAGAGGTTTATGAGGCACTTACTCATCTGACGTAATAAGAGGTCTTCATTACAGACTTCATCAGTACATTTGTGACTCTTAATAGGATAGTCAAAATAGCAAACACGTGTATTTATCAATGGTGCAGGAGGTACAGTGGCACCATGACCCACTGTCGTGAGTGACCAGCTGCACCCCAGTTATGGATTTTAACTACCCAGCAAAGGAACCGGGGAACCGTTTATCTTGCTTTAAGGCCCAGGGCACCATATGATACCACAGCATAGCCTTTCTTCCAGCCCTAAAACATAACACACATCTAACAGGTACCCACAGACTTGCATGTGGTGCCCTTTCTTTCCATGAAACACTTACGTATGCATATTTTATTGGATCTTTCATTTGTCTCCTAGCATGCATGTGTTATACAGCCTCTAATTCTGCAACTGTTAGTAGAATGGATCATTTTATGCTCCCATGGACATACCTGTGAATAGAAAACAATTTTACAATTTCAAGAAACGAACTGTGAGAGACCATTTATTCTCACAACAGAACAAACAAAAGTAAGGAATCTGAGAAAGTGAAACACTGTCATTTAAAGTATGTACTAATTAATGCCTTTGTTGTTCAGTTCCTTGTATCCCACAGACTGTTGAAACCCTGCTGGACTGCCGTACGAATACTGTGACTATGAACTGGAGGCTAGCATTAGGAGCTACGAGTTATGTATCAACATTGTCAGGACCTGCTGGAGAGGAATACACATGTACCACAAATTTTACAACGTGTGATATCACTGGCATGCAGTGTGGCACCAAATACACAGGGACTGTTGCAGCTAAAAACCAACACTGCGACAATGTTGTCAGCGCTACTGTTGAGCTTGAGACTGGTAAGTATGACTGCGTTTGTGGTTATTTCGCCACATGTGTTTTTGGGGGTGGTCGCTCTTGGACCCTGGGCTCAATCAGTCCTTCTTTTTTATGAAATGAGGAAAAAAACGATGAAAAGTTTAGCTTGCTGTATATTTCACTTGTGATGACTTGAGGGTGGGATTGTTGTGTGGTCAACACAATGTATTGCTTTGTTTGTTTTACTTCATTGCTATAAAGCAGCCACATTTATGTTCTAGTGTAGCCCTTGTTTAGTATTTGGTTGGGGAACAATCTTGTTTAAATAATAATCATTTTCTTAATTTTCCATTGTCTTTAATAAAAGTTGAACCTTTCGGCGCTGAACTATTAAGTATACACTACTCTGATGTCTTTTTCTGTATTTGTGGCTTAAATATACCAATTAGATCAGTCACTTTGTAAGGGCTGCTAGAGAGAACAAGAGCTTTAAGCTCTGTTGCGGAGCTACACTATTGCCATCTAATGCAGTTCATATCAGGCTTTTCATTGGTCCATTCCATTTAAACCTTCCGAGTGATGGGAGTGAATCATGCACAGCAGGTGAATCCACCAAACAGATGAAACCCTTGTTCAATGCTCTGGCCATGTTAAGGTCAGGCACAGGGAATGAAAACTACTTTTGGGTTATTTTATTTCCCAGACTGCAAAACAGGCAGTATGTGGGACTGATACAAAGTATATCAGACTTTGAGTATGTTTACGTTTTTGCGATTTTCAAACTCCAAGGGCAAATTTACTCCAAAAGTGTAACTTATATGTCCCCATCAAATTAAAAGGTCTGGGGACCATACACTTTTGAGTACGTTTACTAATTTTTGACTATTCACAAAATGTGTGCAAGTTACACTTTTGGAGTAAATTTACACAAGGATTTTGAAAAGCACATAAAGTAGCAAACTTACTCAACAGTGCAAATTGCTCAAAAGTGCATAGCCCCAGGTTCTTCAGTTTGGTGGAGACATGTGAGTTACACTTTTGGAGTAAATATACACTCAGGTGTTGCGAATAGTCAAAAAGTAGTAAACTTACTCAAAATGTGAATTACTCAAAAGTGTAAATTACCTTTGTGAATCAGCCCCAGAATGCTTATAGTTTTACTACTGGAGGGAACCTTCCTGCTTCTGTGATTGAATTTGTCCCTTCACAGCAGCATATAGGATAATCAGGCCAGACTGGCCATTCGCAATTCCCTAGTAGGCTACAGACATGGGGCTTATTTCCGGATTGGCTATCATGCGCTAGCCCTGCCCCATGGCTCCATTCTAGTCACGGCCTACGGTAGTGAGGGACTGGATTGACAATTTTTATGCCCTGATTGGTTTTGGTTTTCATCTTGGCTCTGAGGGTAATGTTTTTTACGCTACCTTTTATTATCTCCCAAAGTTTTGGGATAATCAGGTAGAAGAGAAAGTGACCCAGGGCTAAAACAGACTGACTTTTGAAAAACCTGCTTTTAAACACAATTTCCCTCTTTGTGAAAAGCTAATTTCTTCTCTTCAACCCTCCCACCAAGCATAATTTCAGTAGTAAATCTGTGTAGAAATACAAAAACAAAACGATTTTATTGAAATTTCTAAACAATGGTAGTAATTCACAATATCACACTTAAGGCTTAATCTAACATTTTTGTGTTTTCGAATTGTTCTTCTTGTTTTTTTTTTAAGAGTTTTAAACATGTTTATTAAATTGAAACAAAACCTTGAGTAAAACTGTACGGCATACAAACGTAGTTTTCAGCTTATACAAAACGAAAAAACAGCTTATTTACCTTTTGAAAGCAATTTACAATTTCAGACAGCCTGGCCATAAAGATACGGATTTTTTGCTTAGTGCCGGACCATCCAGTGAATATTTGGACTTTTTTTTAGGGGAAAATGTTCTCCAATCCAATGCAAGTTAAAGGGGACATTAAATCCCCAAATCTCCCTCCCAGGTGTTCCCAAATGCTGTCATATTTGCCTCCTTGACACACCAACACTGATACACCGTTTCTAGAGCACAGGTTAAAAGTAAGAAAGGGGGACTAGACTTGACATTGGTGAAACACTGAGCTGACCACACATTGTGCAGCTTTTCATGCAGGTTGTTCCCACCTCCATGCACTGAAGCCTACAAATAGTTCTCATCCTCAACTTCTGAAAAGGAAAATTCCTGAAATGGTAATTTTAGTGAAGTGAACATTTTTGAGATATGTTATTGTCTGTCTTGAAAATGTTCACCCAAAAATGTACAGAGCCTGGCATCCCCTCAATTTGAAAGATGCCCTGTGTGTAATGATCTTGACCTCATGGTAAGGACTGGATCTCTGAATTGGGTGGGCTATGCTGTCTCATGGCGTCCTCATTTCTAATGTCTCTTCTTGTTATGTTGTATTATGTATGAAAATGAATTGTTACAGTGTGTTATAATGTAATTTATTTGCTTCGTATTTGGTTTTATGCATGTTGAAATGAATTGTTGTCTGAAAATACACATCATTAATTGATACTCATCCCAACAGTCGTGCCAATGCATTCATATATATCTAGATAGGTATCCCACGCATATCAATTCTTCTATCCATCGAAGACCACCCATTCATCCTTTCATGAATGCAGACATACAGAAATCCACCCATGTACTCCGATATCTATCTCATCCATCTTCGTGTGCATGTGGGGTTTGCTGCACTTATATGTCTGCATCTGAGCACATAAACATATCACACACAAAAACAGCTAACACGACAGAAAAGTATACACTTAAAAAAGCTAGAACGTCTGGCTTTGTTAGTGCCTCTTTCTCGTGGAAAACAGTGCAATAAAATTTGTTTTATCCGAACATTTGACGGAGGAAGTAACACAGGCTTAGTACATATTTTTGATAGTCTTGCAGATCTTGATTCACAGAATGTAAGTGTCTAGATGACTTGGATTGTTTTTAATTCTGAGAAATTATACATACGCAGCTCCCTGCACCCCTGGTCTTGTGGAATCGCTGCTGAACTGTTCAGCTGACAGTGCGATGCTAACCTGGCCACATACGCGTGGAGCTGTGAATTATTCTTCCCTTCTGAATGGAACCAGTGGAGACCAGCATGCCTGTAGTACATCAGATACATTCTGCGATGTCCAAGGCCTCGTCTGTGGCACAGCATACACCATCAACCTCAAAGCACTGGGGCTGCAGTGCAACAGCCCAGGCGATGCCATTGCTGAGCTAGTGACCGGTAGGTGGAATGGCTGCCAAGTTTTAAGGGAAGGGAAAAGTGCCCAGGACTGTGGAAAACTGAACTTTCTATTTGGCCTCTGTCTATTCTATTTCTTCATCTCAACCTCTCTCTCTGCCTGCCTCCCTACAACTCTCTCTCTCATAACCAGTGTCTAAAGGATGTTTGAGGTCCCAAGCAAGACAGATTTTAAGTGTTTTTGTATTACTTTGTTCAAATGTAACATATAGTTCAACACTGCTTAGCATCGTGTGGGCTTGAAATGGGTAACAAAAGTTACATTTGTACACTGGCCCCCCAAGAGGCCCCCAAAATATGTTTTGTCCTGGGCCCCCAATTCCTTAAGATGACACTGGGGTGAAGCATACACATAGAAGACATACTGGTATTCGAATGCCCTAATGTTGGAATGCCCTCATGTGTGTGAGAGTTAAGGGAGGCTATTGGAAAGGAGAGCTTAATCAAAACCCAAAAAGAAGAGCTTTCATGTCTGCATGCAGCTGATGGAGAGCCATTTTCAGTCTGGACTACTCTTAGCCAGAGTCAACAGAGACCATGCCTAGAGATGCAGACAACCCAGAGTCTCTTCTCTAATAACCAATTGAAGTGCATTTAGTTCTTTGCTTATGCAAAGTGAATTGAGTAAAAGGGGTGGTGAACGTGAATAATTCTTTATCAATATAAGTCAATGTTTGTCAGATAAGAATGTAAATAAACTATACCTTGTTCCAGATGAAATCTAAGCTTCCAATGGATTTGAATAACTCGACCCACTTAATTTTTTTTATTGTGAGTCAATCGAAATAAGGGCCTATTTTGTTGCCTTTGTCTTTTTGAGAGATTCCCCTAAACTCTCACATTCTTGGTTTCGCGAACTGTTTGTACTGCCTCTCTTTCAGTGCACATTTCTACTTTTGTGTCCTTTTCACAATTCTTGATACCATATTCCAGAACTTTCTTTCAAGTGAATAGCCAGAAAGTCACAATACCCCCTACTTTCAACCAAACCTGTCACAAAGTGAACACAAATTTTTAAGTCCAACACTTCCTAAAATGGTTCCTGTTGGACTTTTGGCCATACGCATGGTCATCCATAGTCTTTTTGCCTCCTTCCTCCTGGTTTTTCTGACCTCTCGCTGTTGGCTCTAGGACTCTGAGCACTTTATCACTGCTGACCAGTGCTAAAGTGCAGGTGCTCTCCCATCTAAAGTTGGTATGATTGGCTTATACCTAATTGGCATATTTAATTTACCTATAAGTCCCTTGTACAGTGGTATCTCTATACCCAGGGCCTGTAAATTAAATACTACTAGTGGGCCTGCAGCGCTTCTTGCGCCACCCACTGAAGTAGACTTTCAAACCTGTCTCAGGCCTGCTAGCGCAGGGCCTGTGTGCGCAGTTTTCTGCCACAGGGACCTGGCATCTAAATTTACTTGCCAGGCCCAGAACTCCCCTTTTACTACATGTAAGTCACCCCTAAAGTACGTCCTAGCTAGCCCTATGGGCAGGGTGCCATGTATGTAGAAAGGCAGGACATGTGCCATATTGCATGGCCTGTCCTAGTAGTGACAAACAGCCTAACTTGGTGTCTCACTGCTGTGAGTGCTGCCTTCTCATAGGATATGCATTAGAAATGTCCTGCCTTATGTGTAAGGGGTATTGTCTGATTTATGAGGGGTAGCGTAGGCGTGTTTGGTATGGTTGTGATGGTGATAATAAATACTGCTTACTGGTGTGGGTGTATTTTTTATTACTATCACAGAAATGCCACTTCTAGAAAGTGCGCATTTATCTGTGCTTATAATTCTGGTGTTTTGCAGCTTGACTCCAATCCACGTCTGGGCAGAGTGACAGTTGGGGCTTTGTGCATACTTCTCAGACAGCCTGAACACAGGGAGGGTGGAGGTGACACAGAGGTGCATCTGCATACTGAATAGTCTTCCTGGGCTGAGAGAAGGGAGAGGCAGGGCACACCTGCATTTGTAAAGACTGTGCCCTGGCCTCACACAATAGGGTCGTTAACCACCCACTGATGTTTGGAGCCTGTGCTGAAAGGAGAGAGGGGGCACTCCCAGAACCAGTTGTAACTGGCTGGAACCTCCTCTCCCTACCATTGTAAAACACTGTAAGAACTGACTATAAGTACAGGGGCATTTTCCCCACAATTTGAACATTCTTGGAACTTGAAACTGGACACAGAACGCTGATGAATGGACTCACCAGGAAACCGCCATGGACTGCTGCTGCTGTGCTGACCTGTGACCTGCCTGGTCACTAGGAGGAACTGCCACCATCTGCACCCCTTGTGCTGGCCTGTAGCTGGCCCCACCAGCCCTGTGCTCCTTCTTGTTTAGTTGTTCCCAGGGGCAGGGTGCTGTGGCCCCTGACCCCTGCAACGATCTTTTACATCTTTGCCAGGAGGGAGCGCGAGGCGCCCCCCTCCCCCTTTAAAGGATTTCCCTGACTTGGGCCCCCCCTTGGAGAGGGCCGGTGGAGGCCCGGGGGGCCCCCCAGTGATCACGGGTCCCAGAAGGGGCCCGTCAAAAATTCAGAGAGGGTGCGTGCCGCCCCTCTCGGTCTGCCATGTTGAGGGAGGCCCCCGTTTTTGCACAGAGGAGCGCCGGGGGCCCCATTAGTTGTTTTAGGCACTGGAAGTGCCTCCCCATCAAGACAGGTACTTTTAAATGGACCAATATGTTCCTAATCTAAAGTTCTTTCTACAGACTTTGCTATTATGATATATTGCCTACCTGTTCTATGATGCTTTTACATATGTGTGCACATGTTCCTTTTATGGGCGTGACTTGCTAATATGTTTCCCTAACTTGCCATAGGTTTTCTAATGTTCCTACTATGGGCGTTTTATGATATTCTTATGACAAGTGTTCTAATGTGATTACGTGTTTCCTGACTACTGCTTATGTTGCAGAATACTGAGTAACCTGTGTGTTATGTGTGACTACTGCTAGTTTGCAGAGTAACTAATGTGTAACGTTCTGACAACTGCTAAGGTAGCAGGATAGTACTGTTATGTGATGTTGGTCTAATGATTACGTTGTGTACAATACAATATATTTTCATATAATCTGGTGTTGTGTTTCCTTTGTGGTGGGGATATTGCGTCACATGTATGTGTGTGTTGTGCAAACGCTTTACGCATTGCCTCCGGGTTAAGCCTGACTGCTCGTGCCAAGCTACCAAGGGGGTGAGCAGGGGTTATCTTGGACGTGTAACTCCCTTGCCCTGACTAGAGTGGGTAAGTTCTGCCCTGCTGAGGTGCATACCCTAGCCAACCAGAAACCCCATTTCTAACATTGGTGGCAGCGGTGGGATAGGACTTGCGCTTGCACAATACCATTGTGACTCATTATTTCACTACAAGGATTGCGTTTAGACCATCACATGTTTGGCTTCTCTTAACTTTCTCTCTTTGGTCATTTTTCCTGTTTTCAGTTCTCACGCTTGGGTATTGTGATTGTCACAGTTGAGTTAATTGTACCTTTTCAAGATGGGGCTTACCTTTGATTTAGAAGACCTGCCGTTTTACACGCAGGGGGAATTAGAGGGGTTCTGTAGAGAGAGAGGGCTGCCTGTAGAAGGGGACCTCAGGAGATCTCTGAATTTCTTTGAAAGGTTTGTGACATTTACCCAGGGAGGGAGTGTGGGTAGGGGGTACCCAGAGGATCCTGAGTGTAGCGAGGGTTCCCAATGGGAGGGCTCCCAGACCTCATCCCTAGAGAGTGGTAGAGAGACTGATCAGGAGGGTGAGAATGACCGGTTGGGGACGCCAGTTGACAGGGAAGGCCCCAGTGATAGGGAGTCCCTTGCTGGGTCCAGTGTAAGAAGCAGGGCTACCTCTCATTCCTTGACGCCTGATGAGCTAAGAGATAGGCGGGAAGAGAGGGACCTGAAGTTGCAGTTAGCGCGCCTAGCTGTTGAGGAGAGAAGGGCTGAGGTAGAGAAGGCCTTAGTACAGGAGAGAATGGCAGAGGCAGAGAGGGCCTTTGCCAGAGAAAGACTCGCTCTAGAGCGCAGTCTGAAGGTTCTGGACTCACCAGCGTTGCAGGTGGAGTCCAGTGGTGGCAGCAATGTACAGTGCTGTAGCAAACATGTTCCTCACATACCCATAGATCTGGTACCTAGGTTCCAAGAGGGGGGTGACATACGTCAGTGGTTAAAGGAATATGAGAGGGCTCTGGTAGAGCGCAGGATTCCTGAGAAGGATTGGGGAACTGGCCTAGGGAGTTTTATTCCTGAGGAGGGGAGGGATACCCTACTGACTCTAGAAGAGAGTGACAGGGAGGGGTACTCCGCTGTGAAGAACGCACTGATTGTGAAGTATGGTTTTTCCCCTGAGGAATACAGAAAAAGGTTTAGGGGTGGTAAGAAACTGTCCCACCAGTCTTGGGAGGAGTTTGTGGAGGATTGCTGCATTGCACTAGATGGATGGGTGAAGGGTAGCACAGTAAACAATTTTGAAGGGCTGTTTAATCTGATTCTCAGAGAGCACCTGTTTCGTTGTTGTTTTTCAGAGTTACGCCAACACTTGTCAGTGTGTGAGCCCTCTGACCCCAGGGAGCTCGCAAAGGAGGCAGACTTCTGGTTGCGTACCAGAGGGTCTGGTGTGGCATTAGGGGGTGTTCCTAATGAGAGTGGTCTAGGTGTTTCCCAACAAGGTGTGGTGGGAAAGGAATGGAGTGTCCCAGGTAGGTCCCAGTGGACTGGGATGGGTGAGGGACCCCATGTCCTGTCTCTGAGGAGAGGGAATGGGGCTGGGCTGAGGCCCAAGGTGCCCAAGATACCGCCCCAGGCCCCTGAAGGTTCCATGAGTGAACGCCAGGAGGTGAGCCTAACCTGTGCCGTAGGGCCAGCTGTTCAGAAGGATCCCATTTTGTCATTAGGACTTAGGCGGGTGGCTGGTGATAGCGTTCCGCCGGTCCTGGTGTCTGGTAGTCTCGCTCTACAGCGGAGGAGGCGGAAATCCAGGCATAGGGTTGAGAGGGGGCTGCGGGCCCCAGTGGAGAACCTGGAGGGTCAGGGGTTAGCTCTGAGAGCAGAGCCCCCCAGGAATGACCTTGGTGAGACCATTTCTGGGCTGGGGGGAATCCAGACTCTGTCAGATGGGCAGAAGTCAGGAGACCTGCGCCAGTCAGACTCTTGTGTGGCCCTTGGGGAAAGTATTTCCCTGGTGGGGGGTAGGTGTGCCTCCCAGGAAGTCCTGGTGCGCCAGGCAATGATTCAACCGCAGGGTGGTGACTCTGGGTTGGATGATCAGGCTCAGGGGGTAAACTCTGACCTGATGGGGAGTACGTGTGCTCCCAAGGAAGTCCTGGTGCGCCAGGCAGTGGTTCAACCGCAGGGTAGTGACTCTGGGTTGGATTGCCAGATTCAGGGGGTAAGCTCTGATCTGGTAGGGGGTAGGTGTGCTCCCAAGGAAGTCCTGGTTCGCTGGGCAATGGTCCAGTCTAAGGGTGTCATCCCTGGACTAGATAGACAGGTTCAGGGGGTAAACTCTGACCTGGTTGGGGGGGCGGTTAGTGTGCTCACCCCCCTGTGTGAAACTTCTGCTGGCTTCTCCCGAGGTGGGGAGACGCAGGACTCTGGAAGTGGGGTTCAGGGAGGGGGAAGCCCGCCCCGGACCCCGGTGCAACCCAAGGGTGTCGTCCCTAGGTTGGGTGGTCAGTCGCCAGGTAGTGATCCTGGGCTGGCGAGAAAGTTGTGCAGGGCTGCTGTACCCAGCACCCTGGCAAGTGTGGATTCTGGTGATACCCCTCCTAGGAGAGGAGGGCGGGATCCTAGAAGGAGGGGTACAGGGAGGAGAGCCTCGCCTCTAGCCCCTGTAGAACCTATGGGTGCGGACCCTAGGTTGGTGGATCAGTGGCAGGGTAGAGCCCCTGAACTGATCGGAAATGGAGTGGAGACAGGTTGCTTTGCACCTGGGGCTACCGCCCCCCACTCATTATGGTTTCAGAGACCAGAGGCTCTTAGATGGCCTGGGGCCTGGTTCTGGCCATTGGCAGCTAGAGAATCCCTGTGGGTTGGTCTAGGCTGCCTGGGACGCATTGACAGAGAGATCCCAGTGGAGTCAGGAAGGCGTAGAACTGGAACATGCCCCTGCTGTTGTGGGCCTGGGTCCTTGTTCTATCGCCCCAATCAGGGAAGTACATCAAGGTATTGATTGTTCTCCCCTGGCTTTTGGCTGGTAGGGGGTCTTTTAAATGGACCAATATGTTCCTAATCTAAAGTTATTTCTACAGACTTTGCTATTATGATATATTGACTACCTGTTCTATGATGCTTTTACATATGTGTGCACATGTTCCTTTTATGGGCGTGACTTGCTAATATGTTTCCCTAACTTGCCATAGGTTTTCTAATGTTCCTACTATGGGCGTTTTATGATATTCTTATGACAAGTGTTCTAATGTGATTACGTGTTTCCTGACTACTGCTTATGTTGCAGAATACTGAGTAACCTGTGTGTTATGTGTGACTACTGCTAGTTTGCAGAGTAACTAATGTGTAACGTTCTGACAACTGCTAAGGTAGCAGGATAGTACTGTTATGTGATGTTGGTCTAATGATTACGTTGTGTACAATACAGTATATTTTCATATAATCTGGTGTTGTGTTTCCTTTGTGGTGGGGATATTGCGTCACATGTATGTGTGTGTTGTGCAAACGCTTTACGCATTGCCTCCGGGTTAAGCCTGACTGCTCGTGCCAAGCTACCAAGGGGGTGAGCAGGGGTTATCTTGGACGTGTAACTCCCTTGCCCTGACTAGAGTGGGTAAGTTCTGCCTGGCTGAGGTGCATACCCTAGCCAACCAGAAACCCCATTTCTAACATTTCCCATTACCCTTGCACCCACCCAACTATCCAGTCATCCTCCTACCAGTCCATCCACCTGTGCTTTTTTACAACCATACATACTTTCATTATTTCAGCCATCCCTTGACATTCCAGCCATCCATTCACACATGCATCCATACACCCTTTCACTTTGTTATATGTTCCTAATGCCATTCTTTCCTTTCACTGTTGTCATTTATGGTGGGCCCTTTTTCTTCTCCCTCCACTTCAATGAAAAACGTAGGAGGAATTCCTACTGTTTCATGTCTATATAGAGGAAATGACTTCTATTTGTATTGTTACCAATCAAGAGGGGAAGGGATCAGATGAAGCCTTAAGAAGTTATTTGTTCTATGTGCCCATTTTTTCATTCTTTCCTTTGTTTCATGGTTGTTTGACGCCTTTTAGTTGAAATTGAGTTGTGTGTTACCTATTGGTTTGTATAGTCATCATTTGCATTTGGAAGTCAAGCAATTGTTCTCACATGGCGTAGTACATGTGACTTTGTTCTAAAACATTGTATACCTTTGTAACTAGGTGATATCATTGATTCCTTAAATATGTCAGAGTATTTGGTGCGATGTTCCTTCTAAGTTAATATATACTTCATCTATTGCAGTTACTATTTGACAACTAGTGGTGAGTTTGCATATAAATACTACAAAAAAGGGTTTAGTGCTAATATAAATCAGACCCTCCAATTGCTCCACCTACTGTTTTTTCAACTCCCTAGTCAATAGAGGGGGGTTTCTTGTCAGGTTTTTTTGAGCCATTCCTGGCTCAAACAAAAACACCCCGAAAGCACTAATAAAGTGGGGAACATCGTCACAAAAATGTAAAATATTACATCTGATACTATGGCGGGGGACATATGCATGTGATATAAAATGATAAATTAAAAAATATACTAATATTGAGATTATTCTTGTCTAAAAGAAAGTATGCTGCTTCATGGTTGACTTGAACTTCTGTCTTCCAGCTCCATGTGAACCTCAAAATTTGAAAGTGACATTGAACTGTGAAACTGGTACTGCTGACCTCTTGTGGACTGCTGCTGTTGGAGCACTTAGCTATGTTTCATATGTGACTGGTCCTGATGATGAGTATCTTTCTTGCAACACTACCGGAACAAACTGCAGTATCGAGGGACTGGCATGCGGGCAGGAATACAGTGCAACAGTGACAGCCTTCAATGACTTCTGCGGTGGGATGACCAGCGAAACATACATATTCCGTACTGGTAAGAATTCTACCAAGCATTGCATTATTAATGATACTTCTTTGCAGCAGATTTACCTTTTTAATTTAATTATTAAAATCAACAAGCATATCAAGGTAAGCAAGGTAATCATTGCTGTCTAAAACATACTAAACCAAAGACACCACTGAATCATCAAATATTTACCCTTAGCAATCACCAGCGCCACTACTCACAACCTCACAGCACACTGGGCTCAAACAATACCTGCATATCTGGCACACCATTCTGAAAATCCCACATCAGGCTCATTGGCCCAATGTACCTCATATCAAAACACACCTCATCTGCTTACTACTACACCTGGTTGGCATCCAAGCACTACAATGAAAACTTTGACTTGCTTCTGGCTGGAAACATTGACATTCCATTCTTAGTGTAAATCTGGGTATCTGACAGCTCGATGCTTATTGTTCACCAAACAATTCCACACACACAAAATAATTATTTCTAGCAATCACAACCAAAAGGAAGGAAACATTACACTTGTCCAAAGGAAAACATAAACACTAAAAGACACCAAACATTGTAATATATGGTTGTGAGATCCTACTCTTCCATTGCGTCAGCTTGTGCAACATAAGTCTCTTCTTCTTACTAGTCTACAAATAACAACGGTAAGCTTCTTGTTTTAGATGGATTTGTTAACCCAATTGCTATCAGTATTCTTGACCACCCACAAATCACTGTGTTAGTAGGCTATGACATATGCACTGACACAACAATTAAAAACACGTATCCTCACGATAGACTGGAAAAATTCCTGACAGATCCCATTCAGGGGTCACAAGGCAAGCGGGGTCACTTCCAGAAATGGCTTTGTATGTTTCTTCGCCCAAGGATCCTTTCCAGACTGTCCTCAAGCCACAAAGCCTTTGTATAGAGTTATGCTCCTTACAGCAGGGTAGTCTCCAGCTTGGAGAACTACCCACAGGAGAGGCACACAGAGGTGTTCTTTTTTTTAGTCCTCATGTCACCTTTCAGTATTGTCCATATGATTCTGTCTCCATATCACCTTTCAGTGTTGCCTATATGATATTTTTTAAGTAGTAAAAGGCCTGATTGAATTTCTAAAGAATCCTTGTCTTCTCTCTCCCCACTTCAGTGTCTAGGTCTCCTCCCTCCAGCATCAGAAATGTCAGCAATACAGTTCCTCTGGGAAAGCAACCTCACCTCCATCAGGTTCTTACAGAGAGGTTAGGGATAATGGATCCCACAGCCGTCCATTACTCTGGTTCACATATGCACACAATGCATGTACCAAACAGGCCACAAGCACCAATGGCCGAAAGGAGAATAAACATGATGACAATGATTACATGTTAAAATTCGATTTTTAAGTCAGAAATGAGGGATGTGTGTACTAGAGGTGAAATAAACAGAAATGTAGTGTAGAGTTAGCAGGATCAGCAGTGATAACCTGGGTAACACCAGCTCTCCTCCCTCGCTCTGTTCATATGCAGAGTCAACAACATATCAACAGTCTTCAGACAATGCTGTGTGATCATCAGGTAAAAGTTAACCAGCTGCGCCCCTTTCAAAATGATCTTTGTACGTGTGACTGTAGTGCCCAGATTGACGTTTACAGACTGGAACAGCATTTGAGGCCTGTAAAGATCAGGTGCAGACAGCATGGTAGGGTTTGTTGTACTTTGTAAAAAATAAAGATTTAGAGACTTCTGGTGACTCCATCTTGAACTTCGTTTCAAATGTAAGTCTGTGCCAGTTCAGTGGATACATAACCCTGTCTATCACCCTTACTCCCCACTTATCCCGTACCACCTCCTCCCCAACTAGGTAGTAGTACTAGCACCTTTGGACATCATCAGTCCGTGTGCCATCAGGGCTCCACCCAATGTTGTCGATCCCCAGGTTGATGCTAGAGCATAAGTGACATTAGATAAACGTGGTGAGAGAGAGGGAGACTAAAAGAGAGAGAGAGGGGTGGGGGGCAGAATATAGTAGAGGGGAAACCTTTCAATCTTAACGCCAGTGTGCAGTGTTCAAGGAAAGGGGATTTCCATGGAGTACTGCCATCAAAGCAATCTCAGAAGGAACTGAATGTCAAGCTTCCTGTGAGAGCTGGAAACAGGGAGAGGATGGGAAGCTTCTTACCCTTTGGCTAACACCTGTTAATAATTTTTAGAAATATCACAACACAGATTATTTATTTTCAAAATGTATTTTTATTCAGGTTTTTCCTTCACTCGTGCCAAGAATGTTTTGTTAAAATGTGTACCATACCCAGCCGTTCAGTCCATTCCTTGTAATACATACATCCTCGTATAGTACTGATGGACAGCCATTTTCCAATAGTCCCTGTAAATTTTACTCTATTCTCGGGTCCTGTTGTCATGCGGACTCAAATCAGAATTGTAAGGTAGTTTTCATGGCGGGTCTTCATTAGGGGGAACTGCAAGTTTCAATGTCAATGCATGTCACGTCCCCTGGCAATCCCTCCACTCTCCTAGTTGGTTCCACTTTTATTTCTTCAGCAGCACACCACTCACCCACGTCTCCGAGTCAGCCAGTGACATCTGGAATTGTAAAGCTCACCCAATGCAAGGCAAATCGCATCTTTGCTAATTGTAATGTAAAAAAATCAGAAAACATTTTCCTTATTTTGCTTTATGGGTATCCAGCAGCTATTCCTAGCAAACACGCCCGGACACGTAGTGGCGAAACAGCCCGTATTCCTTCCTATGTGCCTCCGGTTCCCGATGATAATGTATCCCCGGGCCTAGCCACGTGGCTTCAATTTCTATGCATCTGGGTCACTCCCCATTCTCCAACATACCTGTTTTATGAGGCATGGCCGGAGTAATGTATGTCCTGTGCACAAAACTGAAATGTATAAGCCTACATCTTGCATTAGTAGTGATCGTATGTACGAATGTCAGTGCCTCATCCCAGTGTTTATCCGTGAAGCAGGTATCTCAGTCAGCTTCCAACGTTTACCTATCATTTACAGCATAGATTCTTATCTTCTCATCAGAAATTCCAAGGCACATAAATAGTATGAAGGATTTAAAGATAATCGTATCACTATGATACTTCTGTTGCTATGAAGTGTGAGAGTAAAAGTGCAAACTCAACCTAATTAAAACAATCATTGGCAAAGCAGATTAATCTTATTGGCCAATAGAGATAGAGCAGCACAATCAGTGTTTCCAGTGCTCAACTGGCCACGTTGAAGGTATAGAAAGCACAAAGATTGATTTTTATACTGTCAAGATGGCCACCACGCTGCATGATGCAATGTGCGTTGCAGCCTTATGTGCATTGCTGCAATAGGTCTGGTTTTAAAAGAATGGTATATGGCCATGTGAAGCATTACAAGCAAAACATGGGAGTTCATATTTATTTGAATGGAAGCAAAGAACTGTAAAATAATATTGGTGCAGTTTAAAACCTCAGGTGAAAGTTGTACTCAAGCCAGACCTAACAATCCATGTAAGTTAATGATTGTCCTCCTCACATCTATTTTGCTGCCAGAACAACAAACATAAATGATTTATTTATGTAAGACACTTTAATAGCATTACAATGTCACCTGTGTGCCCCTCAATGCTCAACTCAGGCAGCTGGAAAAATAAAAACAATGACCTTAGCTGTATGGAAGGCTAGCAATTGTGCGTGGAAGCAGTTTTTGTGGTAACACACAGCTTCTGCTCAACCAAAACAAGTACACCTGATTCCCAAAATGTGGGTGGAGCTAAAGCCCCTCTCTGGTAATGCTTACATAATTGTCTGATGAGAGCTGTGATGTCAAGTTAGACCATAAAAAGGATGTGCATTACTAAAGGCATAGGGGGCCTGTCTAACTGTGTATGGGATGAACTCTACATAGCAAGTAGCAACATGCCAATCCCAGTGATTATTTACTGAGGTTTTGCACTAGAGCATGTGTGGCAGAAAGTGACATGAAGCATTGCCACATTTAACTAACCATTCTAAGAGTTCATGGGTGCAGCACAAAGTTGTGCAGCGCTATGTGAGTGCTTGTGCATCCCTTGGTAAATCTATGCCTTAATGTGTATTTTCAGCAAGTACAAGTATGTTTGATTTACCAAATGCTTTAATTGATGAAAAGTTTTCAAGTTTGTTTTAAACCAGTTTCTAGATTTATAAAATTTATTAAAGAGCCTTGCAGGATTGGGCTGGCCACAGTGAAAATTTGCACAACTCCTTACTCCATAATAGTTGTGGTTTGTCTGTATGCTACAAGTATTCGGAAGCATGCCCACTTTAGAATCCACCCAACAAAAGTAGAACAATTTGAGCATTGGACTTTGAAAAGTAGAGAAAAATCACATGCACCATTTTTTAATATGCAAACATATAAGAAATTATACACAAACAGTGTGCTTCATTTTTTGCAAAAACTGTACCTCAGATCCTGTTTTCACCCCTCTACATATTGCTCAATTGCCACAAATGCTATTAAAATCGATTAATATGTTTTTTGTACCTGCTCAAAATCATATGTAATATGTAGGGGTGGATGATAACTTCCGCTCTGCCGGCGGAGTTGGCCAAACTTTGCCCACTCCGTGTTACACTTTTAACGCAAGCTCTGGCCAAATTCTGCCAACTGCTGTGTGTCAGAGTTTTTTTCCCACACATGGCTAACCAACGGTAATTCGAAGAGCGAGAATTGAAGTCCTCTAGCATGATTTTCAGGCACTAGAAGGGCGCCTGGTGAGATTTTCCCAATGCTAGTGGTCACGGTCGGTCACAACTGTGCATATTTAGAAAGCTGCCTCTGTAGTAGAAAATCTACTGAAGCAGCAGCAAAACCAACTCAAGAAACAGCGCCAGTGCAGTTCATGCTGATTTTTTTGTGTGAAACAAGCTCACAGTGTTAAAAATTAGCACAAGCAGTGCAACAAACCAACTCTTGCTCGTCTGCGGAATTTCACAAAATTTTCATATAACTTTGCGAAAGTCCGCAGAGTGAAACTCTGCAAGTTCCACCCACCCCTAGTAATATGGCATCTGCCATCATGTTCAGGAACTTTTCACTGTGTTTCTTTACCAACTGTGCAAGATGTCTTATAGATGATATCCAGGTCATACACTGACATTTTTCCAAGCTGTGAATTTCTCTGATGTATCTGAGTATGGTACTAGAGGTCGTAAGGGAGTCTGCACAATATAGGCCATATTCTATGCCTGCTGAGGTTGTGTCTCTCTTTTTCAGCTCCCTGTAGTCCAACTGACCTGAACCCAGTTGTTGACTGCGCAACAAATATCGCAACCTTGTCCTGGACAGCTGCTACTGGAGCTGAGAACTATGAGGCCTCTCTGACTGCACCAGGGGGAGAGAAGCACTCATGCAACACAGCAACAACCACCTGCCACATCGGTAACCTGACGTGTGGTATGATGTACACCATGACCGTCACTGCCTCCAACGCAGCATGTACAAGTGCAGTCAGCAGGACAGCCACTTTCCAAACTGGTAAGAAGGCTCACATTTCAGGACTGGAATCTTTGAGACATCATTCCAGTTCTGTGAAAGCTCAACACCTGAAAGTGGTATGCACAATAATGTCTCCGTTACAAATTATGTGGTAACGTCTGAAAATACAGGGTTTCAGTAATTCCAGGATGAGGAATTACCACATAAATATGAGATTTAGCTTCAGGAATAAGGAACTTCAATGTAAATTGGTGTTCCACAAAGATCGCTGAATGTTTTTCCAACAGTCTAGGCCATTTACAATGCTATTTTGCACCAGGTTTCACTCAGTGACTTATAGTGGTTTTTGTGTTAACCTGAAGCTTTTTACTGAAAACGTTATTAATTCATACCTACCTCTGTTTCCACTAATCCAACTGTGACCATTCTTTCAGTTATTTATTAAATATTTCTTCTTTTTTACTAAATTGTATTCATAATTTTATTGCTGAGTTTTCTGAATGTTTTATTGTTTCGGTGCTACTTTAATACTTACCACACATTCCTCTGTGGAAAACCCTACTGCTTTGTATCTATCTACCGGCGAGCAAGCCCAGGATTCCTTTGGAACTCTGTTTTAACTTAGCAATTATTGAATTACTAGATTGGTGAGATCCAAACTCTTACACAATTAATTCCCAAATTTGTGAAGTGGTAGTCATTTTCAGTGCAATCACTGAACCGTCCCCAGAACTGTCTCTGGGAGAAGGGTCTGGTGGTTTTGGCACGAGGATGCCTCTGGGCCTTTGTGAAACCATGTTTGAAGCTGTAGTTCCCTCTGGGTTGTGAATTTGTTAACTCTCACTCCTGCATACAACAAACTGTTCCTGGGAGTCCAAGGAGGAAAGGGGCATACAGGTTCTCTTCATCATCCTAGGGTTGTCATCCCACGACTTCTTCCTAGCTATCTGCACTGAGGGAAGGCCCACCTCTCTAATACTCTCTAAAAGAGAGCATCACTGTGCTCAGATTTTCAACCTGACACAGTACCTACCTGCTCCCAACTGCATTGAAAATGGCTGCAGTTTGTTTCCACCACATGACTGCCCCCCGTTCTCCACAGTGGGGTTCAGGTTGTCCAGCACTCAAGGAATGCCACTGTTCAGCTCGATGCTCAATCATTAGTTCATTTATTTCCCTGACACTCGGTTTATCATATGATTACAACTATGTTGTTCCTTAAGGAATCTGAGATGTTTCTACTGATCATCAGTGTAGTGCTGACCTTTAGTCTTGGAAGCATCAAGGAAAATTCCATGCTCTTAAATGTCAAAGTATACAGAGCTAGAAAAAGGAATGGGTATGCACATTTAATTTGAAAGGGGAATAGGCATATGAGCCAGTTGAGGGACACTTCCGTTAGAAGTGAAGAATACAGATATATTTTATAAGATGTAGGCCAAACATTTCACCTGCTTGTAGAGGAATGTGCTGTCAGCATTCTATACGGTTTATTAGTTCAGATTATGAGACATGAAAACTGCAAAATACTGAGCTAAAATGTTTTAGAATAATGAGCACTCTAAACATCTATCAAACGTATATTAGGTAAACACATTTAATTAACATTCTCCTCCACTGGTATTGTTCTAGTTGGATAATGGAATGCCTTTAACTACATACAGGATTACTAAGCTTTCAAGTCTAACTTTTGTCAATATCGTTACTGTTTTATGTACTTTGCAGCACCCTGTATACCACAGGCAGTCAACTCAACGATCGACTGCGAATTGAACACTGCCACACTAGCATGGGGCAATACACGTGGAGCTCTGAACTATATCTCCAATGTGACTGGATCTTTAGAGGATTATTACTCATGCAACACAACATCTACATCTTGTGTCATCTACGGCCTGCAGTGCGGCCAGGCGTATACTGTAGAAATCACTGCATTAAGTGAAGCGTGCAGTAGCGCACCCAGCGATGTGGCTACGTTCCAGTCTGGTAAGCTTGCTTTTCTCTACACGTCTCTTGCTATAATGCTCTACTGCTCTTTAGCCATCTAAAGTAGCAACTTCCCAATCAGAAAAATAACAAAGCAGCCTGTGCTCAATTTCTAAAGGAGAATTGTAAATTCGACAGTGGTACACTACCAAAAATGCTCCATTTTGATTGGATCCTAGCTGGTATATCTACTCATAAGATTCATGGCTGATTGTCTCCTAGCTGGTTGATATCTTCCCAGGAGATTCATAAGTAATACTTGAGCCAAGTATCCTTAACGCATCAGCATACCTATCAGTACACGTCTTCCTTTACAGCCGCCTGTGAAGATCACAGCATTCTAATGAAGAAAAAGAATCTTCACCTGTCTCACAGAATGTGTCCGCATTGAGAGACCTGCTGCTGAGGAAGCTATATTTAGAGTAATTTATTTTCCATCACAGAAGGGGGAATATGGTCAGGAAAATATTTGTATCTTCTGCTACAAGCTCTTGAAATAAACACGTCTCCAAAATCATTCCTTTCCCTGTGATAATATTAACTATTTAAAGTGTTTTAAAATAGCACCCTCTTGTTCTTGTTTTGTCTGATTTAGAATGTCAATTATTTTTAAATCTGTTTAATTTATTTATCTTTGGATGCAGAAGTTTATAAGGTACAAAACAATATATATGTTATACATAGGTATGTGTATTTATATATATATATATATATATGTTCGATGGCATCTGTCGCTGTAGATATGCATGTTTTGCATAGCTCGCCATCTGGTGTTGGGCCGGAGTGTTACAAGTTGTTTTTCTTCGAAGAAGTCTTTCGAGTCACGGGACCGAGTGACTCCTCCTTTTGTCTCCATTGCGCATGGGCGTCGACTCCATCTTCGATTGTTTTTTTTCCGCCATCGGGTTCGGACGTGTTCCTGTCGCTCCGAGTTTCGGAACGGAAAGATAGCTAATTTCGGAAGATTTTCGTCGGTATTGTTGCGTTCGGGATCGGCGTAGTTAGATTCAACACCGCGTCGAAGGATCGAAGAGCTCCGGTGCCCTTCGGGGGTAGTTTTTTCGATCCCCCGTCGGGGCCTGGTCGGCCCGACCGCGTGCTGAAGAACGCCGATGGAACGGACCCCGTTCCGTTTCTGCCCCAAATGCCACAATAAATACCCCTATACAGACCAACACTTGGTCTGTAACCTGTGCCTGTCACCTGAGCACAGTGAAGACACCTGCGAGGCCTGTCGTGCGTTCCGGTCCCGAAAAACACTCCGAGACCGTCGAGCCAGAAGACTTCAGATGGCGTCCGCGCCGACAGCCCACCGAGAGTTCGAGGAACAAGAAGAGGAAGGTACCTTCTCGATCCAAGACTCAGACTCCGAAGGATTCGACGATACACAAACCGTGAGTAAGACGTCGAAAACCACTCAGAGGAAGATTTACAAGGCCCAGGGGACGCCACTGCCACCAGGCCATGGCTCCACCCATAAATTCGGTGACCGACCGTCGGCACCGAAAAAGGCCCAAACAGTGCCGAGATCGTCCGACTCCGGTCGAGACACCGGCACGCAGCCTTCTCGGGACCGAGAAAGTGCTGGAGACAAGCATCGACACCGAGATGCCGGTGTAGACACGGCTCGACGCCGAGACAGCGGCCCCGAAGAAGATCGGCGCCGACAGGTTTCGGCCCCGAAAATGAAAAAAGTCACCTCGGAGCCGAAAAAGGAAGCAGACAGGGTTTCGGTCCCGAAACAAACTGCAACCGACCCAGCTTCAGGCTCTTATACAGAAGAGCACTCGCTAACCTCCCAAATGCAAAAGCATAGGTTTGAGGAAGAGCTACAATCAACTGATGTGGACCATACGCAAAAGCGTATTTTCATACAGCAGGGGACAGGAAAAATAAGCACCCTTCCCCCTATTAGAAGAAAGAGAAGGTTGGAGTTCCAAACTGAACAGACACCACAACCAAAAGTGGTGAAAAGAGTTACCCCACCACCCTCTCCTCCGCCCGTGATTAACGTCTCACCAGCACAAACTCCTTCACACTCCCCAGCTCACACCACCATAAGCCAGGGTGACCAAGATCAAGACGCATGGGACCTATACGACGCCCCAGTGTCAGATAACAGTCCGGAGGCATACCCTACGAAGCCATCTCCACCAGAGGACAGCACCGCGTATTCTCAAGTGGTGGCTAGAGCAGCACAATTTCACAACGTAAGCCTCCACTCAGAACAGGTCGAGGATGATTTTTTATTCAACACACTCTCCTCCACCCACAGCTCATACCAAAGCCTGCCTATGCTCCCTGGTATGCTCCGGCACGCAAAAGAAATCTTTAAGGAGCCGGTCAAAAGTAGGGCAATCACACCAAGGGTGGAAAAAAAGTATAAGGCACCTCCTACAGACCCGGTTTTCATCACTACACAGCTGCCACCAGACTCTGTCGTTGTAGGAGCAGCTAGGAAAAGGGCCAACTCCCACACATCTGGAGATGCACCACCCCCAGATAAAGAAAGCCGCAAGTTCGATGCAGCTGGTAAGAGAGTCGCAGCACAAGCTGCAAACCAGTGGCGCATCGCGAACTCCCAGGCACTACTTGCGCGCTATGACAGAGCCCATTGGGACGAGATGCAACATCTCATTGAACATCTGCCCAAGGACTTACAAAATAGGGCAAAACAAGTGGTTGAGGAGGGACAGACCATTTCCAACAACCAGATCCGCTCCTCCATGGACGCTGCAGATACAGCTGCACGGACAATTAATACATCTGTAACTATCAGAAGGCATGCATGGCTCCGAACGTCTGGATTTAAACCAGAGATTCAACAAGCAGTTCTCAATATGCCTTTTAACGAAAAGGAACTGTTCGGTCCAGAAGTGGACACAGCGATTGAGAAACTAAAAAAAGATACGGACACTGCCAAAGCCATGGGCGCACTCTACTCCCCGCAGAGCAGAGGGAATTACAGCACATTCCGTAAAACACCCTTTAGAGGGGGGTTTCGGGGTCAGAGCACACAAGCCAGCACCTCACAAGCAACACCGTCCAGTTACCAGGGACAGTATAGAGGAGGTTTTCGGGGACAATATAGAGGAGGGCAATTCCCTAGGAATAGAGGAAGATTTCAGAGCCCCAAAACCCCTACTACTAAGCAGTGACTCACATGTCACTCACCCCCTCCACACAACACCAGTGGGGGGAAGAATAAGTCATTATTACAAAGCATGGGAGGAAATCACTACAGACACTTGGGTTCTAGCAATTATCCAACATGGTTATTGCATAGAATTTCTACAATTCCCTCCAAACATACCACTAAAAGCACAAAATTTGACAAAACATCATTCCAATCTCCTGGAGATAGAAGTGCAGGCACTATTGCAAAAGAATGCAATCGAATTAGTGCCAAACACACAAATAAACACAGGAGTTTACTCACTGTACTTTCTGATACCAAAGAAGGACAAAACGCTGAGACCAATCCTAGACCTCAGAGTAGTGAACACTTTCATCAAATCAGACCACTTTCACATGGTCACACTACAAGAAGTATTGCCATTGCTAAAACTACACGACTACATGGCAACTTTAGACCTCAAGGATGCTTATTTCCATATACCAATACACCCATCGCACAGGAAATACCTAAGGTTTGTATTCAAGGGAATACATTACCAATTCAAGGTACTGCCTTTCGGATTAACAACCGCACCAAGAGTCTTTACCAAATGTCTAGCGGTAGTCGCTGCACACATAAGAAGGCAGCAAATACATGTGTTCCCATATCTAGACGACTGGCTAATCAAGGCCCATTCGTTAATAGAGTGCTCAAATCACACAAATCATATCATACAAACCCTCTTCAAACTAGGGTTCACCGTCAACTTCACAAAATCCAAAATTCTGCCGCGCAAGGTACAACAATACCTAGGAGCCATAATAGACACATCAAAAGGAGTAGCCACTCCAAGTCCACAAAGAATTCAAAATTTCAACACCATCATACAACGCATGTATCCAACACAAAGGATACAAGCAAAGATGGTACTACAACTCCTAGGCATGATGTCTTCATGCATAGCCATTGTCCCAAACGCAAGACTGCACATGAGGCCCTTACAACAGTGCCTAGCATCACAATGGTCACAAGCACAGGGTCACCTTCTAGATCTGGTGTTAATAGACCGCCAAACTTACCTCTCGCTTCTGTGGTGGAACAACATAAATTTAAACAAAGGGCGGCCTTTCCAAGACCCAGTGCCACAATACGTAATAACAACAGATGCTTCCATGACAGGGTGGGGAGCACACCTCGATCAACACAGCATACAAGGACAATGGAACGTACATCAAACAAAACTGCATATAAATCACCTAGAACTTCTAGCAGTTTTTCAAGCACTAAAAGCTTTCCAACCAATAATAGTTCACAAATACATTCTCGTCAAAACAGACAACATGACAACAATGTATTATCTAAACAAGCAAGGGGGGACGCACTCCACGCAGTTAAGCCTGCTAGCACAAAAGATTTGGCGTTGGGCAATTCACAACCAAATTCGCCTAATAGCACAATTTATACCAGGGATCCAAAATCAACTCGCAGACAATCTCTCTCGAGATCACCAACAGGTCCACGAATGGGAAATTCACCCCCAAATTCTGAACACTTATTTCAAACTCTGGGGAACACCTCAGATAGACTTGTTTGCGATAAAGGAGAACGCAAAATGCCAAAACTTCGCATCCAGATACCCACACAAACAGTCCCAAGGCAATGCCCTATGGATGAGCTGGTCAGGGATATTTGCTTACGCTTTTCCTCCTCTCCCTCTCCTTCCTTACCTGGTAAACAAACTCAGTCAAAACAAACTCAAACTCATATTAATAGCACCAACTTGGGCAAGGCAACCCTGGTACACAATGCTGCTAGACCTATCAGTAGTACCCTGCATCAAATTGCCCAACAGGCCAGATCTGTTGACACAACACAACCAAAAGATCAGACACCCAGATCCAGCATCGCTGAATCTAGCAATCTGGCTCCTGAAATCCTAGAATTCGGGCACTTACAACTTACCCAAGAATGTATGGAAGTCATAAAACAAGCCAGAAGGCCATCCACCAGGCTCTGCTATGCAAGTAAATGGAAGAGGTTTGTTTGCTACTGCCATATTAATCAAATACAACCATTACACACAACTCCAGAACATGTAGTAGGTTACTTGCTTCACTTACAAAAATCTAACCTGGCTTTCTCTTCCATTAAAATACACCTTGCAGCAATATCTGCATACCTGCAGACTACCTATTCAACTTCCCTATATAAGATACCAGTCATTAAAGCATTCATGGAGGGCCTTAGGAGAATTATACCACCAAGAACACCACCTGTTCCTTCATGGAACCTAAATGTTGTCCTAACTAGACTTATGGGTCCACCTTTTGAACCCATGCACTCCTGCGAAATACAGTTCCTAACCTGGAAGGTGGCATTTCTCATCGCCATTACTTCCCTAAGAAGAGTAAGCGAGATTCAGGCGTTTACAATACAGGAACCTTTTATATAACTACACAAGAATAAGGTCGTCCTAAGGACCAATCCTAAATTTTTGCCAAAGGTTATTTCACCGTTCCATCTAAATCAAACAGTGGAACTTCCAGTGTTCTTTCCACAGCCAGATACCGTAGCTGAAAGGGCACTACATACATTAGATGTCAAAAGAGCATTGATGTATTACATTGACAGAACAAAGAACATCAGAAAGACTAAACAACTATTTATTGCATTTCAAAAACCTCATGCAGGAAACCCAATATCAAAACAAGGTATAGCCAGATGGATAGTTAAATGCATCCAAATCTGCTACCTTAAAGCTAAACGACAGCTGCCCATTACACCAAGGGCACACTCAACCAGAAAGAAAGGTGCTACCATGGCCTTTCTAGGAAACATCCCAATGCAAGAAATATGTAAGGCAGCCACATGGTCTACGCCTCACACATTCACCAAGCACTACTGTGTAGACGTGTTATCCGCACAACAAGCCACAGTAGGTCAAGCCGTATTAAGAACATTATTTCAGACTACTTCCACTCCTACAGGCTGATCCACCGCTTTTGGGGAGATAACTGCTTACTAGTCTATGCAAAACATGCGTATCTACAGCGACAGATGCCATCGAACTGAAAATGTCACTTACCCAGAGTACATCTGTTCTTGGCATCAGTCGCAGTAGATTCGCATGTGCCCACCCGCCTCCCCGGGAGCCTGTAGCAGTTTGGAAGTTACCTTCAACTATTTGTATATGTATCATCTCAACCTTAAATAGGTGCATACTTAGTCACTCCATTGCATGGGCACTATTACTACAATTCAACTCCTACCTCACCCTCTGCGGGGAAAAACAATCGAAGATGGAGTTGACGCCCATGCGCAATGGAGACAAAAGGAGGAGTCACTCGGTCCCGTGACTCGAAAGACTTCTTCGAAAAAAAACAACTTGTAACACTCCGGCCCAACACCAGATGGCGAGCTATGCAAAACATGCGAATCTACTGCGACTGATGCCACGAACAGATGTACACTGGGTAAGTGACATTTTCAATATATATATATATATATATATATATATATATATATATATATATATATATATATATATTCACATACACACACACATATAATTGTTTTTGTTTTCTTATATTTAACTCACAATAAATTTTGAAGCCAGTCTTATGTTCATGCTGCAGGGAGATGCATCTACTGACAAGAGAAAGTGGGAAAAAGTATAAAAGAAAATATAAATGTCCAAAAAGTAAATCCTATGGAGGGTCTCATTGTCCACTGGAGTACAAATCTATTAATGTTAATATAAGTCCTCTCTGTAAATAAGTTCTACACCTCTTAAAATGTACTCTATAAATGGAAGGTTAGAAATATCTTCAATGCCTACCAAAATGTTACTATTTTAAACCTAAAAATGTATCAAGTGATAGAGAAGATGGGTGTCCTGAGTAGGCATATGTGTAGAGTGAATACTCGACTTAGGTGGGGGGAGCTGTCTCTTTAACAGTATTTAGCTCATTTAAAAATATGTTATGCCTCAAATTACTAAAACCTGTACTTACGCTCACATTTTAACCAAGTGTTTTAATTTCTGCATGAACTCCTCAACACTCATATATTTAAGCCTTCTCCACAGGAAAGGCTTTACATTCAACTGCTCATTTTCCCCCAAATAGCATTCAGGAGTGCCTCACTTTTGTCTTGAATACAGAATGTTACTCTTCTAGACACTCATTAGAACTATGTGGTGAATTTACAGCAGAACATTGGGAAGTCAACCGACAGCCTGCTAGAAAATGTGTCCTTATTTGTGCTTTCTAGAGCACTAAGCAGACCATCTATGACAAAATGAAATCCCTCATTTTGTTGATTTACTGTAGTAATCTCCCTAGGAAATGTGTTCAGTTCTACAGCTGTGATTGCAGTAAGATAGCATCCAGGCATGCCTCAAATCTTCCATGAAGTGGTAGATATTCATGAAAACTCTGGTGAATCTGCATGTGAACACTGAGCAACTAACCAATAAACTGCTGTGGGTGTTGGAGCACATGTTTTACTCAGCATGTCAGTCCCTAATTTCTCACATGGCTGAGGAAGGCATCTGTGAATTTATAGAAAATGTGTTCTAATTTGAGCTTTTAGAGCACTTTCCATAGCGTATACAAAACAATCATGAGAGAAAACTATTTACTCTCAAACATGGTTTATCAACTCACAGCAGAGGATCAGCCTTTTTTACAGGGTAAATTCAACTTGCAATTCACAAAAAGTCCCACACTTAGTATGATACTACCAACATATCATCTATATTGTGACTAAAGCCTGTTGTCACCTTTTATATTTGATTCATTTTATGATCCTTAAAATCAAGCATCCACTGCAGTCCATTTGAAGGGACAAAAATAATTCCACATATATGTTTCTTGTAACCTTATGACCAAGTATGTCTATGACAAACACACAATCTAACCAACAATTTTGTACATTTCACCCTAAATGTTAAGGGTATGATTTACAATAGAAGTATTATCCATGGGGTAGGGCACTCCAAGGTAGTTTCGACAGTGCTGGAGTGGGGCCCTTAGCTTTGTCTGAAGACCCTGTGACTCCATCTTGGGAGATAACTACCTCCAAGTGCCCTCCTCACCCCCATGTATAATACTGCTTAATAAGTCTAGGGGCCCAAAGATTTCCTTAGGAGACTGCCACATAACTGCCAAATGCCGGAGTAGCCAAATGCCAAGGTTGCCTCGTTTTGATTCCAGCTTATGACTCTTTGTTCCTCCGCCCTACACTTCTGTCTTTTTCTCACTGTTGCAGGATCTTTTTTATGCCTGCTGTCTCCCATTGTCACTGTTTTCCTTTCTGCTATTCTTTCTTTCTACTTTCATGCCTTTCTCTTTCACTCTGAGTCAAAGTCTGCTGATAAAGAAAGGTGCCTTGCTCTCCACAAATGACTACCCGCAACAGCTGGTGCAAATTAAGCACTGGAAGCACCTCTCTTTCTTCAGTCCTTTCAGCCAGAGAATAATATCCCATGATTCTTGTAGAAGATGTGAAGTGTAGGTACTGATAGCAAGATGCTGCGATTTTCCTATATCTGTAGTGTTCTGTATTCTCTGTATTTCATGTGAATGAATATGAAATTTCACCTGGTGGCACTGAATGGGCAGAATGAATGAATGAACATGTGAATGAATATTAGATTAGAATAGTGCAAATCTGCAAAGAGATCTCGATTCTTCTGAATACTTGCATAATGCAAAACAATTGCTGGCTGTGAATGCGCAAGTGCAGTGGTCTCTATATGTAACAATTCCTGTTTATACGTCATCTCTTCTGATAAAACTGTTAGCTTTAGGAGAATATAGTAACAAAGGAGATCTTATGGTATTACTCTTATCGTTTGCAGTCCCATGCTCCATTCTAGATCCTGATAGGGAAGTATATAATCACTTTCATAACATTGTGCATTGTTCACTAAATTAATCCCCTAATGGGGCAAAATAAAACAGGGCTCGGGCCCTCACTACAAGTTTGTTGGAATAAGCGGTGGTATGTAGCATACCTGGCAAATACCATTACCCCAGAGTGAGGTCTCTACCATATGGAGTAAATATCTTCTATTACGAGTTTTCAACAGGAAACTAAGGCATATCATGTGGAGTCAGTTTTAAAAACACTGAATTTTGCATGTTTTGCCCCCCCCCCCCCATAAAGTTTAGGATATTTAAGCTGCTGGAATTTATTAGGGAAAACTGTGATTGTGTAATAGTTACTACACAACTCATAATTCTGATCCTTATGCAAACACATGTTTCATCGTAATGAGAGCCTTCGTGTGAAGATCCACCCACCCCAAGCAGGGCGGTATTCTCAATAGTGATTTATTGTGAATGCAAAGGTGAGATACTCGGTGTGTCTGCCTTCCTGTCTTTAATTGAAATACGCATGCCACAAATTCCCAAGACTTGACACATAACTGCACCTAACAGGTTGTGATTGCTTTGCTAAATGTCTGTGCTTTTGCACCATTGGTGGCAGTAGACCACTCCTCAAAAATCTTGCGAGATATAATGTGTAACTTAGATACTTTATTAATGTTGTGTTTTTGATGTGCATGTGTAATGTTACCAAATTCTGATTGGTAGTGTCTATGTAATACTATGAGTTATTTCTCATTTTGTAGGCATGTCAGTAATCCTTGTAACCTGTCTAGCCACCATATTTATCCCTGAGTGCTGTATAAGGTGTAATATTTTATTAAATTAGGTTGAGAGGCCAGAGCTCAGAGGCCCAAAAACATTGGCTGCCAAGAGGGAAACAAGGGACTATTCAAATCTTGAGAATGTCTTTCCCTCCCAACAGCAGCTCTGGCGTTCTTAGCATCTGCAGACTGTTAGAGGCAGCACACTCCCCATTGCCCCTCATCCTTTCATTACATAATGAGGCTGTAACTCAAACAGAAGACTGTTTGGTCCTTTGTGAAGGTGCGTGGCTTGTTACCTCTAGTCTACCGAATTCTGCAATAAAAACACTGCTCTTAAATTTTGTTTCATGAGTCGATCATTATAAGCTCCACAAATACCAACAACATTAGAACATATATCACCAGCTCTTCATACATTCTACTCATACTCAGGAACTTATGCCCAGATACGAGCTGGGTTTCACTATATTTGGACAGAGAGTTATTCATCTAACGTCCAGAACTAGGTCATATGCAACCAGTAATAACTCCCTTGAGCAACAATAGGGGAGCCTGCTGCTACCCTTCCCTTCTTACAACAGCATTAATGCCTGTGGACTACCTTCTGTTAAGAGTTACACGCGGCTCCAACTTTCTCTTAGGGAATCAGGGGCCAGATGTTTGAAGCAGTTTTGCCTGTCGCAAACGGCCTATTAGGCTGTTTATTACCAGTAAAAGGCTTCAGGCCATATACCATCCCTATTTTGCGAGTCGGTAACTTGTTACCAACTCGTAAAATAGGTGTTGCAAGTCGCTATTAGGAAGGGGCGTGCCAAGGGTGTCCCTTCCTAATAACGAGTCACAGGGCCATAGTAAAAATGTTTTGCAACTGTGAATGCAGCCACGAAACATTCTCAGTAACCACCAACTTCAAGTTGGTGTATAACCCATTTGCAGACATATGGTATTTGCAGGTACAGTGATAGCTTTATCACTTATCCTGCAGGCATGGAAATCACCAGTCCCCCCGACATATGCACTATGGGAGGTGAAAATGGAATCTACAAGGGTTAGAGAAAAGTTGTATGCTTAGCGGATAGGAGCCATGAAAAGATATCATGCGATTTGGGCCAAAATGATTAATTCGGCAGAAGATTAGGCGGAGGGTAAGGGCAGTTGAGGAAGGAGAGTAAGCAATCAATTTTGAATTTTGAATTTTGAACAATATGAAAAATGTAATTGTATGTTATACATTAATATGTCGAAACAGTAATGTAGGCAATTATGAAAGTTGGATTTATATATATATGTAATGGAAAATTGCACCTGCTAAATAAAAAAATGAATTAAAAAAAAAAAAAAACAATTTGCAAACGTGAAGGGGTCCCAGGGTATCCCTTTCCCTTTAAGAATGGTAGCAAAAACGTTTTTTTAAGAGCTGGCAGTGGTCTCACGGACCACTGCCTACTCTTAAAAAATGAAAAGAAAACTTTTCAATTTTCTTTTGTAAACGCATCACGTTTTCCTTTAAGTAAAACGGCCTGCATTTAAAAAAAAGATTGCTTTGTTTAAAAGCAAACACAGATGTGGTGGTCTGGTGCCCCAGCAGGTCACCACCCCTGTGATTGTGGCCACTCCCAAATGGGTTGCAAAGTGCGACCTGCCTCATGAATATTAATGAGGCAGGTCTCTTGCGACCCAATTGGGAATTGCAAACAGTGTTAAACACACTGTTATACCCACTTTGAGATTTCCTAATAGCGAATCACAAGGATTCGCTATTAGGAAATCACAAACCATCTTTTTGATACATCTAGGCCCAAATGTACATTACGAGGCTTACTTTTGTATATCTGCTCAAGTATATCACATTACCTCTCATTGGCCAGCCCCTGGCACAAGGGAGCTTGGTTGGCTATATTTGAAAGGTGAAATTACCTCTCATCCTTCTTTCAAAATGCCCTCTTATTGCACTGCTTCTTACAGAGACTCTAGACAGCCAAAGTCACATGCAATGTTGGTTATATCCCTATGCTGCAGAATCTCTATAAACATCCGGTTGAACACTTCGTAGTGAACCAGCCATGGAGCTGTCGGAGCTTCCACTATACAGTAATCTCCTAATGACATACACATGATCAACACACAAACCCCATCAGGTTGAGCTTCTGTTTTCAACTTTTCCACCTTACATCTGCATCTCTGCAAAGGATGCCACCACTCAGTGATTTCAGTCACACATATGCCATCGTGACAAGTGATCCCCATGGCCTAGCAGCCCTAATGTCTGTGCCTCTTCACAAGCTGCGGTGCATTAATGCCCATCCCTGATGGCCCAGCTGATTGTTTTTCTTCACCATGGTCTCTGGATCCAAAAAGGAATCCTGTACTTCACCCAGAATACTGTCATTTTAGAATCCGTCGCTCATCTGGCTCCCAGGATCCAGCACTCACCATTTTGCACTGGTTTGAAAGCATAAACGTTAGATTTACAGCAACACAGGGTAATAACCCTGTACCCAAGATACTCTGTGTAGTAGTCACCAGACACCATATCCAGTGGGCCACGTAAGGCTCATTATCTGCGCTGGCCCAGAGCTTCCTAACACCCTGAAGGCTTTTTGGTCAGGAGACTCTCTAGTCAAAATTGTAGTTTGAATGTAATTCCACTACTGACTGAAAATTTTGAAGGGGTGGATATATTTAAGCTAGTGCTAAAGTGGAAATTAGAAGTAGCTGACTACATGGTTTAAGTGGTGGTGTGGCCTTCCCACATTTGCAGGATTTTAGTCTCTGGGGCACTACACAGCTATTTTACAATGTTCTACATCTTTCCTTTATTCAATATCTCCACAAGGGCATCCACTGGATACCCTGTTGTTGACTGGAATTATCATATCATCGATATACTGGTAGAACGCCCCTTTGAGGCTCACTTCCTGCAAATTGAGAATAACAATCAGTGAACTGGGAAAGGGATTACTCCTGGAATATTTGTAGACATTCAGGAGCTTCCCAGAGTTCTAGATTATGAGAAAATGAATGTGTTCATTCATGTTGTTTCATTCTTTTATAGTTCCCTGCATTCCAGTTATTGCGGCTGCCAAGGTAGTGGAATGTGAACAGAACATTGCAACCGTTTCCTGGGGGGCTAGTGCTGGAGCCGTGAGCTACACCTCAACCCTGACTGGTCCAGACGGACAGCAGCACAGGTGCAATGCAACAAATATTTCCTGCAGCATCAGTGACCTGCAGTGTGGTCAGGCCTACAATGTCTCTCTTGAAGCCCACAGTGAGGAATGCAGCAGCAGGACAAGTGCTTTCCCGGAACTTCACACAGGTAGGTCTACGTGTCATTGGAGCATCAACGGAAATGTACATTGTCTGCCTAACAAATTGAGGGGAGGACTACACACAAAGCCAGAAAGCTAAAGGTATCACTTACCTAATAAACACCCTTACCATGGAATGAAGAACGTGCATGTCGGTATGATGTGGAATACCACATTTTGTTTAATACAAATCCAATATACTATACAATTGTGAGATTCGAGGGATGGCCTGCTCCAGATATACCGGAAGCGTTATAGGTTGACTCATATTGAGACATTGTTCCCTGGATAGAAGAATGCTGTAAACATGTGAAAATGAGGTACTGTAGGTAAAGCAGTTCACAGGATAGTGTTAACACCATACTTAAAATAAATCCATTGTATGTCCGAGCAGAACCTACACTGGTGCTCACATTGAATGAATGAGGTTTTAACTTTATTTCAGCATTCTTGTTTTATTCTTGTGTTTTCCAGTTTCTTTTTTAGTATTTGCAATTTCTCACTTTGGTTGGTACAGACGTCAATGTCAATTTGTGACCTATATCTGAGCTGTGGTAACTTTTTTGTCCCAAAAGCACAAATGTGAGACAAAAATAGAAAAACAGTGTTCAGAAATAAAATATCCACTTTCTTAAAAAATGTCACCATGTAATCTTGATCAATTCTACATTTTGCATTGCATGTTGTGTTTCAAGTGACAGTACTTGGTACCCTCCCTATGAGCATGGTAGCCAGGGGTGGACTGGCCGTAGTGGGCATCAGGAATTTTCCAGGGAGCCTGGAAAGGTGGAGGCCGGCTTTGCAGCAGTGGCAGCCGTTTTGTGAGTGGGGGGCCTTTGGACTTTTTTAGTTTTGTAATATTTGTAGATCGAAGAAACTGGCCCTCTGAATTAAGTAATAAGGATTGTATTTTATGGTGACATATATGTATGCATGTGCACTTTTATGGCAATATGCTGAATAAAGATTTTTTACTGACTGGGGTGCTGGTTCTTCTGAGTTGCTGCAATATCGGCACCCAGTAACAAAAGCAGCAGTGCTTCACACTTGTAATCTGTACCCCCAACCCAGGGCTGGTCTGACAAAATTGCCAGGGCTGCTTTGATTCCCAGTCCAGCCCTGATGGTAACTCTCATGACTCCTTCAGATGTCTCCACGCCACTAATGTAGCCATGCTTAAGAGCACAGTTGGAGACAGTCATAGCAATGCATGGGCACCAAAGATACTTTGGGATGACGATCCCAAAATACCTTCCCCCAGAGTCACTGAAAGTAACTGATTGGACTGAGAAAGAAGGAGAAATCGATGTAAAAAAAAAGCATTACATGAGAGGCTCATTGGTTTCAGTAAAGGAGGTGTATTGTATTGTATCAACAGAAGATTAACCAAAAGTATAATTAGTATAATTTTCCAGTGACATAGTTTTATTAAAATCATGGTGGCAGCAGAGGTGACAACCGGCCCTTTAATATTCATTGACATTACTGGAAGAGACGTCACGTAATCTGTGACCCTGCTAACAGGCCATCGTGGTGTTTTGTTTTAACAATCTTCACGATCACTGAAAGTGGTAATCTGCCAGAATACCATATTTTAAATACCATTCTACAAACAATTTCGTAGCCAGTAGATCAACTACAGCAGCATAATGAAACTTGCAGGGGGCCCCCTTGCAAAGTACACGGAGGGGCCCCCTCCAGACTTATTCAGGAGCTTTCAGGCCTGAGAACTGTGACGAGGGGGCCTCCTGAAGCTCGCCCGCTCCACCACCCCCCCCCCCCCCGCCCCCCTCCCCCCACACCCCGTACCACGGATGCCGCGGGGGTCTTTGTTACCCCAGTGATCAACTACCACAATTTAATGAGGGGTGCGCATATAAAAGTAAGTAAGGGTTCTTCACTCCACATCTATGTAACTCGATGATATAACAAGAAAAGTAAATCTCTACTTACCTATACCAATTTACTTTCCTGATTTTAAAATAGTTGACTAGAGTCTTTGGGACGATATTTATACACTCGATATTCTGACAGACAACACTGCAGGTTTTTAACAAACAGAGGTTTATATCAGTGACGTCGACAGCCCCTTAAAGGCTAAGTTATGGACAAAACTGTTCTTCTAAATCGCAGACATACCAAGTCATTCCAGAGGGGAAACCTGTAAATCATGCTACTGTAGGGTTTGACAAATTGTGACTCCGTATATATCTGTACGTCACTTTACAGCACAGTGATGCAGAGAGATGCAATACTTGAAAAGTTTTGAGCAGTATTTTCCAAAGTATTTGACCAGTAATTATCTACTTTTGCCACCCAGCTCCATGTCAAACTGGGAACCTGGCGGCGGAGGCCAATTGTGAAAATAACATTGCAACCCTGTCATGGCATGCTACTGAGGGAGCTGTGACATACATCACAAATGTGAGAGGCCCAGACAGCGAGGAGTTCTCATGCAACACCACTTCCACAGCCTGTGACATCGAAGGGTTGGCGTGCGGCTTGACGTACAGCGCAAACGTCACTGCGTTTAATGACCTGTGCAGCGGGATTACCAGCATTGGCATCCTCTTTCAAACAGGTAAGCGTCCATCTGCGTTTCCGCTGGGACATGAGAATAGCGAATCCTGATTTCACTTAAAAGTATGGTTGTGTAGAACATCCTGCCCCCTTTATTGATAATGATTCCTCTAATCAACAGAATCATAATATAGGATAAATCAGATTCCTGTGTGAAAATAGTGCCAAATCCAGGGAGTCGTTCTCGGTATGACAGTTGATGTTATACCATTGTAACTCAACTTGATGTTATTGTGTAGGTCGATATTGTGGAGTCGTATATGTGCAGGCCAATATTTTAAAAAACAAGATTTTGAAGTGAGTTTATGTATATAAATTCACTTCAAAATATTGATTTTTTAATATTGGCCTGCATCTATAATATATATGTATATATATATATATATATATATAATAGTGGCAGTCGCCACTAGGTAGTTAAAGTTAGGACCATGTTTCCATAGAAAAGTGGTAATTCTTGTTGCACGTGGAAAGATTTGGGGTGATCCGTCAAGCAGGGGCCAAGAAAAAGATGGGGTCAAAAAAGTTGCGTTTCCCATGTTAATTCCCATAGGACCTTTAAACACAACCACAGCAGTAACCGCTGGACAGAATTACACCAAATTTGGCAGAAAGCTAGCTTTTGGTACGCAGATTATGCTTTCACTTATTTAGTGTAAATCTGTTCAGCAGTTTTGGAGATACTGCGGGGCAAACAAATTTGTATATTTATGCTTTCTTCATGACTTCACGAAGAAGAGCTCGTGCACGGCAAATGCACAGCTCTGATTGGCTGCCAACACTTCAACAAGGAAGTGTTAGCGGCCATCTTGGGGCTTGGCTTGAGTCAAGTCCCTCGAAAAAAGTGTAAAAAAAAAAAAAGAAAGGGGTCCACGGTAGGAACACTCTGACTCCTTAGCTCTGGAGCTAAAAAGTATTATTTTTCCTAAAGTTTTGTGATGATTCGCCATGTATATGGCGATAATGTAAAAAAAACAAAAAAACAAGCTCAGGCTCCCGCACTTGTTTTTATTAAGCTCCCAGGTGGGCCAAGTCCCTGGGGCATTGCTATTTTGATGCAGGGGCAAACCCCCTCGCCCGCAGCCCCAGTGACCACCACCTCCCTGGGGCATCTCTCAGCTTGTATGTGGGGGGCTGCGCAGCCCTCCCGCAGCCTTAGGGACCACCATCTCCGCAGGGCATTTCTCAAATTGTATGCGGGGGGCACGCAGCCCCCCACCCCTCAGCCTTAGGGACCACCACTTCCCCGGAATTAAGATTAAAAAAAGAAAAGGGGGTCTGTTTCAGACCCCCGCAGCCTCAGGGACTTCCATTTCCACTGGGCTATTTTAGTTGAGGGGGGGCACGTGGGCCCTCCTTGGGGAGCCACTATTGTGCCTGAGGACCGCCACCCACCAGGACCGGCTCCTACTATCTCCCTGGGTGTCCACCCGAGAGCATAGCTGTTTGCTGTGGCTTCACTGCTACAGCCAAGCCACAGCAAACACTCTGCTTGCAGCGAGGGAGAGCTGTCAAACAGCGTGCAGGCCCCTTTCCCCCCTAAAAAAAATATGTAATTAGGCCCCTCTAGACCGACCTGGGTAGGGGGGCATGGCATCATGTTATTGAAGGCTAACCGTAAGACAAATTGATGATGTTTCCAGCTGCAATAGATGAAGGTTAAAATAGGTGTATAAGATTGATTTTCTTACCGGTGGTGCCAATCTGTGTTGACACTGACAACATAAAAACTGATGGAATGGAATGGACCTTGAAAGTTTACCAATCGTTAACGTTAATTCAATCATTTTCAACTGTTTTTTTTAAAATATTTTTTAAAAGTTTGAACTTTGCTTAAAATGAAAGACGAGAAGGAGGAGCTACAAACTCTATCAGTGGGACAAAACAGAATTTTTACTAGTAATGAACAAAGGGCCAATGTACTAATTATTGGTTACCAAAATCTGGTTGTACTTTGCGGACAATATTTTTGCGAATAGTAAAGAATTCAAAGAACCAACCCATCTAATAAAATGGTGGTTTGCTAAAGTCCCTTTCAGAGAGGGTTGCAGTCCAACCTACCTCATGAATATTAATGAGGTAGGTCACAATTTGTGGTTTACTACAATTTGTGACCATCACAATGATGATGCTGTGCTAGGGTCAGCAGACACCAGCCCCCATATTACTGAAAATGCCCCAGCGGCACAATGGGCATATATACCTGCCTTGTGTTTCCCCGGCCACCTTGGTATTGCAGTTGGGGCTGCAATTGCTTATGTGCCCCCTTCTGTAATACTTATAGCTCTGGTGCTTATGTGGCACCAGTGTTATTTTAAGAGGGAGTCCCATGCCTATGCATATGAGGGAATCACTTTGCCTCTCTGCCCTGCCATATGATGGACGTGGGCACGGAGGGAAACATGCCTTAAGAAGGCACTCTGAAAGTGCACCACAAAAAGTTTGAGAACTTTCAGTGCGCCTTTTAAAAGGCAGGCCCCTCAAGAGAAGAAAAGGGGGTTCCATGGACCCCTCAGTCATCCTCTTGAAGGCAGGTACAGTCCCTTACTGAACCCGCCTGCAACGGGATCTCTAATCCCTCTTGAAAGTGCAGGCCGGTGCATTCTGCACTGTGATACACAAAGTGACTTTAAAGCAGCCGCTCCGTATGTCAGTTGAAAGCGGCGCCCCCAGGTCAGCGTAAGTTCTTGGCTGTCCTGATGGCAGTGCATTCATCCTTACAGGGTACACTTACCCTGGTTGTGACCGGCGCACCTCTTTTAAGGTCCGCTGTGGGGCAAACAGGAAAAGTGCACCCTTATCGTGATATGGGCCCATATCTCTCATCGCATTTGAGTACAGTAAACTTTATTTTAAATGTAGACAGTAACCTTAAAGAAATGTGTTTGAAAAGAAAAGCATTCCGTTTTCTTTTTGCAATAAGAAAGATACCTCTTTCCTTTTGCAAATGCATTACCACATTACCACCTCAACTTGGAACTCGTAAAACGTTCAATTTTTTGCTACTGGATTTCGGTCACAAAATATTGGCACAATGCATACTGATGCGGTATTTGGGAGGGACGCCTACAACATGCCCATTCCAAACACTGAATCAGTATGGGGTCGCAATCCCATTTCAGAAGCTGGTAAAAGTTTACAGACTCGTAATTAATATATTTAGAAAAGCATATTTGCGGTTGTAAATTCAAATCAGAATGTTTGCCACTGTCAAAACGCTTCGAACATGTGGCCCAAAATTCCTTATGTAAATACTTGCTTTATCTGTCACAGAAAAATACAAATCACCTTACAAAGTACATTAAGTCACAAATAGTCACATGTCACTCTTCGTTTTCCTGTAAAAGGGATGATCAGTCTTTTGTATGAAGTCGGGATCACTCTGTTCGTAGTGCTGTACAATTGATGCTTCCTTGGAAAGTGACACAATCTTTAAACAGCACCATTGGGTGCTGGGACAAACAAGACAGGCAAGATGTAGGGCACGGACCAGTGGGCACACCATTCAAACAATGTGTATGTATGGTATTTGTATGGTACACACCTAGACAAAAGTTAGTGGAGGACTGTACAGGGCCGTAAGCAAGAGGGAGAATCAGGGGTGGGTGATGCAAGCTTCTCGGAGGGGGTGGACTATTTACTGCATCTTGTGAAGAGGTGGCTCTTTATCACTTTAACAGCTTGACGGAGGATGGGACAATGAAGAGACCACACAATTGTATAGGCATTATTGTATCGACTTGCTTTTATCACATTTTCAGCCACCATTGCAAAATCTTCACCTGCAAGTTCTGTGCGCAGGTTTGCATACCTTTGGCAGATGGGAGTTCTGGTTTGTTTGTCAGATATTTTTACATTTTACACACAGAGACCAGAAATTACTCCAGTAAAGTACATTTTGGTGTTCTGACTAGGACATTTCAGATTAGTTGAGGTTTTTTAGCTTTGAGTGAGATTTTGAGCTGGCTGCCCTCCAGTGTAGAAGGACGTATCTTGACAATAAACCTATAATAGCTCTTCATATTTCACGTACTTAGTGAATTTAAGACCTTCTAGGAAGTACTGACAAATTAGCCACACAATTATCAATTACCATAAATTTTAAAAAGTTATATTTTCCATTTAAAGAAAATCATTGGGGATGTGGTTCATCCCCCCTGAGGCTGTGCTGCTACCTGAGGCACATAAATCACATTCACACAATAACTTCACACAAGTGTATAACAGCCACAAGAGAATATAAAGCATAACAGTTGCTTTAACACTGGCTGCAACCAATCCTATGGTTTCCTGGATGATTGGTACTGGGAATAGGCCCTATCTATACTCGTAAACTAATTGCATATCACCAGAATGACAATATCAGGGTACATAAGGACCCACCACTCCACTACAAGATAATAATGGAACTATGTTCCTGAAGTGACCCACAATAATGGTCAACTAGGCTTTAGGGGTTTCCACCATTTACAAAGGGCTTATGTGTGGCCCCTAAAACACCTCCTGTGAGAAATCCTCAACTTGGCCCAGCCAGATTGGTGATATTGATGCTGCACGGTGACTCCAACAGTACTGCCTCAGTGATACTTTACTGCCTGCCCTTCTTTTGGTTGAAACACATATTTACTCCTACCAGAAATTAAGAAAACCACATGCCTAAACAATAGTTGCGCACATTATTACCAAAAGTTGATCAAAGACTTGGTGATATGTATCTCGTGTGGCAATTTTAATAATCCCTCCCTCCCATAATCCCCCCAAGCCCACCCCCCACTGCACACAAAGTGGCGTGGACCTGTGACTCAACTTTCCAATGACCATGAAGAATTATGTGGAATGGCCTAGTGGGTGTTTTTCCCAGAGTCCCAAGACACGGATGAAGATCGTGTCCCCAATATTGTTATGTAGAGTGTGTAGGGGAGTTTGCTTGAGAAGAGATTGCTTGCTTAAGTTCTTCTACCAGCCCCTACATGGCTCTGGCCCCATCTAACGGGCGGCAATTACAGCAGACTTCTAGGAGTAGAACTTTGCTCTCAAATCCAGCCCATTTGAGCAACTCCCTCTTCCATGTGGATGCTTTTGGGTCCCTTGTCGATTTCCAATAATGGGTTATCTCCCTCTTAGCCAGTATGAAGTCCAAATCCATACATTTGCTAATTACTTTTGTCTTCGAAGTGTGGGGAAAGTTACTTAGGAGACAGTAGGAAGGGTCCAAAGGGATGACTTTTTCAACTATTTCTGAGAGTGTCCACATTCTCCTGCCAGCATATAGTAAGCATTGTACAGGACCACAGCATATGAATAAAATCTGCCCCAACCTGGCCGCATCTCGGGCATTTAACCTCAGTTAAGTTGAAAATTCTGTTAATCCTACTTGGTGTAAGCTAGGCTCTATGCAATATGTAAAAGTTTATTAGTTTAAATCCAGTGTTCCTAGATATTTTAGTTATTCGTTCCAGTACGTTGCCCCATGTGTTATCATCAAAAGGCCTGCCTATATCCGTTTCCCATTTATGACAAGGGATCGTCAGTGGCTGCAGGGTGTTCATTCGTATCCTGCGGTAAGGGCATGTGACTGCCTTGAATGTGCCAGCTGCCGTTGCAATGTATGCACACCCATGTCTCCATCCAGCCCACCTCCCAGTTTCTCCTTATTGTTGTTATCAGTGCCCCATGGACAAGAAAGTGATGAGGTTGCAATTCTAACTCCGTAGTTCTGCGTAAGGCAGCAAGGTGCCATCACAGAATAGATCCCCTACTGTGTTAATCCCTGCTTCACTGAATTGTAATAGCCCCTGCCAGTTATTTCCATGTGGAAGAACAGTTGAATAATCTATAGAGAAATGTGGGGAATATGGCCTTTTGGTCTTAGTGCTCTGTAAACATCTATGCCAACAATATGCAACCACCTCAAATTCTGTAGTAGTTGTCTGTTGCAGCCTCTGCAAGCCCAGAAGAAGCCGAAGCAGTGAGGACTTAACTGGAGTACCTAGTCTTCTGTCCTGGGAGGTGCGCTAGTTGCCCCTAAGCCACTTCGTAAAGTGTTGCAATTGGGAAGTGAGGTAATAGGTTTAAAAGTCTGGTTCTGCCAGCCCCCCCATTGTCGTTGGCCTTTGCATGTTGGAGAGCGCCACTCGTCTGTGGCCCAACCCCACACAAAGGCAATGGACCGTGAGTCCAATTCCTTGAAGAGAGCTAAAGGAATTTTTGCAGACAGTGTTGAGAAATAATAGAGTAATCAGGGCAATGCAATCATTTTCAGCAGTGCGATCCTTCCCAACATCGATAGAGGAAGTGAGCTCCAGAACTCCTTGCTCCTTTTCAAAGAGATGACTGCACGGCAGACATTGCCCTCCAACACAGTGGAAGGAGCATGATAAATTATTGCCCCTAAATATGTTATGCAACTAAGGCACCCAACACTGGGGTGGGGGCGTCCCTATATGTATCGGGAACAAATTGGATTTTATCCAATTGATTCTGAGGCCAAACAAGGCGCCAAACTCTTCCAATAAAGTTCGGGCTCCCATCAGGTCCTGGTGGATATCCTGGAGAAACAACAGGAGGTCATCAGCGTAAAGAGCAATTTATTGTCGTTCCTCCAGTATCAGTGGGCCTCGATAATCATGCCCCCATCGGGCTGGCAGTGCAGCGGGCTCCATTGCCAAGGCAAATAATAATGGCGAGAGCGGGAAACCTTGTCTGGTGCTTCGCTCTACATCATAACTCAGTGAGATGTGTCTGCCAGTCCTGACTCGAGCACTGGAACCCACGTAGAGCTATTGAATCCAGCGTAAAAAGCCATGACACAGGTGAAAGAGCTTAATTACCTCTGCAAAGTAATTCCATTGTGGGCTATCAAAATCTTTTTTGACGTCCACTGAAAAAAACCCAGCATGGGACACCGTAATGGGAGTTTTTTCCAATATCAGCAACAGCCGCTAAAATTCAGCGCTGTATTGTGGCCCGGTATGAATCGTGTCTGGTTTTTGCGAATCAGTTTAGGCAGAAAATGGAGAAGCCTAGTGGCTAGTATTCTACTCAGTATCTTATAGTCAACATTTAGAATTGACAAAGGCTGACATTCTTTTTTGTCATGTGGTTGTTTCCCTGGTTTCAAAAGTTGCATTATCAAAGCTTCCCTAGTAGTAGGCGGGAGCACCTTTAGGGTCCTTGATTCATTAAATAGTTCCACTAACATAGGTGACAGCTGATCAGCGTATGTGGCATAAAACTCTATTGGGAACCCATTGTTCCCTGGGATTTTACCTCGCACCATGTGTTTAATAGCCGCTCTCAGCTCAGACAGGGCAATGTTATCGCCCAGGTGTTTGGCCTCCTACGTTGTTAACCTCAGAAATAGGAGTAGTGTGAGGAAGTCCCTAATTTCATTGGCAGTTACCTGGGATTTACTTTTATATAGAGCTGAATAGTATTTATACAAATTTCCCATGGATGTCTGTTTGCCTATGCAACAAGTTTTCTGCTTCTGTTTGTAGCTTAACTATGGGGGTGCCTCTATTGGTAAGATTCGCTAGCCAGGCCAACAGCCGGCCTGCCTTGTCTCATGTCGCGTGCACCCTGACCATGTAATTTCGGTAGTTAGAGCAATGGAGACATTCCACTTGTTCGGCTACTTTCTCTTTGGCTTCTAGGAATGTTTGTTGATCTACCACTGCTCTAGGCCTATCTCGCTCAACAAGTCACAGAGCAGATTCAGCAGCTAGCACATCTCGGAGTAGCATTCTCCGAACCCGAATCATCGCAGCTATACAGCGGCCCGCAGGACTGTTTTAAAAGCCAACCACACTACGCTTCTTCAATTAGTGGTTTTTCTATTATCACTGAAGTATTGTTGACCTACTTGCTTCTTAAAAGGTGGATCAGCTAAAGCTTCTGGTTTAAGCTTCCAGGTGGACATAGGGGATAGAACATCTCCCCAGTCCAAGTGAAGCAAGACTGGGTTGTGATCGGATATTGTTCTAGCTAAGTATTCTACATCTGATATTTTCTGGTGAATTGGTGATGTACAAAGGAAAGTGTCCAGTCTAACATGGAGATCGTAGGTGTTGAGTAATGAGAATAGTCCCTACTCTGCAGATGTAAACCTCGCCAGAAGTCTACCAGGTTCCAGTTTTCTCACCATGTGGTGTATCAGCGGGTCAATTTATGTATCGGGGAATCAAACAAGGGGGGTTGACCTATCAAGTACCGGATCTCATATGCAGTTAAAAGTCCCTCCTATTGGCACTACACCCATCAGATAAGGGGTGAGTTAACAAGATACCTCAGTGAGGAAACCTGCCTGATTGAGGTTTGGGGCATAAACATTTATAAGTGTAACATCCTTCCCATCTAGCCGGCCCATTACTGCAACATAACGACCCTCTGGGTTCATCCAATGGGCAGTATACTGAAAGGGGACCCCAGGCCTGATCCAAATTAATATCCCTCAATCAAAAGCTGAGTAGGTCATATAATACGCCTGACCGCTCCACCTGCGTTGCAAGGCGAGACCCTCTTTTTGTACAATATCCATTTCTTTGAGGAGAGCCAGGTGTATGCTATGGCAGGAAAGATAGGAAAAGACCTGATAGCGCCTCGTCATGGTATGCATTCCCCTCATGTTCCATGAAATTATATTATATTGTGTAGAGATGGTCATTTGAACTGTGTATAAAGTAATAAATAGTGTGGGCCTTTGGTACTCTGAGCAGAATCAGAAAGGGGTCTGGTTTTGAAACAGTGAGGTAGGAAATAAAGTCCCCCATTGCACGCAAAACAATCTCCAATGAACCATAAAACAATGGAACAACCAAACTCCCCATCCCCAGGACTGGGGTGCAAACCCCCCCCATCCAAACCATATGAACTAATACCATTAGAGGGGTATTATCTACTCACAGTCGAAGTTGTATGGGGCAGTGGACCGGTGCAGCCCGCCATACCAACAAATAAACCAACTAACCATGCCCTGTGAGCCCAACTCGCAACAAATTCATGCCCACCTTAACAGTAGATAAAACATGCAGTGAGTAAATGAGCAACATGGAGCTATGAGGGACCGGAGGCGACAACAAAACATTTCCAAGAGACCCTTGAGGGCACAGCAGATACACAACGTTAGTAACAGTAGAGACCGGAAGCTTTTAAATTAGGTTATCCGCAGATCTAGGCGTGATGGCGGGGGTTTGGGATCTGAATCTGAGTGGTCAGATGTGATAGTCTCACTTCTCCGAGACGAGCCGTCTTGCTCCCCCAGCTCACCAAAATCCACAGGCAAAATAGTGGGGCTGAATCGCACTCCCGCCCATAGTGCTGCAATGTCTTCAAGTGCCTGCTGCTGTGCCCGGTGGGCCTCTGCCACTGAAGGGGCACCGGTTGTATTCTCTTCGTTGAGCATCTCAGCTTCGATCCTTGATAGACATGGTCTCCCTGGGGGTCCTGGTGTGCCTGCATTTCAATCCATGTCCATGCCTCCTGGGGTGTGCTAAAGAAATGAGTGGTGCCATGAGCAGCTATTCTGAGGCAGGCCAGGTTAAGCACTGCGTAGGATATCCCCAGTTGGTGAAGTTTGCATTTCATCTCCATAAAAGTGCTCCTCTGTTTTTGGACTGCCCTGGACTAATCAGGAAAAATCATAATTTTACTGTTGTCCAGTGCAATGTCACCCCTTCTACCGAGCTTGAGCCAGGATAGCGTTTCTGTCCTTATAGTACAGTAGTTTTGTTATGACCGCTCGTGGAGGTGCACCAGGTTGGGGCGGGTGAGCAGTTACCCTATGCGCTCACTCCAGAGCAAAAAATGGCGATAGATCAGTAGGAGCCAGCTCATCTCTTATCCATTTTTCCAGAAAACTAATCATTGCTCTCCATGTGAATATTGCTCCTTCTAGAACGGTTCTTGGCATCTTCCATCCCCTGTTCTAGGGTACAGACCCTTTCTTCCATGATTGAGAGCCCGTGGCGTGTATCTGACAAGGTGTTCGGGATGGCAGAGATCTCTCTTTCCACTGTGAGGACCCTGTCACCCAGCTGACGATGATCATCCTTTAGTATTCCTAATTCGGCAGGGTGTCAATTTAAGTCTCTAGTACTTCCCTGTAACAGTGATCGCTTGGAGAATATCTCGCAATGTTGAGCCTCCCGCACCAGTGGAAGGGTAGTCTGCCAGTTGGAGAGCATCAACTTCCCGCTGCAGCACTGGGGGATCGATTCCAGAGTCCCTCTTCTTCCCTGTCTTTCCGATGGCAGTCAGTTGTATGTTGAGGTTGGTCGATATAGCCCAGCATACCCTGTAGAAGACCCAGACCCCAGCAGTGGTCCCAGCCTACAGAAGCCATGGTGGAGGAGGGAAGGTCCCAGATCTCCACCCCCTGGGGTCCATTTATGTCTGTTATTGTCTGGTTGGGGCCTGTCTAATGACGGTCTCTTGTCATTTGTTCTCTGGTGCCCCGTGCACGGGACTACTTGAGCAACTTATCGTGAAGCAGGTGGAACAGAGCCTCCCCCAGCAGCAATGCCCCAGGGCCACCCCTCAATCCAGAAGGTTGTAGTTCACCTAGGGTGGGGCCCCCAGGGCTCGATTGGAGGCTGCTTCTCACTCCATCTGAGGTAACTACCTGGAATTAGTTGTAAATATTGTTAGAATAAAGGGCCAGTAGGAAGAGCCGATGCACACATGGATGGTGGCCTGCAACTGCTGTCTCTAGGGTGCGAAAACACCTGTCTCAGTCCCTGGTCCAGCGCCTCCAAGGATCTGCACCCAATTGCAATGGCCCAGCCCGCCCCAAATAGAGCACTGATTGCTTAGACCTAAAATGGCATCTGGTGCCCCTGAGTTCCATTCCGCTATGCCCAGCTTGCCGAGCGTGAAGCCTCCAGGTCTCTCTCCTGGGATCCAGGCCAGCGTCGAGAGTCGCAGTCTCACTTTCGATGTAGGGACCTACCCGTCCCCGGGATTGTGTTGCAGTCTGTGCAAGCAGGAGCGAACAGAGGCGGGTGCAGCACGCCGCTCCCAGCTCCCCATGCTCCGGGCCCAACACCCCAGCCGACCACCCGCAATGCCTCCAGCACTCCCTCCAGGGGTCCAGGACAGTAGCAGGGAACAAGCTCTTGTCCTGGCAGTCCGGCTTGTGATCAGAAGCATACGGAGGCTGAAGTCATCCGCTGCTCCTGGTCCGCCCTCCTCCGGGTTCAGCACTCAGGTCATCAGCGCCGGTCTCATAGCACCGCACTCCACAGGATTAAGGAAGGGAGCTTTGCGCAGCCAGGCTCTAGAGGTTTCCACTGGCTCCTCAGCTCTTCTTTGGTGTGCCGCTGCTTCTGTGCAGGGGCCACTGCTGGTTGCCTCCTTCAGGTCTCGGCGCGCCCTCTCTAGCCCCTCTTCTTTATGCCTCCATGAGGCCCGCACAGCCAAAGCTCTGCCACGTCAGAGCAGTCCATGGGTGCTCCAAGATCTCTGGTCTGTAGCAGGGGCCCCATTAGGGGTCAGGGGGCCACTGAGCTGCACCTCCTGTGTGGAGATGCCCACTCTGTTGATCAGTGGGCCACAGCAGAGCAGGGAATTACATGTCTGCCCTCTCCACCTTCTTGGCTACGCCCCCCTACCTAGATCTATCATTCATGGTAAATCTGGGAATGCACCAAAATCCATTGGTGGATGCGTGGGAACACCCATGGTCCACCTATGGAATGCCTCCCTGATAGGTCATGCGCTACCTTGCCTCCATATTTACCAAGCACTGCAGGGCCACACAAGGTGGCCTTGTACTGCTGGGTAAATCTGACTTTAGTGCTGCTCTGCCCTTGCACTACATTGTGTGACACCATGGCAGTGCAAACCACAATGATAAATCTGTGCCAACAGAGTAGTTTTTTGGGGAGGCTAGGGGTTATACTACGATCTGGTTAAGAGGTTTATAGCCAATCACAAAATGTCAAATTTATACATATTGAACTAGGCACCAGGAAGGCCTGCGCTCTTTCTCATCTTTTGTATAGAGATTGGGCAATTTTAGGCAATTTTGCAAAAGAATATTGGATCCTTATAATTATTTGGAACATAATTATAAGGAATTTACCTAAACAAAAATCCTGTACACCAGCAACGTGTTATCGTCTCCTGTCTGGAATTAGTTTACAACTGCAGAAACTGCGCAGTTCGGGAGGTGAACTCCACATATAAAAAGAAATGCCTCTCCTCTACCACGACTGCAGAGTCTCTACAGTCATAAACTTACTATTAGATCATTTGTTTTTAAATAGAGAAAAAGAGTAAACTTACACAAGAGTTGTGAACCGCCCCCTTAATGTTTTTTCAGAACGCCCCCTCCTATAAGAAATTGGGTTATTAATTAAGGGGGCGATTACCTACCTTAAACAGTAAGCACAATCTTTGTCAGGGTGAACTCTCAAAGTCACTAGATAAACCTGAGCTTAACCCCTTGGTAGCTATGGCAGACAGCAGGAGGGCTTAACTTGGGGCATTGTGTAAAGCACTTATACAGTGCCAAAACAGAAAACAAGTCAAAACACAACACAAAAAAGTAGATTTCAATGAATAAATGACATCAAAACAACAACATCTAATAGTGAAAATCAGAGATAGGAATTTTGATATTCTATCTCAAAGAAAATAATGCCAAAAATCTATAACCTCTGACCGTGGTCAACTAGTAGACTGGGACCTAGGTGCGATTTTAGGTCACTGGTGATGGAATGCAGGTCAAATAAAGAAACCAGGTTTGACCCAGTTGAAAGTTTTACCTTGGAAATTGAGAAATGGAAGTCAAAAATCTTCAGCAGGACAAGGCAGCAGCCTGTAGCCAAAGAAGACTCCATAAGTTAGATACTTTCTCTGCAATGTCCCACTAAATCAGATATGATGCTGTGAAAAAGCTCAGAGCGGTAGAAACCGAAATCTCTAGTCCAGCGGCAAGACCCCACAGTCAAATTGGTTTGGCAGATTTATCCCGGCCATCTGGAGGTCTTTAGAACCAAAAGGTTTGTAAGTCCAAGGTTTTCAGGGGTGGAAGGAGAAGTACAGCGAGACACAGTCAAGAGTTCCAGGACCTTATGAGTGTCAGTGCTGAGTCTAGCGGTGACCAAAAGCTGGGTCCAGGAACTGGTCAGCTGGGCAGTTGTAGGACAAGCCTCTTGTAGCTTGTTGTGTCCCTGCAGGTTGAACATGAGGTCCTCTTTTCTACTTTAGGGTCCACTTCTTTGTCCAGGGTATATGAGAAAGCAGATCTAGTTCAGTATGGTTCTTCTGAGGTCTCATACGGCAGGTTCAGTCCTCTTCTGATTTTCCTCAGGTCCAACAATGTAGTGAGGAAAGAAATGGGCATGCCATATTTAAGTCTGGCACCAGCTGGCGAACTAATGGGGTATAAGTTCCCAGGGGTTAACCTACTCAGTTTTGCACTGTTTCTTGTGCGCCCTACTGCAAACACTGCCCCTCTCTGCCTAAATCCAAGATGATGAAATCCTTCTCCTCTTGTGCTGAACCTTTATGCACATCCCACAGGTGTGGCCAGGGAAATGAGCAACTCCAACCTTGTGGTCACTGCAAACCATTTCTGAGGGCAGCTCCCTCCCCACTGGGATTAAAGCATGCCTGACAAAGGAACAAAGGAAGGGACCTGTCCAGGTGGCATCTGACATCTGTTTGTGACAGGGGAAACCCCATTGAAGTTACTGAAGTTCCTGCAAACTGCCCAAATAGTCATCCTGCCACAGGAGCAGAAATACCTCACTACACCTTTGTCTCTACTCTGGGAGTACTTTTCACACCTCATTCAAGGCTTGGGCACTCAAAGTGCCGCTGCTGGAGGGTAATCCAGTTTAGCTTCCAGATGCTTTAGGCAGAGAAATGGTAACTTTCTAAAAGTACCTTTTCCTTAATTTGTACTAAAAATCCAACTTCACCAATGAATTAGGCTTTTCATAAAAATTACAAAGAGTCCAAGAATGAACTTTCTAGCTGTTTTCATGCTGAAGATAGCATCATTAAATATAATAGTGCATCGCGGTGTTTCTCTATGGAACAGCCAGCCTGGCTACAACGAAAATAGCTAATAGGTGCTAGTCATTGCAAGCACATGTTCAATATTAATTTTCTTCATGCCCTACTTTTAAATACCAGGTGCCCTGATGTATGCACTATGAGGCCTACGTAGGGGTAACACAAATATGTAAATGAACGGTTTGGACCTGTCATGGTTTATTTTGACAGGTTGAATTGCAGTTTTAAAACTACTCCAGTCAGACTACGATGATAAGCCTAAAGCCATGTTTTAAACTGCAGCTGTAGTAGATGGTAGAGTACATGCTATAGTCCACTGTGGCATTTAAATGACAAGATCTGGTTACTTTATGCACCATATACTAGGAACGTATAGGTAAGTTAAACATGTCAGTTAGGATTATGCCAACTGAACCATGTTTAAAAAGGGAGCACAGTCACTTTAAAACTAATGGTAATGGTACAGTAGGATTCACAACTCCTAAACTCAATGTTACTATTGGGAAAACGGGTTTCATGTTTCAAGATTATGTATTCCAAGACTGGGAATTCAAAGTTTGCTCATTTTAAATTAGATATTGGCTCCTATCCAATGGAAAATATATTGTTTACATTTTCAACTGTGATATTTAAAAACAAAGTTAAGGTGAAACAATATTACTAGCCGGGGTGTTTTCTATGATCAGATTCTTTAAATACCTCAAAATGTGCTCACAGACACCTTTGTAGACAATGGCCTTTAACTTAGGGGGTGTTAAGAATTTATCATATAGGTAGCCAATAAGTTCATTATTCGTTTTATTAAAATAAGATTATCTCTCATGAGTCTTTAAAAAAAAAGGTAAGAGAAGGTTTAATACATTTGTCTGACTACCTAATAGTACAGGAAATGCGTTTAAGCTTGAATAATTTCAAAATGTAATAATTCTGTCATTAATTTTTCAAATTAAATTGCTTCGAAGACATATTTGTTCTATAATTCTTTCATTACTGTTACATGGAATGTTTCAATAAGTAAGACCATCTTTCTTTTCAGAATGGCTGTGATATAGAGCTCCAAATATACCAGATACCTAACTAGAAACATTAAATAACTTTAACTCCGAAAATGCTATTTGCTACAGATTTCATCAAAACAATTTTTTTTACAAATGAGTTAATATAATTTTAATTCAATGAGAAGACTTGTTTAGCTTTAAATAAAATGGATAACTGTTAAACGAGCGCCATTGTTTTGTTTACTTATTAGTATTTTTTCCAGCTGCCAGGACATTTTTAACTAAAGTATTTTATTAGATTCAAGAGATGTGTGGCTGGTCACATAGTAGCCTTCATGATTTTTGTACTCAAAAAGAAAAAGTTGTCAGAGCATTGACTGAAAACGTCGCATGGAGAATGGTGACAAAAGATATTCAAAATCATTTTTTCAAAGGAACAATTTATTTAGAATTCAAGGGGCAGAACACATATAGAGAGCTGACTGAGTATAGCTGGGCTCCTTACCACATGTAGGGTTTACTGGCTTGGTATTTTAAAATGTAATTTTCCTCTAGTTCTGCCCTTAGACGAATTTGTCTATGATTGACTGTTGCTGTTTTTTTTATACTTGGGTCTTGAGTTTTCTTTATGTGTATTTTATATTTCGATTTTCTTTATGGTATTTTTCAATGACTGTTAATTTTAAGATGAATGTAGCAAAAAACTGTTGCATATGATGTAGCTCACATGTTTGGCATGGCACGCAGTAGTTCTGTGTGCCACAGCAACACAGACGTAGCTTGAAGCCTTTTAAGTGAGAGATTCTCCCAGCTTTTGTGGGAAGGAAAGAGCCACGAGAGGGGATCTCTAAGGTCGTCCTAGAAGGTTGTGTTTGGGCACACCCAAAGCTACTCTCAAAGTCCCCTCTGCTGTCTAGACCACCCCCTATATGATCTACATATCCCAGTTCTAGAAGACTAGCCTGCAGCGGTTGATGCATGGTATGGAGTACCAAATAGGGAGGGTTGCAAATGATGACAACCACCTTCACAAATCCTGAAGCGCATCTGGCATTGCAGAAGGTATTAATTCTCTAATGGTTGCCCTATCAATTCATGAATGAACAGCAATAGTCACTGATTCAGTGGCTGCACACAGATAGGGTGCAGCATGAAGGTGTGGATTGGAAGTAACATGCAGCTGGATTGTGGCACACAATGAAAGAAAACATTAAAAAAGTTTGTAAGTTGAAAAATTGCTTTGTATGAATGTAATCAGCTTTAAGGAGGCAGCACTGCAAATTTATACGAATCAGTATTATAAATGTGTGATCTGTTTTTCTCATGTAGCTCCATGCATCCCTCAAAATGTGGAGGCGGTAATAGATTGTGAAACCAACGTGGCACTTGTTTCCTGGTATCCTTCCGTTGGAGCTGAAAGTTATGTGTCTAATGTGACCGGACCTGATGGAGAAACACACTCATGCAGCACAGTAGACACCAACTGTGAAATCCCTGCTCTGCAGTGCGGCCAGTTATATAACGTTACCGTCACAGCGGTCAGTGAAACGTGTAGCCAGTCTACCAGTGATGCTGTCCTACTTCAAACAGGTGAGCTCATGAGTATTTCAGATATAATGCTCAGGCTAGCGGAAAGCAGTGTCAGCTGGAGGGTGGTGAGCAGCGTCTGGTCCCCGAGAAGGGTGTTTCCCTGGTTTAGTGGATCACAGATAGTAGGAATCTGGAAGAGATTAAATATTTACCAGTGCCACCCTTCCCTACCATCTACAATGTATGTGTCCTTCAGAAGGCCGCGAGCACCAATCGAATTCTGTCTTGCCCTGTCACAGCAGTGCATACCTCAGGTTGAAGGCTTAACCTCAAAAGCATGTGAAGATCTCTAGAAACAAAATATAAGATCTATTAGCGGCTGATATCACCTGACCTCTAAATGTCATCCACGTGCACAGAATAGGATGGAGCCATTAATTCTCACTGAATCCCAGATCTCAACATTATTCCAGGGAATGGGGAGGAGTTCTCTACATTAAATGTTCACAGAAGATTCTTCATGTGAAATTCGACATTCCAACATATGCATTCAACACCCACCCTCTCATCCTCTCCTTTTCTCTTTCGCTCTATAGGTTGATTAACCATACACACATTACGCCACTCCATTGAAAATACAAATTATATCTTCAGAAGGAGCATAACTGCTCTAGCTTTTCTACATCCCCTAGAAGTCGGCAGGGATGTCTCCAGATATGCCAAAAGCTGTTCACGCTTGTCTGGAGATGAGATGTCCAGGTGCAAGGCATGCATAGCACGCACACCATTTTAACCTATATGCAGTATTGAGCATCAGCAGTCACACACCAAGTGGTAGAATGGGCAGTTGGAAGGTGAAGTCGTACTTGGATTTGCATACAGCACATATCACATCTTACACATGGCTCCTATCATTCAGATGTTATGCTGTGTTATTTTTAGGTCTCGCCTACGAACAGTTTTTACCTGTCTGTTGTCGAAGACTTATTGTGGACAATACCAATACTTCAGAGGAGCTTTGCTTGCCATTGATTGATTATCTTGTTAATGTCACTTGTTTGCATCTTATTCAATAGTTTTCTTTTTCTTGTGCATCCCTTTGGGAATACCTTCTTTAGCATTCTTTTGATTGGATGACTTAGGTATTTCCATGGCTATATAGGGGCATTACATTTTTTGGTTTTTCTTTCAGCCCCCCATGGCAGTTTGTGTTTTCTTTTCTCCCTCCCATATGCTCCTGCCCCACCACATCTGTGTCTCCCTATGCCCTCCATATTGCTGCCCCACCCTCAACTATTGCTTGCTATGCCCCCTGTCCTGCGGTGTCCCTCTCAGTTCCGTTTGCCTTTTTATCTGTTTTTTTATTTAAACACTCCCACCAAACTCCTTTGTTGCTCCACTGTCTGGTGCTCTTGTCGTTCACCTGGATTTACTTTCACCCATCACCCCATGCCCCACGCCACCACTGCATGATGACACATGTGCACAAATACATCATGGCACCATAAACCCTAAGTGGCTAAGGATGTGCCCAACCGTGAGTTCCTAACTCGTTGTGCCACAGTATCAAACTATACCTCACTAACAAAGCCTTAGAAGGCCAAAAACAGTGGTAGTTAGGGTTGGACTGTTCCCATAAGAAGCGGAGTCAGAATTGAGTTGCATAAGGCAGGTCTTTGTCTAGATTGGCACAGTGGGTGAAAAACAATGGGTTGGACTGCTACCCCAATTGCCAGTGGCTATACTATTTGTAAGCATTCTTCCCATCACCATTCTTGTGTTTTAGCGTTGGTAATAATGATTTTTTCTTATAGGCACAAAAAGCATTGACAAAATCAGCAAGTCTGCAATAGCTAAGCCAAAGGTTGAGACCTATTGGCTTTTCCATTGCCTGTTTTAACAGGTATCTTCCAATGTAATATAAACCGATATTCCACCTCTAATAATTTAGTGGAATTAGTAGTCAAAAGTCCCCACCTCACCTGATACACTAAACATTGCCTATTAACACATTCTTATGTTTCTGCAGCTCCATGTATTCCAACGGACATAGATGCACTGATTGACTGTGGCAGCAACTTCGCAACTGTATCTTGGAGCAGTGCAGATGGAGCTGTGAACTACACCTCTATCCTGAGCCGATCTGGGGAAGCACCCCACTCCTGTGACACCACGGGCACCTCCTGTGAAGTCACCAGCCTGCAGTGTGGCCAGGCATACAATGTGACTGTCATTGCATTCAGCGAGACCTGCAGAGGGTTGCCCAGCGCTGTTGATGTACTCTACACTGGTAAGGGGGCTCGCTGCGGGGGGCTCTTGTTGCTATGTGTTTGTAATACGCTTCCAGCTCAGGCCACTACTTTACACTACCATTTGTATACGTGCCTTGACCGTTCTCACCATTTGCACAACAGTTCTATATGTCACATTATCGAGGTCAACAATTTCTACCTGCAACAAACTCACATTCACAATCTCGACTGCCACTGTACCGTCAAGGTAATGCATTTACTATCTATCCCTCCATATAAAGCCACCTTCACGACACAGTGGTAGTCAAAATGGTGGATTCGATTTTGTTGCAGATGAATACTGTGCTCCTCCTCTACACGCGCCAACATACAAGTAACAGCAATAGCTGTGCACATTATTAAACTTAGTAATAACTTAATTCACTCAGGTTCCCGACAGCGGTGTCACTCTGTCACTATCATCAATAAACAAATGGCAGAAATCGTTGGGTTGGACAAACTATTCTGAATATATTGGGCTACTGGTAATTAAACCCATTATTTTTCGGATACAATGTTTTCTTTTCCCGACCTAGCTATTCGATGACAAGAATACATTTGTCCACGTGATAGGTATCTCTGACTTTTTCATGCATCAAAAGGGAATCGATGAAGTGCGAACAACAACTTGAGGAATATGTACCATGTATCTTGATAAATTAGTATCCTGCTTATTTTGGACGTCTAATGGGACATAGTGAGGTTCATCAGGGAAGATCATGCTAAATGAAGCTGCATCCTTTCACGAGTGACTTGGGCAGTATGTAAGGAGCCATCTTTTCCTATCCACTGTTCAGAAATCCACACAAAAAACACTTGTACATCGTTGTATGAAAATGAACTATTTGACAAAATACAAAGACTCTGATTCACAAAGCTATGTGCATGTTTAGGTGTGTGTACATTTAGCTTACACGTGCAAAGCGCCTTTTATGTGTGTAAAACACCATTGGAATTCACAAACGTTTAAATAAATGTACAGAGATTTATACACAAGAATATGTTTTTTAAATACTGATTGTGTAATATTAAACAATCAAATAAAGAGACAAACTACCTTTTGTAATTTTACTATGAGGTGGTACCTCCTAAAACCTTTTAGATACGTGCAGTGGGTAGCACTGGCAGGCCGCAGAATAAATGCATGTGCCAGTGAAGAACAGTTCAATAGCCCGAGCGCATCTGTCTCTTACATGTCTTTTCTCCATCATAGCACTAAGTGCTGCCCCCTAAGAAAAGAGCATCTCTCTGATCACCCACACATAACATCATTTCTGTTCCCATGTACGCTCACAGCAAATACTCTACCAACCATTCACATCCTTAGGAGGTAGCTTGCTCCCTGTCCCAATCATGCGCTTCACCCCCTCACCCCACCCCCAACCCACACATACACACACACATTAGGGTAGAAAGAGCTTCATAAGTGATTTTACTATACCATACAACCAACGTCTGTAGAGATTCCTATAAAATAAGTATGTTGTAGACAGTGCTTAATTTGAGCTGGTGGTTTCTGGTGCTGGGCACCGGCACTTATTTTTGAGCGCCAGCACTTATTTTTCTGCCTCAAGCATTTACTGGGAGCAAAAGACACTTGGGAAAGACAGAGGAAGAGAAAAACGAAAAAGATTCACAAAGGAGAAAGCAGAAAGCTGCAAGAGTGAGCTGAGGGTACAGGGAGTGCCTGTAAATGGATTAAAGAGGCCCGAGATGGCGTCAGGATTATGCTGCCCCAGTATTCCGTGCTAGCACATTTAATTGCAGCTGTCATGTGTTTCAGAGGAGAGTGTTGGGCACTGGCATGTTTATATTTACCATTTAAGCACTGGTTGTAGAGAAAGAAGAGGACAAGCACAGTAGAACAGGATATAATGTTTTAAATGTGCTTCATTCCAGTTGAGATGAAATCAAGCTGGCATTCTGAAAGAATCTCAAATTCCAATATTATTTTACTTCCAGTTCCTTGCATACCAACGAATGTTGCAACACTAATTGATTGTGAAAGTAATGATGCGGTCCTGGCCTGGAATCCTGCAGATGGCGCAGTAAGCTATATCTCATCTGTTACTGATCTCAATGGCAACATAGCAGATACATGCAACTCCACTGAAGCTAGCTGCAATGTCAACCAGCTGAACTGTGGCACAACGTACAATGTCACAGTCATGGCCATGGGAATAACCTGCAACAGCGCACCAAGTGCAGCCGACAAACTTAAATCTGGTAGGTTCTCAGAGGTCTAGGGTGAGTCACAGGTATATAATAGTGATTAATGACCAACATAATTGTTTGACTATTTTCTATCTCAAATTCATATTCTCAGTTGGATTGCAGTATTTATATGTGAATTTAGGATGATCTCAAACAAATATCCTATCATCAAAAACTTAAAAACTGACCTTTCAACTCAAAATAAGAATCATGCTCTTGCAGTCAATGAAGTCTGCGAACAAAGAATTATAAATGCAAATTGTCAATTTTTAGGCCTTAAAAGTGGAACAATGCCTTTAAAAAGGGGCTTTTGGAAGGTATATTTAAATACTTATATGTTTATATGTTTTATATTTATTTATTTTTTTATTTATTCAAATGAGTGTATTTTGACACCTGTCACTCGAAGCTCAGGATACCTAACTTTCTCTATAAACTTCTGAGGATCCTTTTCTCCTAATTCAAATTGTGTTTTATTTATTAAAGTTGAGAGGAGGTGGAATTACCCCAACATGTAGTCACGAAAGCAACATATGAAATGTATGCAGACATCTTATGTTACTGAAAATCAGGAAACTGTATGCTTTTGATTTCTGTATACAATATGAGCAGCTCAAAGGTCCTCTAAGTACATTTTTACTACCTTTCAGTGGCAGTTCACTATAAATAATGCCCTTTTAGATTCATTTCAAATTAATATTTGATATTGCTAGGTCTAAATTACATGTGATTCCAATTATTTTATGCAAGTAAAGACTACTGTTAGGCTACAGATAGTTTTCCATGAATATATCCTGTAAATGCTCTACAAAGTTTGGTTTTTTGAAGATGTCTTCTAATAATCAAACTTCCATCACTGTGCTTTGTTCATGAAAATTCTTGGGACCAATTCTCAAAGGCATTTGTGACTATATGATGTACCCTGACGGTTCATCTTCCTATCAGTAAAATTGAAACGAGAGCCCAGTCCCTTTTCTGTGTGTTAAATATATGTGATTATCCCCTGAATGTTTCAATTTTAGAAGTTTTGAGGTCAATTCTCAAAGACATCCATGAGTAGAAGTAGTTTTACAGGAAGTCTACTTCATCTACCCCTGAATGCCTTTGTGTATTGGCCTCACTGTGTTCCCCAAGGAACATGCGTGAATTTTAATAGAGATTATTTTTCCACCCATTAGCTCCTTGCATTCCGACAATTGCAGAGGTAGACCTTGATTGCGAAACCAACATGTTGACGGTGTCATTGGAAGCCCAGCCTGGAACTACGAGTTATGTGACAACTGCAACTGCACCTGATGGAGACCTCTACTCATGCAATACAACAAATGATATTTGCTATATTAGCAGCTTGCCATGTGGCCAGACTTACAACGCATCCGTCTCGGCATCCAATGAACTGTGCAGCAGCCCTCCTGTTCCATTTGATTTTCTTACAGGTAAGGTTTTCTTTTGGACCTATGTGATGATAACCAATAAATGCCGTACCACAACCGCAGTACCAAGAAAGCACTAAAACTTTTTATTGTGTTGGCCAACATTACTCCTTTTACTTCGAATGGAACTCAACCACCATATCCTTTTTTCACCGCCCAACATACAATGCAAGTTACACCTAATCCATTCCCCTTCCTAAAAAATAATTATGGTCAAGGTTTTCAAGATTATGGGGGTTATTCTAACTTTGGAGGAGTGTTAATCCGTCCCAAAAGTGACGGTAAAGTGACGGATATACCACCAGCCGTATTACGAGTTCCATAGGATATAATGGACTCGTAATACGGCTGGTGGTAAATCCGTCACTTTTCCGTCACTTTTGGGACGGATTAACACCTCCTCCAAAGTTAGAATAACCCCCTATGTGTTTCTTACTTAAAGGGTGGACATTCTCATAAAATACCCTTCTTTCTGGCTTGGACTTTCCAGTATTAGCCTGTCAATGAACATTTATTGTCCTTGAGTGACAGTTAGTTAAAATGAGATTGTATATCATTGTTGGCAAATATATAATTGAATTGGTTCTTTCGGGAAGTGATGCTTTGATCGCTCAGGAGTAGGCGAGCACTGCAATGGTATTCCTCATTAGGAAACTGAACATGTGTTGACAAAGCCAATAGGTTTTTTTTTTTTTTTTTGCTTACTGCCTGCTCATGAAAACACACAACATAAGATATAGTCATAAATGCTTACAAGAAGACAAAACAAGATAGTGAAAGGCATCAAGGCATTGTTGCAAATACAGATAGGCCACATACACACAAGCATCTATTACCACTCTTGTTAGACCCCGGATCTCCAAATCAGAGTAGCTGGCTCACAGGCAGTCGGATCATTGCCCACTGCAGGTGTGCTTGCAGTGAGGTAAATTGCGTATGCGCATCCCCACTTGGCATTTACAAGTCGAGGCGATACTGGACACCTCCTTCACCGAGGTTTTGTCTAGATGTATAACTCACTATTTCTTTTTAAACAAGGGCTTCGCCCAGCTTCAGGCCATGGTTTGGGATGCGCACAATATAGTGGTGCGGGGTCACTGCATGACTGCGATGTGGGGGCTCCGACAAACACATTACAGTGACCTGGCTAACATTGAAAAGGAGCCACAATAACTTAAGAAGGCAGTGACCTTACAAAGAGCAAGAATTGACCAGCTTCAATGCTTAAGGGTGAGGTACAAAGAAGTGGAGTCACAGTTGAGTAAACCTGAATTTAAATACTGCATTACTAGGCAGCATGCAGAGTGCGACCGCTCCAGTAGACTGCTAGCATGGCTAATCAATGCTACGCCTCAGCATACACAAATTGGTGTTATATGCTGTGCAGATGGCTCCTTGGCAGTGCCAAAGGCAGATATTAATGCTGCGTTCTGCAATTATTATCATTCACTGTATAGTGATGCACCCCCTGCTAATCCTGCCAAAATACCTGGCTTCCTGTCTGGAAACCAGCTACCCCAACAGTCACCGCTCCATAAAGTGGACTTGGACAAACAGCTTACATTTGAAGAGGTCAAGACAGTCATCACTCAGATAGCTAGGAATAAGACCTCGGGCACTGATAAATATAGCATCGAACATTATGCAGCATTTTCTGCACATATAGCCCAACCACTTCTAGAGGTGCTGAATGAGGCCCGTACCCAAGGCCACTTGTCAGATTCGATACAAGAAGCATTGATAGTTGTTTCCCTCAAGCCAGGTCGTGATCCCCTAGATGTCCAATCTTATAGACCATTGTCCCTTCTAAATTTGGACTGTAAGCTACTTGGCAAGGTGTTGGCCAATAGGTCACTACACGGCCTGGTCTCAGAGGACCAATCTGGTTTCATACCATGCCAAAGTACCTTCCTCAACATCTGCCAACTTCTAGGAATTATTCAAGGCACACCCCCTGGAGCATATAGTCGAGTTGCGGTATCTCTTGATATCGAAAAATCTTTTGACGCTCTGTGTTAGAACTATTTGCTAGCCACACTACATCAAATGGGATTGGTGAGGGGTTCATAAGATGGGTGCGTACCCTTTAAAGGGATCGGTGGCCAGAGTTCGCAAGGGGTGAATAATATCGGACAGCTTCTCCATACTGAGGGGCACAAGGCAAGGATGTCCATTGCCCCCACTATTTTTCGCTGTCATGATGGAGCCTCTGGCCTGCCGCTTGCAAAAACAGGCCCAGAGCTTGACATCCATCACATTATATCCCTCTATGCTGACGATGCTCTCGTCTACCTGAGAGACTTCAGGGCTTCATTGCCGGACCTTATGCGATTACTGGACAAATTTGGTGATGTATCCGGCCTCAGGGTCAATTGGCCCAAATCGTGTCTTTTTCCGTTGACCCTCACTCCGGAGTCGTCTAGGGTCATAGCCCCAGCGCAGCACCTTAAATGGTGATACAACAAATTTAAATACCGTGGATTCCAGAGTATCATACTAACTGAGCACTGGAGGATGGCAATGTGGGCAAGACAGGGCACTCAATACGTGGCTCCATCACATTCTCGTGCTTGCTCCCCTTATCTCCAATGAGACACACTGGGGGTTATTCTAACTTTGGAGGAGGTGTTAATCCGTCCCAAAAGTGACGGAAAAGTGACGGATTTACCACCAGCCGTATTACGAGTCCATTATATCCTATGGAACTCGTAATACGGCTGGTGGTATATCCGTCACTTTACCGTCACTTTTGGGACGGATTAACACTCCTCCAAAGTTAGAATAACCCCCACTGTGATTGTCAAAATGCTGGGTCTCCCCCCCCCACTATATTTCTTTGCTGCCTTACCAATAGTACTTCCCAGAAGATTCTTTTGGGAGCTTGATGGTCTCCTATCACAATTAATTTGGGGTGCGGAATGGCGACGGAGGTTCTAACTATAGTGAAACGCCCACTCTTTGAAGGGGGAATGAGTGCTCCTGACTTTGAACTGTATTATGCAGCGGTCCAATTGCAGTGGCCTCTGTGCTGATTGGACGTTCATCTTACAGCGGAAAGTAAAGTGATCTGCTCCAGCCTATACAGGATGTGTGTTTTCTTGGTTCACTAACTTCACTTGTCCTCCCTGTAAGGGCTTAAATCTAATAATGCCGGCCACGGAGTTTTGGAAAAGATTTGTCCATGGTCGCCGATGCGGCTTGCCTTACACGCCTGTGATTGCGCTGTGTGACCTACCTGGTATGCGGGAACTAGCTAGTGCACATGATTTGTTACAGTGTAGGACTGCTGGGATTGAGTGTGTGGGTAGCCTCTATCAAAACGGTGCCCTGCTGCCTTATGCGGATGTCATGATGGAATACAATATTCCAGCGGGACACTGCCTCACACACTGAGCCATCATTCATATAGTATGGAAATTATGGGGAGTGGGAACGATTGAGCCATCCCATTCCTCACTTCTCCAGCTGCTTCTTACACACGGGGGGATGAGATGAGCTATTTCAAACTTATATGAGGTCCTATTATCCATATTTGGTGGACAGTAATAAGGTTAGGAGCAGATGGAGTGAAGTGCTCTCCACTCCTTTGTCCGATAAAGCCTGGACCACCAACACCGACCGACCATGCTCGCAACCTGGGCTCCATCCTCGACTCCTCCCTCACCTTGTCTAAACAGGTCAACGCAGTTTCCTCCTCCTGCTACAACACACTCCGCATGCTCCGCAGAATCTACAAATGGATCCCGACAGAAACAAGAAGAACAGTGACACAGGCCCTCGTCAGCAGCAGGCTGGACTATGGCAACGCACTCTACACAGGCATCCAAGCAAAAGACCTACTTCGCCTCCAACGCATCCAAAACACCTCCGCCCGACTGATCCTCAACGTACCCCGCCACATCTCCCACCACCTAAGAAACCTTCACTGGCTCCCCGTGGACAAAAGGATCACTTTCAAGCTTCTTACCCACGCTCACAAAGCGCTCCACGACACCGGCCAGGCTACCTAAACAACAGACTCAGCTTCTACACCCCCACCCGTCAGCTCCGCTCCTCTGGCCTCGCCCTCGCCGTCGTCCCCCGCATCCGAAGAAAGACCTCCGCCGGCAGATCCTTCTCATACCTTGCCGCCAAAACCTGAAACACCCTCCCCACCAACCTGCGACAGACTCAAGACCTACTCACCTTCAGAAGACTCCTCAAGATCTGGCTTTTCGACCAGTAACACCTGTTCCCCCCGCGTCTTGAAACCCTCACGGGTACGTAGTGCGCTTTATAAATCCATTGATTGATTGATTGATTGACACGTGCGATACAGACTGCCAAGGAGGTCTCTCGGAAGCCTAGATTTACATACATCAGGCTTACCGCTCACCCCTACGCATTAAGCAGATACTCTACATCCATGCTGGAATGCCCACGATGCAGCCTACCAGGAGCAAGCTTCTTTCAATGGTTTGGGAATGTCCCTGTGTGCAAAGGGTTGAGGTTACATACACTGTATCTAAATTGTCAGGTTGTTCCCTGACACCCACGCCTGAATCTTGACTTCTTGGTCTTCATCCCAGAACTAAAGGCGCTAAATATCTGCATCACTTTGTTGACCTTGTTTTTGTTCTCTTTAAGCAACAAACGGTGATGCATTAGAAGGCGCCTGCAATCCCACACATGGGGAAATGGCTCACCACACTGTTATTATGGGCTGATGCCGAAACGTCTGTACTATGTTCCCTGCACAGTAGAGGGACGATGAGGGGGTGGGGGCAGGAAACTGAGATGTGTACATTACAAACATTGAAGCCAAAAACAGTACTCACCCACCTTGAGGAGGCTTGTGAGTCTCATGTCCTTATGACATCAAACTGTCGTACCTTGCGAATGGGATTCTAATCTCCTGCCCTGTGCGCCCACTACCTTACTGGGAATGCTAGTTTTATTATTATGCTGTCTGACACTAATGACTGTTGCAGCAAATGTTGTGCCGCTCCCCTGTCTTGCCCACCCCTCCTTTTTAGGGTCGAGCGCGCAAAGCGCTTTGTCCCCGTTGTTATCTCTCTAAAGGGCTTGTAACCATGCCCATCACTTTGGTTGGTTCGTGGGCTTGCCTTTTAAAATTCGCCTGATTTGATTACTGAAAGGCATGCATACGTCATGCCTTTGTATGGTTTCTGGACTACTTTTTCACTTTATTTTGTAGGCAGCGCGATCTTGCTGGCAGTAGTGGAGCTCTTTGTATGACAACGATCCTGTAACATGGATAATTGCACTTTTGCCGATACGTTTCACTGCGAGCGAACTTATGGTTCGATGGCATATGTTGCTGCAGATACACATGTGTGGCACAGTCCGCTGCCTGGTGTTGGGCTCGGAGTATTACAAGTTGTTTTTCTTCGAAGAAGTCTTTTTGGTCACGGGACCGAAGGACTCCTCCCTCTTCGGCTCCATTGCGCATGGGCGTCGACTCCATCTTAGATTGTTTTTTTCCGCTGTCGGGTTCGGACGTATTCCTTTTCGCTCCGTGTTTCGGTTCGGAAAGTTAGTCAGAATCTCGGAAGAAAGCGTCGGTATTGTTCCGTTCGGTATCGGGATAGTTAGGTACATCGACACCGATCATCGGAAGACTTTGGGGTAGTTTCGATCCCCCATCGGGGCCTGGTCGGCCCGACCGCGTGCGACATCGAAGCCGATGGAACGGACCCCGTTTCGTTTCTGCCCAAAATGTCACAGTAAGTATCCTTATACAGATCAGCACTTGGTCTGTAACTTGTGCTTGTCCCCCGAGCACAAGGAGGATACCTGTGAAGCCTGTCGAGCCTTCCGGTCCAGAAAAACACTCCGGGACCGAAGAGCCAGGCGTCAACAAATGGCGTCCACGTCGACAAAACAACGTTTCGACGAGGAAGAGGAAACATTCTCGGTTCCGGAATCAGAATCCGGAGACTCCGACGTCGAACAACAGCAACAAACCGTGAGTAAGACGTCGAAAAGTAAATCCATCGACAAACCGAAAGCCCAGGGGACGCCACTGCCAACAGGCCATGGCTCGACCCATAAAACAGGCGACCCGTCGAAGGCGCCGAAAAAGGGCACGCCCATAGCGAAGACACCCGACTCCGGTCGAGGGACCGCCATGGAGCAACCTCGGAGCCGAGAAAGCGGCTCCGAGAGACAAAAACAAGATACCGGCACCGAAAAACATCGGCACCGAGAATCCATGCCGAAAGGAACAAAAATTCTGTCGGTGCCGAAACCGAAAAAAGATTCTCTCTCGGCGCCGAAAAATACCACACCTTCATCCTACTCAGAGGAACAAGGAATAAGTGGCCAAATGCACAGATTTGGACAAGAGCTCCAAAGTGTAGAATCGGACTACACACAAAAGAGACTGTACATCCAGCACGACACAGGGAAAATATCAACCCTTCCCCCAATCATGAGGAAAAGAAGGATCGAACTTCCAAAGGATGACGCACAACCACAAGCCAAAGTGGTTAAAAAAGTCACGCCTCCGCCCTCTCCACCACAGGCATCGCCGGCACAAACACCGCCACAAATGCACTCACCAGCGCAAACTACCATAAGTCATGACGATCAGGATCAAGACGCTTGGGACCTGTATGACACCCCAGTGCCGGACAATGATCCCGAGTCATACCCCACAAAGCCGTCACCGCCAGAGGACAGTACCTCATACTCGCAACTGGTGGCTAGGGCAGCAGAATTCCACAATGTCCAACTGCATTCCGATCCTATAGAGGATGATTTTTTATTTAACACCCTCTCGGCTACACACAGCCAATATCAATGTCTCCCAATGCTACCAGGGATGTTACGGCACGCAAAACAAATTTTTGAAGAGCCCGTAAAATCAAGAGCCATCACCCCAAGGGTGGATAAGAAATACAAACCACCACCCACAGACCCAGCGTTTATTACTTCGCAGTTACCACCTGACTCCGTGGTAGTAGGGGCAGCTCGCAAGAGAGCAAATTCACATACATCTGGCGACGCCCCACCTCCGGACAAAGAAAGCCGAAAATTTGATGCGGCAGGGAAAAGAGTAGCATCACAGGCAGCCAACCAGTGGCGCATCACAAATTCACAAGCGCTGCTGGCCAGATATGACCGAGCACACTGGGACGAGATGCAACTTCTCGTAGACCATCTTCCCCAGGAATACCAAAAAAGGGCGCAGCAAATAGTGGAAGAGGGACAAACGATCTCAAACAATCAAATCCGCTCTTCACTAGACGCAGCCGATACTGCAGCGAGAACAGTCAACACTGCTGTCACCATAAGGAGACACGCTTGGCTACGCACTTCACGCTTCAAACCTGAAATCCAGCAGGCTGTCCTTAATATGCCCTTCAACGAGAAACAACTTTTTGGCTCTGAAGTGGACACAGCCATTGAAAAACTTAAAAAGGACACAGACACGGCCAAGGCCATGGGCGCACTCTACTCCCCGCAGAGCAGAGGCTCTTTCAGAAAAACTCCATTTAGAGGGGGGTTTCGTGGCCAACCCACAGACACCACCAGCCAACAAACAAGAACCACACCATATCAGGGTTCCTTCCAAAGGGGAGGTTTCAGGGGATATCGGGGGGGTCAATTCCCAAGGAGTAGGGGAAGATTCCAGACTCCAAAAACACCTCCACCTAAACAGTGACTTTCAAGTCACGCAACCCCTTCACTCAACACCAGTGGGGGGAAGACTAAGCCAATTCTACCAATCTTGGCAACAGATTACAACAGACAATTGGGTATTAGCAATAATCCAACATGGCTATTGCATAGAATTCCACAACTTCCCACCAAACATCCCCCCCAAAACACGCAAAATGTCACCACAACATTTAGAACTTTTAGGACTAGAAGTTCAAGCACTACTGCAAAAGGATGCAATAGAGTTAGTACCAGTACAACAAAAAAACACAGGAGTTTACTCCCTGTACTTTCTAATTCCAAAAAAAAGACAAAACATTAAGACCAATATTAGATCTCAGGACACTAAATACTTACATCATATCGGACCATTTTCACATGGTCACACTACAAGACATCATTCCACTGCTCAAACAGCAAGATTACATGACCACATTAGACCTAAAGGATGCGTACTTTCATATACCAATACACCCTTCTCACAGAAAGTACCTACGGTTCGTATTCAAAGGAATACATTACCAATTCAAGGTGTTGCCATTCGGAATAACAACTGCACCAAGAGTGTTCACAAAATGTCTAGCAGTAGTAGCAGCACACATCAGGAGACAACAGATACATGTGTTCCCTTACCTAGACGATTGGCTAATCAAGACCAACACAGTAAAAAAATGCGCAAACAACACCACATTTGTCATACAAACCCTTCACAAACTGGGGTTTTCCATCAACTATACAAAATCACACCTAGAACCGTGTCAAACACAACAATATCTAGGAGCAACCATCAACACATCAAAAGGAATTGCCACTCCAAGTCCACAAAGAGTGCAGGCATTCCACAAGGTAATAAGTGCTATGTTTCCAAACCAAAAGATACAAGCAAAACATGTGCTAAAACTTCTAGGCATGATGTCATCATGCATAGCCATTGTCCCAAACGCAAGACTACACATGCGACCCTTACAACAGTGTCTAGCATCACAATGGTCACAGGCACAGGGTCAACTTCAAAATCTGGTGTTGGTAAACCGCCAAACATACCTCTCGCTTCTATGGTGGAACAGCAAAAATTTAAACAAAGGGCGGACATTTCAGGACCCAGTGCCTCAATACGTTATAACAACAGACGCTTCCATGACAGGGTGGGGAGCACACCTCAATCACCACAGCATTCAAGGACGATGGGATATACACGAAACAAAATTTCATATCAATTACCTAGAACTGTTAGCAGTATTTCTAGCGTTAAAAGCCTTCCAACCCATAATAACACACAAATACATTCTTGTCAAAACAGACAACATGACAACAATGTATTATTTAAACAAACAAGGAGGAACACACTCAACACAATTGTGCCTCCTAACACAAAGAATTTGGCAGTGGGCGATTCACAACAACATTCGCCTAATAGCACAATTTATTCCAGGAATACAAAACCAACTAGCAGACAACCTTTCGCGAGACCACCAACAAGTCCACGAATGGGAAATTCACCCCCAAGTTCTGAACAAGTACTTTCAAATTTGGGGAACACCCCAGCTAGATTTGTTCGCAACAAAAGAAAACTCAAAATGCCAAAACTTCGCATCCAGGTACCCACACCGCGAATCACAAGGCAATGCTCTATGGATGAGTTGGTCAGGGATATTTGCGTACGCTTTTCCCCCTCTCCCTCTCCTTCCATATCTAGTAAACAAGTTGAGTCAAAACCAACTCAAACTCATACTGATAGCACCCACATGGGCAAGACAACCTTGGTATACAACTCTACTAGACCTTTCACTAGTACCGCATGTCAAACTACCCAACAGGCCAGATCTGTTAACACAACACAAACAACAGATCAGGCATCCAAACCCAGCATCATTGAATCTGGCAATTTGGCTCCTGAAGTCCTAGAATTCGGACACTTAGACCTCACACAAGAATGCATGGAGGTCATAAAACAAGCTAGAAAACCTTCCACTAGACACTGCTATGCATCTAAGTGGAAAAGATTTGTTTACTACTGCCATTCCAATCAAATACAACCATTACATGCCTCTACTAAAGACATAGTAGGATACTTACTACATTTGCAAAAAGCAAATCTCGCTTTTTCATCTATAAAAATACACCTCGCAGCAATATCTGCTTACCTACAAACTACTCATTCATCGTCTCTATTTAGAATACCAGTTATTAAAGCATTCATGGAAGGGCTAAAAAGAATTATACCACCAAGAACACCACCAGTTCCTTCATGGAATCTTAACATCGTCTTAACAAGACTCATGGGTCCACCTTTCGAACCCATGCATTCCTGTGAAATGCAATATCTAACCTGGAAGGTCGCATTTCTCATTGCAATCACATCCCTCAGAAGAGTAAGTGAAATACAGGCATTTACCATACAAGAACCATTTATTCAAATACACAACAATAAAATAGTTCTAAGAACAAATCCAAAATTTCTGCCAAAAGTAATCTCACCATTCCATTTAAATCAAACAGTAGAATTGCCAGTGTTCTTCCCACAACCAAATTCTGTGGCTGAAAGGGCACTACATACATTAGACATCAAAAGAGCACTAATGTATTACATTGACAGAACAAAGCTAATCAGAAAAACAAAACAACTGTTCATAGCTTTTCAAAAACCACACATAGGAAATCCAATCTCTAAACAAGGCATTGCTAGATGGATAGTCAGATGCATTCAAACATGCTATCTTAAAGCCAAAAGAGAATTGCCTATTACACCAAAGGCACACTCAACCAAAAAGAAAGGTGCTACAATGGCCTTTCTAGGAAACATTCCTATGAGCGAAATATGTAAGGCTGCAACCTGGTCTACGCCTCACACGTTTACTAAACACTACTGTGTAGACGTACTAAATGCACAACAAGCTACAGTGGGCCAAGCTGTACTAAGAACATTATTCCAAACTACTTCAACTCCTACAGGCTAAACCACCGCTTTTAGGGGAGGTAACTGCTTTATAATCTATGCCACACATGTGTATCTGCAGCAACATATGCCATCGAACTGAAAATGTCACTTACCCAGTGTACATCTGTTCGTGGCATTAGTCGCTGCAGATTCACATGTACTCTCCCACCTCCCCGGGAAGCCTGTAGCCGTTTAGAAGTAGATCATAAATCTTAAACATCTGAACATTTGTAAATAATTATTAGAAACTCTTAACGTACATACATATTCACTCCATTGCATGGGCACTATTTATACCAAACAACTCCATCCTCACCCTCTGCGGGGAAAACAATCTAAGATGGAGTCGACGCCCATGCGCAATGGAGCCGAAGAGGGAGGAGTCCTTCGGTCCCGTGACCAAAAAGACTTCTTCGAAGAAAAACAACTTGTAATACTCCGAGCCCAACACCAGGCAGCGGACTGTGCCACACATGTGAATCTGCAGCGACTAATGCCACGAACAGATGTACATTGGGTAAGTGACATTTTCATTTCCTTTTGTGTGCTTGCTTCGCGGCCGTCGGCTCGTTTATGTGAAACTGTTTATCTTTTCATTTTCATTGGCAAGAAAAGTCAGATTAAGAGTTTACAATGCTAATAGCTCTAACTCGAGCAAACGCGAGGCGCATTGCATTGTAAATGCCTGTTTGTTCTTGTATTTTCTGTGAAGAACACGCATGATAATGTTGATGCTCCATTTCTGTGCCTTTCTGCAAATGTTTTGTTCACTAACTCCATCCATGTTGCTATCATTCTACTGTATACGTAAAGAGACCCCTGTGTTTATTATTAGATGTACAACTGTCTTAAGGTTTGCTGTTACAATGAAACAATAAAACAGAACTTTAAAAAAACACCTATTACCACAGTTAAAACACAGGGACCTACATAGAGACACCTTCCACTCACATATATGGATACATAGACACCTGCACAGGTTCAAGTGGCCCCATGTCATATGTGACACGTTCAGTCAGTTGGATTTCAGCATGTAAACTATTTTTACCTGTAACAGTGCAAGCAAAACAACGTGATCCCCAATGGAATAATGCAACATTGCGTTAGATAAAAAGCTACAACTGCCTCAAGGTATCAAGCATGACATGGGCACAATCGAAACACATGATCACACTGACAAAATGACATATTTTGACACTGGTCGAGATTGGATACCCACAAGCAAAATAGGCGACTCACCTTCCTGAAATTAAGATTTTTAAACGCTATTGTGACGTATAGGCTACATTATTTTATATGTTGTATATCATTATATTTTTATGTACGACTGGAGAACCTGGCACCAATAATCCATTATGAGTAAATGTAAGTTTTATTGTTAAACAAATGTAGAAAAGCATAACAAGGACCACTTGACAGTTATGCCCATGACTGAAAGTACTCATGGACAGAAGAGTGGAACAGACAACAAGTACGTTTAAGGAAAACGCTGAGGTCACTTATTTGTATTAGCTGCTTTCAATGGAAAAGAAAATAGATTTGTAGTTTGTAAAAAAATATTTGCAGTGGAACATGAAGGAAACGTGTTACTGTCGAGCATTTATTGAAGGCATGGAACAAGCCCCACATGCTGTCAGCCTGGTACAGTCAATGCCCGCTTCAAATAGGTTCTGTGAAATTAGACCTTTCTAAGATAGACCAAAGATCGGATTCCATATTATCACAGTGCTCCAGCTAAACTCAATTTCTGAAGCATGATGACCTCTTACTTGAATTGCTCAATCATACATCTGGGGATCCCACTCACTCCAGTCTATCCCCTTAATCCTACATTATCACGTAGCTGTGGTAAATAAATGCCACAAGTAACAGGGAGACAAAAAGCTACTTACTAGGATAAGAAGCCACTATAGGACCACTGTTGTAGAAAGCATTTTTGTTGTCTAATATGCTTATTAATGCAATGCAATAGAAGCAGGGGGTTGTTGACCTAGATTATTAAGGTGTTATTTTGGCTCTGGCTTAGGAATGCTTCCCTGTTTCACTCATACATATGTTATCCAACTCCTGGCCCTGCCAACTTAATCCTCACCATGACAGAAACGATTTTTAGTGTCCCTGCTATGCTGCCTCATTTCTTTTTGACATATCCAAAGTCTGTCCTCTATCCCAACTTGAACCATTTTTGTTTTGGGAGGAAAGATTAATGGCATTTTTGTGTGCTTGTTTGGCAACTTTGTTCTGATTCACTGCTTGAGGAGGATGTCATCTCCCAAAACACACACCACTGTCGCCCACCGTCCCAGACCATAAATCATTATAAACATTTAGACTGAGGACCTCATTATGGCCCTGGCGGTCTAATGACCACCAGGGTCGCGGTAGCGGTCGGACCACCACTAACGCGGTGGTCCGAGATCTTTATTACGACTGCAGCGGTAATGGCATGCTCAGACCTCCAAGCACCGCCAAATTTCATCTACATGACGGTCTGGCAGTTCTGGCGGTCCTAACCTGCCTTGGCAGCATTGCAGCGCTGCCCTGCGGATTACAACCCCCTTCTCCGCCAGCCATTTCATGGCAGTAACCCCACCATGAAAAGGATGGCTGAGACGGGATACAGGGTGCCCCGGGGGGGCACTGCACTGCCCATGCACTTGTCATGGGCAGTGCTGGGGCCCCTCTGGCCAGCACCATTGACGTGTTCACTTTCTGCTTTGCAGACAGTGAACATTGTGACGGGTGACGGTGCACCCTCCACACTACAGCATTGCCAGCGGATCTGTTATGAGCCAGAGACAATGCTGTAGGCCGTTTCCCGCTGGGCCAGCGGGCGGAAACTGTGTTTCCGCCCGCTGGCCCAGCAGGAAACTCGTAATGGACTCGGCAGGGAGGCTACCACACTGGCAGCAACCTACCTGTCTGGACTTCGGCAGACAGGGTTTTCCGTCCACCCAAGTCATAATACGCCCCTGAGAGTTTTGAGACAGAGTGACTCAACAAGGATTTAATTCAGGGCTGCTTCTAAGGTAGTGAAGTTCTAGATAGCCGCCTCTGAAACCACCAGCAAAGGCTACCAATTTTCACCTGTGAGTGTCAATTGTAGCCCTATTACTAGGAAACGTCAGTTGAGCATGTGGCAAAAATAATTTCAGTGGTCTTGATCTCAATGTTCCACAGAATCTAATTTTCTTTTTAATCGGAAACTTGAGCCGTGCTTATTTTTACAACTTATAAAAAATCATAAAGAATAGTATGAAGTAGTGTTTGCAGGGCTGATGCACTCTGTGGTGTTTTAAAACCTTTTATGATACACTCTCGCCTGCGCTTGCTGGGGCTGATTTTAGAGCATAACAAGAGTGTACGTTTGAGCACATTACAGTTTAGAGCCCTGCATGTGGAATTGGAAATGCTGAAATATCATTCAACCTTCATGAACACCACCTAGCAGAAGTTATAAAATGCGATGAGCAGCAAATATGATGGAAAGCCTTGTTAAAGCATGGTTACTAATGTACTTAATTCTATTTTCTACGCAGCTCCCTGCAGTCCACTTTCTCTACAAACTCACCTGAATTGTGAAAACAATATGGCTACACTGTCCTGGGTAGATGCTCTGGGGGCTGAGAGTTACACTGCTAACGTGACCGCTCCTGACGGGGTTGTGCTCTCATGCACCACAACAAACAACAACTGCAACGTCAACAGACTGTCCTGCAGCCAGAATTACACAGCCACTGTCAAAGCAGCTACCACTGCCTGCAGCAGCCCTGCAAGCAGCGAGGTGACATTTCAGACTGGTAAGACCTGGAGGTATCTCATAAACAGAGTCTAAATGTGTACGGGTGCAGATGCTGCCAGAAGTGTGAATCCCAGTGTGCATGATCTGCAGGTGGACAGGCCCAGAAGGAAGGCTGGAGGTTTGTATGTGACTGGCTGTGACCCTGCTAGTCTTTCAGAGATACTGTATTCTACCAACCATCAGGATTCTCTTCTGGGCTTTTTCAACGCTGATAGATGATTTGCTATTGTTCAAGTATGAAGTATGTACATTAAGTATTCAGCTACTGTCAGATCAAGGCACCTGTTCCTAGAGTCTCCCATTCCTCTCTTTTTCCTTCTCCGCCTATCCCTCTCAAAGCCTCTCCTCAATGCTTCTCTTCTCATCCCTCATAACACTTCTCTCTTCTTAGATCTTTGAGCCTCTCCGGACTCTCTCTTCTTCCCGGTGGCTCCATTCTGTTCCCACCTGTTGCTCTAAACTCTCCTCCCTCAAAGTTTTCTACTCACGTTCATCATAAGAATTCAATGAGAATGTTTTATTTCAGGGTTTCCTTTGTCTTCTCCTATTAACATACTTTTCATTGCGTGAGAGCAATATCTAAGGATCTAGCAACCTGTTGGGCACCCAGTTTATTGTTTGGCTACCTGTTGGGCTCCTTGTTCAGTGTAAGAGAGATCTTTCTCAAATCTTTGGCTATCTGTAAAGTGCACTAGCATTGCTTTGGCTATGCTGCACAATATAAAAATGTAAATTATTAAAAATACAGATGTAGTCGCATACAGCTACACGGGGCAATGCAGAACACTGCTCAAGTAACATTTCAATGATGTTTTTTTTATTTAAAAAAACGAGCAACTTATGTAGAGTTATTCCCATTGAAGGGGATTTCTGTCCTTTTTGTTCATTTTATGTTCTTCGGAAAAGTAAAGACTCTGCATGTATCTCTTTGTTTAGTTCCTTGTGTGCCCACAAGTGTGGACGCTCAGTTCGACTGGGCCTCAAACACTGCCACACTGTCTTGGGCTGCTGTCCCCGATGCTGTGTACTATAAGTCGTCTGTCTCCGGTCCTGCTGGCGAGTTTCGTTCCTGCAACACTTCGAGCACAGCCTGTGAGGTCAGTGACTTGGAATGCGGCCAGACGTACAACGTGACTGTGACCGCCCACAGTGGAGATTGCACCAGCACTGCCAATGGCGCAGCTCAGTTTCACACTGGTAAGTGTGCGCATGACCACTAAGCAGTACACTTGTGTTATTTCACTTTAATCTGCGGTTAGGGCACTGGAAACAGACCCACAAAAAGCTTCCAGCAAAATAATTCTGAGGATCTCAGATGGATTTATATATATTATTCATATACGGATGGTGCACCACTCACTTGGATAGGTTCCATGAATACGATAAGGGGCTGTAGATCAGATCAGACATATATGTTCATTTGCATATTTGTGGGTGGATGTTTTCTAAGGAGGTGGGAGTTGATTTCCTTTTTTAATTGAAGGAGGCTTGGTGATATCTGATATTGAGTGGGGTGTAATTCTGGAGGCCAAGGTATGCATCAAGACGTGCTTACATTCCTGGAGTTCCTGTCTGGCTTCGGCTTGCCTTCAGGTGCTCTGGCATGGGTCGGCATCAGTGAGTTACTCAGTGGTATTTAGCTGATTTGTGTCTGATGCAGCATCTTGTAACTATGATTTGGGATTTGATTTGTGCTTGCATGGGGAGCCAGTGGAGACTGATCATGGTTCTGCAATGCACAATTTCATGAAGAGTTGCTTTGACGGCAGAGATGTATGACTGTTCAGTCAGGATATAAGACACCGTCCACATGAAGAAGGAAAAGGATGAGAACTTGCATGGTTAGCTAAAAGATGACTTCTTAAAAACAAAGGGACAGATAATATAAAACGTTCGGTTTTTTCGTCCAGGGTGCCCTTGAGTATTTATATGGTGTCATCAATTACATCTAAGTTAGGTCTATTTGCTCTTCCTAAAAATAGTGACAGCACAGACCAGCCCTGCCCTGACATGAACCCTGAATCATCAGTCCCCTATATAACTTAGAATCCAAATTTTCCATGACTGCTGAAACCACTTACTGGATAGGCTGCCACCTTTTTAGGAACAGATGTTCTAGCAGGCAGCCCAATCAAACACTATCTTTGCATGATGAATGTGATCATCGTGATCTCAATTTAGTCCAGAAAAATTTCAAACTAATCTGCAAGCCAGAACAATATTCTGTCAATATTCAGTCAACATTCCTAATGAACTATGTGGTCTTCAAAAGTGCAGCTACAATCATATGTTCCAAGCTAGAAAGGAACTCAATGTCTGGCTTGTGGCATTTGGAATTATATTAAGGCCTGATTAGGAGTTTGGTGGGTGGTTTTCACCATCCCCCTAACTTCCGACAGGGAGGTTGCCACGGTTCACACCACAGTGAACATTGCAATGGTGTTTGGCAGGAGGGGTCCCTGCACTGCCAATGCCAAGTGCATGGGCATGCTAGGGCCCCTCTGTGGCCCCCTGCACGTGTACTCTGCCAACTTTTTCATGGCGGTGTTACTGCCATGAAAAGGCTGGTGGAGAACGAGGTCATAATCCGCAGGGCAACGATGTCCTGGCGGATTAGGATCTCCGGCACCGCCAGACCGCTGGGGTCCAAGATCCTGGAGGAGCTGGCAGTCAGACCGCCAGGATTGTTATGTGGCGGACTGATCGCCACCACGAGGGTGGCAGTGGTAAGACCGCAACACTCGGAATGAGACCCTATATTAAGTCCTTAAATCAATGAAAGGGCAGTAACCTGTTTTTGGTGCTGCTAGTTGTTTGGAGGTTACTCTCATACTCCATAACCCAACCAGTTAAGCAAATAAACATCTACTACAAATCAGTCACACATCACTAGATTACTCTTCATGTAGAGAAAAATAGCAAATTCTACTGGAAATTTCAGTTGAGTTCACCATATCCATAAAAGCATTCTCTTGGTTTCTTTTAAAAGGTTCTTTTAGGGCACTGCACCCTACTTCAGTGTTTCCTTTTAAAATGAACAGTGAGATACTAACTGCAATACAATTATTTACAAAGAAAGATTTACCAATATTGGCAAGGCCAGTAAGTTTGTCCTACTGTATGCAAATGACATTTGTGCATGTCTGGGTCTCCATGTTTTGCTACATGAAAACCAGTCCTGGAGGGACATGGCTAAACAGCCAAGATGGCGGGCATGTTTTATTAATGCTCCAGAGTCCTCCCTGATTATCCTGCTCAGTCCGGCACCCTGAGTCCCTTTCACTCACTGAAAACAACGGTGCACGTTTCCTGACTGTGACCTGTGGCACAGCACCCCCAGATCAGCAGCTCTGCGCCCCCGTAAAAGATACTGAAGTCTTGGAGCTGAGCCCCCTCTCAGGTACCAAACATGGCGGCCGCCAGCGACTGCCAGTACTAGGCCGTGCACTGATGGAGATGGTCTGAGGTCCGCCACGGCCCTGTGCAGACTTTGAACTCTTCTCCTCCCTGTGTGCCAAATGACTTTAACCGTATTAGTGCCGCGCCCCGATATCACACCTTGGACCTTGCAGGTCTGGGCCATTGCCTGTTCATCAACCGGGGCCTGCGGTGTGGCTGAGGAACACTGCCGCTTACACATTGGATCAGCCTCTGACTTGAGCTGCAGCTAATCCATCGGTTGAGGCCGGCGGCGCGACCGTGAGAGAAACTGCTGTGCTGGCCCCAAAAACTTGAACTGCAGTGTGAATAGTGGACCATACAGGCCATGCATATCAGATCTTGCCAATCCTGATGCACCGGACGGCACGCAATACAACCGTCTGGAGGATCAGCGGATGACACTGTGCGGTCTATGACCCTACCTACAGCTGCTTACTCTGAACACTGTTACTTACACACCACAGGGCTGGGAACAGATGGTGAGGTGAGGAAGATTGGGGCCCGGGGTTACCTGCCACCTTTTACTCTGCTGTTTTACACCTGCTTGCCCAAGCTTACCTCTTCCTGGGCACGAAGGGCCCCTACAATGACTGGACATCATATTTAGGTGGGGGATTTTTTCCCTAGTGCATTGCAGCTGAGGCTGTGCACCCTTGCCCCCATAACGGACCCAATTATTTGTGACATTTAAACCTAGCTGTCGGCCTGAGTTGTGTGGGAGTATAATTTTGCTACCACTTCCCTCACACCGACCTGGTGGCCAGGTGGGCCTCTCCAGCGCTCCGCTTACCAAGATGGAGCTGAGACATCATGGGCGAGGGACAAGCATTGACAATGCACCTCCAGGGCTCATAGCTTCCTTGGAGTTTTTAGGGCACTTGACATTACTAGGTGGAGGTTACTTGAGAACTGTGAATCTTTGGACTTGGGGCCTGCATCGCCTGGCCATGGAGCGCTTCCTGCTGCTTTGCCTCAACTGCTCGTGCTACCCTACCAAAGGCAAACGGGTCATAAATGAAGCCTTTGCACTCCTTTGTGAACTGGTGCCCAAGCTGCCTGTGATTAAGGCGAGATCCTCCTCTCTCTCTTCTCCTTTTGCTACTTCCTGCCTTCATGCTTGTGGGATCCTGGAGACTGCTGTGGTGCGGCAGTGCAGAAGGCCCTACTTTGTTTGTCCCTTCCTTTTATGCCAGCATGAGAAAGGACAGGCCCCCTGCATCTATCTCTCAACCTAAAATTGATCAATTTACCGACAGTGCTCCTGAAACAAAAGACTACCTGATGGGGAACCCTCCCCGGCATCCTCTACGTCCGTTTATCACATTTTCGAGGCTATTCAGACACCCCGGGAGACCCTGAAGTCCAAAATCTGAAAAGTCAACATCAAAGCCTTCCTGTTACGGCAAGACCTCAGAACGGTGGCAGGCTGGGTGACAGATGTCGAGGGCTATGTCTCTACGCTGGAGGATAACTCGTCCAACCTCAAATACAAAGTGACTTCACTGATAACAAGGGCTTGTACTCTGGAGGACAGGGCAGAAGACGCAGAAAACCGCTCCCTGAGGTGGTCCTCCTGGAGGGAGTTGAATCCACCTAACCTGCAACCTTTGTGGAGACATGGCTTTTCTCCTGGGTGCCAGAAGAATCATTGTCACCCTGCTTTGTGGTCAAGCGAGCGCAACACTCAACCTTGTAGCACACAACTTGGGGCCACTCCACGACCACTAATCATCAAACTCCTGAACTTTCAAGATTGCTACGCTATCCGTAGAGAAGCCCAAACTCTTGGCCAGCTCTTTTATCAATCCTCTCAGATTATGATACTTCCAGACTATACCAAGGCAACGAACACCCAGTGGAAATCCTTTGACACCATCAAATAGAAACTCAGAGCAATGTCCATTCCTTATGCACTGCTCTTCCACACGAAACTAATTGTTGTTCATAATTCGCACTCTCAATTCTTTGATACTCTGAAGGCCACTTGGGGAAGGCTATTGAACAATGATCTCTTTGGAATTTCGAACCCCTGAAAGGAGGTTTGCATTTGGTCTCTACCATTCCGAAACCATCAGGTGTCCAGTCCGGGTCCCATCATTATCCCAAATCTAAGAACAAAAAGTGACGATGGGAAACATCACCAGCAGCCCCGGGGACTGACCATAATGACTTCCAGCCTGAATCCACAGATGGTGCTACACCTCAGCCGTCTCAAACCTTGTCTAAATCTGAGGAAGATGCAACCGCAGCCGTTATAGATCTTAGGATGGAATCGCCAACATCATAATTGCCTCCAAAACTTGCTTAAAGTACATTCCCTTAACCCAGGGTGCTTAACAGTTATATGTATCCTTTTATTGTGATACTTGGAAATGGGGAGGTGTTCTTCTAATGCCCCAGTTTATGTGTTCAGTTGTTATTGATGAGTGTTCTGTGGGCGAAAGATGCTTCCTGGGTAGAAGTGTGGGGTTGGGAGGATTGTTACATTGGGTGTTATGTTTTGTTTTTATTTGTTTTCAGCATATGTTACCATGAAAGCCTGCTTTTCTGACCGGCCCATCCACTCTGAGACCCTATCTCTATTGCTCCCATCTTGTCACCACCAATCCTAATGTGGAGTTTACTCTTATCTCCTGAAATGTAAATGGTCTCTTGGACGGTATCAAACACTCTACTGTTCTCAAATTCCTTCAGCGCCACCGCCTTGGTGTAGCTCTATAGCAAGAGACCCACTTTCTTGGCACTAACTGCCCCTTTCTATGAAGATTCAGTTACAACTGGGTCTTTCACTCTGGCTTTGCCAGAGGTTCTAGAGGTACAGCAATCTTTTTTCATAAGTCCTTTCCCTTGATGGTCACTCAGATATTAAACAACCCACTGGGTATATATGTCAGGGTGATGGACACACTGGAGGGGAAGGCTTATGCTTTCTTCAGTGTCTATGTTCCCCCGCTACTACACAAGTGGACATTTCAAGATGTGACCTACTTGATTGCAACCCTACCACACAGTGCACTGTTCATGAGAGCAGATTTTAACGCAGTAGCTTACCTGACTGTGGACATCTCTGGCCCGGTCACTTGAGACCACTGCACTCACTTTTGCTCACTTACTTTTTGGTTGCTTTCCCTTGGACTTTGTAACACCTTGAGAGTCTGGAATCCCTGGACTACTGCCTACACACACACACACACCTCGGTGTCTAACCATACTATGTCCAATATAGACTATATTTTTCTGCCATAGGCTGACCACCATGCCACAGTAGGAGCTTCCATGCTCCCTCGAGGTATATTGAACTACTCCCCATAGCCTCTCCGACTCGGCTCACCACCACCCCACAAACGTCCAATGTTGTGCCTCACTGTATGGTTTCTCACAGATGAACGCCTGGTTAAACACCTGGCTGAAGAGCTCCAATCATACCTTGATATTGATAAAGGCACGTTTGAGAATGCTGGCACTCTAAGACAGCAGATAAACCGACGATCCGGGGGTAGGGGTGAGGCGGTACATAAGACACAAGGAGAGAGAGAGGCAGCATGGCATAATTGACTTTGAGGCCCTCATACTTTTAACCAAAACAACACTTGCAATTAGTGCAACCCAAACACTGACTTGACAAGGCGATTTAGAGACAATGGCACTCCATCACATGGTCGCCCATAAGGCCCATCAGTGCAACTCGTATAAATACTGTGATAAAAGTAGTGTCCTTCTGTATTGACTTACAACTAGAAACTTTGAGTCATGCTTTATTCCTGCTGTGACAAGCATGTTAGGTGCCCTGGCTACTACAGCTGAGGAAATAACACCCACCTTTGCTGTGTATTACATAGACCTCTATACTCACCAATGACGTCCTTTGGTGGAGCACGCACAGCTGTTGTTGGCTGATATACACCTGCCCACCCTCAATGCGGCCCAGCAGGCATCCCTGGGTGAACCTCTTACGATTGAAGAAATTCAAATGGCTATCCAGGATTTGGGGCCTGGGAAAACTCAAGGCCCATACAGCTTTACCCCATTGAATATTACTCTACTTTCAGTGACATTTATCCCTACACTTGCTTCATCTGACTACAGAAGCAGCACAAGTGGGGTCTTTCCCACAAGAGCTTTTGCTGGCAACTATAGTTGTCATTCCCAAGACTGACCAGCCGTCAACTGACTGTGGCGCATACCATCCTATTACTTTGATGAATACTGATGTTAAAGTTTATGCAAAAATTCTAGCTGCCAGACTCCAGATTATCATAAGCTTCCTTGTCCATCCAGACCAATGTGACTTCAACCACCACTGGTTTTGACAGCCGCCCATCAAACCTGTACCAATTTTTGCTTTTCTTTTTTAAACAAACTCACTGAGTAGGAATTTGGTTTTGAAAACAAAATAAGAAACTGTACACCCTGGCCGTTGCCTTCCAAGGTGTGGTGGTTATTAGTGTTTTTTTCTCTCCCTCACTGCCATGTTTTTCCTAGCGGTGACATGCCTAAAAAAAGACACTAAGCCATCTACCATAAATAGGGCGGATGGCGTAATGCCTTTTCTCCGACGGCCCCTACACTTTCAGGCCATCTGGGAAGCTTTCCTTTGACAGACCCAACAGAGGCTCTGTTAACAGAAAACTTAGTATCTGACCATCTCTACCTGAGGCAGGAGGACCAAGAGTTTGGCAGACAGAGAACTCTGTTTCATTTATCACAGAGAACCCTTTCAAACTCTAAACCGAGCCATTAGTATTGATCTAATTAAAAACATGTAATCTGCTATCAAATCAGAAAGCATACAATAGCTATAAACATTACATTTTTAAATAATCTTATTTACAGTTGAAAGTGACTTAACATTTTCAAATTGAATACATCACTCCCTGACACCTTTTTTCACACCTGATTCTATTGTTATTTTGTTCATTATCGGTATACCTAAAAAACAATAGCTTATGTGTATGTTTATTTCACTTGTAGTTCCCTGCAGCCCCAGCAACTTCACTGGAGTTATTGATTGTGAAACAAACCAGGCCACGCTATCCTGGAGTCATGCTGCTGGCGCTCTGAATTACACATCTACTATGACTGCACCCAATGGGACTTCACTTTCCTGCACTACAGAGGGTACCAGCTGCTCCATCGCAGGCTTGGAGTGTGGTCAGACATACACTGCCATCGTCACTGCAGCCAACGACGTCTCCACCAGCCCCGCCAGTCTCCCTACTGAGATTCAAACAGGTAGGTCTGTAAAACTTACTATCTGAAGGCATGGTTCTCTTAATGTCACCTGCTTCATTTGTAATCTTACTTTCCAATCTGTTGGTTTGGGTAATTCTGAGCGGCACAGAAATCATGCCCTACTTACAAACAGGAATGGTCCCTCCGTGCTTACGAGGTGTGTCGCCCTGCTGCTAAAAGCAAAAGAATAAAGTGATAATAAATTTCTTTTATTATCACTTTATTTTTTCGCTTTCTTAGAGCGGGGCCAGCATCCTCCACATCACCAGGTGGAGGAGAAGTGGTGGTGCGCTTTTAAATGCACATGTCAGTTTGGCTGACTATCTAAGACCGGCCAAACTGACATGCGCACTTAGAACTCTCCACCAGGCTGTGCAAGTGCAGTGTCTCCCTCCCTCCCTGAGTGTCATTTCTGCCCACTCAGGCCAATCCCGGTGCTTCTCTAAGCGCCGGGATTGGGTGGGGAGGGAGGAAGAAGACAAGAGGAACTGAGGCAGCTGGAGCGGAACACGGAGGTGACAGGTAAGTTTATTTATTTTTATTGCTCCCCCGTCACACCCCTCACTCCACGCACTGTCCCCCACCCCCCACTCTTCCTGGCAACAATTGCTACTGCTTACGAAGAGTGCCTAAAGTAAGCAGAGGCTAGTGAGTAACTTAATGGGTCAGAGTTAATTAAAGAAGCTTGGTGAAGTTGTGCCATTGAAAGCCAGAGAATGTCCAACCTTCTGTGGCTGTGATGCTGTGTTCTTGAATAGAGGTCAAACCCAGTACGTTTAGTTATTCAGCTTCACTTCATTCAAAAAGTTGGTCCAAGGATATGCCCATCTCCCATGCTAGGCTTCTCAAGGACCCCGGATGGCCAACAGTCCGGTACCAGGTTCCTACCTCACTCAAAATCTCTTAGTAGTAACTAACCACTGTTGGCCCTTATATCCAGGCTAAACTTTCATACTACTATATGAGCACATCTGTACCTCAGAAAATGCACTCATCGCAAAGCATACCCTGCACGGGCATTACTTGTGTCAGCAGTACAATGTTCTTTCCATCTCAGAGTCAGCAATTTTTCAAGCGGATGCCACCTTTTCTCATTCTCAGTTGCTTTGTAATCCCTACTGTTTGGGAAACATTAATCTGATGTATGTTCTACAAAAAGTAATCATTTTACTGTTATTTATTTCATTTGCTTTGTATGTTCCCTATCCTATGTCAGGAGCTTTGTGCTCTGTTTCTTCTTTCGGAAGTTCCTCAAGCTACCCACATGAGGAGCTTCCATGGCTGGTCTAGGGACTTAAAGCAGCCATTGAAATCCCACCAGAATTTAGCATGGGAAAACATGTAGTAAATTCTGATACATCCGGAATTTGAGGAGAAAAACAACAATCTCAAATGCAAATTCTCATTTCTGAAGTAAAACTTGGAATGTGAGGTATTTACTGCACCTGGTAAGTTTTCAGCCACAGTATAAAACTTAACCAGATGCAGTAAATTCCCCAGTCCTTCCAAGCCCACACGTAACCATGAGGATGTAAGATGCCTACAGACAAAACCAATGCTGGCACGTTTTATGTATACTTAGCTATCTTGTGCAATAGTAGCAAACAATTCAAAAATATTGTATTCATATGCTTGGCCTTTTATAATTTCAAATATTTTTCTTAATTCGACACAGCCAAAATTACATTACAAATAAAATTATAATATTCTTGTTCCATCCAAACGAATGATTTGTCATTTTACAAAATCTTTTGTCGTTTCATTAAAACTACAAAACCTCAAATTCACTGGAACCTGTCACCTCATGCCATGAGGCTATTATTATTTAATTTATGATATTGATATCACTATTTTCTCAGTGCAATGTAATGGCTACTTTGGAGTTCGACCCCACGCACTTTATGTGGATATATGTGACCCCATTGTATTCTCATTTCACTGTATTGGTGGTGACCTCTTTCATGACACTTACAATCATCTAATTTCACTGTAACATATGTTACATAACTCCTCTGTTGTTTCACCAAGTCTCCTTTACCCCTTCGTGTTCTTATTCTTGATTAATTGAAAATGTTTTATGTTTATTACGACTGAACCATTTCATTATAATTTCTAGTTTTGAAGACTCATGAAAATTACTGTAATGGAGCAACTTGCATATCCTAAGTAAAAACTGCCTTTGCTTAGCTAGAAACTGAAATAACCTATCATCTTAATATTTTTAGCCCCTTGCATTCCTCCAACCCCTACATCATATGTGGATTGTTCCACCAATCTGGCATCTGTGCAGTGGAACCCAACTGAAGGAGCCGAGTTTTATTCAGTGGTGGCGAGAGAGCGGGATGGACACACCGCTTCCTGTAATACAACAGACACTACTTGCGTGATTGCTGGTCTCTTGTGTGGAAAGATCTATGCTGTATCCGTAATAGCAGGACACAGTGGATGCCAAGCTTTACCCAGTGAAACAGGAGCAGCAGAGACAGGTATAGTGAGAGCATCACTGTGCATCAAGTGCAGCTTGGAGTCATGTGGCTAATGTAAAGTGGCCTGGGTTTCACAGCTAAAGTGTTCTTCACAAGGTCCCCTAAAACAGTCTTTTCCATTAGATTACACTTGTAAATGAAAAGTGAAATAGAATACAACTATGGTGAATCTAGATATAACAATATAAATGAAGGCAGAATGCATTGGGAGTGCATGTGATCTAGATGAAAAAGACAGATTGAAGCCTTTCCTAGAACACTTTTTTCTAAAAAAGCTATTTTAACAAATTGTTTAAACCTGACTGGTATTCCCGTGGCTGTGGAATCCCCAAACCTAGTGAAAAGTATAATTCAATATCACATGCATTATTTATGCCTATTGTGGAGGTGTTACCATTCATGTTTTCTCTCTTGGCCCCCATAACTTTGCTTTGCCCTTCTTTGCAAGTCTCCTCATTGCCCTCCTCTTTATTTTGACATTTACCTCTCTCACTCTTATTTCCGTAATGCTTTCCACCCTCCTCTGCTCTTCCCTCTCCATTGACCTTTCCACATATTGTTTCCTCTCCTCTTCGACTAGCTTCACTCTCCTATTAAAATTAATATAGTTTGATTTTAGTTACTTCCCCTCAGCCATCTGTGCTTGTGTCTGTGCTGAAATAACAACAACTTTGCATGATTGAATTAAAGGAAATTCTGTAACAACATGGCTTTTCACAGTTTACTTGATGAAACTTAAGAATTTGTTGTCTGATGTATTCCATAGGAAGAAATTATTTTCCTACAAGTACTCTACTGCCCGTATCAAAAGTTTGTACTATACGGAACTAGTACTATACAAGCCTCCCTTTGCCACTGTGCTGAGGGATTACTTCTAATGGTGGCCTGTCAGGGATAAAGATCGGGCATGTGAAATTGCTGGAGCTACACATTTCTAAATCCCACTGTTCACCTTATTCCTAGAAAAGTATTCAGAAGTGAGACGCTTCTGATCGCTCCACCCTCAATTCATTTGTGCATTATACAGGGATAGCCCTGCTTACATTGACTGTACAGTGTATGCCTCCAACCCCCCTTTAGATCATCAACAACCCCTCACTCATCAACCAATGGAAGGCAGCTGATACAAAGCGCAGTGTGTGCATCACCAACAGACTATATGAAGAGTGCCTGAAGTCTACAAGTGATGATCAGCATGAAAGACCCTTCTAACAAAACTATTTGTTCCCCATACCCAATTGCTGCTTTAGCCCACTCACCAGCCCTCTCCATCGGCTGACCATGAATCTTCCCAGGTTTAAATTGAAACTCCTGGGGTTAAGGAGCTGTTAATCCTCACCTAGATATGAAGCTTGACACCTCAGAAGGATGACCATCTCACCAGACAGTTGATCTTTTCAGTTCTCCATAAGACACATCAGTTGTAGTTGAATGCCTATAAACCTCTGCCCGCCTTACAATAACTATCCAAGTTTCCCAGAATGCTGCCGGTGCAGCACTGACTGAAAATAATCAATAAGATGCAATGACCCCCGTCCCGCAGACCCTTCAGTGGCTCGATGTGATAATCTGACTGACCTAAAAAACACTATGAATAAACCGCAGACACTTTCGCAAACAGTGCCCAAAGATCTCAGCAACAAATAAGCATTACACCCTGGGACATTTCCTTCAGTCCTCTAACTAATAAATGCTTTCCACCCCCAAATATGTTGTTATTTTGAAGGTAAGTAAGCTTCCCTGTTCAAGGACCACCTCTGTTCGACATGCTTTCAATGAATAGCCTCTGTTAAACTAACCAGAGGACCTACTGTAATAACTCCCCATCTTGTCTAAAGTCAGGAAGTACCTTGAGGCTGTTCAAGTGATTAGATTTATTATAAGAGAACTAAACATCACTGGAGATTCCCACACTTTAGAATAGAGTAAAAAGTGAAAAGGGAGCATGAAAACATTCAGGAAGGTGAGGCCAAGTCCAAAACGTAGGTCTTGCAGCAAGAATGAAAGTGCCAGGCTAGGCTCTGTATGTAAAGCCAGAAGGGAGTACGACCCAGCAAAGCTTTAAATGTCGCCACTTCTACTTTGAACATGACATTGATCATCGTAAGCAACCAGAGTGGATCCTGCAAGATGACAGTGAGCTGTTCAAAGCAGGAGGCTTGTCCTAGTATCGGAGTTATAGCTAAACCCTCCTAGTCAAATGCGAGGAAAGATCCGTCTACCGATTATTCCCATACTAAGTACAAACGTCAAGGCAAAAATATAAACACAAAAGGCCTCTACACTGGCAAACTTCCTAATTTATTTATTTATCTATTCAAACAGCAGCCATCATTGTTGTCAATACCTGTGGATCTCTGTCAACAATACTTAAGTCAGCAGGCCACAGGTAAATTGGCTCGTTGTCACATATACTACCTGCTTTGGGAAGTGCTGGTGAACGCAGGCCTTTCACAGATATTGTTCAGCAAATCTAGGCTCTTAATATTGTTGCAATTTACTGTTACTGTTTTACCATCTCTGTTTTTATGCGTAGACATTCAAAATTTGCATTATAAATCACATTCCCAAATATGAAATCACCTGTTTTTCTCCTTTTGCACCTGCAGCGCCTTGTCTTCCGGACAGTGTTATCCCGGCTCTGGATTTGACAAACTCCTTGTCTGTCACCTGGCAAGCCAGTGAAGGGGCCATGTCATACATGATGACTGCAGAAGGGGACCTGGGCTTACAGCAATCTTGTAACACCTCAAGCACCACCTGTTATATCCCATTCCTCGACTGTGAGACCATCTACAACATCACAGTGATCGCTCAAGGAGGGCGCTGCAGCAGTCCAGCCAGCAATGCTGTTTCTGTTAGAACAGGCAAGTATAACTTAGGCCACTCGTCCTGTAAAATACTAAGCACAAGCTAAGACAAGTAAAATTAGAAAGGCAGACTGGATCCCCAGCAGTATTCTGAGATCCAGGCAACATGGGTTCATGTTTATCACTGAAATGCATCAAAAACATGTAATGTGTGCTGCTTGTAAACTGTGTTAAGCATGCCATGGTCCAACATAAAAGTAATATCTGTTTTAAATTTCACAAGCAAATGTTAATTCATATGTTACTAAATCTGTGCTTTGCAGGGTTTTTCCAACTCTTCCACTCAACAAGTGATTCAACTCAAAGTGAGGCACATCTCTGTATGTTTTTCCCATGCTGCATGTCACTGCTCAATTTACTCAAATGAATAAGAGGTAGAAAGGCTTCACTCAAAATAATTCCTAATATGTTTACAGTATATATGTATATCTAAGGGTTGTAAATACAGTATAATGCATTGAAAACGTGTTCTATGGTGCAGCAGTTTATGGTTACTGTTTTGTTACGCAAGGGCCCACAAATATGGCTACTGGATTGGATATGGCCATCCAGCTTCTAAATAATGCCCAGGAAAGCATTATATTTTTCGCAGCCATGAGTCCAGTAAATGACTCGTTAGTTGAATTGCCTAGTCAAGGTTCATAGACAGATGCGCTTACTACTCAGAGTTGCTAGATGGGCAGGCTTACTACATAGAGGCCATAGGTAAAGAGCTCATAAACAGACTGACTTAATACTTAATAATCGAATGATGAGCTAACAACTCAGATTTGAAAGACACATGGGCTCATTACTTAGGACCTCATTGCGAGTGGCTTGTATAGTTCCTATATGTGTGGTAACTCATGTTACATCACAGACTGGAATGATACATCACACTTCAGCGATTTTTCCCATGTAAATTTCAGAAAGTCATGTTTGCCAAACTTTATCAGGGGAAATATACTTGTTAATTCCCCAAAAAGTGTAATATGTGCTATTCTCATGTCCAGCACATTCCCACTCCTGAGGAGTCTGGATTTTATCAGGTGCAATAAACTTTGCATTAAACACTGGACCACTCATAGTGACGGCCCACGAGCTCTTAGATTGATTAGCTTAGTTGTAACTGTACATACAAAAATGGGTACACTGCTTACTGATAAATGAACCTACTACAAGAAGTTGAAGGACAGACTAAAGTACTACTCAGGGTTCCTAGATAGATCGGTCTACTATTCAGAGTTCTTTGATAGCTCTACTATTTAAAGTTCATAGAACTATGTACAGCTCATAGCTCATAGGAAGTTCATAGAGTGTCTTGAGTCTCAAAACTGAAAGGTAGATGGGCTTGTTACTGGAATTGGAAACTGATGAAATTTCTATTTAAAGTTCAGAGATTATTTCTCATAGTTTGCAGAGAGTTGGGCTTACTTCTTTGAGTAAATAAAAAGATGTCAGCACATATAAACCCCACTCTTGAGGGGATGAGGGGACTAAGAGGAGTGAGTGGGCTGTCTACATTTGCATCCTCCCAAACGAATATCATATACCACACATGGCAAACGTGACTACATGAGCCTAAGTAAACCTCTGTCCTCTGAGGGGTAACTACTCTTATATTTGTGATGCCAGGGTCATGACGTAGGGCTTTAGGGCACACTCTGGTTCTCGAAAATAGGGTATTCGCCCACACAGAGGGCACAGAGGTTTGATTAACCTTATGTAGTAGTTTTTACCATGTGTAGATTATAAATAAAAAGATGGGCATTCTACTCAGAGTTTATAAATAGGTGGGATTACTACTCACAAGTACACAGATAGATAAACGTTTTATTAAGAGTTTGTAGATGTGAGAAATCCAGGTCAGAAGGTCCGAGGACAAACAGAGTTACCTGGGCCACCTGTACTGCAGACCTTATAACTGGGGACCAAGTAGCCCTTTCAGCACCTACACTTAGGGTGCTTAGGCAGAGCAGTCTAAGCCTTACTCAGGGAGGTGCTGTGAGCTCGTCAGTAATGCAGAAAATAACATTCAATAAAACAATGTCCAGACAGTGTATTTTCTTTAAAAAGGAAGAGTACACAATACTAAATACTACACAGAAAAATGCAAATATGTACAGAATGGAAGGTGGAGATGCCTATGGGAAAAGTACTATAAGGCCTCACAAGTTACAGGGGGCAAAAGGGACTCAGACTTCACATAACCCCCAAATGTAAACTTAAGCCCGCATGTCTGAGGCACCTATAGGGGTGTGCATCCCAGCATAACCTAACATCGAGAAAAAAACAGTACCACAATATATGAAAATAGCAAATATGTGTTATACAGTCACAAAAAGTTAGAGCTACAGGCTTTACCATAAAATATCATCACAATTTTAACTATAAGAATATAGGCATTTCAATGTGAACAAATGTGAATAAAGATACACTTATTTTAACTTTCACAATGAAAAAAAACTTTGGGACATGGCAGATTTCCCATAGCAACCAGTGAGCTGTTCAAGAAAAGTGTAATTTGCACTATTCATCTAGAAGCCTATCAACCATAGATGACCCAGAAACTCAACCGGGCCATGCACCCCTAATCAAAACAGGATCCACAGAAATGTTTGCAACCAACTAAAACCTCTTTCAAGGTCACTAATTCAAGGCTGCAGGAGACTTAAGGTGGCCCGCTTTTCAAAACCACTGGAGCACCGCTGTGGGGGACTGCAGCAGCTCCTGCCCACCCAACAGCTCAAGAAAATACATTGGGCAGTACTCCTGTTACTCGTAGGACACCACCAGAAGACATATGCAAATGTCATGAGACTCTCCTTTTGTTCCCTTTGATGCAACTGCAGGCCACACTTTTCCTTTTGGTGTCTTTAAAAATGATGTGATGTGCCCACTGTCATGTTGGAATCCGGGTGCCCTGGCCTCTTCCCGAGGGCACATGTGCAAATTCCTGCTGTGACTTCAAGGATTGTGGTCTTACTGGCTCCACTCCTGCCTACACTTCCATGCACAGGGGTAGCCAGCTGTTCTTTTATTCCCATTCAGACCACACACAGCCAGAGGGGGCTGCACGAATAAGTGCAGCTATGCTCCTCCGACCTGGAGCCCTTCTTCCTCACAGTTCACCAGATCAAGGCTGGGGAGTCAGTAGGTAAAACAGAATATGGTCCACTGACCCCTAATGGTGGAATTGATCAATGGAGTGATAGTGCCTCAGGGGTAGACCCAACTCAACCTGGGTCCCCTTCCCAGGGAAATCTTGAAAACCACTAGATGCGGTTGTGATTTTCATAACCCGGCAGACCCATAGAGCTCCAGGAGACCCTCTTCCCTCTGAAGACTGCAAGGAGGCTGTGCACATGTGACCTCTTCTATTTAATATATCTTTGACCTCATAGGAGTTTTCAGGTGCTGTTTAGTGTGTTTTATTTGTGGAGGTGTGCTGCACCTACCAGAAGTGGTATTTTTGGGGCCACCTGACCTCTACATTTTTAATGGAATTTTCTGGGGTGTTTTATGAAATTTTATAGCCCCACTGTGCCGCTGCTTCCTACTTCCTAGCAGCAGTAGGTTGAATGAGTTTTGGAATAGCCCTCCTGTCAGACATTTGGTAGTCTCACCACCTGAGGTCTCCTAGCAGCAGCGCCCAATTTCCTCAAAGTATACCACACTCTTTGTCTGCACTACCCAAGCACCCTGGCCTTCTGCTATTAGTAGGGTGTCTGTGTGTCAGCACAAAGCTGTAGCATCCACTCCCATACCAACCACATCCCAGACATGTCCACAAAAGTCCTTCTTCCCTCAAGGTACCCAAAATGTCCAACCTCTGCTAGCCCAAAAGGGAGGCTGGAAGCTTGTGCTTATAGGTCAGGAGGCAGAGGCCAACAAAAGAGCTACAAGTACAATTCAGGGGGCCCATCATTTCAGACAGGGTTCCTCCAAGATGGCGGCCTGTTCATCTTCTTCCTGTTATTCTTCTCTTTGCAAAAGCTCTTCCTTTGTGCCAGGGTTGGCTTTAGTGTTGGTGATGCCCAGTGTGACAATAATGTTTGGCATACCCCCCTTACCTCCTTCTCGGATTCCCTCACTACCACTGAGCAAAAGGGCCCTTCAAGCCTCTATAGCCCCTCTCTCACATACATTCAATTTGTTTTAAAGTACTGGTAAAAGCTGGCTGTACTTATAAGAATATATAGCTACCCATATGAACCATGTTTAGCAACATTAGGAATAGGTAATGAAAGACGGAGGAAAACAAGTATAACATCCTAACCCATTTTATGCAGTTTGCATGCAGCTCTTTGATGACAGTTCTTAACAGTCACTGTTCTGTATTAGGGCTGTATCTTATTAACTGTGGTAACAAAAGGATCTCTGTGGCAAAAGCAGTAATACACTCAGCTATCCACATAAAATACAGATCTGTGGTCTGCACTGTAGGCGTCTTTTGCAGTAGGTATATTAACCTCTGCACTACTTTATGGCAAGTCAAAACTGCCACCAGACAAAACTACGATCGCGCTCTCTCGAGCAGGAACATGAGTCCCGAGAGTTATATCCACAATTTTACTTCTACCTGAAAGCCGGACAGACAAGGAATCTTTGTGTTTTTTTAAATTGCAAGCAATTGCTAAACCCAGCACCCCCCTTTGAGGTCAGCCCCCCCTTCTTCCAAGGTCAGTGCCCAGTGCGGCTGCACCAGTTGCACTGCCCTAAAGCCAGCCCTGCCTTGTGCAGATGTTTAAAAGTGGAGGTGTAGTATTCAGAAGATGGGACGCCATACTCAAACCAATCCTCCACACCTAAATCACACTGCCAGGGCTTAACTCCCTCACTGTCCAACCTTCTTGCACAGCCTCCTGGATTGATTTTAAATGGCAACTTGTAGGAACAATGAGAAAGATTCTTCTCTTTGATGCCAAGGTCCATCCAGCCAGGTCTGGTTTCTACCCTCCAGGCTTCAAAGAAACCCTCTGTAGCGACCACATCTGCCACTGTATGTCAGAGAGGGTAGCTAATCACAGGATACAGACTGCATTTCCCACCCTTTCCTCTCGCAGGAAAAATATAGTCTCCTAGAATTTATCTATTTTCCAGGGCAAGCTTTGAAAATTAGCAGCTAACCAACAGAGTAGTTAACATGGGTTAACAGGGTAGTAACAGGGGTGAATTCCATTAAGGCTGGCTCTGCTCATTATAAAGCTGACAGAGGTAGAGGAAAACTAACTCTGGATATTGCGTTCATGACCCAATAAACTACAGGAAAAAAGTTACAGTTAAGGTATTCTTTATCCAAAATGTAAACATTTTAAAGACTACAGAGTTAACACTTAGGTCAGGAAGAAACTAAAAGATTTCTTCTTGAATTATCAACATTGTTATAAGGCCATACGCATTGCACTCTGGGTGCCGATTGCCATAGTGATACCTGTGCTCAGATGCCTGGCTGAGTTAGACAAGCAGACCATCTCTCAGCCATTAAACATGCTCGCTTGTAACCTGTGCAGAGCCTCTTACCCCAGCTGCACAGCTGTGGACTTTATTTTGAAATGTAGCTACTAGATGTTACTGCTCAAATCGGTGCTAAACTTCTGCTTACAATAAGTCCGTCCAAAAGCAAAACACTCTTTAACTATGGGTCCGAATACACTCCCTCACAATACAAAATGGCCGTTTTACTCAGAAGTTATAACTAGATGAACTACTGTTAATATTCCACAGCAGTGCTTAATTTGTAATAAAAACGTGCCTGTGCCCAAAGCCCTCCTCTTAAACACGTGGCTGCTGCAATTAAATGTGGGAACACGGAATACTGAGGCAGCGCAATCCTGAAGCCATCTCGGGCCTCTTCAATCCATATAAAGCCACTCCCTGCCCCTTCAGCTCACTCTTGCAGCTTTCTACTTTCTCCCTTTGTGACGCTTTTTCATTTTTCTCTTCCTCCGCTCTTTCATATGTGTCTTTTGTCCGCAGCAAATGCTTGAGGCAGAAGAATAAACCCCGGCCTTCAAAAATAAGTGCCAGTCCTCAGCACGGGAAACAACAGGCACAAATTAAGCACTGTTCAACAGTTATATTGTTATTGTGCTATTGGAGATGTGAAATCCTCTAACAGAAATTGCTAATTTAAGAGCATGCAGACCATGTTTTGTTAGATTTGAACACAAAGTGGGGGTTGGTTTCAGGATTTTTGCCACTCTAAGCAAAGTGATATTCTTCCACACTCCTTTACTGGACGTATGTCCCGAATTGATTCATTTGGAGGCATTCTGACAACCTTCTACCGTTGATTTATTTATTGTTTATTTGCATTGTATGCAGGCTATAGTGGATCTCATCTAGGCTCTGCCATAAGGGGTCAGGGGAAAAGGGAGGATTACTGTACTGTGGAGGGAGCTGCAGCTCCCTTTACAACACTGATTGTATGCTAAGGGCACACAATCTTTAAAGTAGACACACTGCTATCTTTTTTGTTCAGAGGAAAAAACTCCCAAAAGGGAGTGTTCTTTCTCTAAATAACAAATGTGCATGGCGCAGTGAGATTATTCCCTGTACACAAGATCCATTCTACATCCTTTAATACTCTCTTTTGCCAGGTCACAGGTTTACACCAGCAGGCCCAGCAGGATATGCTTCTCCAGTTTAAATGTGGCACATCTGTCTCTGAACAGAGCAGGGAAGCCACAGGTTTTGGGATACAGGAAGATCGCCAATTTACAGTGATGCTCTTATGCTGCCAAACTGTAAATTAGGCCCTTACAACTTTACTTAAGTGAATAGCATCAGCATTAAACAATATGGAAGGGGGTGATGTAGTTTTGGGGCTAGTAGATGCCATACCAGAAACATGAAAACCTTGGTTTTCAAATCATTGAGCCTGAGTCCTCTTGGTATGAACCAGTTTCCTTAATATTCTGATGAAAGGAAACATCTGACCGGACACCACTGACGCATGGACAGAATAGCATTGTATTGCTATAAGAATGGAAAATGAAAAGGTTCACAATAAATCTAAGACACATATTAAGTAGCAGTGGAAAAACAGAACAATCCTGAGAACTTCCACAATCAATCTTTCTATCTCCCTGCTTGCTAAAGTGCAAAATACACTATCAACTTTGTCAATGCTTGGTATGTAATTGCTCATGGAGCTTCGTCTCATCTGACACTTACACCTTTGTCTTATAATGTGAGTAGGACATGTTCACTTATATTATGCACACTTTACATAACCTAATCTCTAAAATGTAATCAAATTCTCAGTATAAACCAGGCTAAAAACTACTGTGTTGTGTACAAATCACCAGAACATGCTGATAAAAAGAGACCAGTGTTTGGTCTCTTAGCCAGCAGCCATATTACAGTTAGTTATAACCCATCCCAACAGTCCTTGTGTTCCAAAGGAGTTCAAGAAAAGATACAGCGGCTTGAGGCGGGCACTCTGTTAGAGTGCGCTACTCAAATACTCACAGTCCTAAAGATGCATAAGATTTGCTGATGAACCCCAGACAGTTAACTCTTACCCCATATTGTCAATCTGTTCTCTCGTCGTTTGTATTATGTGAGCATATAGTAAATGTCAAGTTGGGAGCACCTTAGAAAGAACTGTAAAATTAATTGCCAAAGCCAATACTTCGGCCTCATAAAATAGAGACCTATTGACTTTACCAAGGCTTATCTTTATTGGAAGCCAGTGGATTTGTTTTAGATATTGAGAGACAAAAGTTGATTTTCTTGAGACTAAATAAGTTCTTACCTGTAGCATTTTAGATCTGCAGAAGATAATCTTATAATGGTGAGCATGCCCTAAATCTTTAGAGCTGAAGGGGAGTTTACATGTAAACAAACATGCTGCTTATGGAGGTGAGTATTTGACACATACGGTTAGTACATTAATTGTAGTGTTATTATACAGGCAGGCAAGGTATTTAGAGCTTGTTATTAGATAGACTCACTACTCCTTAACTCCTCCTGCATTTAGGTAGCTGTGCATCGACCCATGGGAATGAAACGAAATTGGACATGTTATTGAATAATTCAGCTATGCAAACCTAGTCGCACGCCTCCCACACATACACAGAAACAGAACTGGTGGCTGAGCCTTCTCATACGCTGTTCTTAAAGCTTGGAATGACCTTCCACTACACATCTGAGCCTCTTCTTCTTCTCTACGTGAGTTCTGTGAGAAGATGAAGATTTGGCTCTTTCAGGAAACACCCCCCACCCTCAAATCGACGCCCTAGCCCCTGCTCAGTGCCAGAATACCCTTGCTGGTGATAGCTCACTTTGCAAATACACATAACATAACAAGATTAAGAAAGTACCTATATAGCATTTATGTGCACACAACTCATATGACTACACATACACATGTCTACTTTTCAGCAGACTGCTACAGTGGTTTACTGAGCTTTCCACATTTTTAGGACGGCTTCATTTGTGTGTTTGTTGACTTTATGGTGTATGTTCTGTAATTCAGAAAAAGAGAATGTGGATCCTTTTGCCTGTGAACTTCAAAGTCTTCAAGCAAGGAGGGTCATCAATTTGAGGAAGGAACACCAATTGAATCAATTTCCTGTGTGCTTTCTGACTTTCTGAATTTCTTAACTGTTTAGGGATATGCCCGTCATCAGTGGTAAACTCATCGCTGTCCTGCAACAACAACTCTGCCTCCTTCTGGTGGAGTGAGCACTACAGAGCCACCTCGTACCGGGTGTTAACAGTAGGTGAAAATGGGTCTCAATCCTGCGACACATCAGGTCTATCCTGCAGCATCGCAGACCTCCCCTGCGGACAGCTGCTTAACGTCACCTGGGAAGCACTTGATGCTGAGGCGGCCATTGTTGAGTCAACGAATACAAAAATACAAACAGGTAATATGTATAGATTTGACGATCTGTCTAAGTATTTATTTGTCCAATGAGAACCAGCTATTACATTGATTGGTATAGATTGTAGGGGTCACTTTCTTGTTGCAAGTGTTGAACCATCACACTTTTTAAAATAAGGAAATAATTGCTCATATAGTCAGGTTCTCAAGACCCAGCATATCCTGATATAGAGTGACCCCATAGAGAGCCAACCCCCAAAAAGTGTAATGCACTCAAAGGAAGTCCTACACCTCTTCTGTGAGCTGTTTCCCCATCCCGTAAAGCAACTGTTCTAGCTCCCTTGCAGCAATTCAGTGAAAACCTGATGCAGTGAGTGAACTTGAAAAAGGAATGCCCCTCTTCAGCACTGCTTCACCATCCCTTACCATCCACCTAGTGCCACTCATGCTATGCTTTCTGAATTTGTGGAACCATTATTTACTGTAAAACCATAAACCCATAGCATACTTCAAACCTTATCTATCATCTAACACCTTCAATTATTGGTGTCCACATAACCTCCATGCTTCACACCCAACTCATCAATACATCTCTCAGGGGTAACAGGGTTTAGATAAAACATTCAGCCATTATTCAGGTACTAATTAAGCCTACCACAAATACTGAGCTTTTGGTGAAAGTCACGTCTTTATTAGATCTCCTGTGCACAGTCAAATCACTAGCAAGAGTGGTCACCTTGCAGCTATACTCCCACCCCAAATGCAAGGGTCTCCTGAATGATTATCAAAATGGCTTCTCTTGTCACAAAGGAACCAAACCACCCTAATGTTTATTTTGTAATTGATGTGTACAGCCAGACATCAGAACCACACCTGTGCGCTGATAGTGTGTGATCTCCATTCAGCAATTGACATGGTTGAACATGGAATCTTTGGGATCAGGCTGCGTTCTAGCAGTGTCCGTTCCTGGCATTCTCTGTTTTGACAACACGTTATTGACAATAAAAAGGTTGCTGCTCCAATATTGAGTCATGGACATCACTACACTGTCTCTCATAATAGCCCTAGTTTTCATTCTTTTTTTCTTGCTTTCCCGAAAGAAGAGGCCCAAGAATGACATGCTTGCCTGACTCTTGGGTCAATTTTCCTTAAAGCTCATTGGAAGGGTCTTACATTGTTCCTACTCTCCATCAATGTACTCAAGATCTGCACTGGCAACCCTGTTTTAAGTGGAATAAGACATTCATGAATGTACCATTGTCAGAACTGCACACATTTGCACAGAAGTAGGCGACTTCAGTGAATGAGGATGTTTTAAGATCTCAAACCTCCATCTTTTCTCATGAGCTGTACTCGCCTTTGTATTTCATGTTAATGTTTTGCAAATGGTTTTGTATATTCTCAATTTTGATATATTTGATTATGACCTGTTTAAACAGCCCCATGCCCTCCTACTAGTCTTTGGTTGGACCCCGTCTGCGCAACGAACATTGCCACTGTCTCATGGAGCCATTCTGGTGAAGTGCTGTCGTACAGCGTGTATGCAAACTCAACGGATGGGCATGTTGTGACCTGTAACACCACCCACACCACCTGCGAGCTGAATTCTTTCCAGTGCGGCCTCACCTACTCCTTGTCTGTCACAGCCACGGACGCCAAGTGCCACAGTACCTCCAGTGATACATTATTTTTTGACACAGGTACTCAAAAGAGGATATTTCTGTCAATGTATTACTTTATTTTCACATTCAAAATGGGCCTCATATTCACATTTGGTTGAGTGGGGATTCAGACTCAGTCAGTGTTGGCATTAAGGACCAAAAAGGTTAAAACAACTAAAGGGCAGAACACTTGTCCTTCCTATATGCCCGACACAGAGTCAAAGATGGTAAGAGTAGTGTCGCAAATATGACAGCTGGTTTGGTGGAAATAAAAAGAGCATGCCCAGCTGTAACTTACACGTCAACTTGGACACAATAGAGGTGTTTCAGGTTGGTTTACAATCCATATATATACTTAATTATCTACAAGTAAAAATTAGAATGGCAGGAGGGTGCGTGATGGTCAGGAGAAAATTGGTTGGCGAAGCCTGAATGCTAGAGTGGGGAGGGGGCTAAAATGCATTCATATGAATGTCCACGGAGGTTAGTGATGAGTGTGTCATGTCATGCGTTGATGGACATGTGACTGCGAAATTCTCACCCGCTCCCCGACCTAAGAACTTTCCAGGCATTGACATGTCTGCAAATTTGTTTGTTTACTGGTGGGCCAATCCACCACTGCAATGGTGCAAGAATACTCAAAAGGATCTTCCAGGGAAACCGGATCCTGATCTTCTCAAGGAGTAAAAGAACATGGTTACCGAGAGGTACCATATCATGGCTGTGAATTCACGAAAATAATGGGGGGAGTGTAAGTGGCATCATAGATCCTTTGACATCTGAAGGTATCGAAGGAGTTGACTATTTGTCCCATTCACAGCCTCTTAATAGCATCTTATTTGATGCTGAAGGACTAGGGAAAAGGCAAGGTGTCGAAACTATAGAAGATAAACGTGGCCACAAAGGACATCTTAACTTTCTGCTCTCATGGTTCCTGGGACCAGAGGAAGCAAAGCAGTGACAGGCCCAAACAATGCCAACCAAATAATAGTAGCTGCTACATCTGGCTGTCCCTAAATTCGTCCATGCTTGCAAGGGTTGAGTGTGGTGTGTTCTTGGATTTGGAAATTAGCCTCTTCATTAGGTGTGCTGTGGGGGTTCATAGTCAGATGGGGAGTGGCTGAAGGTTGGCGATGAGTGAGCTAGAGAGTCGGATGTGAGGATGAGGGCAAGAGGATTTTCATACTTGTCAGTGGGGGTCAGGTATTCGTCAGAGTGCTCTGGCAGAGAATGAACAGAGAATGAATGCTGTTGAATACTATTAAGATTGAGATTCAGGTCACCAAGGATGATGTGGAGTGCTGTATATACTGAAAAGTCCAAGACTGTATCAAAGTTTCCCATTGCCCCAGGGACTGAGGGGTCCTCTATATTTTTACAATGTGCGCATGGAGAAGAACTGTAGCAGGTGACAATAATGTTTTATAGGGAAGAGAACAGTCATGAGTGAACGTGGCCTGCATGGTGTGGTGGTGTCCAGTCTGGTGATGGCAGCAATGGGGAGGCTATGTTAGTCAAATAAGATAGTTATAAAGAAGCCGTATCACAGGCAGGTGTGTGCACCAGGTAGTGAGAGATGGGAACGTTGCCTGCGTATCTTTAAAGATGAGTGTTTACTGTGTGTTAAGTTGTGTGGAATGACAAGGTTGTTCAGAGGGAACTCATTAGGATAAAAGGAGAGGGATGGGTGGTATGGGGATCCGTATTTATGCATTTATGAGTGGCCTGAGTTAAGACACAGGCTTGTAACTCTAGGCAGGAAGTGGCAGAGAAGAATCAATGAGAATTAGGGGCGCAGAAGCATGTTGACAGCCTAAAATGAATGATATCATGAGCTGGGATCATGGTTACTTGCATTCCATGTGCACAGGAAGTAGTAAACTGTACGTAGGTTTATGTCATCAATCACTCAAAGTTAATGGGTACAAGCAGAGGAGCCCCACAGGTTTTGCCATACCAGACAAAAATGCACAAATACACACACACCCATTCTGGAATATGTGTGCTCACCCACGCATTACTCTGACAAGGTCACATAATAAAAATAATTATGATCAGATCAGATGCTTTCTTTAGATGAACGGATTCTGCTACCCCTTATCTCTTGCCTCCCTAGCAAAAGGTCGGGTAGTGTCAGTTTATAGGCCTGGTTATAGGCCTGGCGCTGAGTGCAGGTAAACAGTTTAGCAAAATACAAACTGTGTGAACTCTAGTCATTCAAAGCTCACAATTAACCAAGATGGAACATTTCACATCTGTCAACCCGAGAGAATTATGACGATCTCTTGACCTTTAGTGGGGTGGATATAGAGGATACATTGCTTTGTATCTCCGGGATTCAGGGATCACTGGAACAGTTACCTCTGGCTCTGGCGTTTGTTGCTTCCTGTCAAAAGGCTTGGATGTTTAATCGTAAATAAGTGGTTGTGGTGAAGACCTGTTGAGCTAAAAGTCAAAATGGGTGGGGGATGACCTGAGACCTACTTTCCATGGAAACAAAGGGAAACATAAAAGGACTGTCGGTGTATGCTGCCGGTGATTATATGCATCACCTACTTTGATAAAACTGTTCCAGTGTCATCTGCAATTTACTAGGAACAGGTGGTTAAATCTTTCTGTCATGCATGGCTTCCATAGGAACCCTCTATCGTTTACATCGTCATAGCAACAGTTGATAACAAAACTCCTTACCCACTGTTGCTACAACATAAAGGCATTACCTACTATTGCTACATCATAAAGGCCTTCCAGGCCAGGCTGACAGAGCTCTCTGCCAGTGCAGCACTGATGTTCTCCTTTGAGTGAAAGCAGAAAGCACAGCTGCAGGGGGGAGAAGGTTAACAGGGAAGGTGGTGGGGATAGGTAGAAGTTGGAAGGTAAAATATAAATATTTTTTTACATTTGGGAAAGGGTGGGCAGGAGCCCCCATTACTTCTTTGTCTCAGCCTAGTAGTTAAAAGCAGGGAAAGATGATTTGGGGGCCATATTTAACATGAATTATGGATGGGTAACTTGGTTACAGAAATGTTTTGCACCTTAGTGTTCTGCGTGACATCATAAGTAAATCGAGCTTCACTTTCATGGTCAATTTGATGTCTTTTAGAACTCCTCAGTAAAAAACATCCCTGTAACTCTCAGTTACTCATCTCTAATTCTATACTTTATGGTCAGGTTTAATAGCATAGTATTGAAAATGGCATTTCTTCTTTTTATTTCCAGCCCCGTGTCCACCTGCAGTTGTTAGTGGTTATGTAGATTGTGCATCAAATAATGTCTCTATCACATGGGACCAGAGTGACAGAGCCAACTTCTACCAAGCCACTGTCACAGACTTCCTTGATATCAATAACATTTTCGTGTGCACCTCTGCGGACACCAGCTGCGAAGTTAGCGATCTTCCTTGTGGCAGAAAGTACAGCATTACCGTCAAAGCGTTGCATGGGGGCTGTGGCGGGAGCAACAGCAACACTACAGAGATTGAAACAGGTAGGTTTGACACTAGTTTTAATGATCAAATTCCTTGACTTTTAACCATGAAGAGTTTACATTTTCTGGCCCATCACAGGTGTAGTCTTTGTTTTTATCCTATATTTTTGTTGCCATGTCATGACCTTATATGGTGTTACATACTGAAATCCACAAGAGTATTCACCTGTGTCACAGCTAAACCTAAAAGCAAAGCATGAAATTTAACACAAATGATGGACATGTGCATTTCTTCTATTTTCGGTTGGTTTTATGATTTTCATTGCCCTTATTGTACATATGCATGTGTGTGTGTGTGGGGGGGGGGGGTTGCAGGAGAGTACTCAACTAGACTTCTTAGTGTTGGTGAAGTTGGACTGAGCCAGGCAAACACCAGGTGGAGATGAATCCACCACCTGCATGTCTGTCACCACAAGACTCCATGTCTATCACCAGAATGACTCTATAACAGAGGAAATTTAGGTCGTAGACACAGATTTTACATGCCCTCTGGAAATTGGAGTATCTTCCATCACCAAATTCTAAATTAGGCCATTTTTCTTACTGATGTTGTTCCAAAGAAGAGAAGGTGATGGGCTTGGCTGTGCTTTAAGCTGTGTTTTGACCATGAAGCATATTCCTGGGCAAAAAAAGTCCAAGCAGAGTGAGAAGAACTCTTTTTTGTGGAAAGCATGTACTGTGGACACAGCATCCCACCATTAATAGTTAACAAATGTCATATATGGTGGAAGATCTACTTAACATTTGGGTATTTATGTGAAAGGTTTCAGGCCCAGATGTGACATGGGAAACTGGTTAGTGGAGTCTTAGGATAGGATAAAAATAGCCTTTGATCCCTTTGTCTGCAGGGAGTGAATGTTCAATTGGACCAGCTTTGCCATATTTAAGGAGACCCAAAAGCATTTTAAAGAAAGCTCAAATTGAGGGGTCTCATAGTCTGTTGGTGTCAGACACCTGGTTAATGGTTATAATCCTGCCTCTTACCATTACACATACTAGCTGTTTGGGCCTGAATATCTGTCTCCCTAACAAATGATTGGGATTCTAAAACCTGTTGCGCACCCTGTTGAGATAGGTGCTGCCAGCTGAATGCTGGTACTGTGTTGCCAAGTATCACCTACGCCAATTGGTCACTGTCATAATCACTTGGCTTACTTCTGCTCACACCCCTAAATCATTTAAACCATATGCAGTGCATGCCTAAATTTATATACAATGACAGGGTAAAACCATATTTAAGTCCATTGTAAAATGCACCTTCTATGGGAGAAACACCCCACCGTTTTAATACATTTGTAGAGCCTACAACTCTACACTCAGTCCTCTGCACATGCTCCCTGTAAGAGATTAGGTGAGAAAGTCATCCTTTTTACCCTGATTACTCCCATTTTTTAAATAATAGTGGTGGTCACTGGCTCTGGACGTGCTCTGGGCCCTGCTAACCAGGCCCAGGGCCAGTGCTGTGTTCAAAGGGCATATGATAATTGGTGTAAATACAATTGGTTCAAACAACCTCCCTCTAAGTCCCTACTATATGATAGGGCATGTAGGTTTAGAGACCCCGGTGAATTTAATGCACTTAAATGTGCACTGCTGTAGTGTCTACTGTCATTTTAAAGCCAGTCCTGCCTTGCATGCTGGTTTTAAAATAAAAATATTACTAAATACATCCTCAGAATTACAAGTACTTCTAAAGTCTAAAACTACCTTTTTATAACAGATAGTTCACCTCTGAGGCCAGCCCTAGGTGCCCCAAGGGTAGGGTGTCTTGTTATAAAACGTAGGGACATTGTAAAAGATGCTTTATATGCCATGGTGAGGGAAAACTGCCAATTCCATTTTTCCCCAATGTACTGCTACTAGCTCCATGAGTTAACATGGGAAGGCGTTTTTTACACTTTAATAACGTCTAACTTTTGACAGGATTGAGCAAGAACAGCAATTCAAAGTATGAAAATAATAACTTGCCAAGGTTGGGTTTATTATAACTACTGTAGGAAAGTTGTTTTAGAACTTGCTTTCCTGAAGTTATCTAAAGCAGCCCTGTAGCAGCCTCTTCTGATTGGCCAGTCTTTGATAACCTGAGTAAAGCAGCTCCCTGTTTAGGTGTGAAGAGGCCTGGGGCTGAAACAGTAGAGAGATCTGGTGGGTGGAGATCTGCTGCCTGAGGATGCCAGGACAGGAAGTGGGCTTCAAAGGGAGAAGCGCAGATAGTAGAGGAACCAGGCCCACCCCTACTTCCTGCACCCACAGCCAGATTAGGAGAGGGGTTGTAAGGGGAGTGTAGGGAAAGATTAGCCACATCTGAGGGGTGGGTTAGGCAGACCTGAACTCCAAGGAGAGATTTTCTCCATTTTGATTTTTATGGAAATGTGCATTCTGGGAATGAAATATGCCACACTTCCCAAGTGGTCATAACAGGGGGTGGCAAATTGAACCCCATTGGTTGAGGGTACCCCCCTCTTGCCAGCCAAGAATCTGGCATAAATATGGGAGAGCTGCACTGCAACTCAGATCCCGCTTGGAAACTTCTGAAGAAGGACTACCCTACTGACCCCTTGGAATGCACAAAGAGTGGACTGCACTCAGAAGGACTGCACATGCTGCACTCTCAAGGCTTCACAAAAGAGGACATTACCTCTCTTAAAAGATCAAGGAGTGGACTCCCTGTTCAGCAACAGGAAGAAAAGTGCTGGAAGACGTCACCTGCATCAACTACCACAGGACAAACCCAGCTGACCAGCTTCACCTGAACTTTACTTGGATTGACTGGGTGCATTGTGGGAACTGTAGTCCTCAAACCCATAGAGGCAAATTACAGCTTCTGGACCCTGGCTGGTGTTGTGGACCCCTTAAGACCCACAAAGGACCTTTAAGAAGAAGTTCTGAAAGTGTGGGAACTTTTGGACAGCTTTTTGAAAATAACTCCAGAAGACCAGCTCCTCGTCAAGAGTCAAGCTGCCGAGATTGAGCCGTAACTCAACCTCAATCCACTTCTTTGTCCCTCTGGACGCTCCAGAGCTCTTCGATGATGAAGTCAAGGCCTCCAGGGGTTCACCAAGGCATCGCACTAATTGCGAAGGTAAAAACATGATCGGCCCCAACCACTCGATGTATCTGGCCCTCACTCCATTGAGGTTGGCCTGAAACTATGACTTGGTCCCGTTCTAGATAGCCGCAGCTGGCACTTTTCACTTTTAGGCACTAGAAAGCACATTTTTGCTTTTAATCTTCAATACATATGTCCTGTTTCTAATATTGGATCTTTGTTGTTCTTGTGTCATTTTAAAGTAAAAAAATATTCTCTATTTTTAACAATTGGTGTTGGATTTTTATTTTGTGTTGTGTCTTACTTATTTACTGTTTTGGTGATATTAACTGCTTTACACACCTGTCTCCTTAGTTAAGCCTGACTGCTCATCAGCCAAGCTACCAAGGGTTGAGCAGGGATTAATTTATTGAGACTTAACTGAAATTTATTTGTGATTGTGGTGTGCTAGACCTGACAGCATTAGGGTGGTCATCCCACAACTTTTTGCCTGCCTCCCTCCACTCTTCTGACACTGTTTTTGCTGGTTTTATGAATCTGCACATTTTACCACTACTAACCAGTGATAAAGTGCATATGCTCTCTCCCTTAAACATGGTAACATTGGTTCATTCCCAATTGGCCTATTTGATTTACTTGTAAGTCCCTAGTAAAGTGCACTACATGTGCCCGTGGCCTGTAAATTGAATACTACTAGTGGGCCTGCAGCACTAGATGTGCCACCCACATGCCCTTTAACCATGTCCGAGGCCTGCCATTGCAAGGGCTGTGTGTGCAGTTTCACTGCCATTTTGACTTGACATTTAAAAGTACTCACCAAGCCCTAAACTCCCCTTTTTCCACATCTAAGTCACCCCTAATGTAGGCCCTAGGTAACCCATAGGGCAGGGTGATATGTAGAGTAAAGGCAGGACATATACATATGTGTTTTGTATGTCCTGGTAGTTGAAAACTCCTAAATTCATTTTCCACTAAAGTGAGGCCTGCTCCTTTCATAGGATAGCATTAGGACTACCCTCATATAATGTTTGAGTGGTAAATTCTGGCCAAAAAGGGGTAACCAGGTCATATTTAGTATGGCCAGAATGGTAACAGAAAATCCTGCTTATTGGTGAGGTTGGATTTTATGTTACTATTTAAGAAATGCCACTTTTAGAAAGTGAGCATTTCTCTGCACTTAAAATCCATCTGTGCCTGTCTCCAACCAACGTTTTGGCTAACTTGGTTGACAGCTTCCTTGTGCATTTCACCCAGACAACCACAAATGCAGGACACTCAGTCACACCTGCACTCATCTGCATACTGAATGGGTCATCCTGGGCTGGAAGGGTGGAGAGCCTGACATTTACATTTCAAAGGCTAGTGGCCTGCCCTCACACAATGGACTGCCAAACCCCCTGTACTGAAAAGGGAACTTGTGCACTTCAAAACCACTCTTTGAGGTCTCCACAACTTCAAAGGCATTTTTGGGTATATAAATTGGGTCCCTGACCCCACCAACTCAGACACTTCTGGACCTGAACCTGCAACCTGGCAAGAGGAACTGCCTGGCTGCCCAAAGGACTCATCTTGACTGTTTTGCTGAGAAGGGCTGCTGCCCTGTGTTGCCCAGCTGCCGTCTGACTTTGCTGAGAAGAGCTCTCCAAGGGCTTGGATTGAGCTTGCCTCCTGTTTTCTGAAGTCTCAAGGACAAAAAGACTTCATCTCTTCAGGAAACTCCTTGTGCGCCGAATATCGAAGCACAGCCTGGTGGAAACAACGCACACCCTGCCTTGCAACAAGAAAATCCCCGCACAGCCGAACTGGAACAACACAGCCCGACTTCCTGTGTGAGGATTCGATGCAGCACCTGCCTTGCAACAGAAAATTTGTTGCACAGCCCTACCGGCTTCAACGCACAGCCTAACTGGAATGATGCAGCCAATTGAAAATCGACGCAGAGCCTCCCGTGCAACTGAAAATTCGACACATCGCTACACCAGATCGACGCAACACCTGTGACTTGTTCCAGCGCACCCAGGATTTCCCTGCATTGTCCCTGGGCGTCAAAAAGATCCCCATATCACAATGAGGAACCAAGACTGCGCACCAAAAAACGACGCAAAGCCCCTTGCAGCGTGGAAAGAAACAACGGATTGTTTTTTCTACATCAGAAAATCCAACACACACCCTATTTTTTCATGCATCTCCTCTGCAGTCTCCGTGCATGTTATTTTTTACGTAAACCAGGTACTTTGTGTAACCAAGAGCCAACTGTTGATTTTTAAGATTTAAGACTCTTTTTAAACTTGCAAAAGTGATATCTCAACTTGTGCTTATTGAATCTTTATCGTTTTGACCTTATTTATATTCAGATGAATATCAACTATTTTTCTAAACCTGTGTGGTGTATTTTATTTTTGTGGTGGTTTCACTGTGTTACTGTATGATTTATTGCACAAATACTTCACACATTGCCTTCTAAGTTAAGCCTGACTGCTCAGTGCCAAGCTACCAGAGGGTGGGCATAGGATAATGTGGATTGTGCGTGACTTACTCTGACTAGGATTGTGGTCCCTACTTGGACAAAGGTGTATACCTCTGCCAACTAGAGACCCCATTTCTAACATGGTGTTATTACTAGTTGTGGGTAGATACCTGCACCTACTAATAAACCACCTTCCAACAGTACCCACCTGAGGTACTAACCACAGTCCTTCTCAGGGTGAACCCTCAAAGTCGCTAACTTAACCTGAGCTCACCCCTTGTAGCTATGGCAGAGAGCAGAGAGGCTTGGCTTAGAGGCAGTGTGTAAATTATTTATGCAGTACTAAAACAGTAGTAAAGTTGTAATGCAAAGCTAGGGGAGGAGGGATTGTAGTGGCTTACCCTGGGAATTCTAAACTATAAATTAACCTTTGCAACTTATTTACAAGTTTGCGTTCTTTCATGCCTACTTAACCCAGCTACAAGTGACTGAGTGGTTTCTTGCTATTTGGTGCTAATTTGACATTCTAATTGCTCATTAGTTCTTAGCAACCCTCACATGAACTTCTGTACCAAAGGTTCTGCCAACTACTGTGAGGCCAAAACTAATTTGATGAGGGTCTGGGCAGAGTCCTGCACCGCTCCTCTTGCCCACAGAGCACCTTGATGGGCGCAAATTCTCCCGTGTGGGAAGGAAAGAGGATAGTCAGAGTGATTTTTTGTGAGTTGTGCTGGTTGCTGTCATCGACAGCCAGTCACCTCCTAAAGTGGCTAGAAAGCCACAGAAAGTGTTTTTTGCTCTTACACGTCCTGAAAGTGATAGGAGAAGTGTAGGCAGACTATATAAAGCTCACAAACTCTTTCAGTTCCAAAACAGATAGTGCAAGCTTCGTTTAATAAAGTTTGCGCATGCGCTCACACAATGCCGCACATATAAAATAGTAAGCAGAATGATACAAGTGTCTGCGTTGCAGTATGTTGGTGCTCTTGCAAAAGTTTAGTAAATGAAGGTCTGAAAGCGCGACCTGGGCGCTGCCTAGTGAATGAGCACAGCGGTACACGCCTAGTGCGTGGCACCTTTGGCCAAGCCGGTGACGGGCAAAGTGCGCTGTATGGTATGTAGTGTGATGAAAATTAAACAAATGCTAACGAAATGACTAACCTTCCCAAAATTAAAGCCTTAATCCGTTTTCGCAAGTGCCCCCCTGTCTTTGTGCTTGTTGATAATTTGACAAACTTGTTTGATGCGTGGAAAAAATGAGGGAGGGTAGTTTCCTGTATTCTCATTTCACTCCATAGTGTACATATCTTATTAGCTATATAAAAAAAGTATGACAAATGAGCGGTTTGACAATGTGATTACACCGGAGAACTTAGAGGTTTAAAACGAGCATAAATGTACATAGTTAAAAAAAACTGTTGGAGGAAAAGGTTAATTTGAAGGAGCTAATGTGCTATTTTCTATTTTCTTTTTGATTTCAGCTCCGTGTGTTCCACAGAATGTGGGCCACGCCGACTCCTGCGGCAGTGATGTGGCTATCCATTGGGACGACAGTGAAGGGAGTCTTTCGTACACGGTGACAGCCCGTAGTAGCAATGGAGCCCTGACTTCCTGTAATGCCACAAGCAGATCCTGTCACCTCGTCGACCTGCCGTGTGGAGAATTCTTCCAGGCCACCATTCTAGCGTCAAACGACTTATGCAGTACCTCTACCAGCCCTGCTCTGGAATTTAACACCGGTATGCACATCTCCCTGGCAGTGCCCTTTCCTGTCAAAAGCGCATAGCTATTCGTATCTGGCATGGTGTCATTTAAACACAGGAACTCCGGCACAGAGCGCCTTGTTATGTTTGGCAAAGTTATTTTCTTAAAAAGGGAATTTCCACCTAGAGCGTGTTTGGGTAATGAACGGCCCAGAATAGAAAAAGTTAGCTCTTGGAAGCTGCCATCTTTCTCCAGGTCTGCTATTCTCATACTTAGTTTCACTGGGAAAGAGAACCATGATTCTTTATAACTTTCTGTGGAGCACTCAGGCAAATGCCAAAGTCCGCTCTGATTCAAGAAAAGGAAGCACATTTGTGTAAATGTTTCACTTCCAACGCACCGCTTCCTGACTGAGATGCTCGTTTGTTGTTAAATACATTTTTGCGCAGCTTTGGTCCCCTCTTGAGTGCATGGATCTAGTGAGCAATTTTGGAGGGTGAGTCGTGTCGTGTCCTGTTTGTTGAATGATGTACTCGATTGGGTTGAACATGCTGTCCCTCCCGGTAATGGCATGATGTCGTGCTGGTGACCTGATTGACGTTTGCAGTTACTGAATGAAGTTGTGCATGAATGGTTCTCTTCCGTGGCCCCTGCTAACAGGTTGCACCCCATGTAGTACAACGTGGTATTGAGTGTGGGTTCCTGCCCTGGCCCTTTGTGCACCCCAATTCCCGATTTCACATGTATTTTCAGTCTGTTGTAATTTTCTGAAGCAAATCCTGTGTGATGAACTTTAATGATGGGATTTTTACGTGGGATCTGGGTTCACGTTGGCATTCGTGTATGCCTGTACAGTTTGTTTCTTGTGATTTCGGTTCCTTTCTGTCTGCTGGTCTGTGATTGTCCTTTTAATGGAGCAGCGTTTTGTATATACTAGTGCGCTGCCTTACTCTCTGTAGTTAAGTTTTTTTCTAGATGCTTTCATGTTTGCCTAACTCTGCCACATATGGTTGAGAAGATTATCTGATTTAGATGGCTTCGTAGAAGTACATTTGAGTGTGAATGTATGTGTGGGTGTGTGCACGGATGTGTGACCCTGTGTGCGCCATAATCGAAGGTACTTTATAGTTTAGGTACTTTATTTGCTAATACTTTATGTGGACTTTGTTATTTTTTCTTTTTTTCTTGGAGATGGATTTTTGACTTTACAAATGTGTTGGCACATTTTTTTATCAGGCCCCATAATGTAGTCTATGTAAAATGTGAGTTAATTACAAAATTAACTATACATATATTCTGACTCTGAAGTGCAAAAAAGAACCTGCACACCCAGAGATGGCATTTTAGTTGCCAATTCTGGAGAAAATGATTAATGTTTAGTGGTGCACTATGTGCATCCCCCCACGGGTAATCCCACAAATTATATAAGGGATTCACAGCATTTTGGAATGCCAACACCTTATGTCATATGCAAATTCTTCTTTACATCACCCCCAAAGAAAAAAAGCTACAAAAATAATCTCGCCTATTGTCCTTGATTTTCATAATATAAAAAGTAGTAAAGCATTTGCATAGATTCATATTATAGGACATATTTACCAGTGTTGCGTTGCACTTGAGCTACGCAAAGGGGGGCGCAAGAGCAACACAACACCAAGGTAAGATTTATCAAGCATCACAAGGCCACTTTTCATGTCCCTGAGTGGCTTTATAAATCTAAAGTAACACAACGTAGCGCAAATCACTGTATTGCATCACTCTACCCCAAGAAGGCATTCCATGGGTGGAGAATTGGTGTGCCCACACATCCACCCATGAATGTTGACATATTCCCAAATTTACTATTACTGGAAGACCTGCAAATGTTTCAAAATGCTACACCTTCACAAGTGAGGAGTAACGAGGAGAAATATCTGTATATCTCCTCATTTTTTCCTCTTTCAATGTGTGCTTCATTTTACAGCACACATAGAAAGAGGAAAATGCCTCAGGATTATTTTTGTGAGGGAAGATGCCCCTTCCTGCACATAAAAATCCTGTCTACAACGCAGGCACCGTTGCACCACAGCGCAAGAATGCCTTCGGAGACACTAGGAAGCCAAAAGGGTGCCGGCACATGGAAAGGTCAGAAATGCACTGAACTATGTCAAATACAGCATCATTCTGCCCTTTCCCCTTCACGTAGCACAGCATGGAAAGATAGCTTGCTGTGTTGCATGAAAAACTGATACCCCATAGAGTGCAGGAATTGCGTCATTTGGTGAATCACACATATAATGATTGTGTGTGTATGTAACTAAGTGTGAGGTATGTGCACATAGTGTATATAAGGCTTGCATACATCCCGTGTGTGTAAATTCAGGTAGGAACTGCAAGTGAGCATACCTATGGGAGTGTCAGTGAAAGGGTAGGAATATGCAATGCCATGTATGCCACCTGCAGAGGAGTGGTGTACAGGACATTCACAAACATTTAGCAATGCACTTCATAAAACTTATCACAGCACTTAAGTTACCTTTGAACGTGTGTGCTGAAAGTTGTGCAGAAATGTGGGTAATTGTTTCAGTTTTTTTTAGAAGTGGTGCTGCTTGTGAAAAAAATCAATAATTATGCAGAAAGATATAACATAAAAAACATATTAGAATTGCACAAGATGCCTAAAGCTACGCTTGGGTAAAATGGTCATTACAACAACAGGGCAATGTGTGTATTGTGTATCTTACACAAATGGAGGGTGAGGAAAATGAATGTAAATTATAATTGTATGTAAATACTATACGTACGTAGATACCCATCTTAGAACATGTGCATCTTATGCATGAGTTTGAAGGGAATGTCAATGGTTAGCCAAACATCATAACCTGCGCACACGACTAAGGCTTGTTTACATGAATCAGCCATTCTTAGAAACACCCATAGGGTCAGTTACAAGACACTGAATTATCTGCTTAATTTTCTTTTAATACAGATTGGGGAGGTTAAAGACTATCAGGATAAGAACTGTGCGATCAGAATGGACTGTATGCTATGTTTACAAGCCCTGGAGCCTTTAATGCATATATTCTGTCAATGCAGGTTTTCGCATTTAGAGAGGAGTTATTGGGTGAGATCAGTGCTTGATTTGTAAAAAAAATATATATATATATATATATATATATATATATATATATATATATATACACGTTCCAGGCAGTGCTTAATTTGTAAATAAAAAGGTGCTGGTCCCCAAAGCCCTCTTCTTAAACTCGCGGCTGCTGTAATTAAATGTGAGAACACGGAATACTGAGGCGGCGTAATCCGGAAGCCATCTCGGGCCTCATCAATCAACATAAAGCCACTACCTGCCCCTTCAGTTCACTCTTGCAGCTTTCTGCTCTCCCCCTTTGTGCCGCTTTTTCATTTTTCCCTTCCTCCGTCTGTCCCATTTGTGTCTTTTGTTCGCAGCAAATGCTTGAGGCAGAAGAATAAGCCCCGGCCCTCAAAAATAAGTGCCGGTGCTCAGCACCGGAAACAACAAGCACAAATTAAGCACTGGTTCCAGGGTCCTTGTCAGGAGGCCACTGCAGCGTGCACCACCCATTGCCCCTGCCAGCGCTGCCAATGTCATGCCAACACAACCACTGACCATCACACTCCTACAAGTGTGACAATTCAGAATATTCTTTGCCCCATAGCTATAAGAAGAATGGCCTGGATAGCAGGTATTAGTCATTTTGAATGTGTATTTAATTAGGAAACACATGTTGTTGTACTCAAAATTAGACAGACAGCGCCACCATGTGGCAGACTGTCATAAGAGCCGGTGTTGTCAATCAAGGGCCTGATTTAGAGTTTGGCTTCAGGGAATACTACATCACAAAAGTGATGGATATCCCGTCTGCCAAATTGCAATTCCATTATATCCTATGGGGATCATATTTCGGCAGACGGGATACCTGTCACGTTTGTGACTGAGTATTCCATCCGCAAATTCTAAATCAGGCCCTAAGTGTTGGTGCCAAGCACCGGAAACCACCAGCTCAAATTAAGCACTGGCTGAGATCCGATTTCATTACATACGCAGTTTGTACATGTAAGGATGCAGTTTATTTTCTGTCTGGTTTCTGACAAGCCTAAAGTCAGAGAAGGTCAGTTTTTAGATGTGGCAATGAGGAATGCTTAACCAGCAAAGTGGTCAGATGAACATTTATTTGCCCTTTAGATATGATTTTAGTACACAACTTAGGTTTACGTGAATGTATTTAAACTCCGTTTTAATGAGATGGAACTATTGTTCAGATTTTATAATAATCACACCAATAAAATACTTTCTGGTTCTGATTCTATAAGTATATTCTCTTTCGCTTGGGAATCAACCCCAATACGTTTCACAGCTTAAAATCAACGCTATCACCGTCCTCAACAAGTTAGAATCCGCTCCCTCAGTGGCACACTCTTACAGCCCGTGTTGTCATGACGGATGTAATAATATGTGTCCCTTTTCCCTGATTACCTTAAAGCAGTGATACACTGTTTGCAATATAATAAACGTAGCTGTCGCCTTTTTGAAAAAGGGTAAATAGCAAAATAGTCGAAGCAAAATAGAGAACAGTGTAACACACTAACATTTCAAGAATTAAACGAGGACCTGTTTTAGGCCTCAAAAAGGTGAAGCAAGGCAGGACAGGTGCTATAAAAACTTTTCACGTGCCGACCTTGACAATTACAACTGAAAAACTGGTCAAAATCGCAAAAACTGTGAGAATAAAACATGTAAGGAAGACGTCACAACGTATAGCAATGTAATGACCATGAACTGGAGGAGGAAGGTGGAAAATGAGGTTTATGTGGCATGTGTTGACTAAGTAACAACATAGTTAAAACCCGCTTGTAAGGCCACTCCCTATGGGTCATTAATCCACCGCTCAGGAAAAACACAATTTTCTAACAAATATATTGGACCTGATTCACAAAGAATTGGCTGCTTTATTCAGGATGTGCGGCTGCCCATAGGGCAGCGCGTTATCAGAAAGTTTGAACCCGGCGCATCTAGTTAAAGGTGCGCTGCAGCGCAAACAAGGACCATGAACCCTTTGTGTAATATGGCCCCGGATGTTCAATTGAAGGAAAGCTATTTTCTCTATGGAGGGGCCCCTTTCCCCAAGCCCCTAACAAATTTGGAGATGATCTGTTCACCTTCTCAATCTCCAAGGGGAATGACACCAACCATTTTGCTGTAGTAAAGGGGTTGGAAAGAACTATACACCTGCAAATACAATGTAGCTTTTAACAGTGGTATTTTTTTTTTTATTCTAGTACCTTGCACGCCACATAATCTTTCTGCTTATACTGAGTGCAACAGTGATGTTGCAACGTTATTGTGGGAACCAAGCCCTGGTGCCCTACTCTACAGAGCTACCGCAGTGTCAGCAGAGGGAAACTCGACAACCTGCAGCTCAGACAACGCAACCTGTGAAGTCAGTGGTCTGCTCTGCGGCCAGACCTACGCCATTGAAATTACTGCTACAAACGAGAACTGCGAGGCCGTGTCAAGCGCATCTTACGAGCTTCAAACAGGTAACGTGGGATACAGTTATGTGTTCAAAAAGTATGTTGGGTAAAATAAATTAGCACTTTATAAGACAGATTTACTAATATTTCAGGCAAGACAGTGCAGCAATCAAAGTTGCTGTGTTGCGTGAAAGGGAGACGAGAGGACAGTGCAATATCTACGAAGATACAGGCGCTGCTTTTGTTAGGCTGCCAAGCCCCATGCGCTACACTGTTGCATTAGGATCCAAGGGATGTCTAGCATAAGTTTTGTACTAGAATGGTACACTTCCAGTACAAAATACAATGCTTAAAACTAGATTAAAACTTATTATCTGTGCATGTCTGCTGTATTACACAGCACACATGCACAGCTAGAAAAGTTGGTAGAGAAGAAGTATTTTCTCCAACATTATGCCTGCCTGGAGAAGGCATACATTTTGGACTCAAAGCCCTGTCTACTTTCTTAACATATAGGCCTTGTGCCAAAAATTGTGGGTGGTTGAATGGGCATACCCATGTACCATTCATAGCATGCCCCCTTGACACCAAGTAGCACATACCATAGCTCTACTTAGCATTTCTTTAATGCTATTTTCCAGTAAATTAAATCCCAGTTCTTCACGTTTGCATCACATCACAATGAAGAGACATAGGGCCTAATTCAGAGTTTAGCAGAGGGGGTTACTCCATCACAAATGTGACAGAAATCCTGCCCAGCGTTTTACGATCCCATTATAGCCTATGGAGATCATAATACAGCGGATGGTATATACATCACGTTTGTGGCAGAGTAACCCCACTGATGAACTCTAATATATATCTATAACACATATACATATGTATTCAGCTGTTACAGTCATCAGTGATGTACTTTCTTGGATAATTAGTGCATGGTGAGGGCATAAGCTATAATCACCTTAGGGCACGAGTTATAGGTACTTAAAATAAATCTAACTATAACAGCTGAATTTCTGTGTCGTTGTGCATGTAAATTGAACCTAATTATAACATACTTGTAACCTTTGTTTTTTTAGTGCATTTCTAAGGTTTTTTTAAATTCTATTTCCTAACTATAATGTTGATGTAACCTTTGTTTTTTTATGTGAATTTCTAGGGTTTTTAGCATTAAGTAAGATGCCCATTGCAATGCACAGAAGGTGGACGCAGGACCAGCTCCAAAAATTTCCTTATTTACTGCAGTATCCTCACTAGAAAATCCTTAAAATTTTTCCTCAGAGATAATCTTGATTTCATTAAGGACAACATAGGCTAACATTATGCAATACACCTTTTATTGCTGCCCCAACATGCAGCCCTTTAAATAACTTAAATACATCATAAAGAAAACATTCCAGAATAGAATATTTAACATCATATAACTCCATGTCACCAAGCATCTTCCACTTTAAGCTGTGAGGAAGCAGACAATGCCACCTTGAGTTGGCTGGACAGTATTCCTAAAGCAAATTATGTGAAAGAACAAGAAAAATAATTGGTGAACTCGAAAGAATCTATTAAGCAATTTACCTTAAATGAAAAAAATACAGAGTTAGTGTAGCATCAAAGCATATTAAACATGCATTTCAACTACAGAAATGTGATGAAAAACATGGGAGTTGTGGTTGTGATAATGTTAGTCTCCGTTGTCCTTAATGAAATCAAGATTCTCTCTGTATGCTAATTGGAGAATCGTCATTTTTTACAGGACCAGAGGATACCATTATGCAAGTCTAATGCTACACCACTCACATGTTACACTGACTTAGGATAAAAAGTTGCAAAAGTGCTAGCACTTGACCAATCAGCTGCTTTCATAATGTCTTCAAATGTGCCACCTGCCCAGACACATTACTAACCATTGCACCCACAGAAGAGTGAGCCCCAAATTCAGAGAAGTCTATTACTGCTTCAGACATAACAGCCCTCACCCAACATGAAATGGTAGCTGTTGTAGCTATGTATGATTTAACTTGGGAAATTAACAGTTGATCCTCACCATCTGTTCTGAATTCCAGCATTGTTTCTTCATAAACTCCTATACAACTTACTACACAAAAGTCCCTGCATTCATTAAATATGGGTAAAATATTTTTTCAGACATTGTTTTGGTCCTTTTCCAAATCTCAATATAGACCCTGTCTGGGGTATCAAATCTACTAGAAACATCTAGTGCCTTAACATTTGACACTCTTCTGAAGGAAATTAGGCACAGTAAAGTTGCCAGCTCTAAGGAAATCTTTGTCCTAGAAAGATAGGTATTGTCAGGCCATGACACAAATAGGCTGAATACACGATTTACATTCCAAAGAAAATCATACTTATCCCTAGGTGGGTGCCTAAGCTTGATTCCTTTCATCACTCTGTGTATCAAGGGGTCACTACCAATAGCATAATCATTCACCAAGGAATGACCGGCCCAAATACCAGCTCTTTAACAATTGACAGTTCTATAGGAGAGACCTGTTCTGAACAACTGTCCCCAGAAGTTTGCCACTTCTAATAAAGGAGCCTCCATGGGATTCAAATTCCTCTCCATGCTAAACCACTTTCTCCATACTCCTGTGTATCTTTTCCTGGTACCTGGTTCCCACGATTCTTCCAAAAGTACTTTAGCCTCTCCTGAAAAGCCACATATCTTCCGGATCTCCTGAAATCTTCCAGACAGGAAGGTTCACGTTTGGTTTCCTTCTAAAACCAAAGGATGCTCCTCACCTTCCTGTCCTTCCAAAAGACCCAAAGTCCCTGGGATCATACAGGGAACCTTTACAGCTTGTTCTATTATGCCCGGGAAGCAATCTTGTGATCTCCAGAAAATAGTCACTAGAACAATGCTGCAACGCTCCCTCCGGACTTTCAGCAACACTCTCTGGATTAGTGCCAAGGGTGGGGGGAGCATATCAAATCTCTCCCTTCCAAGTCTGTAGTAAGGCATCTACTGCCAGTGCTTTGGGATCTGGTCTCTGACTGTAAAATTGCTCTACCTGAAAAGTCAGTCCGCTGGAATGGTCCCCATAGGTTCTGAATCTTTTGGAAATATACTGTGTTAGACTTGGCATCCTTGGCGTGGTCTCCCCTAACTTTTTGCCTCTGCTTCCCAGGTTGTTGATGTGTGCTGGACTCTGTTTTTGCTGTTTTTTGATACTCTGGGCACTTTACCACTGCTAACCAGTGCTAAAGTGCAAGTGCTCCTATGTAAAATGTATGTGTAAATTGGCGTATCCATGATTGGCTTTTTTGATTTTCTAGTAAGTCCCCAGAGGGGCACAGGGCCTATAAATCTAATTCTACTATTGGGCCTGCAGCACTGGTTGTGCCACCCACATAAGCAGCCCTGTAAACACGGCTCAGACCTGTGTCTGTGTGTGCAGTTTTAAACTGACATTTTTTCTTGGCAAATGTTCCCACAGGCCAGGCCTAAAACTTCCCTTTTTATACATGTAAGGCATCCCTAGGGTAGGCCCTAGGTAGCTCCATGTGGAGGGTACAGTTTGGGACAAGGTGGGACATGTACTGATGTACGTTACATGTCCTAAGAGTGAAATACTGCTAAACTCAGTCTTCACTGTTGCAAGGCCTATCTCTCTCATTGGTTAACATGGGGGCTGCCTTTAAATAACTTTAAAGTGCAGATTCCCCTTAAGAGCAGATAGTAATATGGAGTGTAGGGTCTCTGAACTTACAATTTAAAAATACAAAGTTGATTTTTAGATTGTTAGTTTGAAAATGCCATTTTTAGAAATTAGGCATTTTCTTGCTTAAACCATTCTGTGACTCTGCCTGTTTGTGGATTCCCTGCATGAGTCAGTTTGACAGTTAGGTTGTTTTCACCTCTCCTCTAGACAGTGGCACAAAGGGAGCTGGGGTGTAGCTTGCATATCCTGGTGAGCCATCTGTGCTAGGAGGGGATGGAGGAGTGGTCACTCATACCTGAAAGGACTGTGCCTGCCCTCACACAATGCAGTCTCCAACTCCCTGGTGTGTGTCTGGGGCCTGGCCTGGGCAAGGCAGGATCTGGTGAACAACAGAGACTTTCCTTCGAAGTAGGCCTACTTCAAAGGCAGAAAGGGGTATACGTTTTTTGACCCAGAACCCCTGAAAATCAGATCACTTCTGGATTCAAGAGGTACCTTTGCCAAAGAGAAGAGATGAAGAGCTGAGGAGAAGTGCTGCCCCTGCCTCGTGACTGAGCTTTCTGGGACTATCCTGCAGTTGCTGCTTCTGCCTGTGAAAGGGAACAAAGACTGGACTTTGTTGTGCATTCCTGCTTGTGAAGAATCTCCAAGGGCTTGAGTTGACCGTGCCTTCTGTTTTGAAGTCTCAGGGCCATCAAAGACTTCCTCTGCTGACATCTGGACTCTCTGCTGAGACTCCTGCCAAGTGGTGACCTCTCCAGTCCCTGGGCCCTTGAAAGGTGAAGTTGGCAGACAAGGGCTGAAAATCCACACACAGAACGCCATGCGGGGACATTTATGATGCACCATCTGCAATGTGGCTGATAAACGACGCACAGCCCGCTTCGTAGACACTCCACCTGCTTCGTGACTGGGAGATCGATGCATCTCAGCTGGAGAAACAACACTCAACACCTGCATGTGGCTGCTGATAATGACGCAAACCCCATGCAATGCAGTTTTTTAACACAGTGCAACAGGATTTTCCACGCGTCAAAGACAACCCGACCTGCGCGGAAACCGAGTGGGCCCCGTGGGGAAATCAACGCATTGCTCTCTTTCAGAACTGACCAGATAGGAAAACGACGCACGGGCCTCCATTGCGAGGAAGGAATCGACACATCCCTGCCTTTTCCGATGCACGCTCACCTGTGTGGCTTTATGTTTTATGCTAACTAGGTACTTTGTGTAACAACAGTAATCTCACTGTTTTCTAAGGATTAAAACTCTTATTCTTTTGAAAATTCATGTCTTCACTTGTGTATGTTGGATTTTTGTAGTTTTGGTCTTGTTTGATTTAAATAAATATTGCCTATTTTCTCTAAACTGATGTGGTGTCCATTTTGTAGTGTTTTCACTGTATTACTCTGTGTGTTGGTACAAATACTTTACATATTCCTTCTGAGTTAAGCCTGCCTGCTCATGCCAAGCTACCAAGGGGGTGAGCATGGGTTAACTGAGTGTGATTCTCCTTTACCCTGACTATAGTGAGGGTCCTTGCTTGTACAGGGGGTAACCTGACTGCCAACCAAAGACCCCGATTTCTAACACACTGGATTCAGTTTCCAGTCGCTGGTGTCCTTCAAATATCTTGAGTTCCAGTCTGCTCTGATGTTCTGATAGCCTGAGATAAGCTCTGCCTTCAAAAGAATTTTCTGACTCCAACAAAAAACATTTTTTGGGGGATAAATCTGCAAGTTGTTTCAACCTTGCTCCCCCTAAGCGATTGATATAAGATACTGGAGTGAAATTGTCCATTTGGAGCAATACTACACTGTTGATAATAGTAGACCTTAGGCTCATTAAGGTAAGTCTCTGAACCACCTTCCCCAAGTCTCTAGGTCTCATAAGTTGGCACCCCAACCAAGATAGCTTGCATCCGAATCTACAACAAATTCTGGGATATTTCCAAATATTGCTTTCCTGTTCCAGCTGTCCAGGTTGTTTAACCACCATCGAAGGTCCTCTCGATCTTCCTGGGATAGGGGAATCATATCTGCATACCTTAAACCTTTTCTCAAACCCATGGTTTTCAGTCTCTGAAGAACTCTGTAGTGCAATGGTCCCGGCGATACTTCCTGAATGGATGAAGATAAGAGACTAATCACCCTTGCTAGGCCTCTCAGACTTACCACCTCCTTTGCTAAAATGTGAGCTACCGCCTTCTTGATCTCGTCATTTTTTTCCATGGCAGACACAGCTGTGTCTTGCTGGTATCTACCTGGAATCCCCAAAACTTGAGATTCAGTGTGGGGGTCATCACTGACTTCTCTACATTGATAATGAATCATAGCGTTTACAAGAGGTCATGAGCATCAACAATTCTCTCTGATTCTGAGACATCAGTAACATATCGTCCAGATAAATCACTAAAAGTACCCCTCTTTTTCTCAAGTAGGCAGCTACAAGATGTTAAACTTTGGTGAAGCACCATGGGGTTGATGATATACCAAACAATAGGCTACAGAATTGGTACAAGACACCTTTCCAACTGAACCTTAGATACGTTTGAGAATCTAAATCCATAGAGATTGTGCAGTAGGCATCCTTTAGGCCCCATTTCAACAGGTCAATCTCTTCCCTATAAAATGTCCCGCAAAAGATGGATCCCTTCCATCTTGAAGTGTCTGTAGACTAGAAATCTGTTCAGTCCCCATAAGTCTATTACAGGTCGCCAGTCCTTGTCCTTCACTTTTACCAAGAAGATTGCACTTACAAAACCTATTTCTGAATCTGTGACCTTGCATATTGCTCCTTTGAGCAACAATTGTGAAACCTCGGAATCCACCAGTGCCAGTTGATCCTGAGTCAGTGTTAATTGACATGGAGAAGAATTCTGATAAGGGGTTTGACAAACCTCTATATTGAAACATCTTACAGTCTCTAACACCCATGTGTCCTTTGTTATAGCTGAGCAATTTTGGGCAAAAAGACATAACCTTCCCCCTATTTTTGGTTTGAAAAAACCAATAAATAAACCAAAAAACCAATAGGAGGACCAACCTTGGTCTCCAGATCCTTGGGACCTGCCCCTGTTGCCTCTTGCATGGGACCTTTAATCTCTTTGCAGGTAGAAATTGTTGTTTGCTTGGAAACTTCTCCCGTACACATGCTGATCTTGTCTATCATATTGGGACCTTGGCATCCCACGGCTGACAGCTTGGCCCCTCCTGTCAGCCCTTCCAAATACTCTCTTAATGAACTTTCTTTTCATATTGGATTGCATCTTACTAAAGGTAGTGAATGTTGAGACATATTTCTCTATGGCCTTAATAAAATTGTTGCCAAATCGAAGTCCATTTGGGTCCCCTAAAATCTCTTTGGTAAGAAGGTCACACAACCTAGGGTTGTTTCTCATCAAGATAGCTCTCCTTCTCTCTGCAATCAGGTTGGCGATAGCATTGCCAAGCAGGCATAGAAGCCACGTAGAAGCTCTAAGTCTGCAGGGACGCCTTTATAGGATGCTTCCTCAGCCATGTCTAAGATCCTGTCAAATGTACCCAGGGTATCAAGTAACCTGTCCTGACACTGTTTTAGGCAGCACTAAAGACCTTACCTGGGATCTTTCCCTGATCTAAAAAGGAAACTTAGTAGTTCCAGGTCATTGTTTAGACTTATTGTCTAGGAATGGTCTGGGACATTCCACCCTCATCAAGTTCTGTGTCTCCTTGCGTATCCAAAACTTAATAAGGCCCATCCCATGGTCCATATGCCATCAGTTCGAGCCTCTTGGGTGGGTACTGTGGGTTGGATTAAACAATTCCATACCTGAAGAGTCCCTTATAGCCTTAGAGCTAGAGGGTTGGTCTAAATCTTCATCTAGAAAGTCATTTTCTAGCAGCTCCTGGGGATCAAACATATATTCATTTATTCAGCCATATCACTATAGCCTGACAGTTCATCATCTGCATCGAAACTGTGGTCTCTTGTGCCATGAAGGCTACTCATTCTTTTTGTGCTGCGGGGGACACCTGTATCATTGGCGCCAACATGGTAGCTCTTGCTATGTGTGCCGCACTGGGCACCTCGCTCATTAGTAATGCTCAGGGTACCCATTGATTGATTATGTCTTCTTTCAGAGCTCAGGCTGTCCAAGGTATTAGCATGGTCATTTGCGGTGCTCAGACCGCCCACTGCACGATGTTCTTTTGCAAAGTGCTTAGTTTTAAAAAAAAACTTGCCTCCCATCTTAACTAAAGGAGGGGTCTTGTCTTCTGAGACTGAAAAACAGTCCTCCTCAGAGTGGGGGGAACTCCTTTTCCTCTTTGCGAAGGCTGCTTTCATTGCTTTTTTGAGAGAAGACTTTAATTTCTTATCAAGGAACTTTTTTAACATATACTCATTAATCAGAGTTAGAGGTAACTCCTGCTGGCTACCAGCTTCAGTCATTGTTTAAATATGTGAGGTGAAAAAACACCACCTCCTAAGCCCCTTCTAAATCCCCTTTTAATTATAACACTATCAAGAGTTCTTTTCTACCACCTTTAAAAAAAAAATTAAATAGCATTAAATGTGGCCAGTTATTAAGCAACAACGCTCCATACCAGTGAAATTCCCATCTGCATTTGAAAAACTGTCGGTAGGAGCATGCTGCTATGGAAACATGATGCACACGCCGCACATCTCAATTGTCAGCATGTAGGAGCTCAGTCCTTCTTCTCTTTTAATGACCCAAAGGTCTTTCTGGCATTTGGAAAGGAACGGACAGGCAGATAGGTGAGAGAATGAAAACTATATCACAGGTGCGAGTACTGCTCTGGGCCGCCGGCTAGAGAGATACATCTCTCTAATCTGCGTGTCCTCCAGAGGAGCGCATTGATCAGAGGCAGTTACAGGCCGTGAGCCGAGTCTGAACTCTCCGTTTCAGTCCGCACATCATTTTGAAGTCGCGAAGAGAGTTTCAGTTGCACGGAGGCCAAGAGCCGAGCTTGAGCTCTCCGTCTCAACCCACGCCTCGTTTGAAAGACATGGGCGTTGGGCACAGTTACATGGAGGCTGTGAGACGAGCTTGGGCTTTCTCTCAGTCTTTGTGTCGTTTGAAAGATGTACAGGCTACAATACCACAATTATAAATGATTAACAAATTTAGGGGAAAGGGGTGGGGAGCTGCCCATCACAAAGCAATTGCCTCATTTAAGAGCAAGGCACTGCAAATAAAAGATGTAAGCCTGACCGTAAATTCGTAGGGATAAGCAAAAGAAAAAGTACACTTACTTTATTAGGGCGTCACTGATTAAGTTAATAACTAAAAAATGAATAATACGCAAAATCAAGACAAGTAAGGGCATAATACTTAGCTGTGTATGAGTAGCCAATAAAAGATGAAGATGCTTGGTGACATGGGGTTATATGAGGTTAAATATTCTATATTGGAATGTTTTCTTTATGATGTATTTACTATGGCTGTGCGGGGAGTTCTTGGAACTCCGCGCTCCACTTGGAGCATGGAGTTACCCCAAAAACTCCACTAGCCCTGTTAACGGAGCAGAGCTCACCCGGTTCGCACTGCAGCCTAGCATGAGCTGCACAGCGCAAACGCAGACAGTCTGTGCTTGCGCTGTGCAGCCCATAACTGGGCTGCAGCACGCACCAGAGCAAAGCCAGAGGGAGGCAGCCGCTGAAGAAGACTTTTTGCCGTCGGAGGGGGAGCAGAAGAGGAACCCCGGGAAGACCCAGGTAATTCCTCATCTCTTCCTTTTGTTGTCATTTATGCACATTGGTGCACAAACAAGAACTGAAATGGCAGCTTCCGCTGCCTACAGGCCTTGCCTGAATTCCGCCCAGGGTCGTAGGCAGTGAAAGCTGCTGTTTCAGGCCTCTTGTGCACAGGCCTGTCCTGTGTGCACTACACACAGGGCAGGTTGGTACACAACGGGGCTGGCAGCTTTCACTGAATTCAAGCCAGGGCTGTAGGCAGCGAAAGAAAGCTGCAGTTTCAGGTCTCTTGTGCATTGGCCTGTCCCATGTGTATTGCACTGCACATGGGACAGGCCGGTGCCCAAGAGGCCTGAAATGGCAGCTTTCACTGCCTACAACCCTCCTGAATGCGCCCGATCTCAGAAGCGCTAAGCAGGGTTGGGCCTAGCTGACCAGGCCTGACCGTGCTTAGAGTTTCCGGGATCGGGCGCATCCAGGACTCTGCGGGTCACAGAACTCCACAGAATTCCACTGAGTATTTTTCCAACTCAAAGATTTCCACGGAGTTGGACTCCGTCCATTCCACCCAGGCCTAGTATTTGCATTCTTTAAAGGGCTGAATGTTGGGGCAGCAATAAAAGGTTTATTGCATAATGGTATCCTCCGGTCCTGTAATGAAATCAACTGACAGGCTGCTCCTGTTGGAAGTACATGTTTTACTGAGGATGTATGACTTCATTCTCATATGACTGAGAAGGATGGTGTGAATTTACAGAAAATATGCTCTCATTTTAGCTTCTGGAGCATCTTCCATCACCTCTATGGGAAAATCATGAGAAAACCGTTTTCTCTCAAACATGGTTCATGGAATCCCAGCAGATTAAAATCACCTTGGAACACACCACAATTCCTAAAATTATTATGGTACCATCAACAAATGATTTACATTGTAACTAAGAATTGTTATCACCCTGTATACATTTTCCTTTTTGTGACCCTCAAAACCTGCCATTCACTACTATGCATTTCAGTGGGTGCTATCATGTATATTGGTCCATTGCTTTCTGGTTGAAGTGCCGACAGTCAGTGAGATCTCACCATGAGACCTGTGTTTAGGCTCCATCATATATACAAATTTCTTTTTACTTTAATTTCTCGAACACTACTCAACAAATTTACACCAAATAACAAAGAGCATTCTTTGTGGACCAAGAGCTACATTCCTGTCAGATCTGGTGTAATTCTGCCCATCAGTTCGGGCTGCAGACATGTCTAAAATCTTAATGGGAATTAAAATGGGAAACCCTTTTTTTTACCCCATTTTTTTCTCACCCCTGATTGATGGATCACCCCGAAACTTTCCATGCACAACAAGATTCTTGGGCACACTTTTTAGGAAAATTTCATGAAGATTGCCAGAGATATAGCCAAGTCAAAAAACACTTTTTCTATAGAAACTAGGTCCTAACTTTAACTACCTACTGGCAACTGTCAGTGGGTAATATATACACATATATGCCTAGACCCAGAGTTGAGATAGATAGATAGATAGATAGATAGATAGATAGATAGATAGATAGATAGATAGATAGATAGATAGATAGATAGATAGCATTTGTAGGTGGCCCCATCAGTTTATCAGTGGCCCAACATGTGCCCCTCCCCCTAAAATCCGCTTCTAGAGATATCACTGTAGATAACAGGCCTGTTAATCGAAAAGCACACAGAGACATGGTAATTTAGCATTCTGGATGTTATCCCGCATTACCAGGTCATTAACTTAGAATTGCAGGTAATAGTGGTGTAATACTAAACAGAATCGATAATTAAAGGTTGAGTTACAACCACAGCACTACCATGCAACTCTTTTTCAGCATTGTTTGTTCTTGTGCTCTGCTTAGTGCCAAACCTTTGATTTTTACTGAAATTTCTTAATGCATGACGTTTTTCTGATGTGATAACTTGTAACTTTAAAGTGCTTACCGTTTCCACTCTGTTTCTCCCACGTTCTGTGAGAGCCAGGCCACACCTCACATATATCCCCAGGGGCAGCTCCTTCACTATGACGAAGGAGCATCGCCCCACTGGCTGAGCCTGAAGCAGAAAAATTAAACAATAGTTTTCTATCGTTTTATTTTTCTGCTTCTGGCACAGCAGTGCAGGGAGGGGTGGCGCTGGGCCACTGGAGGTGGGAGGGGGGGATGTAGAGTGCACTAACTGCACATGTGTGTTTGGCCAGCCGTCTGAGGTCAGCCAAACACACATGTGCACTTAGGTTTTGCCAACCTGGCTGTATACAGAGCCGGGCTGGAGAAACAGCACAGACCCCAGGCTTGTGTCTGAGCAGCAGTAACTGCCGCTCAGACCAATCCTAATGCTGCTTACATGCTATGTCTAGCATGTAAGCAGCACCAGGATTGCTGGGGAGCCTGTGCTGGTGTCCCAGCGAATGCTGGTACACCACATCAACGAAAGAGGGGTGAGGAACGAGGCTGTGGCGTCCCTGAAGGTACGTTTACATTTGTATTTTTTTATGTGCTCCCCTCATGTCTGCCCCTCATGTCTGCCCCTCTCCTTCCTCTACCTCTCTCCTTGTGATTTGCGGCCGACGCTGTATATCCCTGTGTGCCGCAGAAAATATTGACAAAACGTTTGCAGCAATTTTCATTCTCTTTTTCAGCACCGTGCACCCCAGAAAGTGTCACTGTTCAGCACAGTTGTGACACGAACAATGCAGAGGTCTCCTGGGTACAAAGTGAAGGAGCCGTGAACTACACTGTCACAGCCTTGTCTGCGGAAGGAAATGTATCGTGGTGTAACACAGCCGGTGCCTCCTGCAATCTTGTGGATTTACAATCTGGGCAAAATTACTCTATAACCGTTCGAGCATCAAATGGCAAATGTGATAGCTTGCCAACTCTGGGACAGACCATTGAAACAGGTAACTCTGTGCCCTTCAAAGAGGTTAATGCTTTTACTTCAAAGATGCAAACTCACTTTTCTCTCGTCACTCAATATTACCACAAATCAAGCTTTGCCCATAATTATACAGTTCTCACTTGCATCTAGGACGAGCGTAAACATAAGGTCTGTCAAAACCTTGTAGCAAAAGCTTGTTTTGAACCATGCTGGTCTTATAAAAATATTATTCACGGTAGGTAATTATACCTGGTATTAAATTATTTGAAAAATATATATTATATTTTTATTGTATCTTTTTGGACCACACACAAGTTTGGAGGTAGTGTAAATTACCATCTTTCTATATTTAATGTTGGCTGAATGAAATGCATTCCCCCAACAGCAAATAAAATTCACAAGAACGATACTTGGATGAGTTTATGTTGCCCCTCTACGTAGTGATATCAAATAAACATAAAATGCTCATCAATGTTTTCATTGTGTGCCAAGGAAAACTTGGTAACCTGTGGTACTATTTTGTTTACGTGTTTCACAGAGTTGCATTAGGAAACTCTCTAAGTATGGAGTATTTTGTCGCATTTTTATATGCTGTATTTATTTACAGTTTGAGAATGCTCACCAAACTATCTTTTTTTAATAGATTAATTCAGTAGAGCTCAAATCATTGCATTGAGGCCAGAGACGTCTTCCCACATGCGTGACAACATATAATGGGAAATCCCAGAATTTTGTTTGAACTTCTACATAAAGTGTGACTGTTAATGACTAAGAAACACATAATTATCATGACGGATATTATAATCTGCCTCTTTAACTCTTTAGTTGTGTTTCTGACTAATTTACCTTTGCAAGGGCATTTTGACAAATCTTCAAACAATCTACAAAAAGAGGTGCCCATCCATGTAGGTCTGATCTTGAAAAGTTTGGTGTGGCTTGTTCATTGATTTAAAATAATAGAGATGTACCAAACCTTGTGCTTCCCATCAAATCACTACAGGGAATATTTTGTCAGCAATGGAGGTGCAAATACCACTGGAAGGTTGTATGTCAGAAAATCATGTCCAGAATTAGTGTCCTACACAAATATTGCATCCTAAATATTATTTACAAAAATGTCGTCCCATTGGGTGTAGATTTTCTTCTATTAGCTCCAAAAGGGCAATATTTTTGTAGACAATATTTATGACACAATTTTTAAATCAGACGATATACTAACATTGATATTCTGGTGCCACAGTGCACTGATTGGCTCAACAGGTTGCATCATCAAAAATGTGCTTGGTATCCCGTCCCGTTTATTATAAGTGTACTATATGTTATGACACTTTTGATAAGGTAGACGGATAAGGTAGTCCATTAGCTTTTTGACAGAGTAACCCGTCCGCCAACCTCTTAATCGGACCCATAAAATCTTGCTTGATCTAACTTTTACTTAAATTTGTGCCTTGTTGAACATCCAACCAGCAGCATTAATACACCAACAATCAGTATTAAAAACACCAAGGGAAGGAATGTTCTGTTACTTAAGCAGTTATGTTTTCAAATTGGTTCAGGAACCATTAATGTGAATCTGAGCTGGCCTTTAGGTGTCAAAGTATTATCAAATGATGTTTCTGTAGACAATATTCTGATATACAACCCTTAAAAGTGAAAATTTTAATTATGTCACATTGATTTTCAACTCTGCTTTTACAGTTCCTGTTTTGCAGAAACGGAAACACTACATGAGAATCTAAAATCTGGCAACCTAACATTGTGTCCACGTGTTTATAAATTACGGCCTAATAACAATGACTTTTTTTGTTTTACTTATTTAGTGCCCACTGAGGCAACATATGTGCAAAGTAGGCTTCAGTGTGGAAGCCACGCAGTATCTGTCCAGTGGGAAGCTGGCGACGGAGCAGATGAGTACACGGCCACGGCAAGCACTGCCGAGCACTCAGCCTCTTGTACGACGGCGAGTACGTCCTGTGACGTCCAAGACCTGCTCTGTGGCAAGGAATACACTATCACAGTGACTGGATTCTCCGGGATCTGCAACAGTACCGTGAGCAGCGCTGTCTTTCAAAAAACAGGTAGGATTTGGGAAGATGCTTAGAAAAACGCACTAGGGTGACTCCATGCTTGTGCAAGGTGCATTGGTACATGGCATTATAAAGAAAATACGCACCTACTTGTAAATAGATTTGCAGACGCCCTTATAACCTGATCTAGACCCAGGATCGATTTTGGAAATTTCATGAACTATCGGTCACATTCCGTTCTTGTATTTAGACATTTGTGTGTATTTACGAGGCACGATCATTGCTGTGGCTGTTTTTATGGCATTCTCACTGAAATTCTCTTCCTCTAGTTTTTCACCAATGTGACTTTGATCACGCATTTAATTTCATTCTTTATTGTTGGGTTGCAAGAATAATTCACCGTGGCCCACTAGGATCGCTTGATTTCCGGCTCTGCCCCCTCCCCCATGACAGGAAATTGCACAAGTACTGTCAAAGGTTCACAGCAAAACCTTTTTTGGCCTAATCAATTTGACCTTTTGCTGCATGCTCTGCACTGCTCCGTCGGCATCCTTTGTTACATTATCATTACCCTTCACAGTGACTCCTTAAACCAGGGGACACCCTATTCACTTCAGGGCACCACCTCCCCCTTCAAGCAGTGCCAACACGAAATCACCCTCATCACATGACATTGCTGCATCATTCTGCCTCTTCACAGTGACTCATTAAAGCAATGAATATCCTCTTCACTTCAGGGAATAATCGCCTCCTTTGGGCAATGTCAACACAACATCACCCTCATCACATGACATTGATGGTGGCATAGTACATGCCATATTTCCTCGCTGTGTTAGTCCAAATGTCATGAAAATAAGGCCTGTTCTTCTTTTACTTCTGGCTGGAGCTACTATATCTGTGCGGATAAATCTGGTAAGACAGGCCATCTATGCTGGCTGTTGGGACCGCATTCCCTCATCATTAACCAGAGGTCAAATGTGCCCGTTGTGATCAGTATTGTGGCCTGCACTGTGAATGCACTGATTACACATTTGCAAAGGTCCTCAAAATGCCAGCCCTCAATCTGACCAGTGCGAAACAAGAGGGTGATACGAGGCTGATTCCCACCCTGAGTTATGAGGAACGGTGGCCAGAGCTATTGAGGCACACAAAGCTCCCGTGACAACAGAAAAGGAAGTGCTGGATGGGAGCAGCAGGACCTAGGCTTGTGCTCGTTACTGTATGATTGGCAGGGGGATGTGGTGCAATCGACTCCAGAAATATGAGCCCTAATGGTAGTAATATGCCCTTCCAGACTGAAATATTAGACATTTAGGGACCACAGATCTTACAATGAACAGCTGGAATTCCATACATCCTGATGAAATAAACCACTTGCACTGCTCAGCCTTGCATAAATCGTGACTTATCTCATAAAGACGCTTGACCCTATTGGAGTCAGTAGAGCATGGAGTGGTGACTCTATCCAACTTCGCCCCCATCCCAGGCCTTGTAACTTGGAATGCCACTAAATAAAGGAAGCCCTTTGACTAGCAGTTCAATCCCAAGCTACAATCTGCAAGCAATGAGGATCTGAAGGAGGGAGAGGGTAACACTCAAAACCGTTACATGCCGTCCCTGTAGTGGTGGGTTTGGAGTTCCCACGTTGTTAGCCTGTTATTGATCTGCACAGCTCAGCTGTCTCCTGGAATGGTCATGAGCCGAAACGGAATGTCAAGGATGTTTTATTGGCCATTTTCTGATATAGGGCTATCTCTGAGAAGTCCCACTGACTCCCCAAAAACAAGAACATCACTACTTACTGCTGTCTCCCGTAACAAGCACTACCCTATAAATATTGAATTTAGTGGGTGAGCCTCCGGGTCTGACCTATCCCTCCACTCTGATAATTCAGAGTTCAAGCCAGCGTTGGACAGGGAATCCTACAATCATTGGAGACTAGCCATTTGCATTAAATGTTCAGGAACAGAACAGAGAAAACAGAGGTGTTGATCTTTGGAAGTCCCTCACCTTCTTGGAGTCACAGTTGGTGGCCTGAGGGCTTAAGGATGTTGCCTAGCCACGTAAAGTCAGTTAAAAATCTAGGAGTCATTATGGACCCTGATCTGTCCTTTGACCATCAGATTAACCGCATTGTATCTACCTACTTCTGGATCATAAGATATTTCCGTACATCCCCATAACATCTCAGAAAAAGGTGGTCCTTTTCTTGATTTCGTCCAGAATGAATTACTCCAATTCCCTCCTCTTAGAAGTGAATAAACCTTCTCTGGCCAAACTCCAACTAGTGCAAAATGCAGTGGCAAGGCTGATATTAGATAGTCCTAAAGGGAAGTCTGCCTCCAACGAATTGCGGGAACTTCACTGGCTCCCGATTCAGAAATGGGTTACTTACAAAGCTATGTGTATTGTGCACAAAGCACTGTATGGGCTCACCCAAGAGAGCACCAAAACTATGTCCCAATGGTACATACTGTGTAGGTCTCTCAGAACAGCATCTCAGAATTGTGTTATCATCCCCAAGGTGTATAAGAAGAGCTGGAGAGGAAAAGTGTTTTCAGTGCCTACTGCAAAAAATTGGAGCTTCCGTCACCTTGTTAAAATTGAACTGCACCTTCCTTTTTAGGAAATCGTTGAAATCTGTTTTTTCTCTTTATAGCGATTACTGCATCAGGTCCACTTGATGGTTTTTAACCTTTCTGGGATTTAGCCCTAGTTACTTTGGCTTCGCACTCAGCACCTTGATGCCTTGCTGTGCTTTATAATTTGTTTTGTTCATTCATTAAACTATTAATATCTTTCAAACAAATCAAATCCGATTATGGCTTGGGTGAGCAGGAGAGAGGCATTGGGTTTTGCAAAAAGAGATTAAGACAGCGGCAATCTTCACGAAAGGTGGCATCACAACCAAGACTGCATCCTAGGATTCGATGGAGGGGTGGGTGGGTGCTGTTGAAGTGGGCGGTCCCGGATGTAAGCCTTTGCCTGATGTAATGGTAGCTAATCAATCGAGCTACATGCAAGGGGATAAGACATGCAAAGGGCAGCAAAATGGACAGCAAAATATTGCTTAAGTGGCATTGGACCCAAAGATGAATTTACATTAATCAAATCTTTGCTGGAGGGAACGTAGGCAAGAAGGCCCAATTGTGTGGCACTGCCCCAACCTAAAAGTATTCTGGTCCGAGACACTTAAAGCAATAGAGGCTATCACAGACACTTAGGAACCCAGCAAGGTTCATTCTGTGGTGGATGCCCGAGTTAAAATAGGATTGGTGTGGCAGACTCTCTAAACTGAGGTGTAGTTTGATGATCATTGCCTAAACAAATGATACTGGCATGTTGGAGGATGACCTATGCCCCAATTTTACATTACTGCTACTGGAGGGTGTGGTTCAAGAAAAGATAACCTACACATTTCATGGAGACGAGATCTTGTTTACGAAAGTGTGGAAGCCAATACTGAACTTGTTCTAAAAGAATGCAGAGCGCTGACATGTCCAAATTCTTTGAGAGCTTTAAAACTTTCTGAACTCTTATGGGCCGTACCTCTAGAGGAGACCTTGGTCAAAGCTGGGTATTTGATCCTGACTAAAGCAGAGGAAAAATAGATAAATCATTGCAGTGGTGGCGGTGGAGAGGCACGGGGCTTTGAAGAACAAAGGTCAGTAATGTAATGTATTAAATAAATAGTAATAACAATCTATTGAACCATAAATCTTAAACTGTCAGGGAAAGAGACAGTTCAAAAGATTAACATGCTGGTGCTACCTCAGCCAGTCGCTGAAAGCTGATGCCCAGCAGGAAAGGTACATGAGATCAGAGCAGAGGGTGAAATACAGATAAAAAGAAAGAGGGTACTGTGAGGTATAGGAGCTCACAGAAAACACAAGATACTCCAAAAGCAGCAACTGCAAACAAAGGGGGCGTTGAAAAAGCAGCAAAAGCAATCGTGAATCAAAGGTTCCTTGGGTTCTCAGAGAGTAATTCAGCCATGATGATGTTGGCACACAGTTCAGGAGCCACCAGGTTATTGAACAACAGCTGCATATAGAGAAAATACTTAAAAGTAAGCCCTCGGAGGTCAGCGCCACAGAGGGCATGTTTATGATTTAACAACGATCGAAAGAACGGTACAGTTAAGTGATGAAAATCTTAAATATCTAAAAAAAAATGAAAGAAAAATGTATCAACTGCAAACCCCAAATACTAGAAAATGGAAGCTTTGGATTAAGAGATAAAAGTAGGTTCAGACATTTTTGTTAGAAACAATTAAAATAACAACTGCAGTTCAAACAGTCTCTCAAAATATCTAGGATGTTTCTGGGACCTAGGGCTCAGGTGACAACAATTTTAAAGGCACGGGGTGAAATAGAACTGGGGATAGGCCTAGCCCTAGATTTTACTTTCACATTCAGGCCCTGATTACGACCCTGGCGGTCTGAAGACCACCAGGGCCGTGGTGGTGGTCTGACAGTCGGACCCCCAGCGCTGCCAGTTTTCTTCCACTGGAGGTGCTGGCGGTGCTTGCAGTCCTAATCCGCCAGGACAGCGATGCTGGGGATTACAAGTCCCTTCTCCGCTGGCAATTACATGGTGGTAACTCTACTATGTAAAGCCTGGTGGAGATGGGGTACCCCAGGAGGGGCCCTGCACTATTTATGCACTTGTCATCGGCAGTGCAGGGGCCTGCCTCGCCAGCCCCATCCCGCTTTTCACTGTCTGCTTTGCAGACAGTTAAAATCGTGACATGTGTTGCTGCACCCTACACACTACAGCATTGCAGCCGGCTCTATTATGAGCTGGTGTCAATCTTGTAGGCCCTTTCCCGCTGGGCCAGTGGGCGGAAACTCTGTTTCCATGTACTGACCCAGTGGGAAACTCTTAATGGGCCCACGGGAAGGGGAACGCACTGGATGTAACCTGACCATAATAACTCCCTCAGTCTTTGAGATAGAGCAAAAACCAGCCTGTGGGCAAGGTGGAAGAATGTCCCCTAGCAAAATTAGATTGGTTTACACACTCTCTTTAGGAGTCTTGGTGCAGAGAAGAAACCTGATGACAACGTTTTTGTTAAGAGAAGCTACTTTCGAAGTCTGATGATCAGTGCAAGGATACTGAAGGAACAGTGCTAAATGTGCCGTTCCAAGGTTGTTTTAACTTTTGCATATTTCCTGGACTTCAAGCACATTTAGTGGTTGAAGTGGCCAAAGGCTGTATGTTCACTGGGTTCCATGGGCTAACACTACTGAACTTGAGTGTCATGTCTGTAGGACATTTTTCCAATAGAAGCATGTTGCACCTTTCTCAGATAGGTGCCGCATGAAACCTTGGTCCTACAATAGTTCTCTGAATAAGTTAATACTTTTGCCAGCTGTAAAAGTAACACTATCTGATTTTTCAGACAAATTGCCAGTAGTGGCTAGATAGTATCCGACCATAGTTCAGGACTGGCTTTAATGTTCAACAACATGTGATGGACCACGATATGCTGTGCAACTGGTCGCAGAGTCCTTCCCAAACTTCTCTGTCTGGGAGGCAGAGCCCTGATGGCCAAGACCATGTAGCTACAATGTACTTGTGATCCTAGTAGTAGATTTCAGGCACAATAGAAGCCTATCCATTCAACCTGCATGAGGATTGAAATCAAGAGCCTAATTTCTGAAGGATCAATAACTGTGAGCGCAGCAGTGACATAGGTATCCGCCATGTATTTATTCATTATGGTGCAGTTGAATCTTCATTTCTGCTCTTCTCAAGGCATGTACAAAGTTAGTGGGTCCAAAATGGCATTTAAGAGGTCAGGCTACGGTTTAATTGTAGGACATCTATAAACCGATCTAAGCTACCCCGATTAATTGTCTATCACCTTTCACTACAATGTGATGTCATAAAATTCTGGTCTGAGAACTCTCACAGACAGATTCCCAAGAAAGCAAAGGTTTTTCTTGAAGACTGCCCTCCTCCCTGGGTCAGCCTACCTGCCCATAAAGATTTAAAGGCCATCCACACCTGACACAAGAACACAAAGCAGGAACCCCCAGAGTCATTGGAGTCAGGAAAGTTGTTGAATTCACAGCATAACAAATTCAACGTATAACTATTTAATTAATGCCTTACCATCATGTCCTGCCTTAATCCCCCCTATGATAAAACGGCATTGAGAACAGGAAAGCATTGACCTCCTGCGGCAAAATATCTACATTTCTTAATTGGTTTCTGTTTTTAGGCACATGTTTGACATCATGTCTATTGGGCAATCGCTAGAATAACATTTGAAATGTTAACCTATCATCTCTTTACTTTAAATTAGGATACTACACACTTATTTCCAGGCTCAGAGGCCTCTCAAGTGTCAGGTTAGTTCCATGTTAATGAGAAATGCACTAGAGGGAAAAAGTAAGCAACGTAAAAATGATTAAATAGACTATGAGTCCTACTCAGCAGGCATCACTTTCTAACAAACGTCAAACCCAGAAGTTCATAAAGCAAAGGATGTGGGGTGCACCATGGGCAATTGGAGTAAAATGAGTTTAAGGGTTATTTGAGAAACGTGATACATCTTAATCTAGCTAAAACCTACTCTTTGATGTAGGAAAATACTGGTTGGAGAAAGCCAGAGTAGTGTAAAATTAGAAAAGCATTATTTTACTTTATTATTTAAAACAAAGATCTTGCCAAGTAAATAGCTCTTATGAGCAATCTAAAGGGACTGTGAAAACTGTGCAATATATTTCACAGGCAGATACAAAAGTCACAGCTATAAATTGTGAAGTAACTAATGATTTCAAATGTGTTTTATCCTAAAAAATAATGTTCATGTCTCCCTCCTAATCTTCTAAGGGAAATGTTATTGTCATTTCCTAGCCGAATTCTTAGACTAGTCAATTTGATTGTATGACACTATAATATTCCAAGGGTGTTTATGTTGTCCTATAATAATATTGCATCCTTCACATAGACATATAACCACATTATATGGCAAGAAACTATTTGCTATTCTTAACTCCACCCATTCATACCTTGTGAGGTAAGTACATCTGAAATTAAGAAAAGTAATTATATACTTGCCTTACAATGTAGTGGTAGGTCAATGTGGATGCATTATTGTCATAGAATATATTGCATGCAAGATTATTTAAATCCTCTTATCATAAATAGCAGCAAAAGTTATTGGGTGCACAAGTTTTTGTTCCGTGACCAGATGGCTCTGCCTAATAAACCGTGATCTGGTCATGAAAAGAGATTCCTGCAGGACTACTTCAACACTAATAACCACATACCAAACATTTATGCCTGATCCACTTCTTACTACGATGGCACTGTTTTTCCTCCATGCCCCTAGAATATGGCCGGCCAAACAACCCCTTCGTTATGTGCTGTTTCTAGTTTACGAAAGTATTGTACGTTAGCATAATCCAGTCTAGAATTAACTTAGGTATCATGTACATGATCTTTTTGAGTCGCAAAAGTGACCCTGGTTTTGATTTTAATGAAGCCAGTGTGTTCAGGGTGTCATCAAATTACTATTTTATGCTTTTTATTCCACTGGCATGTTTTGGTTGAAACATGTTGGTTGCACCTTTAGATGAGTGAGTTGGATGTGCTTAGTGGGAGTTCCAAATAAATTAATCTCTGTGTTTGCCCTGTACAGACAGAAGCAGTTTTGTCAGACAAAAACTTCCAGTTCCATAGGACACATGTTACTAATTAAGGCAATAAGTAAAGTTTGCTGAAGACAGAATACAATTTCAGTTCACAATCTTCATCACTACCTGCACTTAACACTAAAGCTATGACTAAATGACCTAATCTTGTTCAATTATTTCTCCCTCTTCCTCCTTTCAGTACCATGCGTCCCAGCCTCCTTGGAAGCCTATGCCAGCTATAGCACCAGTTCGATCATTGTGTCCTGGAATCACGCAGCCAATGCAGAGTTCTATACTGCAACTGCAGTCGGTGTTGTCAACGCATCCTGCACCACCCCCAACACAACATGTGAAATTTTAGGCCTAGAATGTGGACAGTCATACACAGTGTCTATACTGGCTAGTGACGGAGTCTGCAATGGATTAGAGAGGCCAGAACTTCAAGTTGCAACAGGTGGGTTAGCATGTGATGGGGTTGTCTATCTAACTGTCCTTCTGGCAACTCTGCTACCAATCTTTCCTATGATGTCACGTCTCTAGTGTATTCAATGATTTCACCTCTCGTGTATTCAATTTACTCTTTTCTTTTCTCACTATTTTTTTAATCTGATATTCTGTCCCTTGACTTCTATTTCCTGATATTTTCAGGAATTTTTCTTTTTTCTTTCTTTTTTCTTATTTTTGTCTTTTATTTTGCTTGGTAGTGTAGCCTATATTAAATCTTTATATGTATGCTGTGCTTATTTAATTTAAAAATCACACATTGCTATTGTTATTCATAGAGGTTAGGGGTGCTTCAGTCACCCTTGAGTTGCAACTACTGAGGTGCAGGAAGCGGTAGTGGAACCTCTCAGATAAGACTGTGTCAATCACAATATAAATTGATACTCTGAAAAGTGTGAATCTAGTACTGGTGCGATAGCCAGTATGCATCATCTACTTACTCAAAGGAAGCATGGAGAAGGGATGACAGTTTTTGAGCAATCCATGTACCACACGTCCTTGTCCTATTTCAGATATTACAGTAACAATCTCATGCAGTGAGATATTCAAATACTCTCATAATAGACCTGCTACAAATGAGGTTTCTGATTGACAGAGATAAGCCCCCTGTTCAAGCAGGAACCACAATCCTAGTCAGGGTAAGTCAGGTACACACCGTAAATTAACCAGTACTTACCCTCTGGTAGCATTGCACACAGCAGGCAGGCTTAACTTAAGAGGCAATTATAAAATATTTGTGCAACACCTAAAACAGTAACACAGTGAAAACACCACAAAAGACTCTACACCAAGTTAGAAAAAAATAGAATGTATTTTCATGAGTAAAACAGAACTAAAATGAAAAAAATTCAATAAGTAGAAGTTGAGATATCAATTTTTAAGGAACAACTGCAATTGTAGTTCTTAGAAGATTAAAGCGCCACCCAGGGGCTATCTGGTCACACTAGACCGGGAGCACGCACCAGCTACAGGGATTCCGCTGAAAGAGTAACTTGAATTGAGGGTTGTGTTAACTTCCAGGATCCGATGCAAGGAGCAGAGGAGGTCATGCGAAGGCAGTTCTGATCCAGGCAGTCAGATATGTGTCATTGTCAAGCAGTGCATGCGTTGATCCTCGAGCAGTGGTGCAGCGTCGAACCCTTTGCAATGAAGGTGATGTCTTGCTGTTGAGCCACACAGCTGGCAGTGCAAAGACGATACTTTGGTGGCTGATGGCGTTGCTTTGATCCTGAGATGCGCAATCAGTGATGTGATGTCCTCAGCGACAACCATCGGTGTCGCCATCAGCCCTGATGCATCGCAGGCTGCGTGGCTCGATTACAATGCTCAATGCCGGCTGTGCGCCTTCATTTTAAAGAGTTCGATGCAGCACCACTTCTTGAGGATCAACAACTGTGCGGCTCTGTGACAACAAATCTCTGACTTCATGGATCAGAACCGATGCATCGCCTTCGCATTAACTCATCTGCTCCTTGCATCAGATACTGAACATCAACACAACCCTGTATACAAGGTACTCTTTCAGCGGGACAAGGTTGGTCGCTATAGCCAGCTTGTGCTACATCGCGGTGTGCCTGAACTTTTGACCTTACCCCCAACTAGAATGACCAGATAGCCCCACCAGTTGGTGCTTTAAGCTTCTAAGCACTACAATTGAAGATATGCTTTAAAAAATTCATATCTCATCAACTTCTACTTATTGGATTTTTGTTGTTTTGCTATTGTTTTACTCAAATAAATATAAGTTATTTTTCTAACTTGGTGTAGAGTCTTTTTGTGGTGTTTTCACTTTGTTACTGTTTTACGTGTTGCACAAATACTTTAGACATTGCTTCCTAAGCTAAGCCTGCCTGCTCTGTGCCGAGCTACCAGTGGGTGAGCACGGGTCCATTTGTGGTGTGTAAAAGACTTTCCCTGACTTGGACTTTGGTTTCTGTTTGGACAGAGTGCATACCTCTGCCGACCAGAAACCCAGATATTAACATCACCCCACTACTCAAGTGGCTTTACTAGATCAGAGAGAAACTACAAACTACTGTTGGCCCAAACTATTACATCTAGTGCACACTGGATTGGACAGGACAGGAAACAGATCTAGAGCCACCTTACTATTGTAGGTTATGTAATCCTGAAGAGAAGTTCAAAGATTGCTATTTATACTAAAGATAAGGATTAACACAGAACGTTACAAAGGAGTCTTTGTTGAGTTTAATATATTGCTCACTACTACATCGTGAAACCTCATGGTGCATATTCCCAGTCCTTTATTCTGTCTACTAACCTAGTGGTTGGTTGTGAATTTTAAGTTAATGATACATATAATGAAATATAATTGTGGTTGTAATACTTAGGTCACTAAAACTACTAATTCTCCTATCTAACCTACATGGCCAAAAAATCCATATGCAGCAAAACAAAACACAGTGAAACGAACCTATATGATATTTTAAATTCAAATGCTCCTGTTGCCTGTGATTACTATTAATTGTTTCCACATTGAATCATAATGAACAAAGCTAAAGTATTTTCGAAAGTGTATCTGTATACCAGTTTGTGACTTTGTCAACTTCTGGAACTTTGTAGCACCATGCACACCAACAGCTGTGGAGTCTACTGTGAACTGTGACACAAATGCTCTATTCGTGACCTGGGACAGTAGTGACGGATCCACATCGTACATTGCAACTGCAGTGGGAACACACGGCCAAAATCTCACAAGTACTACAGATGCCACAAACGTTGAAATCCCAGGTCTTCAATGTGGTGAATTCTACAATGTGACTGTAGTAGCCGTTCGTGAAGATTACCAAAGTCCATCAAGCCCACCGGTGGAAACCGCTGCTGGTAATGATCTTTAGTAGTTTACTTCCTTCTTACACATGCTCTACTTAAAGATGACCCCTGGGGTGTTTCCTTTGCTTCACTATTTACAATATTTACCAGCTGCTATCTCCTTTGGTTTCAATTTAGGTGTTATGGTATTTGTATGGTAATTGTTCTTTCTCCTTCCAGAATCTATACAACCCTAGCATGACTTCCTTGTCTATCCACAACCTTTATTGGCCTCGCCTTGTTTGCCACATTAGTGTTGGTCTGTTATCGAATCTTCCACTGTCTTTTCAATTATTTCACCTTCTTTTGAAAAATTACCATCATTTATTGAGTGTGTGTTTTTGCAACTAAATTTTCAAATTCAGCAGCTCATTTTGTTACAACTATATTTCAGTTTTTCATGCAAAACCCTTTGACAACTTAACCTGAATATTCTACTACTGTACAAATATGCACTGGCAAAGAGAAGAGCTCCGGGTTTCATTTCGAGTCCCAATTAAAACATTTTTTAAAAGCCCCCTGCGGGGAAAAAGCAAAACTAAAATTATTGTTTTTCATGTACAATGCATCAATGAGATAAACAATTTAATGTGTGTTGATTCAAGGTACTTTTGAGATGTACCTCATGCATTGCAATATAAGCACTCATTAGGAGATGGGATGTTATAGCAAGTAGGTAGTAGCAGGAAGTGAGAGAGAATTACTCCTCCGGATGGAGTCAAAGAGCACTCTATGTTCAGATTAAATAATTCATAACAATAGGTTTTGCAGACAGTTGGCCTGTCAAGGCAAACCTAATCACAGTGACCTCTTCAATATTAACTTCTTCAACATACCCACACTGACTAAGATATTGTTTAGAAGACCTTCTGAATGCCTTTACATGTGGGCAAAGAAATATTATGCCCATCAGTCATGAGCTGATTAAGGGATATTTTCAGGAAAGACAGCTGCGATGGCAGTTAGGCAACAGAACTATGAGGAGAATCTGACAGATCCCAATACTAGTGGGAGTTTGGGTGAGATACACTTGCTGATGTGCTTGCATGCCAGTTTTGGGAAGAGCATGTTGAATGGTTGCACAAGCTCCCAATCAGGGGAGAGGAAGTTCTAATGTGGTGGGGATAAATAGTTTGGGCGAAATGTTTTTAGTTCTATCCTTCATCAAAGGTGATTAAGTTGACCTTTTAGTTTTTTATCAAATTTGCTTCAAGGTAAAGGGCCAGGTGTCCTGTTGCTTTGAACTCCATGCGTGTGCCAGTTAAAAAGATAGTGCCACATTCTATTCATGAGACTAAATCTTAGGCTTCCTCTTAAAATGGGCACACATATCTAACTTATCCTGTGTGTGTGTGTGTGTTTGTGTGTCTCTACCTTCCATCGTTGTTCTTTTTTCCCTTTTCTAAATTATCAAATGTAAACCCTCACAATATTTCCTTTTCTGTATCCCAGGTCAACTTCCCTTTCACCATCCAAAAACAGTTTTTCATAAGCATATCTTTTTCTAATCCAGCTGAAGTGATTTTATTCATTATCAGCCTTCACCCAATTAAAAAGTGATTAAAACCTAAGCAATTCTAGTAACTTTTGTTCTTAGGAATGCATGATGCACATCATCTAGATGTATTACAAGAATGTGTCTATAATCCACATCAAGACTTTTCCCGGGGGGGGGAGGGGAGCGTGGCTATGCAAGATGGCGGAGTAGCAGCGCTTCACCCGAGCTCCCGTACGAAGGTGAATGAATCCTACAATATCCTGGGTGGCGACCTGTTGTGACCATGCTACATGAACAGCCCCCACACTTTGGAAAGCGGAGAGGAGCCAGAGGTCCCCTGAATTTAATCGACGGGGCAACTGGTGGTGCTGGTGGCCCCGACTGCGGTGAGACGCCGGTCGAGAGGTAACACAGTGGCTGAGGGCGCAGAAGTGCAGACCCTGCCTGGCGAGTGAAGGGCTTGGAATTAGGGGGCCAGGCTGTGTTGCCATGTCTCCGTGATCTCGGAGAACATAAATGAGGACGGCCACTCATGTGGCCCAGGAAAATGGCATTGCAGGAGTACGACCGCTGAAGGACTCCCAGGCGCGGTCCCTTTGAGGAAAACCAGGCCTGCGGCGAGGCCACACGTATTCAAGGAACCCCGGATTCAGATGGCACGGAACGCAGTGAAGACAGACTGGCCTGCAACATAACTCAAGGTTCCTTGCCCTTGATCTCCTTTCCCCCACTCCTCTGAATCCAGATAAGAAGCGGGCTGATGGCTGAGTCTGTGATTAAATCAAGCACATTGAGACAATGGCTGCTGAGACGGCATTGAGGTAAGAGACACATAAGTCAGTTCGAGGGGGAAGGCCTAAGACCTGCACAGATTAAGACTGGGTGGGGCTGGAGATTGCTCCCCTCCCCACCTCATACCACCTTTATTATTCAGACAGCAGTTGGAGGGGTGGGTCACACAGCAGTTGATCCTCAAGACACTGCAGAAAAGCAAAGGATACAATGGTGCTATAATGTGGGCCTGTTGGCACTCAACAACATCCCTAAACCAAAGTCACTGTTCAGGGTTTAGGAGGCAGTGCCTTTCTCCTTGGAACTGCTTCATTTAACCATACTATAGGAGAAACTACGGTAGAGACTGGCGCAGGCAGGGAACGCAGATCACTGCTCAATGGCAGTAAAGTTACAAGAACACATTGGTAAACCGTTTTTATAACAGTGGGGTAGCTGGTGGAAGTGTGAGATGTTGACCTAGGCTCACATGAAAGACATGGGGAAAGATATGGGATATAAGCAAGTGCAAACAAATAAGATAGATCAATATGCGCTAGAAACTAAAATGGACACCATTACCATGGATGTCTACTGCCTACGACTGGACCTGCTCAAGGTGGCGGACTGTGCAACTTGCAATGAGAAAAATACTCAATCACTACAAAAGGAGGTCAAAACACTTCAGGCCATGGTGGCAGGGTTGCACAGCAGTGCGTCCAAGATGGAGGACAGACTTGAAGACAACGAGGGGCTCTTGCGCCGAAATAATATACGACTGGTGGGTTTCCTTGAGCGGGTGGAGGGCCCATCTGCAGAACTTTTTCTGGAAGAATGGATAGTGAACAGCTAACAACCCAAAGGCCTGTCCAAATTTTTCTCTATTGAGAGCGCATCATTATCTTGCAGCTATGCCATGCCCCAGAGTGCCCCGGGCCCTTAATAGCCCTGCTTTTCAATCAGAGGGATAGAGATGCTATTCTACAAGATGTTCCTGTCCATAGCCCCCCCACATATGAGGATAAGCAGATCCTAATATTTCCAGATTATACCCACAAAGTTCAACACCTTCGGAACAACTTTTTGCCAGTATAACGCAGCTTACCAGAAGCTAATATCAAATACAGACTGCTGTTTCTGACAAAACTTCGGATCCACCACAATGGCATGATACATTTTTTTGGAACAGCTGCAGGGGCAACAGAATGACTCGATCAACAAGGAGTAGAAAAGGGTCAGCGGAACGGGGACTGGATGGAACAGAGAAGACAAGAACCTCTGTGCTCTCAAAGATGTAAGACTGTTCTGGACCAACCTTCTTGTTGACACTCACCGGAGAGTGGAGGACGCATTATGGTCTGTGAGGATGGAACCCTCTGTGACACGTCATTGATAGTACCCATCCAAAACTCCTTCCAGCAGCTGCGGAAGAGTGAGGAACTCTTGAGTGATAGCACAGATGTGGAGGGAAGGGGGGATAATAATGGACTACTGAACAGAGATGATGATGCGGCTTCTCAGAGGACCTTTGAGCTTTGTTTTCCCCTGAGGGACACATACTGAACCTGCTGTCATATGGTGAGGAATTGGATGGGGTGAAGAATTGACTACCTTGGACTAAACTGGATCACACAGGGATGATAGCCTAATTGTGAATTGTACACTTGCAGGGGTGTTGGTCTGGGGGCCAGGCCCTGCTGTATAGCTACTGAGTCTCTGGAAGGAGAGGTGGCCGAGGCGGAGTGGTGATAGCTCAGACAGAATCTACAAACTAACATACACATTGCATTACTTGTTAGCACAGTTGCTATAACGGGTGGGTACTGATTTTTGGGGAGGGTATTTGGGGCGGTTAGAGAGGACCTAGAGCCTGAGGGTGGGATCTGAGGACTCCAACTATACTGCCTATGGGCGGGGTACTGGGAGGGAGATGGGGAAGTATTAATACTGTTGTTGAAGTTGAGGTTCTTTGTATAGGAAGCTTCTATTGTTCACTCGGGTCCTTATATAAGTACTTATATATTGTGGTTACAATATTGTGGCGAGGTACCTTTGAGATATATTACAAATGAGGGGCACACATAATTGTTACAAATTTCCCACCTGGAATGTGAGAGGTTTAAAGAACCCAGCGAAACGTAAGCAGGTGTGCTCATACCTTAGAAGGTATGGGGTGCACATGGCCTTCTTGCAGGAAACACATACATGGGGAACTTGTATGCAAGCATTACAGAGAAAATAGAGGGGACAAATATATGCTACCTCCTAATCTGGATATTCCCGGGGAACCCTTGTGTGAGTGGCGCCGGGCACCCCCTACTGAAAAACTAGAGCACATGTGGGCACAGAAGGAAGGTATGTTATACTAGAAGGAAGCTTAGATGGCCAAAGTTTATGTCTGGTAAATGTATATGCTCCAAATGTCGATGACGGAACCTTTTACGGTCAGTTATGAAAGACAGTGGGAGCCGTTCCTGATATGAAGGTAGTAATTGCTGGGGACTTTAATTGTGTTGCATATGGTGTGAAAGATCGTATCCTTCCCAGGATGGAGGTAAAACCCAAAATGTCACTCTCACTGGCACAGCTCCGGGACCCATTAGGATTAATAGATGTATGGCACTTGAGACATCCCAGGACACTAGAATACTCCTGTTATACACCAGCGTCTGATACGCACAGTAAAATTGACTATTTCTTACTCTATGCGATCCATAGTGTGCGTACAGTGTCTTATTTAGGATGGTACATCTCAGACCACACAACGCTACTGTTGACGTATTCATTACAAAGACAACCTCCTACTGTGCCACCTTGGCGGTTACAGGCAGAGGCCCTCACTGACCCCGCCTTCCTTGAGACAATAAGGGAGATAATGCAACAATACCTTGAGGTAAATTGGGAAAGTGCAACAAGCTGTGCGATGGAGTGGGAGGCACTCAGGGTAGTCCTGAGGGAGGTCTGCCTTTCCACCATGGTTGGGGTGGGTCGTATGTTACAGCAGAAATTACAAAAAGGTGAAGAGGAGTTGGCTCGCCTAAAAAACAACAGGCTGAACGCCCTGAGTATGCGCAGGACCGGAATCAACAAAGACACAAAGTCTATGCGCTTTGGGACCAACTTGAAAAATATACTTGTAAACATGCTGGCACAGGCTCTATATGGAAGGGGATAAGGCTGGTAGGTTACTAGCACATTTGATATGGACGGAGGCACAAGTGCGGCCAATACTTGCAGTAGAAACACAAAATGGGCACATTGTAATGACAGAAATAAATTAATTCTGTCCTGGCAGCCCATATGCAGTTGGTTTACACAGTGCCACCGGATCTACAGCTGGAAGGGTTGCCTGACTATTAGAATGCTCTGTCTCCGCCATCGTTAAAGGAGGCGGATAGAAAAACACTGGGGGCTACGCTGATGACACAGGAAATCTCTCATGCCATACAACACCTTAAGACTGCTAAACCTCCAGGGGTGGACGGGCTCCCAGTGGAGTTTCATAAAGCTTACACTGAGGTACTGACAGAAAAATTGCATACGGTATACGAAGAGGTACTGGAAAGGGCAACCCTCCCACCTCCATGAGGGAAGCGTACATAGTCTTGATCCCAAAACCGGGTAGAGACCCATTGAAACTGGGCTCGTTTCACCCATTGTCAATGCTTAATGTTGACATTAAAATATTGAGCACAGTACTGGCAAACTGACTACTACTGTACCTGTCTCAGTTGGTCCACCCAGACCAGTCAGGCTTTATTCCACTCCAGAACACTTTATGTAATATGTGATGATTAACCCATGTGATGCATACGCCTGATTTACTCCATGGTGATTACACTCTGGCATTCGTAGATACAGAACAGGCGTTCAACTCCGTCTGTTGGGATTACTTATGGCAGGTGCTGGAAGCCTTTGGCCTGGGCCACACGTATATCAAATGGATAAAACTCTTCTATGCAAACCCGGTGGCAAGGGTGCGCACAGGCTGTGTTTTCTCTAGCAAGATTCCACTACAGCGGGCACGAGCCAGGGGTGTCTATTGTCACCATTGCTATTCACACTGGCAATCGACCCACTCGCGTGTCATCTCTGGACAGTAATGGGAGGTTGGGGTATCTGTGTGGGGTGTACAGAACATGTACTCATTGTACGCTCATGACGCATTGATATATCTCTGGCGACCAGACTTATGCATCCGGATGCTGTTGAATATTATGCAGGAGTTCAGGGACTACTCTGGACTACAGGTTAATGCGAGCAAGTCTGTTCTTTTCCAGTCCGGCAGGCTGATAGATCAACTGCTTGCTAATCTACCAAAAACAGGTAAACCTTGGAAAGTAGATAAAGGTATGTTACCTGGGAATCTTCATTGCCCATAGTGAGCGCGCCCCATTTGAACATAATTTTGGGAGGGTAATCGAGGACCTATGTCTTACCACTAAATTGGTGGTGCTTCCCCGATGCTTGTATGTCATGCAGTGAGCCATGTACCAACTTCGGTACCCCTTCTTTCAGGAGTTTGACCAATTATTGTTGCAATTGCCGTAGAATGGGAAGCGCTGTAAAGTGGGGTTGGCCTCCTTGAAGAGGGAATGGGGTAAAGCAGGGCTGGAAGTTCCAGAATTGGAACTTTATTATTTGGCAGCGCACCTCCAGCACATAATACGTTGGCCGGATGGAAAGGGCAACTGGGAGCTAGTGGGACGCATGATGGGCATCAAGGGCAACTACTGATAATGGGAAAGCGAGTGCCGGATATGATTCACACATGTGATAATGTTAACGTGTGGACTGTGGGATAGGACTGTGCGGCAGTTTCTGCGCTGCACACCATATTCTCCGGATTTAGATATTTGGATACTGCATTTGCGCAGATAGCACAGGTGATGTCAGTGGATAGGTGGGGGTGCATCATGATTACAGACCTTTATTCAGAGAACCTCTTCATCACACTACGAGATACATGCGATACATTCGTATTGGGAAGCCGCCAGCTCATGCGATATGCTAAGATGGCAGCCACTGCTAGGCAGTTGTGGCCTTCTTTTCCAGATGCACCAACGCCTAAACAAACCTTGGTCACCCTGCTGGATGATGTGGGGAGTCGGCATCTGATTACACATATACACTGAGCTTTTCAATAGCATAGAAGTAGTCTGCCCCTTCACATCGAGGGAAAATGGAAAGAGGCTTGGGACGAATTGATAACACCTAGTGAGTGGGAGAACATACACGCAGGAGTTGAAAACATCTCAGTTAAAGCAAGAGTAAAGTTAATACAATACAATTACATCCATACAGTATATGTCACCCCAAAGAGACTAAACAGAATATACCCTCACACAGACTCATGGTTTTTAAGGTGTGGTATGCTCAATGCAGACTTTATACATATGGTGTGGACAAGCACTCACATTGCACATTTTTGGGAAGAAATAGTGACCCCTATATAGGAGGTAACAAGTTTGGTGGTACCTTTACAGATTAGACAATGCCTCTTAGGTGCACTCCTGTTAAACCCCAAAAATAAACTAAGCAGGGAGTGTACTTTGTTGGGGTTGATGGCCGCTAAAAATAGAATAGCGAGACAGTGACTAAGCCCTGAGACCCAACAGCAGCTCAGATGCAGAGATGGCCTAGTGGAATGGCGGGTGCAGAATGAGCGCATGTGCGACGTACAAGGCAAGATGAGTGACTAAATAATGACCCACTGGGGTGTGAGACGATGACACAAGGTTTGATAATGGTATTGGGGGACCCGATGGTGCCGCAAGTGAACACCACTTTAACACAGAAAGGGCAACAGGTGCCCACTGAGGCGACTGCACCTAGGGAGGAAACACAAAGACCCTATTTGGACTGAAGACCAATGTAACTGTTATAACACAGAGCTGTTACCACACTATCAATATCACTAGCGTGGAAGCTTCGGGGGCAGGGGTGTTTTTGTTTACAGGTTATTTAGTATTTTGGTATTTCATCCACAAACAATGACATTATTGCTGGAGCCAGTATTGAAGGTGATATTCTGACATGATAAGCATGCTGCATATTGCAACTGGGTGTTATATTTGTCTGAAAATTATTTGCTGTAACCAAATTGTAGAAATGTCAATAAAAACAATTTAAAAAAAAGACTTATTGATGGTATTTGCAGCCTTCATGTTATATGCAGGCCGTAATTTCTACATAGTTTGAATTTCATATGTTGCCCAGGGCCAGTGTGTGCAACGATTTCCTGTCCCAGGTAAAGCAATATTTTGCCACCAAGGGGCCATATTTATATCATTATAATGGGCATAGTTATATGGGCAATCTAGCATCGTAAATGGTTCCCTAGTATCGCCTTTTTCCAGTACGAGCTGTCACACTATCCGAAAGGTTGTTCACCAGGAGCTCACCACCCCTTTATTGAAAGCTCGACCCAGCTCTTGTGCATCCTATAGAAATCATGTCTAATTATGGGTATGAAACAAAAACTGCCCCCATCTTGTGCACGTAGTGGCTTCTTCCTCCGCCTCAAACCCTCTGAGGCCCTCAGCGAGACTGTTCCTCAAAGACTCAGACTGCACATAGTCTATGCCTAATGCTTCTCTACCTCAACCAGTGAGAAATCACTATATTTGCATATTGTCACTCAGAGTACGTTTCCTGCCTGCATCCCCATGCTTTCCATATTACATATTGCCTCTTTACTAGGTAGATGTGCCCTTTGCTATCAAGCCAGCCTCTGGCCAAGTACAACATTATTAGGGATCACTATAGGTGCCTCGCAGCTCTATGTTCAACTAGTCATCTGTCAGGCCTAATTACTAGCACAAGCTGCACACCTCAGCAAATATCAATTCACAGTCAACCACTTCCTTCCTCAAAACAAGTAATTCTGTTCTGTTCGGAGGACTCCAAATATGTTGAGTTTGAAGTAAAAGAGCTTCTTAATAAAATACTGTATTATCATATAGATATTATATATAGTGTTTCACTTACCTCATTTTGGTCTTGGCTAATATTTAATAAGTTCACTTATGTAAGAATCCTCAATAAATAACTTTTTTTTTAAACAATAAATAATATATTTATGGTGTTAGCACTGAAATATTACTCTGCATAAATCCCAAGTTTTCTTCCCACTTTCCATGCAGTGCCCTGTACACCTCAGAATCTGATAGCTGATGTTCATTGTGAAAACAGTACAATCTTGGCAACCTGGAAACCTGTCAGCGGGGCTGCATCGTATGTTGCCACAGCAATAGGAAAAGATGGCGTACCAGTGCTTTGCAACTCCACAGAAAGTACCTGCACGCTGACAGGCTTAGCATGCGGGAACAACTACTCTATCACAGTGAGGACCTCAGATGGTGTCTGTCAGAGCGCTGCAAGTACTACAGTATATTTCACCACAGGTAAGCATCTTAGCTGTTGTTTCTAGAAGCTGCCTTTTTTAGTTATCTAAATCAGTAGCCTGTGGAATACCTTCCAGGGTGTGTGTTTTGTCTTATAGGCTTCCCTAATGTCACCCAACGCATGTTTCTTTATCAATTATACTGAGGTGAGGTATTTACCCGATGTATTAAATATTTCCTGTTCCGTTTTGTCAGTTTGGAAATCAGGCATGGCATTCTGAAATAAGTTTCATGATAAACTGACCAGACCTATGGCACCTAGGATAACTTTTCCCAGTGCAAAAATCAGGCCTGAAGCTGTTATCATTGGCTTGTCACCATAAATAATCCAGGCCTAATACAGTCATAAAACTACAAGCATATACAAAATTGCAGTTGGCAAAGAAAATGCTTTCCCTCCTAAGAGGGCTTTACAAGGATTCTTACAGCGCAAATCTACCATACCCATGGATTGTCACAGGGTCTAACCAATGCCAAAACTCTTGCCTGTTAGTGTAACCTGTGTGAGTTTATGTAGGATATAATTCTGAGTGATAACAATCCACTCTTAAATGCTTATTGACTTTAACATCTGCTTATCACAATAAATATCTCAGGCTCACTGCATGTAACTCTTCATAACAAACAATTAGGCCTATAATTTTTATTACTGATTTGTCACTATAACAATCTCAGATCTACTGTATTGGGAAAAAACTTTCCCGCAAGGCAGTCACCATGTAGGCCCCAATAAAATTACAAATATGTATAAAACTGCAGTTGTCAAAAAATATAAAATCCCATCTAAGAGAGCCAAATAAGATTCCCACCACTTTCATCAATCATCACAGAAGATACAAAAAGTAGATTGATATCCGAGCTATACCGAACATGTCTTAATCCCCCTCTCGACTTCAGATCACAGAATATGTGAGGCCTAGGAGACGGATATGGGACACTCATTATCAGACTGCACACCTGCTGCTCGCAAACATGCTCTGTCTCCCTTAATCATCGCCACAAACTAATACATTATAAATTCCTTTGTAGAGCCTACAAGACCCCAGCCGCACTGGCCAAGATAGACCCCACACGTCCTCCCAATTGCCCCAAATGCAAGGCACCCACTGCAGATTTTGCACACATGACTGGGACCTGTTTTACCATTACGGCATATTAGGGTGACATATTTGAAAGGTTGGCCTTGATGTTGGGTACCCCCTCACACCTAACCCCCTGATGGCATTGATGGGATACGTTGAGACCGTCCCTAAACCCACAAGCTGATTTGTGGCTGTTGCCTTACTGTTGGCCAACCGAGAGATAGCGCTGCTTTGGGGCTCTAAATCACTACCCACAACTAAAACCTGACTGAACAGCATCATATATTGTGACACTGCAAGCGAGTTATATGCATCTTTGCAAATACCTATGTCCTGGCCTAAGGACATATGGCAAACCCTGAGAGACTTCCTCCTGACACTGGATGAAACAGAACTCACTGCATTTCCCTAATGTTTGATTGACTAAATGCAATGTTCTAAATAGCTGATCTCTGCATATTCTGTATTTACACTTCTATCTAGTGGGCTTCTTGGAAATTATATTATATGCAATTATCAAAACTGTTATTTTACTTCAGGAGTAAGTTGCTGTCTATGTGTCGGCTCAAAGCTTAATAAACCAATAAAAAGATATTAAAAAAGAGAGCCTAATAAGAATTATCATAGTGACCGCTGCTCCTTACCTGTGTCCTGTTGCCGCCTTTTCGCTTCCTCACCTTCTTTGGTCCTGTTCCTGGGTCCCTGCGCCCAGCGTCTCCCCCTGTTTCCCGCCGCCGTTTCCCGCCGCCGCGACCCGTAGCTCCGCCCCCTCGCTCCCCATTGGCCACCCCGCTCCCACCTCCCAGCTGCTCCTCCCTCCCTCTCCCACTCTTATGGAGGCCGCGCAGCAGTAGAGAGAGCGACCTCTGACCCTGTTCACCAGGCAGGTCGCTCCCCTCACCGCCACGCAGCCCCTGTGTGACCGCTGACCGCTGCTCCTTACCTGTGTCCTGTTGCCGCCTTTTCGCTTCCTCACCTTCTTTGGTCCTGTTCCTGGGTCCCTGCGCCCAGCGTCTCCCCCTGTTTCCCGCCGCCGTTTCCCGCCGCCGCGACCCGTAGCTTCGCCCCCCTCGCTCCCCATTGGCCGTCCCGCTCCCACCTCCCAGCTGCTCCTCCCTCCCTCTCCCACTCTTATGGAGGCCGCGCAGCGGACGCGTGCAGCGGGCGCGCCGCTGGCGTGCCGAAGGCGCGCCTAAGGCAAGCCCGTCTGCGCCCGTCCGCGCCTGGCCCCCGCAGAGGCCAGCCCACCCGCAAGACCTACAGCGCTGCCACCCTCCTCACACTCAACACCGGCCGGATCCCCGGGTGCTGCCGTGCCGCCCCAAGACGCACCTACGGACCCTTCACCTGCCAATCCTGCAAGTTCTCCTGCATCCAGACCCGCACCGCGCCCGCCAAACCAAGCACCAGCAGCAACCACCTGAAGTGCATCCTGCTCAACACCCGCTCCATCCACAGACACGCCGTGGAACTCTGGAACCTGCTCGACACCACATCTCCAGACGTCGCCTTCCTCACAGAAACCTGGATGAACGCCTCCTCAGCGCCCGACATCGCCATCGCCATCCCGGACGGATACAAGATCACCCGGAGGGACCGCGTCAACCAGACAGGAGGAGGCATCGCCATTGTCCACAAGAACACCATCCGCATCACGACCAACTCCGACGACACCCTCACAGCTGCCGAACATCTCCACTTCCAGATTCACACCGACCCCAAGACCACACTCAGAGGCACCCTCATCTATAGACCCCCAGGACCCCGCACACAATTCAGCGAAGACATCGCAGACTTCATCAGCCCACACGCCCTCCCCTCCGCTGACTACATCCTCCTAGGGGACCTCAACTTCCACCTGGAGAACAACAACGACAACAACACCACCACCCTGCTGGACAACCTCGCCAACCTCGGACTCAAGCAACTGGTGAACACCCCCACCCACTACGCCGGACACACGCTTGACCCAGTCTTCTCCTCCAGCAAGTACATCTCCTTCAGCCACTCCACCGGACTCCACTGGACAGACCACAGCTGCGTCCACTTCAGCTTCAGAAAAACCACGACTCACCACCACCCACAACAGGCTCCCCGCAGGAGCTGGAACAAGATCACCACCGACCAGCTCTCCACATCACTGAGCCAGAACCCTCCCGCCAGCTCAGCGGACCCCAACCAAGCAGCCAACAACCTTACACAGTGGATCACCAACTGCGCTGACAACCTCGCACCTCTGAAAACCCATCCCATCAGGCCCAACAGCAAGAAAGCCTCCTGGTTCAACAACGAACTCAAGAACTCCAAGAAGAACTGCCGCACCCTCGAAAAAGCCTGCCGAAAAAACCCGACTACAGACAACATGACCGCCCTCAAATACGCGACCCGTAAACACCACCAGCTAATCCACACCACCAAGAAGACAGCATTCAAAGAACGACTAGACAACAACGCACACAACAGCAAGGAACTCTTCAGCATCGTCAAAGAGCTCTCCAACCCCAGCGCCGGAAACAACGACATCACCCCCTCACAAGACCTCTGCGACTCACTCGCCTCGTTCTTTCACCGCAAGATCGCCGACATACACAACAGCTTCGGCGCACAGTCCACGCACCCAACCACCAAACCGATGCCCCCCAACAGCACCCTCCGCGCCTGGACCCCGGTCAGCACCGAAGACACCATCCATACGATGAACACCATCCATTCCGGATCACCAACCGACCCATGCCCCCACCACGTCTTCAACAAGGCCGACTCCATCATCGCACCCCATCTCCGGGACATCATCAATTGCTCCTTCAACACCGCCACCTACCCGGAGAGCTGGAAGCATGCCGAACTCAGCGCCCTCCTGAAGAAACCATCAGCAGACCCCACCGACCTCAAGAACTACCGCCCCATCTCGCTCCTCCCGTTTCCTGCCAAAGTCATCGAGAAGACCGTCAACAGACAGCTGGCCGCCTTCCTCGAGACTAATGGATCCCTCGACCACTCACAGTCCGGCTTCCGAGCCAACCACAGCACCGAGACCGCCCTCATCGCAGCCACTGACGACATCCGAGCCCTGCTCGACAACGGGGAAACAGCAGCCCTCATCCTCCTGGACCTCTCCGCAGCGTTCGACACTGTCTGCCACCGCACCCTAGTGCAGCGCCTCAGCAACATCGGAATTCAAGAGAAGGCACTAGAGTGGATCATCTCGTTCCTCGCCGGAAGAACCCAGAGAGTCCGCCTCCCCCCGTTCAGATCCGAGGCCACCGAAGTCATCTGCGGCGTACCACAAGGATCATCACTCAGCCCCACCCTCTTCAACGTCTACATGAGCCCCCTCGCAGCCATCGCACGCCATCACAACCTCAACATCATCTCCTACGCCGACGACACCCAGCTGATCCTCTCCCTCACCAACGACCCAGCCACCGCCAGAACCAACCTGCACGAAGGGATGAAAGACGTAGCCGAGTGGATGATGAACAGCCGCCTCAAACTGAACTCAGACAAGACGGAAGTCCTCATCCTTGGATCATCACCCTCTGCCTGGGACGACTCCTGGTGGCCCCCTGCCCTGGGCAGCGCACCCAAACCAACGGACCACGCACGCAACCTGGGCTTCATCCTGGACTCCTCCCTCTCGATGACCAGACAAGTCAACGCCGTCTCATCATCATGCTTCAACATCCTACGCATGCTCCGAAAGATCTTCCGATGGATCCCCACCGAAACCAGGAGTACGGTCACCCAGGCACTCGTCACCAGCCGACTGGACTACGGTAACACCCTCTACACCGGAACCACGGCCAAACTACAGAAAAGACTCCAACGCATCCAGAACGCCTCTGCACGCCTCATCCTTGACATCCCCCGACACAGCCACATCTCCGGACACCTGAGAGACTTGCACTGGCTCCCCGTCAGCAAGAGAATCACGTTCCGCCTCCTCACCCACGCACACAAGGCCCTCCACGACCTGGGCCCCAGGTACCTCAACAACCGCCTGACCTTCTACACTCCCACCCGCCAGCTCCGATCGACCAGCCACGCCCTCGCTGCCGTGCCACGCATTAGAAAAGCCACCATGGGAGGAAGATCCTTCTCCTACCTGGCAGCCAAGACTTGGAACTCCCTCCCCATCCACCTCCGTCTGACCCAAGACCACCTCTCCTTCAGGAAGCAACTCAAGACCTGGCTGTTTGAGCAGTAGCGTTCCCCCCCTCCCCCAGCGCCTTGAGACCCTCCGGGTGAGTAGCGCGCTATACAAATTTCTTGATTGATTGATTGATTGATTGATAGTGCACATGAACCTTATAATAATAGGCTAGGCTTACTCCCTTGGTCACAATTGTTCATAATAGTCAGATCAAACTTTGGCATCGGACATACTTTTTTCTGGTTTACCAATCAGACATGTAGCTTGTCACCATAACTAATTCAGGTCCACTATTTTGAGCATAAGCTTTCCCACAAGGCAACCATCAGCCATAGAGTAATACAATTACACAGATATACAAAATTACATTTGGCTATGCAAAACACTATGGCCCTCATTACGAGTCTGGCGGTCCTATGACCGCCAGACTCGTGGTGGCGGTCTGACCACCACCAAAGCGGTAGTCCGACCATTTTGGCGGCATTCAGACCACCACACTATGACGGTGGCGGTCCGGCCACTGTCAGACCTCCAGCACCGCCAGTTTCCCTCCACTGGAGGGACTGGTGGTGCTGGTGGTCCTAATCCGCCAGGGCAGCGCTGCATGCAGCGCCGCCTTGGGGATTACAACTCCCCCCTCCGCCAGCTTTTACATGGGGTGCCCCAGACAGTGAAAAGCACGACAGGTGCTGTTGCACCCTACGCACCGCAACGTTGCCGCCATCAATGTTGTGGGCTGTTTCCCGCTGTTTCTGACCGCTGATGCAGTGGGAACCTCGTAATAGGGGCTGCGGGAAGGTCACTGCACTGGCGGTGACCTGACCGCGAGAGTTTGGCGGGCGGCCTTTTCCACCCGCCAAACTCGTAATGAGGGCCTATCTCTCCAAGAAGACCTAATATGGATTTTCATAAAACACAGAATCTATATCCATGGTTTGTTAGAAGAAGTAACCAGTACCAAAACCATTGCCTTCTACAGTAACCTATGAGATTCCATGTAACATAATCCTTCTCAGCAGGATTTCATAGGGAGTAATAAAAATCAACTCTTAAATGAACTGATGAAGACATCAGGCCTGTAGCCAGGATCATTGGCTTGCCACCATAATCATCTTTGTCCTGGTGTATTCAGTATAAGCGTTACCATCAGCCAAAAAGTGCAATACATGCACTTATTTCAGTGGAGGTACACATCTGCAGCCCTATCAAATCTTGTGGGTAAGTCTGAAATTCCTCTGTCAGTTGTACTCTAAAAGCTCTTTTATGTTGATCACAAAAGGTGTGGAACAGTTGCACAGTCAAGCCACACCTAAAGTTGTCCCCAAAATGTTTAAGCTTAAGACGCGGATACTTTTCGATTTGTCTAACCTCTATGATGTTTGATATTCTTACCCAGAGCCCTGCCAGCCAAGTATTGTTGCGGCAGACTACATGTTTAACAGTGCTGCGGTGGCCTGGCATGCTTGTGAGGGTGCCACATCCTACACAGCGACAGTCGAAGGAAGTAACGGGCATGTAGCAACCTGCATTACAACCGAAATCTTTTGTAAAATCCCCGATCTATTGTGTGGGCAAGTGTACACCGCCTACGTCACAGCTAAGAATGAGAAGTGTAATATCACATCAAACTTCACAAAGGAGATCATCACATGTAAGTGCACGTTTTACTGCAGAAACCACCTTAAGGTACGCATAAAGCGATGACCGCGAACTATGATGTTAACGATGCTTATATTGTATCCCATGTAGCGATGAGCAAATGTTTAATTATGTGAGTGAAATCTTGGGTAGCCCCAGAATTTTGACCTATACACAGTTTCCAGAAATTCCAACTTATCCTACGTAAACACACTTTCATAGTTTTTCATCACAAACCGTTAATGTTTTCTTCTGAGTGTTGTTTAGTATTGAAAATGGATGTGCGAATTTCTCGCAAAATAATTTTAATACCATTTCGTTGCAAATTATGAACTAAATGGGTGTTGGTGATCTTTTTCTTATATGGTAATTTTAAAGGGGCACAAAAGTCCCGGTTATTATGTTAAAACCCATATGCAGATTTCTTCACAAATTACAGGTGTAATCTAAATATTCACAAGAAGTATAGTAAATTTCCACATCAAAAAAGGTGCAGGTTTGCATACCTTTTGTACAGATGCACATCACATGGATCAGGAAATCTTTTAGAACCGTCTACTTTGACAGACACAAATTATAACACTTACCAAACGCTGTGTGTGTCATTTCTTACAGCAGTGGGGCTTGTCCAGTAATCATTAGACCAGGGGTAACAAAAAACTGCTGCTTTCATATTTTTTGTTTTCACAACAAAACGTAGGGAAAGTGTTCCTAAAGCAGTCATGCAATTTAATAGTGACTGCGTGTGCTTTAAATGACTTTTTTTTTTTAACTCCAACTTTCTGATACTTTCTACCTAGCTGCATCAGAACTTTAACTAGTAATTAATACCAACTTTTAACTGGTGAATAAAGAAGTCGTGAGTATTGCTTGGTCAGCTCCTCACATTAGCACAGCTGAACAATCGGCCTCTTGCAGCGCCCTCTCTCCACTCCTCGCAGTCCAAGGCTGAACAGGAGGCCCCGTGCAGTGCTCCCCTTCCACTGAGGGGGCCCGCCGAGAGAGAGACTCGCTCTAGTCTCTCCGCGGGTCTGTTCGGGAGGGCAGGAAGTGGCGCGGGTGTGCCAGGATTGGTGGACAGGTAAGTGGGGGTGGTTTTAGGGATTAGGTTTAAAAGGGGGTGGAGGGGTGGGGTCGGCCTCTTTCCGGGCCGACCATAGATAGAGGAAGGCATTGACCACACACCCGCCCGGCAGAGAAAGAAGGCAGTGGGGGAAGGGCTTTTAGTGGAAGGGCGATAGTAATCAGGTCAGGGAAAGGGTTTGACGTCAGTTAGGACAGGTGTGGTTCACAAGGTTTGGCAGGAAATGGGGGGGGGAGAGCCAGATGCGGGCTTGTCCCCCCTTCCAAGGGGAAAAACGAGGTGAAGGATCAGAATGGGGGGGTGGAATGTTTACAAACAAGGAGGGCATGAAATGAATAGGGGAGTGTCTCGGGGAGGAGATTTGAAGAGAGCCATTGGAAGAGAGTGAAGGGCATAAGGAAGCTTTTAAGTTAAAGTTGGGCAAGAGGCAGTTCATACAGTTCAAAGTTATTGATGTTTATGTCAAATCCTGTCCTAAATAAAGGACCTTTTACACTAGACATGAGTGTCACTGTATGTGTGTCCCGATGATCACAGTCCAAGGCCGAACAGGAGGCCCCGTGCAGTGAGGCCTCGTGCAGTGCTCCCCTTCCACTGATCACAGTCCAAGGCTGAACAGGAGGCCTCGTGCAGTGGTCCCCTTCTACTGATCACAGTCCAAGGCTGAACAGGAGGTCTCGTGCAGTGCTCCCCTTCTACTGATCACAGTCCAAGGCCGAACAGGAGGCCCCGTGCAGTGAGGCCTCGTGCAGTGTTCCCCTTCCACTGATCACAGTCAAAGGCCGAACAGGAGGCCCCGTGCAGTGTTGTCTCTCACCCTCACAGATTCAAGACTGAACTACAGGCCTCATGCTGTGCTCTCTCTCTTCTTCACACAATCAGAGGCTGAACACGAGGCCTCATGCAGTGCTCTCTCTGCCTATCACAGGTTCAAGGCTGGTCGGGAGGCCTCATGCAGTGCTCTCTCTGCCCATCACAGGTTCAAGGCTGGGCGGGAGGCCTCATGCAGCGCTCTCCCTCTGCTCCTCAGAGTTTCAAGACTCCCGCGGATTGAAAGGAGGTGGATGTGTGACAGACTTGAAAGGTCAGGGCGGACATTAATCCTGATGCCACCAAATCCCTGTGGAGGAGCAATACCGGGGAAACACTTGTAGTTCACGCATAGGATTATTTATGCCGGTTTGGGGCATGAGCAGTGGAGACCTTTAGATGGGGTGCTTTGTTAGACCTGTGATGGGGCAAGTGCTAGCAGTTTAAACATTCTCAAATGAACGAGCAAGACTTCAGTGAAGCAAACGCAAGACATTCATGTACTCCGGCTAAGAGTCGATCAGATTCCACACTAGCATTAGGACACAGAGCTTCAGTTTTCGGGGAAGCAGGCTACACTAGTGATGCCTCAGTGGTATGACATGAACAGGCAAAGTTTGTAGAGCAGTAAACACTATTGCCCTTGTCAAAGTGAGAAGAAATCAGTGCTGCAGCGTCCTCGCGTTGGCTCGAGCCTCACTGTAGAATCCTATGAAGGGCTTTCACATAGAAACCTGGGCTATGAGTGCAGATGTTACCTCGGGTATTCTGAAACAGAGTATTACCTGTAAGGAGCTGTATGTTTTTTCCTTAGGATCCAAAGTGAAAAATGTGGCCATTACCCGAGGCCACAATTATAGGACCAGATGTCTTTGCGACTGTGATCTTCACTTTATTAGCACTAGATATAGGTCAAGGGTCGCACAGCTATTGGTTTCTAACTGAAAAAAGGCCCACAGGAGCCAGCTGTAGCTAACGGATTTCTGTCACAGGGAGGGTATTTTGTGTGGTAACAGCACAGATGAAATAGGTGAAACCAAAGTACGTGAACAACTTGGCCAAAGGATGTGTAGAAACATTAGCGAGTACCAGTGACAAGGATGAGCTTTGGGAACCATGCCAGATACTTCGAAAGGAATGGTTTACACAGGATTAACAATACTGGGTTTCCTGTTCTTTTTCTGCACCTGAATTAAGCCCCAGATGTAGATTTGTGCAGTGTCTTCCTGTTGAAGTGAGTACTAGGTTGTCAAGGAAGGCTGTCCAGGAAAGTCTCTTCTCTGAAATTGTGAACATTTAGGAGCCACACGTAAGGACTGACGCTAGGAGCTAGCCACAAGGTCTTAGAATGGGGCACGAGGCAAGACTCAAATCACAAGTATAAAATCTCGGCAAAGCATAAAAGTTACTTACAATTTATTGCAGCTTCTCGAGATGCAGAATGCATGGAGGGCCCCTTCACACACTCAGTGGTCAACACAGTAAAAGTGAGTCATTGGACAGAAAAAGAGGAATACAATTTGGGACAAAATAACGTAGAGCAAGAGAGTTTGTAGAGTCCCCAGTTCCTACAATCAGGAAGGAGGTATGATGACTTGATAGGTCTTGTGCCTGGAGTTCATAAGTCTACATCAAAATGTGTTAATGAAGCTGTCAAGTTTTGTATGTATTGTTTAAAGGCAATGTAGGGACTCTGCTACACAAATGTTGTAGTCATACAAGGCTTTGAAATTCTTTCTGAAATAAAATACTGTTTATTCATTTCTTCTATGTACTTTTAATGTCTTTCTCAGCCCCATGCAGTCCACAAAATGTATCCGCCACCCTGATTCACGAGGGCTTTGCTGCGGAAGTGACGTGGGAGCCCAGCACCGGAGCAGTCTTGTACATAGTGATAGCTGAAGGAAGCACCGACAGCACCACCCACAGCTGCCAGACACAGAACACGGCCTGCGAGATCAACAACCTGTTGTGTGGAAACAAATACACCTTCACAGTTACTGCAGTGGGGATCAGTAGTAACACAACCGCCGACGTCAGCTTCTCTCTAGAATCTGGTAATATATAATGCTACAGAGCTCAGCTGCTAAACTATATTTTGTAAATATCCAAGACATGGTGGAGCCGGACAGAATGACCAAAAACGCAGGGAGAGGAATACGAGCATGAAGGCTTGGTGGGAAAAGTAAAGAAAATACCATAACCAAGGAAAACAGATACTCATGTGGTGTATTTAAGGGAACGTTTGAGCAAAGGCATCATTAGCTGTGAAAGGTCTGGTGTAGAAATAAATAGTCTGATCAGAGCTATAATCTGTGGGATGATTTTGCCAGGATATCCACTTCGGTTTCCTCATCAGACACACCGCAGTTTGAATGGAACAGTCAATTTGGGTGTCTTGATTGTTTCTGAACTTGCATGGAAAAATAACACATTAGGATATGGAAATGCATTCTACTTTAGTGAAGAAAGAGGTCATCGTGGCCAGAAGTGACACTTTTTTCCTGAGTAACATGAAGTTTGCATCCTTTCTGTCACACACCCTTCTCTCTCACTGTCATACCCTCATCTCTCTGATGGACATGTTTACTCACCATCCTAGATCACTGTCATCTCCTTCAGCTTCTTTCACACCCACCACTCTCATTTTCTCTCTCTCTCTTCCTCTTCCTCTCACTGCTCACTCTTCTGTCTGCCTAAATTCTTATCTTACACACACCCTTCTCACGCCATTCTATTACGTTCCTATGCTGTCTCCCCCCTTTCTCATTTAGCCATCTCACACACATAGCCGCAATATGCTCTTTTGGCACTCCCATCTTACCAACCTCTCTCACAAACTTCCCCCATACCCATATTTCTCACACCCTGTGCTCTACCTCAACACACTATTAACTGTGACATTTCATTTCTCTTATCATTTCTTCACTCCTTCCTTTCTCTGTCTCCCTTTACCATCATCCCCAACTCAGCCCCTCATCTTAGAAACCCCACCCCCACCATCCACTCTTATACTTTCTTCTCTTAACATATCTTCTAGTCAGACACTTTTCTCTGGTACTGTGCCCTGCAAATACCCCTCCATCCTGTTTCTTTCTCATTATTCCTCACAATTTTTTCTCTCTAAAGTTCTCCTCCCTGCTGTACCCAAATGTCACACATCCTTTGGTTTCACTTTCACATCTCTTACCTCTTCTGCCTCCCACTTCATGAGCTTGCTAAAACTTCTGTCATGCACATCTCACTACCTTCATTGTCAAATACTCCTGCTGCCCATCCTCCTTTTTGTCTCTCACTTACGCAACCATCTTCTACCCTACCATCTTGTTTCATGGTCTCGCTCAAGACACTTGTCTTTTTCACTTCCTGTTTCTATCACAGACATTTTTGTCTGGTTCAATCAGTGTATCCAGGTCTGTCCCCCTCCACTTTGGTTCTTTTATATTTTCCACCCATTACTACTGACTATCACATCCCATGTGTCCCTCGCATAAATTTTTCTGCTTCTCACCCTGACTCTTCCTGTCTCTTTCTCAGCCTTGCCCCTTCCTGTCTTTCTGTCTCCCGTCTTTTTTTAATCACCCTGCCACTCATCCTTCATCATTCCAAACCTCTCAAATGGGTTGCGCAGTATAAATGGGAGTACTAAAGCTTCTCGGACACAGCAATACAGTTAGCAATCAAATTAATCACTGATACTCAGCCCTGCTCTACTCACCCTGAGCCACTGAGCAAGAGACAACATCTGCTCGTGCAGTGCTCCTTTTCTCATCAGTTTTCTGGTGTATGCCAAGAACGTGCAGACATTTCGAAAGGTGGGAGATGCAAAATCTGCTGCCATTTTCCTGCATGCCATTGCCTGTGATCACAGTGCACTCAGGTACAGGACGCTTTCTCTGCCAGATGTGGTCATACGTAGTGATCAGATTGGGCTAACATAAACATTTAAAGAAACTTTAAATAAAGTACAGTAGGGAGACCCCAAGATACTCTGTGGCCACTGCGAAGGATTTGAGGAGTGTTAGTGAGAGTTTGGGAAGACTTAGTGCTAAAAACAAAATAACGAAAACATAATAAAAACATATTTTAGCCTGATTATTTAACTCGGTGGGTAGAACTGTCAATTACAAATATATCTAGCAGTGGCAGGTGGGAAGTACTCCAGGGGCTGGGGGGACTGCCGAATACCATTGATTTAGGAAAACACCCACCTTTGGGTTTATCTTATGCCCCCTGGTTCCAGCACTGATTTTGTATTACTGACGCTACAGCGACCATGCTGAATCAGTTGAAAAGTTGACAAGTATTTAGCTGGTCTACTTTTCACCCCTTGGTGTATTGGGTACCGGCAGCTCCCTCCAACATGTACTGGGATGCCTCTGGTAGGTATCGACAGAGAGACTCTCCCTCAAGAGGAATCCCACAGTCAGCTGCCCGAGCTCAGTTTGTAAAGCAATGGGTGCCAGTGCCCGAAGCACTGCTCAGAAGACCACAGCCATTGAAAATAAATGCCGTTGTGCCAAACAACTAGTCTGCATTGTCTTGAATTCACCCCATGCCTCTTTAATCCACTAGCGGACAGTCCCTATCCCTTTTCCTCACTCCTGCAGGTTCTTGCCTTTCCCTTTGTGATGGTGTTTCCGTCTTCCTGTTCTCAGTCTTTTGGTTTGTATGTTTTTCCCTCTCTCGCTTTTGGTTAATGTCTGAACAGCTGCCAAGAAATGCTCGCACCATGTTTTCACCATTTGGGGGTGAAAGATTACTTTTGAAAAGTAAAAGAAAGCCAGAAGACATAATGGGGACCTCAGACAGCGAGCACAGAATAACACTAATTGGTGGAAATGGCAGAACATATTGACCAAAGAAGGGGACAGTATTTAAAGGCTCAAGGATGAATTGGGGCATGGACTCGTTAAGGAGATTGGGGTTTGGTACATTGACTGGCACATGTATTTAGGATCTCAATACCTGAAAAGGTTGACTTGTGGTGAGTGTGACACAGACAGTGATGGAGAGTGGTGTGTGTGTGAGAGAGAGACAGAGAAAGGGAAAAGTGTGATATCTGATTGTGTGTTAGAGTGTGTGTTCGAAAGAGAGAGATAAGTCACAACAGGTAATCTTGTTGTATGGAAATACAATGATATTGATGGTTTCCGGTAATAAGAAATCACAGCATGTCAGAAGATGGGTGGAACTTCCACTGCTGTCGGCAAGGATGGGAATTGTTATGGTAGAGGTGAGCGCCACTCACAAGCTAAGGATATTTGTTTTAAAAGATATTGTGTAATTTAAAGTTTAAATCATATCCTTAGCCTTAGTGACAAAAAGAGATACTCTGAAGCCTGCTCTCTCTTGAAAATGCAATACTGTTCCGAAAATATTGATCATTTGCTCTACTGGAAGTTTCAGGAAGCTTATATTACATTTCATTATATTATACTGTAATTACTTATGGTCCTAGTTTGTCGACTTTTGTACATAAAAGAATAAAATTAAACCCAAACCCAAACATCAGATGCTTTACAAAGTGATCTACAAGGTCAACCAGGACCCTAAGATTCCCTGAATGGCATTATATGCCCATTAAATGCATGCTACCTACTATGTATTTTTAGATTATATTTGAATAATTGTCATCTATTTTATAAATTACATGTAAAATATTTTAGATTTCTATTGATTGGAAATCAATTCTTCAAAGAAATGATGTAATATTACCCACGAAGTATGGATTTTGAAGACCTCGGTGACACTAGTTGTAAAATAACAGCCAAAAATGAATTTGTCAAGGGGCAATCTGTAATGCTAAATATATACACTGACATGTTAATTAGATTTTCAGTATCACTGTTGTTGGTGCTATATCACAATGATATCTCTAGTTTACATACTTGTCCTTATGAGTTGGTTAGTGAATATGTAATACTCATTTACACTGAAAAAACTTAGAGAAATGTACATAGAACATCTTCACAATATTCCCTTTAATTCTCACATTCTTTTTCATTGTATCCAACACAGCTCCTTGTCCTCCACAGAGTTTTACAGCTGTAATGCACTGTGACAGCAATTCAGTCTCGGCATCATGGCTCGCAAGTGATGGAGCCATGTTCTACACTGTTCTGGCCGATGGATTTGAGGGTGGTAATGCCTCATGCAACACAACAGCTACTCACTGTGAATTGCTCGGCCTTCCATGCGGAATGGAATGCAACCTTACAGTAATTGCTGGATCAAGCACCAGTCAGAGTGTACCTTCAAACACACAAGGAATAAAAACTGGTAAGCCTTTGTCCCATTATGGGTCACATTTATGATTGATTTCTGTGCAAATTTAAAGACTGAAACTGAATGGTACATTTGGCATACATCAGTAATTCGAATGAAATATGTTTTCTTTGTTTTTTCTCTTTTTTTTCACGGAATACAGACCAAATATTAAGGCGCTGTCTCTTAAGTGGAAATTGTTCGTTGATATCTTTGTGTAAGAAAGTGAGCTAATAATTGGGTGGAAGTGAATCAACCACAAGGAATATGACCACAAACCTGTCAGGGTTAAACACAGTTTCAATAATTTAAACCTTAGCTCAACTGACTGCTTTCACACAGAGCAGATATGTTTAACTTAGGAAAATATTTAAAGTATTTAGCAGTAACAAAACACTTTAAATCCAAAAGACAACACAAGAAAAATCCTGCTCCAGATTACACAAGTAGAGACAAAGTAATAATGAAAATGTCAGTAAAACGACAAAAATCCAAAAAGGGGAAAGGGGAGATGTGAATTTGTGAAGAATTAAGGCAAGAAAAAGTAAAGTGGCATTTCTGTTCATGATTTTGCTGAGGCACGATTTCAGGCCTACCACGGTGAAACACAGGTCAGATACACTCATCAGGTCTGTCCTTTTTAAAGATTTTCCCTTCTGGTTTTATCCCTAAATTGAAAATCAAAACCCTCCAGTGAGACAAATTTGCAGGCTGTATCCACCGAAACTGGATTGCAGCTAGATGAAGTCCCACTGAAAATGCTGGTTTTGGTGAGAAAAGATTTGAGCAGGCGAAACTTGAATGTTGTGACTGCTGAAGTCCTCTCACTTTACCAAGTAAGATTCCTACTTTCAAACGTAGGCCTTGATTACGACTTTGGCAGTCTTTTTACAAGACCAGCAAAGCCGCAGGCGCCGAAAGACCGCCAGTGCTTGCAGTCTTAAGTCCGCCGCATTCCGACTGCCGTCAGATGTCTGCCCAAAATCGGGCAGAAATCCACCAGCAGTCGTGCTGGTGGTCGGCGGGGTAGAGGCAGTTCCACCGCCAGCACCACCACACAATGCCAAAAGGATGCTGCACGTCATGTCCTGATGGCCAGGCGCGGCCGGCGGTGAGAGTGCCGGGACCCATCCCCGCCCGGACAACCTCCTCAACGGACGAGGTAAGTGATCATCTGACAGGGGAGGAGGTGGGGGGAAGAGGTGTGCCTGTGTGAGTGTCGTGAATGCTGGGGGAGGTGGGTGTGTGTATGTTGATAAATGCAGATGGATGGGGTGAGTGCGTGTGTGCGGTACAGAGGGGGGAGTGAATGGGTGTATGCAGTGCAGAGGGAGGTGAAGGGGTGTGAATGGATACATGAGGGTGAGGGGGATGAATGTGGGTATGTGCCGGTGGGGGCAGGGCAGGAGTGAATGCGCGTGTCAGCGATGTTTGTGTATGTATGTCAGTGTAAATGGGTGTGTATGTCGCATTTGTGTGGGTGAGTGGGGTGTGTTTGTGTGTAGAAGTGTATGAGTGCATGTGTGCAGGTATGTGGAAGTGTGTGCGAGTGTATCCTGGTTACAGGATGCAAGACCACCAGCTTTTCTTGCAGTGCAACTGCCAGAAAAATGCTGGTGGTCTCCCGCGTCATAATATGGCTAGCAGTATGACGGCGTCTGCCATGCTGGAGGTGCTCACCTCCAGCCCGGCGGACTGTGGAAAAGCAGCGGTACGGGCAGAGTATCGGCGGTTTGGCCTCAGCCTAACCACCGAACTCGTAATTTGGCGGTCTTCGGACCACCATGGTCGTAATGAGGCCTTAATCTTGTTTATGGAACTCAAAATCCTCCAGTGGGGCAAGCCTGGAGCTTTATCTGGCAAAGTCCCTTGAAAATGGTCACTGTTGGCATGAGAGCCTACTGAAGCTCCGGAGGTCTTGAAACTCCAAACATTTTCTAACTTCCAAGTTTTCAGAGCCTCTTGAGCAGTTCCTGTTGGTCACTTCTAAAACTATGAGGACCTCGGGGATAGCCACTTTGGGTCAGAACTCACTTCAGCAGAGGCTATCAGCCAGGTCTACTTCAGGTGCTTTTGTTATTGGTCAGCTGGACACTTCAGACATCAGGAAAAAAGCTTCTTGTATCTTATTGTGTCCCTGTAGCCACACAGGAGAATAGTCAACTAACCCTTGGAGTTCACTTCTTAGTCCTAAGTGTAAATGGGAGCAGATCTAGCCCTTCAGTTCACCACACTGGTCTCAAACAAAACCAGGTCCAGACCAGAGAGTTACTGATTAGCTGTGGGTGAAGTGCTTCATTTGTTTGATTTACTAGCCAGGGGGTAGGTGTAACGTAACTCAAGGACACTCCTCAACCACTGATGAAAAGTTCCCTATAAACTTTTTAAATCAATCTGTGTGGTAGGTATCAAATGAACCCAACCTTTAGCAATCTTGAAACAACTACAGCAAATAAATCAGTTTAATTAGGTGCACTCTATGCAGATTATCTAAAATATATTTATACAATATAGAAGACTGTTTAACACAATATATGCGAGTATTAGTTTGAATTTCCAGATTGATTGATTATTTTGTTCCTGCTACTTCATTCATTCCCTAAATTGGCACTTGGTTGGCCTTGTTGGCGGAAGATGCATCCATTCTCACCAGTATTTAAAAAATATAATTTTAATAGACATTCATCTCTGAAGAACTTACGCTTGATGGACATGCATTGATTGGGTGGATTTACCCATTACCAATGATCGCTATTCAATCAATTCTGATTAATATCCTGTGATCTTTGCGTGACAAGTGTGTTTTTATGACATTTCATGATCATTCAGTAAATTTATGTATATATGTGTGTGCTCGCTGTAATTATTTTATTGAATCATTTGCTATATTGTATAAATATATTTTTGATAATCTACTTAGAGTACTCATTATAGTGATTCATTTGCTGAAGTTACTTCAAGATTGTTAGTGGTTGGATTCATTTGATATCTACCACATAGATTGATTTAAAAAGACCACCATAGTGAAAATAGCTTTTAGGGGGTAGTAACTGTGAGTACATGCCAACACTTAATTCTTGAATGCACTACTTTTAAATACTAGACTTCCTAACTTGTGAGCTATTAGGCTTACTTAGGAGTGACCTATTTCATTTAATATTTAAAAGTAGGGTTCTTTCCTGTCAAAAAGGGTTATTTTGACTGGCTTGTCTGCAGGTTTAAAAACTACAAGAGTCAAGCTACACAGGCTACATTTCCTGCACCTTATACTATGGCCTAAGAGGTAAGCTAAATATGCCACTTAGAAGTTATCCAATTCTGACATGTTTTAGGGGGCAGTACGCATAGGATGGAGACCTGACAGAAGCATCCCAGTGTGCAGTATACAAAATCCAGCAGCATTAATCCAAAACAAATGTGGTTAGCCACACAAAAAAGGCACTATATCATACCTCACACATGAAAGGATGAGCTATCTGTTAGTTATGCTTTAGGTACATGCCAGAACAAAATACACGTGTTGAACTATTTTTTCTTTACTTGGATTGCCTTGCATGGTGCAGCATCACAGTGAGACAATTTCAGTAAACATGGGGCTTATTTTCCACTATTAGTTTTCTATGAAGTACCGTGATGCCTAATGGTGACAGTCTGCATTATAAGTAAATAAACAAATAAACTATGTAGTCAGAAAAAGGTCAATAGTCTTGATGAAAATTAAGTGAACTACTGTTTATTGTCTGCACTAACCCACTGCTTCCTTTTATATCACTGTTGAAAGGATAAAAAACAGTTTTTGTTTTTGAAAGACAATTGAGTATAGACAAAGGGCCATGGTGTTTTATATAAGATCAAAGTACTGAGAAAATGATAGCAGTGATGTAAGATGGAAAATGCATGGTATTTAGAAGGATTTTGTTTGAACACATAAGAAAGCTACAGAGAGAAAAAGAAGAGAGGTTTAGGGTATATAAATACCAGAAAATAAAGAACAATTTTGTAAATCACATTGATACAGTGTAATGACAATAACAATCCATATTACACCCAATACACAATTGTTAAAAATGTTAATTTCCAAAAAACTAATCAAACAAAATGAAGGAAGCTTGAAACTTTCTCTTTTTGATAGGTGTTTGAACATTTATTTGAAGGAAAACAGATATTTATCAATTGACTATTAAGAGATAAATCTAAAGGGCAACTGTTACTTGTGGAGGGGAAGACAGATTTCATTACATCACACAGTGGGAGACAATTTAGTGTCTTCGTCAAAATGAAACATATCACACATTCATTATTAAGTGTAGAAAATTGTTTTCACTATTAATAACATAAGACAGTTTTAAAGTTTTATTTGAGTTGATGGTGATGCAGTGTGCATCATTCAATCAAACAAGCCTTCAAAGATTTTAATTAAAACATAATACATTTTCAGAACGATAAATACAAATGCAATTTTAAACTCAACAACTGAAATTAAAAAGAAAAAAGTGATGAAAACATCTAAAAAAGCTGTATGAACTTTGCACAACTCATTTAAAAGCATCTGATTGTGCACACTAGAAAGTTCATAAGAACTCAAAGAACAATCCATCAAATTATTTATGCAGAAAAGCCAATTGAGATTCAGTTTTAGCAATGTGTCACACAATGCAATGCAGCAAGACAACTTGCTGCACTGCATGCAAGGGAGTGAGCAGGAGTGTGTCGTATTTGCCAAGTTATTGGGCATTCCTGCTCTCTGCATTGGCTGGACCACAATCTGTTGCCTAGCCCCAACACCAACACCCTGGCACAATGGTGCAAGGGTGCCTGTGTTGCAGGCTGGATTGTTTTTGTGCAGGTAGGGATACCTTCCTGCACAAAAAGCAATCCTCAGAGACTTTTTTTCCTTTTGGAGAAATAAACAAAATTCTCCTTGTTGCGCCTCCCCTAGGAATGTGTAATATGTTGACACATTCCCTGATTTACCGGTCTTGGTAAATTTGAGACTGCACCAAAAACCATGGGTGAATGTGTGGGAACAATCATTCTGCAGCCATAGCGCCTTCCCCTTGCAGAGTAATTCAAAACGGCAACATGTGCTGCCTGGTACTACTCCAGATTTACCAACCAACACAGAACCACGTGAGGTGGCCTTGCGTTACTTGGTAAAGTTGACTTTAATATCCCTTAAGACACCAGGCACACGTGCAAAGCAATACTATGACAAATTTGGCCCGTGTCTGTAGATTTTTAGTGCCTTCTGAATACGTAAGCTGTCAGTTAACAGTGTGTTGATGTGCATTTCCATGTCTAACTCAAACAAAGCACGTTTATACCCTAAAACCTGTATCCACTGTCAACCATTGTTTCTTAAAATAGTTTGTATGTATTAGTTCTATTACCAAACGTTTTGTTCTTTTCTTGGCACATATTGATAAAGTTTATGAATGAGTGGTTGAAAGAACATCAGATATTTGAAATTTATGAAACATCTACATTGGCAATGATACACCAACACAGCATTGTGTTGTAATAGATTCTGCTGCTAATGTGTTTTTATTGAAATTATTCTATAACCTGCAGGTTGTAGAAAAGGTAAAGGGTTTTCCAGATGGAAACCAAATACTAGAAATAACGTTGAGCCAACTGCTAGAATTAGCAACTCTAGAATAATTTACTCCCACTTCAGACCCTTCAAGATATATATATCCACTATATTAACTTTTATAAAGCTCAGGCCCTTTGAAGAGAACAATGAGTGCCTCATGCCTCAAACACCCATAACTAGCTGTTGTAGTAATGCACAATTAAAGGGTTTACTATTAGGCTGCTTGACATTGACTCAAGGTTATCTACTTGAAACTGGAGTTTCTCCTCAGGGAATACCTTTTGTGCCTAACTTTATTGTATCTGAGCCATAAAACCTGAAAAAGACTTTTTCTTTTTACTCTTCATGATCAACATGTGCCCTTATCCTAAAGTCAACCTATCATGACTAGATCTCACTTATGCACAGATGTCAACACACTGTACAAACATTTATTAGTCAAAAAGTGTCCTTTCTGGTAATGTTTACCTCCTAGCTAATTGACATCTATATCTGGATGATCTCTAACCAATTGTTTTACAATATAATGAAAAGAGCCACACTGGTTTGTTAGCTATTGGTCAATTTACACTTGTAGCATGAATGAATGAATGAAAATCCTTGTATAAAGCGCAAACAGCTGCTCCTAAAGTGAGGGTCCTGCCACTGTCAGATAAAATGACTGAAGGCACATATTTCACGCATCAGGTGTCCTTTCTTTGGAACTCATGTTGTGATCTGTCCAGTCAGCATAGTCAAGCTGTCTTATAAAATGTGATTACTTTGTTGCACTCCAGTCACTAATGACCAAGTCCTTTGAAGTTTCACTCCACACCATTTACACTGGATTTCCTAAAACAAAATAATAATTATAAGAAGGTGACCCTAAGAGAAACCCTTGTACAGAAGACCATGTACATAAACACTAGTAATACGAGAGCTCTAGATATCTCTCACTCTAATACTAGAGTAATACTAGAGAACATAAAACTATGCTTCTGGTTGAGTGCTGGAGGCTGCTCTCGAGCTATCACATATCAGAGTAGAACCTATGACCACTATACATTCATTTTTCTTGAACCAAAACACTGAAAAATACATGTTGTTTTTCTTTAAAGGTCCATGCGACCCACAGGATGTAATTGCCTCCATTAATTGCGACACAAATGTTGCTTCTCTATCATGGCAACCGAGTGCGGGAGCTGTGTCGTACGCCGCCTTCGCATCGGGGCTGAATGTGAATACAGAGTCCTGCAACACGACTGCAACCTTCTGTGACATCGATGGTTTGGACTGTGGCCAGGTGTACAACGTGACTGTGGTAGCTCTTGATGATGCCTGCCACAGTGTGCCCAGTGCTACTGCTGAACTAACAACAGGTAAGTGCATTCTGTTAAATGGTAGGATGCAAGAATCTCTATGTATATGGTGCAGTTACATATAGGTTAAACTGCAACTCATATGTATGTACCTACATATATGCAGATGCTCAGAGTGCAGTATACCATTGTGAAGTGTGAGGAGGGCCATGACTCACAAAAGATGAAGGATTGAGTGGGTCAACCAACATTCTCTCTGTAAAAGGCAAACAAAACCTACAATTTTCAATGCAGTCAACACAGTCTTGCTAAATAAAAACCTCAACGAGCAGCTTGAGATCCTATCATTTCCGGAGATAAAATAGCTTTGAAAACAGTAAAACATGTCTTCAAGAAAAAATTCAGTTACTTACTAACATAAAAAAACATGTTTTATTCTGTTTACTGCAGAGTACAGAAAGCACATAGCATAAAGGAGTATTTAAAATACCATTTTCAATAAACATTTTCCGATTCACAAATTCATAATTTCATGTTAAATAAATCAAACTGAACCATGTAATAGAAAAATATATGACAGGTGCCTGATATCTCACAGAACGGTGACATCTGTCCATGGCTAGTGCAGCCAAAAAAGAGAGCTGCACTAACATTTCCCTGTTAACACTACAGAAAACAAAATGCCAGAGGAAGGGTTAAACACAGGATGTGCATTTGGAGCCCAATGCAGGCTTCCATAGCAGTGGTTCTTAACCTGTGGTCCAAGGACCCCTGGTGGTCTGTGCAGCCTACCCTGGTGATCCATCACTGTTTTACAAAATTAAATAATATGAAGTGAATACAATACAATTTAATAAAATATATTAAAATAAATAACCAACATTTAACATTTAAAAAGCATGTCTATATTTGATTGTGAACTAAACATTTCAGTAATTGAGCATTTGTTTGGTGAACACCTCTTTTCATATTTTTGTGTTTTGTTTGAGGTTCAAATCACGGAAATTGCTTAGGCCATGAGCACCCGCTGTCCAATAACGAATCAGTGGGGTTCCCCGGATTACAGTAGTGATTCAGTGGGGGTCCATACAAGTGAAAACGTTAAGAACCGGTGTTCTGCAGGATGACATTGCAAAGCAGTAGCCCCATGAAGGCATGATTCCCACACCCATGTCTCTGCTGCGCTGAGTATAATGCCGCAGGAACGAGTGGCGCGGCCAGGGGAGAAGAAAGCAAGGCCCTCGAAGACAGATTAGTGCGAAGGTACATTGTGCAATTTTGCACACCTGCCGCTATTTATCAGAGAAAAATGCAGGAACATGTAGTATTTGGTGTGATAAACCACTTGTTATTCCTCAAAAACTCGTAATTGGGTGAATTAATCGCACACCCAATAAATTCTTACCTGGCCACTGGTAGTTAGGGCCTTCATAGCGTAAACATTTTACTAACAAATCACATATTTTACTTCTATTAGTTGCACTTCTCTTGTGATATCATTAAGTATTACCTTATTCTTACCATATTGCACAGGCCTTATAGTTGGATCTTTGTTTACAGACCCAAAAACACCCAAGTAAAGTATCCGCCTATGCGTAAATAAATATTTTCTGATGGTAATAAGCAGCGTTTTATGTCATATACAAAACATCCATCAGGATGACTACCTGTCATATACCCAACTCTACAGCTAAATTAACTTATGGCTCTTGGAATACAGTGCACTATTTGAATGTATGAGATGGGATATAATTCTTAAGTAATTTCTTTCTCTTATTTGCTGCATCCACAGCACCCTGTTTCCCGCTTAATGCAGATGCCCGTGTGGTATGTGAGACCGGTGTCATCGGAGTGACCTGGGACCATGGTAGAGGGGCAGAGTCCTACACAGCCATCGCTCGTGGAATGGATGGATACAATAGTTCCTGCAGTACAAAAGATACACGGTGTGACATTGGTGACCTGCACTGTGGTGTGTACTATAGCATCAGTGTGGTCGCGGAGAACTTCCAGTGCAACACTTCTGCTTCCGTTGCTGGTCTTCTGCAGACAGGTAAGACTTGTGAGCCTGTGTACTGGGGATGAATGAAAGGAAGCTCATTTGTTGTCCTTGGTGAATCAGTATATACTAAATGACTTTCTCAGAGTCACTGTTCCACAATGCATAGGAGTTAAAGCACTACTGAAACTGTTTATGCCCCTATGCTTTAAAACCGTGATATTTTTGTCCTCGATATTCTGACACACAACCCTTGATTCCGTTTCCAATAAATGTTCTTTCTGTCTGGCCATTTGACATAATTAGTTAACAAAATGTCCTAATAATAATGCTGTGTCCTCTTACGGATCTCTGAGTATACTAAGTGGATTGTCACAAACACCAGAAATGGAGTGTTATGTTGGTATCTTTAGTCCTTTGGAGAACTAGCGCCAAGGCTTAACATGGTCTTAAAACGCATTAGGAATGTAAGGGAACGAAATTGCCACAAACAGCAACTGGGTGTTGTCCTGATTGCCCACAGAAGTACTTACAGAACTAGCACACTATTACATACAGTTCCCTAGCAGAGTATTGAGTGAGTGTACCCGCTTTCTGCACTTCTGGGGCACTGTAGTTTTATAGAAGAGGCCGCAGATGCTTGTGCAGCCACTTCTGTAATACAGATATCACTGGTGCACATATGGCGCTGATGCTGTCATAAGAGTGCCCTCATTTGCATGGGAGAGTGCCCCTTTACTTCTGCTTTCGTTCCGTATTATGGAAACAACGGCAAAGGCAAAAAGGCCATCAGGAGGCACACTGAACTTGCAACACAACGAAGTGGCACACAGTTAGTGCACCACCGAGGACACCCTTTGAGAAAGGAAATGAGGGTCCCATGGAACCCCAGACATCCCACTGCAGGGAGGTGCAGTCTTTCACTGCATCTATCTGCAGGGGAATCTCTGTCCCCTCACCTCATGTAAAGCAGGACAGGTTGCTGCCTACACTGCGAAACACAGAGCACAGCTACAAACATCTGCTCTGCCTTTCAATAATGCCTTGCCCCCGGGGCACCCACTTGTTAAAGGTGCATTGTAGCTGAAACAGGGACAGTGTGCCCTAAGTATAATAAAAGGCTCCCTAAGTATAATAAGACTCCATGTGCTTGGTCCTTTTCCCTGTGGCTTCCATAACCTTCTATTCATCATTTCTCATCAAAATATGTAAATCTAGGTTTTCAAAGGAGTAAATGAAGATGTGAAAGTCTGATGATGAAAAATAAAGTAACTCCTGGTTCTCAAAATTGAGACTAACACAACCACTGGCACAAATTAAGCACTGGAGTCGGGAGAGACATGCTCAGACCAAATCCTCTGTAAATGTGTGAGGTGGCCTTTCTGAGTTCTCAGTTCTAGTAGTTGGGTATCACCAACCTCAGGGACAGACTGGTTAATATGCATTTTCCCAGTTGGCAGTAGGCTAGGGTGCTGCTTTCTGAGCAAGATGTGCTGCTTGGTCCAAGTATGCCTCCATTGCCCCATTCTAGGTGATGCCTCATGCAATGGGTGGTTGGATTGAACAGTGTGCCAAGGCCCTGAAGGGGCCCTGTCTTGAGTTACGCCATTGGCTAGGACGCATGAACACTCGCACGTAATACACTGACCCTTGCACTGGATGTGTGCCTGAAGCAAGGGTCAGTGCAATGGTTAGGAGACAATAGTACATTGCAGAAATTGGACACTCAACAAAAGAAATAGCCTCTTGGCTGTTGTCAGTGACGGAGGAAAATGTCCTGAGCATCCAAGGACATCGAAAATTGCCATTGCTGAAACTACTGGCATTTATAACTTTTGAATTTGGTAGATAAAAACACCATAGATATTATTGTGAATTATATTTAGAAGTGATCTGAATGGCATTGTGACTTGCTTTTGGTATGTTAACAGGAGCAATCAACGGCTTTCCCTGTTGCTCTACTCTATGTCCGTTGTGTGTTCATGTCTTCTGTATGTGAGTCCCATTTTGATGTCCACCCTGTCAGTCTGTAACAAGATATGCGGTGCTCTCATTGAAGAATGACAACTTGGTGGTCCATGATCTTGCATATCCACATGTGACACTGATAGACATAGCTTATAACACTTTGTCATGTTTTTTTTGATTCAGCGCCCTGTCTCCCAGCCTACGCCGAGGGCGTTTTTGACTGTGCCACCAACAACGCTCAGGTGTCCTGGTCAGAGAGTTCAAGCGGAGCATCCTATTACACAGTCATGGCAGAAAACGAGTTTGGTGTTGTGGGCACTTGTTCTTCAACTTTGCCATCATGCCAGATACCCAGTCTATCATGTGGGCATGTGTACTCCTTTAGTGTACAGGCCGGAAATGGACAATGCAACGCTTCACTCACCGCCTCCAATGAAACCAGATCAGGTAATTACCAGATTTCATTCAGTCTGCAGACTGCCATACCCACAAGGAGCCAGGGTGGGTGACAAATGTAATGTTGAAGGACAGGCCTTCGTGGGCCTCCCTGCTTGTTATCACAAAAGACTGATCTTGTCTTGGTAAAAAGAGGAAACAGGTATGTAAACCTCATACTGCAGTCATTTAGAAATGTTCTGCCTTACTTAGTATACAACCTGGTGCAGTGGATTTGTAAAATATATTCAAGGACCACAGTTATCTAAGAACCTTAAAGAGGTGCAAGCATGGTGCAGGCACAAAATCTGCCTTTATGTTTTTAAAGCACAATCCTCAGGAGAAATGGCAGACCCCAATCCTGACAACTACAGAAGAACGTATCAAATAAAAGGCCTTAAAAAAGCCACATATGTATTTTATCATACAGATGGTCTCAGCTAAATGCAGTAGGAATCGTGTACAAGACGGGGCATTCCTGCACAAGCAATCTGCTCAGCCTCAGGCATGAGTAATACGTACACACCTACCACATACCGAGACTGCCTTAAGCTTGATAACTCATTCCAAAGGGGAAAATAGTGTGACAAATTAAATTAGAAATGATTAAACGTCAATTTTACTGGCTAAGTTAGGAAGAACCTGCATTGAAAGTTAATTGGTATAAATAATGTAATATATTACTTGAAAGTAGTATTTGAATATGTTAATGGCATTGCGTTTTGTAATGCAGCTATAGGGACCGATTCACAAAGATTTATTTTCTGAGTAAGTGTAATTAATCCTTATTTAGTTATGACTTACACCTGAACTTGAAGGAGTTCGTCAGATTTATGGATAAAAAGCTTTGTGAATCACACACAAAGAGCAGAGTTTGCAAATCAATAGCAGGATGGGCCATATAAGCAACTTGTTCATCTAGTGGTCTTACGTAGACAACATGAAGTGGCCAGAAAGGGCTGATCCCATTGGAACCTAACTGTCCACATGTGGTGGTTTAGCAGAACACCATTAACCATCCCTGAATACTACCATACGAATCGAGGAATGACAAACACACATCCGATATGGTCACCATGAAGAGTCTGTGATGGAAAAAACCCTACAAAGTTTGAGTGTGGTCAACTACACAAACAAAGAAGGGTGTGCGGAAACTGCAAGAATTTGAAGCCAGGGAAAGTAACGATCTGTGGGGCAAACATACAAGACCCCTCTTTTATAGTAACACCGAATAACATGACAAATGTATCATTAGCCGGGTCTGATCACAATATTGTGTTTTTATTGTGATCAGACCCGGCTAATGATACATTTGGCATGTTATTCGGTGTTACTATAAAAGAGGGGTCTTGTATGTTTGCCCCACAGATCGTTTGCATTGCAGCCAATGTATCAGGAACGTACAACATAAAGGTGTGTCAATGATTCAGAGAAATCCAATCCCATCTATATTCATAAGGCAGGGTTCTTTCAGCGAATTTGGGTAACCAGCTGGGAATGCAGAGACTGCCAGGGCACAGCTTCCACTGTGCAAATGTTTGATGACTGACAAGAGCAGTATGTATTCTTTCAATGGGTTGCGACAGCTGGGACAGTCACAATATTTTGATACATTTTTTAACAAGTCACTAGGAAAGGGGAGAACACCTTTGCCGCCCCTCTACCTTATATATTTGCAGCTCACACTGTCATTTTGAAATATTGTAGTGTTTTTTTTAACTCTTGAAATATCTGCCTCTATGTGCATGCAGGCTTTGCTGGAAAGAAAATATTTTCATAAACTGGACCAGTTTCAAATGTATCAGTCATATAAAAAAAGCTATAGAAACACCCGATGGATTGCATTACATTGTTTAGTGTGAAGCATGCAACATCTATTTAAGCATCGAGAAACTAAAGATTGAACAAGTTAGAAAGCAAATGTGAAAATTACCAAGAAATTAGGTCAGGCACTGCATTCAAAATATTGCAGAAACGTTTAATGTGAACTACAAATTGAGATTTCCAATGTTCTCTGCGTGACTTTCTTGCTAATATATGCATATATTTGCTTTTTGCAACAGCACCTTGTCCACCAAGAGAAGTTTTCGCAGTCCCTGAGTGCACTACCAACACTGCTCATGTGTCATGGCTACCAAGCGAAGGCGCATTGTCATACATGGCGGTCGTAAACGCAAATGGCAACAGCACCACATGCAACACAACTAGCACCAATTGCACGTTTTTCGAACTGCAGTGTGGAACACTGTACAGCGTGACTGTGGTGGCACTGGATGACAAGTGCAACAGCTTGGCTGCACCGACAAGTAACTTCCAGACAGGTAAGACAAATTCTCCGGGATGACACCAACAAAAAGACCCTACTGCCAATTCCATTTGGTAATACTTCATCATCATTCTCATCATCATCACCATCACCACAGGTTTACATGGTGTTAAAAAACCAATATAGGACTTCGATGTGCTGCACACCTCAACAGTGCTATCGTAAAGCGGGAAGGAAAAACTTAATACACTGAGGCGGTCAAGCTCTCATCCCCTCTTCTTTGTTGCAGCTTGTTTTATTATTTCCCAGTTAGAAATCATTATTACTCCAAGTTACAGACTTCCTTGCTCTTGTTACAGTCCTTACCCCATACTCATCCTTTTAGGGTAATGACTGTGGCATGGAGGACTGTCTAAGAGGTAGTGGTCTAGACTTGGACTGTCCAACATTTGAAAAGGAGGGCAGATATAGGCAAAATGTTCAGGATATCTACGTAAAACAAATTTGCATGCAAGTAATCTAAGTGGAATTTATTTACAGCTAGAGCTATCAAAAAATGTGTCATGGATCCTTCCCTTTTGGACCTACCTTAGACACCCCTGGTCTGAGTTGTACTTAGTGCTGTGATGCAACAACACAAATGTTTACATAAAGAAGTCAGATGCAACTGGGTGTTCTCTAGCTAACTGGTAGTGATCGGTCTGTGAGTAAAGTAGAGCAGACACATGATTCCAAAACATTTATCCATCTGCATGTACAGGGGTTCAAAATCTGATAGCGATGATTCCTGTTGTAATGCATCAGTGGGAAAGCCTAGATCCACTTTACATGCCACGATTACCGAATTAAGCATGTCCTGCTTGTTGTCATTGACCACTTTGCTTGGCGTTGTTTACAAAATAAAATGTTGTTCCGTTCCATCCCTCCATCTACAACACAGCTCCATGCATCCCGACCGTGATAGAGACCATTATGGATTGTGACAACAACTCCATATTTGTGACCTGGGACTACACTGATGGTGCAGTGCTGTATGAGGTGACGGTGGAGAGCGGTGAAGGAAGCACCTACACATATGCTACTTGGAACACCTCATCTGTGTTCGCTGGTTTGTCGTGCGGCGAAAGCTTCAGCATAGTCGTCAAGGCGATTGGCGAATTCTGCAATAGTTCTGAAAGCCAAAGTTATTCAGTAAAATCAGGTAAACTGAGGGAGTAACAAGCTGTTTTATCGCAATCAGGTTTTTATATCCTGTTGTGTTGAAGGACCAATGTAAACTTGTGTACATTAGAGTGGTTTGTCAGGTTTGTTTCAGTAAGAAATTTCGAAGACAGTTTCTTACTCAAAAAGGAATATGAATGAAATCTCTAAACATCTCCTTCAGGCATTAAGGGCCTCATTCCGACCCTGGCGGTCATAGACCGCCAGGGTGGAGGCCGGAGGTAGCACCGCCAACAGGCTGGCGGTGCTACATGGGCAATTCTGACCGCGGCGGTAAAGCTGCGGTCAGAAAAGGGCAACCAGCGGTTTCCCGACGGTTTACCCCTGCCCAAGGGAATCCTCCATGGCGGCGCTGCTTGCAGCGCCGCCATGGGGATTCCGACCCCCTTCCCGCCATCCTGTTCCTGGCGGTTGTTACCGCCAGGAACAGGATGGCGGGAACGGGTGTCGTGGGGCCCCTGGGGGCCCCTGCAGTGCCCATGCCAATGGCATGGGCACTGCAGGGGCCCCCTAACAGGGCCCCACATTGATTTTCAGTGTCTGCCAAGCAGACACTGAAAACCGCGACGGGTGCCACTGCACCCGTCGCACGCCTTCAACTCCGCCGTCTCCATTCGGAGCCGGCTTCCTCGTTGAAGGCGCTTTCCCACTGGGCTGGCGGGCGGCCTTCTGGCAGTCGGCCGCCAGCCCAGCGGGAAAGCCAGAATGGCCGCAGCGGTCATTTGACCCCCTAAGTGCTATATGAATCACAGATTCCTAAGGATTTGTAAATCAGAAGCAGAAATAATGCTATATTTCTTCATGTGCTATCATTTACAGCCGTTTTGGGATTTTGTTTTTGAGTAAGTAAAATGACTAGAGATGACCCATCTCCAAGGGCAAGATGTATCAAAGTGCATTTTTGGATTTCTTAAATAGCGAATTTTAAGAAATCGCTATTTAAGAAAATAGCGATTCCCACAGAGTCGCAATCGCTATTAGGGAATCACTATTATGAAATGCAACTCTATTCGTTCCTTCAGGCCCATAGGTGCGAATGTTTTTGCACTTCCTAATTTGTGATTCCTTATTAGGGAATCGCAAATTAGGAAATGCAAAACCAAGGGTGACGTGGGCCTCAAGGCCTCCTTTTGAGGCACCCCAAAATTTAATTGTGCACATGTGAAGTGCACACTTTCCCTAGGGGCATGTGTGAGCTACAAAGCACCTTTTAAAAATGCATTTTTAATGCATTTTTAAAAAATGTGCATGGTTACCACCAACTTGGAGTTGGTGGTAATTGCATTTCCTAAATGCCCAGTTCACATCTAGGAAATGCTTGATACATGTGCATAGGGAATCGCAAATAGGAATTCCCTAGTTGCGATTTCCTTTTTAGGGAATCGGAATTTGCAATTCACAAAATTGAGTCGCAATTTTAGGGAATCGCTATTTTAGCGATTTCTTCAAATTGCACTGCAAACGCCTTTCATACATTCTGTATGGCTATTTTGCATTCACAAACATGAACGTCATTTAGGGGTTGCCAGGGGTTGCAGCTGCAACCCCCGACTTGCCCTTTGCGACCCCTCACACTGCCTTTGCGACATCTGGCTTCAGAGGTGGTAAATTCAGTGCCAGGAACACAGTGGAAGCTTGTCACATGGGCGTTAGTTAGGGCTCTGCTCTCTTTGTTTGCTTCAACTTTTTATTATACTAATATTGAACAGTAGTATATTATTCAGTATTAGTGTAATAAAAAAATGTGAATATGCCCTCCCTTGGCAGCTGAGGTAAGCAAAAATGCTTTTAAATGTATGTTGTGTGCTGCCAGTTTGTCAGAGTGTGTTTATGTGAGAAACAGTGTGTATATGTGTGAATATTTGTGTAGGTGTCTGTGAGTGAAAGTGGAGGTGAAAGGGTGCATGATGTCACTTCTGCTACCCCTGGCATTTTGATGAATTAACGCCCATGTTCGCAAACAGTGGAATTTTGTGATTCACAATGTTTGCGAATGCAAAATAGTTTGATACATCTGGCCCTATATGCAGGATATGGATACTCGGTCAGGTCGACAGAGTATTGCACTCTGCAATCTAAATCAGGCCGTCAGTCCTGTGAATACATAAAGGTGACATGAGCAATGGCAGACTGCAGGATAAACATGCTACTTGTGATGCTGATGTTTGTACATCGACTGTTATACAGGACTGTCTTTCCCTACACTCCGTTGATAATGCATCTGCTTATTTTGTACCCAGCACCCTGTACTCCCGACATTTTAGGAACCGACACTAACTGCGACAGCGGCATCACATCACTGATATGGAACAAAGCCGCAGGAGCCGACTCCTACCTTGTTACAGCCCTTGCACAGAATGGGCACGTATTGTTTTACGAAACCGTGGAGCAGGACTACAACATATCTGACCTCAACTGCGGGCTGCTGTATAATATTTCTGTAGTGGGAGTTTCAAACCAGTGCAACAGTTCCCACAGCTCAGCTGCAGAAGTGCAAGCCGGTAAGACATGATTCCCTAGCCTTCTTTTAAAGGAACACATATATTTACCTTCACAACATTATGGTAGTCAGTATTCTGGAGTCAAAATTCTAGTAGGTCGATTCTACAGCTTGTAGATGACCACACAAAAATCGAAGAGGTAGCTAGACAGGTAGGCAGGTAATTAGACAGAGAGGCAAGTGCATTCAGGCATTTAAGGTCTTCATCAATGCAGAAGAGATGACCTTTGAAAACGCTGGCACTCTTATGTGGGGATTACAGTGGTCATTTCAGACCACTTCAGCCGAGTCTGCTTCACCCTGTGTTAGTGCATGAAATCGAGTCAGACTTAGCACATAGTGGATTCAAACCCTCCACACACAAACTGTACGCTTGAAAGCACGTTACATTATAAGTAGCTAAATTTCACAGACCTGCAGGTACAAAGAAATTGAAACAATAATAGATGCAGAATTTTGGAAAAAAGATTACCATTAGCTTCAAATACTGCAATCTACAAAGTCGGGCTAGCAATAGACAAGTGTGCCCCGTATTGCCTCAGTTCCCTTTTAAAAGTCAAGACTTATGTTTTAGCAAAACGTCTTTGTTAACTGTTTAATTAGGATTGTTGAACGAATCATATATCCAGATCAGTCAGGGTCTAAAACCAACCAAAAAGTGAGCAAGACTGAATCCACATGCCATATATCTGGACTGTGTATAAGCATCGTGTGCTTTCCTCGATAGACATCAAAAAGACATTCAATTCATTAAAATGGGCCTTCATGTTTTGGATTTTGGTGGAGATGGGCTTTGACCCACAATATTTAACCTGGACCAGGTTGCTAAATATGAAGCCACTTGCAAGGATGAGATAAATGAGGGGGGGATGAAGAGGAGGGTATGGGTCATGATTGCTTCATTCCCCCTGTTGTTTGCTCTGTTGCTGGATCTCTAGGCCTTCTGGGTCGGAGGAGACTCTCAGGTTAGAACCTTTCTCAAGTGCAGCCATTAGGACTATCCCTCTAAGCCAACACCTTTTTTTATGAGGTGGATCCAAGGAATCCAATAGACAGATTGTTCTGCTTTTTTGTGCTATTTGGTATGTACTCTGGTTATAGAATTATCAAGAGCACATCAGTTTGATTCTTTATAAATAGCTCAGGTTATTAGATCCGCACCTGGAATGCCTTTTCTAGTAAGTGAAACAGGACTTTATACACATGGAAATCATGCATTACAGTAAATAACGATATCCTATTTGACGTAATTTAGGTAAATTGTTTCATATAAGCAGTACATCAATGGAGGGAACACCTCTATTTGTCTTGGGGAGAGCAGCAAAATTTAAAACAAGCATTGCCAAAGCCTATAGGACTCGCATGCACAAGGACTACTAGCTTTGCCAATTTGTTTTAGCCATGTGGTACACCAGTGTGGCTGCTGTTCAGAATGGATAAAATTTAGTGGCATAGAGTAGAATAGCGGGCAATGGAGTGTCATGGAGTGGAGTAGAGTGGAGTGTTGTAGAGAGGAGTGGCATAGCGTGGAGTAAAGTGAAGTAGAGTGGAGTTGCTTGTCATAGAGTAGAGTGGAGTGGGGTAGAATGGAGTAAAGTGGTGTGGTGGGAGTTGTGTAAAGCATTGTAGAGTTGAATGTCATAGAGTGGATTAGAGTGTCGTAGAGTGGCACAGGGGGGAGTAGAGTGTCAGAGTGGCCCCAAATGGAGTACAATGTTGTAGAGTGGAGTTGCATAGAGTGGAGTACAGTTTTGTAGAGTGGAGTGGCATAGAGTGGGGAGTAGTGTTGTGGAGTGGAGAGGCACAGAGTTGAGTGGTGTACAGTGGAGTGGAGAAGTGTAGAGTGGAGTGGAGCTGTTAGACTGGAGTGATATAGAGTGGAGTGGCGCAGAGTGGAGTGGTGTGGATTGGTGTATGCTGAACTGCCATAGCTTAGAGTGGAGTAAAGTGTTATAGAATGGAATGGCGTGGCGTAGAGTGGAGTGGTGGAGTGTAGAGTGGAGTGGTACAGAGTGTAGAGGCGTAGGGTGGAGTACAGTGGAGTGGTATAGAGGGGCGTAAAGTGGTGTGGTGTAGATTGGAGTAGTGGAGCAGAGTGAAGAGTGTCACACAGTGGAGTGATATAGAGTGGAGTACAGTGTTGTACAGTGGAGTGGCACAGAGTGGAGTGGAGTGTCAGAGAAAAATGGTGTGGAGTGGCATAGAGGGAATTGCATAAAGTGAGTAGAGTGGCATGGAGCGGAGTAGAGTGTCTTAGAGCAGAATGTCAGAGTGGGGGGGTGTAAAGGGGAGTGTCAGACTGGAGTGGAGCGTCATGGAGTGGAGTGTTGTAGAGTGGGATGGAGGGTCGTAGAGTTGAGTAAAGTGCTATAGGGTTAAGTAGAGTGGTGTAGAGTAAAGTGTGAGTGGTGTAGAGTGGAGTGAAGTGGTGTAGAGTGGTATAGAGTGGCTTAGTGCGGCATGAAGTGGCATAGAGTATCACAGAGTGGAGTAGAGTGTCAGAGTGGAGTGGCGTGGAGGGGAGTAAAGTGAAGTGTCATAGAGTGGCCTTAAGTGGAGTATAGTGTCAGAGTGGAATAGAGGGGAGAGTTATGGATTAGAGTGGAGTAGTGGAGAGTAGATTAAAGTGTCACAAAGTGGAGTAGCCTAGCATGGAGTAGCATAGAGTGCGGTAGAATGCACTCCATTAGAGTGGAGTGGTATTGCGTGGAGTAAAGTCTCATAGAGTGGAGAGGCATAAAGTGGAAGGGTGTATAGTCGATTAAAGGGAAGTGGTGTAGAAAGGAGGGGAATCGGCGTAGTGTGGTGTAGAGTGGCATGGAGTAGAGTGTCATAGAGTCTCATAGAATGGAGTGGCATAGAATGGAGTAAAGTGGTGTAGTGGGAGTTATGTAGATCAAGTAGGGCGTCTTAGAGTTAAGTGCCATAGAGTGGATTAGAGTGTCATTGAGTGGCACAGAGGGGAGTAAAGTGTCATAGAGTGGCACAGGGTGGAATAGAGTATTGTAGAGTGGAGTGGCATAGAGTAGAGTACATTTTCGTAGAGTGGAGTGGCATAGAGTGGAGGGACGTGTTGTAGAGTGGAGGGGCACAGCGTTGAGTGTTGTACAGTAGAGTGGAGAAGTGGAGCTTAGAGTGGAGTGGCGCAGAGTGGAGTGGCTAGGATTGGTGTATTCTGAAGTGCCATAGCATAGAGTGGCGTAAAGTGCTGTAGAGTGGATTGGCTTGGCGAAGAGTGGAGTGGTGTGGTGTGGAGTGGGCCAGAGTAGAGAGGCGTAGGGTGGAGTAAAGTGGAGTGGCATAGAAGGACATAAAGTGAAGTGGTGTAGATTGGAGTAGTGGAGTAGAGTGGAGAGAAGTGCCACACAGTGGAGTGATATGGAGTGCAATAGAGTGTTATACAGTGGAGTGCCATACAATTGAGGGCAGTGACATAGAGAAGAGTTGTAAAGTGGAGTAAAATGTTGTGTAGTGGCATAGAGAGAATTGCATAAAGAGTGTGGAGTGGCATGGAGAGGAGTAGAGTGTCTTAGAGCAAAGTGTCATAGAGTGGAGGATTGTAAAGCGTAGTGTCGTAGACTAGAGTGGAGAGTCATGGAATGGAGTGTTGTAGGGTCGTAGAGTGGAGTAAAGTGCTGTAGGGTTATGTAGAGTGGTGTAGAGAAGAGTAAAGTGTGAGTGGTGTAGAGTGTAGTGGAGTGGTGCAGAGTGGTATAGAGTGGCTTAGTGTGGCGTGGAGCGACGTAGAGTGGAGTATATTTTCAGAGTGGCATAGCGTAGAGTGGAGTGTCAGAGTGGCGTTAAGTAGAGTATAGTGTCATATAGTGGAATAGAGGGGAGTGTTGAGAAGTAGAGTGGAGTAGTGGAAACTGGATTAAAGTGTCATAAGTGGAGTAGCGTAGCATGGAGAGGCCTAGAATGTCATAGAGTGGAGTGGTGTGTAATAGAGTGGAATGGCATTGAGTGGAGTAAACTGCCAGAGTGGAGAGGCGTAACATGGAGGGGCATAGAGTGGAATAAAGGGAAGTGGTGTAGAAAGGAGTGGCATAGCTGTAGAATGGTGTAGCGTGGCATGGAGGAGAGTGTCATAGAATCTCAAGGAGTGGAGTAAAGTGTTGTAGAATGGAGTGGCATAGCATGGAGTGGCACACAGCAGGGTAAATTAGAGTGGATGAGCAAGGAGTGGAGGGGTGTGGAGTGGTGTAAGATGGGGTAAAGTGGCATAGAGTGGAGAGTAGAGGGGTGTAGAGTAGAAGAGTGTAGAGTGGATGGGTGTAAAGTGGAGCAAAGTGTTATTGAGTGGAGTGGCGTAGAATGGAGGGATGTTGAATGGAGTGTTATAGAGTGGTGTATTGAAGAATGGTGTAGAATGGAATGTTGTACAGTGGCATAATGTAGAGTGGAGTAAAGTATTGTAGAGTAGAGTAGAGAGGAGTGGCATGGAGCAGAGTGGAGTGGAGTGTCATAGAGTGGAGCAAAGTGTCCTAGAGTGGAGTGCCACAGAGTGGAGTGTCGTAGAGTGGCATGACGTAGAGTGGAGTAGTGTAGCGTAGAGTGGAGTGGAGTGAACTGGCAGAGAGTGAAGTGTTGTAGAGTGGAGTGGTGTAGAGTGGAATAGAGTGTTATAGAGTGGAGTAGAATGTCATAGAGTGGTGTAGAGTGGAGTGGCATACAGTGGAGTATGCATAGTGTGGTAGCACACTGCCATTACATACAACACATTTTCAATTGAAAAGGCCATTACATTTGCACATATAGTTTTTATGATAAAAATATACAGCTCACAAACGATAATGTTTGGAAATGGCATCACCTAGTATAATGATTTGTTTTGATCGTATAAAAAAATTTGTTTCCACCACACTTCTAAATTATTATTTTTAAAGTGCTTGATTTGTGCTTTCGTAGGATTTAGCTACAGATGTTAGGTTTACCACACCAAAATATTGTTGCGGGTGTGGCAACTTAAGCCATTTTCATCATCCTAGTGGTAATGTGCCTTCAAGACTCAATTCTTCAAGAGCAAAGTTAGGCAAACCTGTCATGGGAGGTAGCAGTAATATGTTTGCAAAGATAATACTGTTAGGCGTATGACATGAATGACAACCCCAGAGGCCTCAAAAGATATTTGCAAGTATAGGACTCGTGTTTACCCACTGAGATATAGCATAAAAGTGAATCACCCCTGCCTCTCCAGAGTGATAATTTGTGGTGTACAAAAGCTTCCTGTGTTTATTTTGGAACTATTAATTACTACGGAATCTCTGGTAATTCATTTCTTGCCCCTATTTGTTTTATTACTGTTTTTCTGATTACATTGGTAAATTAAATCGTCTTCATCAATTCTTATTTCTA